>NC_136068.1:1854822510-1856022510 GCF_964261635.1 Lissotriton helveticus | reverse complement strand
GACAGAAATCTAGAATGTCCAAAATAATTTTTATAATTTTATTGTATTATTTATTCATACCATCCTGATGTTTTATTGATGTATATAGGCTGACAATGTCATTGCATACCAAAAAGAAGTCGGGTTCCTAAGTGATATCTTTGACTTGTGCTAGAATGTCTTTGCTATCCTGTATGAAAGAGGGGATATCTTTCAGCCGGACTTGAAGCTTTTTGTCAATAAATTCTCCTAACCTGGAACAGGGTGAGTTAATGCCTGCAATGATGGGTCTACCCGGTGGAGGGTAGACCCTCTTGTGTATTTTTAGAAGGAGATAAAACATGGGTATAATTGGGTGTTCGATGAGGAGATTCCGAAATTTGAGGCCGATCTGTTGATAGAGTTGGGACCCATTTCTAGCTCACTGAGGTTGGGCAATAAGTCAATGTTTGCTACGTCTTGAATGGAAAGATTAGAAATGGGGTTATACCGTATATCTTGTTGTCTGGTTGGTCGGTTGTCAAAGAAAACTTTGAGTTTGAGCTCTTTGGTGAATTTAAACAGGTCAATGTGTGTTCTGACCAAGTTCGTAGATGCTGTGGGACAGAATGAGAGACCTTTATTAAGTAGTTGCAGTTCATGGTTAGAAAGTACTGTACTTGAGAGGATTTTGACCAGGTCACACATTTCTGAGTTGTTCTGCTCACTTCTTTCTTCCTGGCTCTTGTTGTCACCCCTGCGGGTGAAGTTTGCAGTCGTCTGAATTGAGGAGCGGCTGTAGGAGTTCAGGTATTTTAGGCATTTGTTGTTTTTATACCCAGTCTGTATCGAAGGACTTCTTTGAAAAAATATACCTTGCATCTTTTTGTGTTGTTCTCCAAGGTTGCTGCTGGTGATTGAATATCTGAGCTGGTGGATGGTCCGGACTGGTTTGTTGCGGTCTCTCCGTTGTTATTGGTCACTGGTTTGGCGTCGTATCTTAGCAAAAGTGTATACACGTCCAAATTGGTAATCCAACTGGTCCCGACAGAATTTCCAATTTTTTTCCTCTTAATTATGTCCTCCTTGTATTCGTTTATGATATTGTTCAAAATGTCGTAGTTCTTCCTAGTTAGGTCCCCCAGTTGGAGTCCTCAATGTGTTTAGTAAGATTGGCCACTTTAGTTTTCGCTTTGTTATACACTTCTTTGGCAAAGTCTATGAGTTGTCTAATCATATTGTTGGAAAATTTCTTGAGGTTACCTTCCCACCTCTCTTTCTGGTCCGGTTGGTTGCGTCAGATGGGGGGAAGATAAGGATTCGCAGGCCTCGAGGAACTCTATCCACTTCCAGGTATTTTTTAAAGGATGCAGCTTCCCACAATTTCGAAGTTTCTTTTTTGATGGCACTTTCCAGTGTTTGAAGGTACTTCTGGTGGATTTTGGGTTGGGTTTGTTGGTATTGTTACTCTGGGTAACTGGATTGGTTTAGAAAGTTTCTTCAACCCTCGTTGATCGATGTGCTCTTCTGTTTTGGCACGATGCCATCTGTCACAAGAGCTTAGATCAGATAAATGTTTCCTCTGCCTTGGCCTGGAGCCTCATGACCTCCAACTCATGATCCCTGGATCTTCGCCTTTCCTCTATTTTCTCCGGAGCCAAATTCCTGGAAGAATGAGTGCTGCCAGAGATAGAGGTTACTCTCCCAACAGGCAAATCCTGGGATCTGAAACTGCCCACTGGCACATCCCCATCCACCTCTGCATCATCCGCCTCCTCAGCTTGTCTGTCCTGCCACGAAGGCCAGAGAAGCTCATCTTTCCTAGAGTTGCTCCTCAGGGACCTCCAAAGCTCCTGCAGAACTGCTTGAGTTGATCTACTTTGTAACTACTTATCATTTCAATGTCAAAATCCAATTCTTCAGCCTCACATGCTGGTTTACCATTTAAAGACATTGTGTAAGGATACTTCAAGGTCAGGTCAAAAATAGAACCAAAAAGGAAACACAGTATGTGGTTGCATAGTGGTCTGCACTAAACTAGTAATGTACACCAATCACTGTGGGTCAAGTACAAATACAAGTTCAAATTCTCACCGCTATCCACCAATGTTAAAATGGGGGTCTCTAGTTTGTAGAGGTAGGTACCTTTGCCCAAATAAGGACCCTTGCTTCTAGTTAGGGTAAGGGGGATACACACTTTAGAGAACCCCTGCTCACCTTCTGGGTGGCTTGGCATGAGCAGACAGACTTATCCGAAAGGCAATGTGTAAAGTATTTGCACTGAAAACACACAGTAATACAGTGATAAACCACAAATGGACACCATACCAGTTTAGCAAAATAAAGTATCTTTATCTAAACCGAACAAGACCAAAACAACAAAAACCCAACATATATGAAATAAAAATATTACTTTAAAAAGGTTTCAAACAACTTGGTCGATAGAAAACTATGGATGCGTGATTTTTCACAAAGTACCTGTAGATGCATCAAAATTCACTAAGCCAAACAGCTGCAGAGATGGGAAGTGTTGAAAACAAAGAGATGCGTCAGTTCCTGAGACCGTGGAGAGGCGATGCAACAGTTCTGCTGCACGCAGGAGAAGCGATGCGTCGAATCCACTCTATAGGGGGAAGTGATGTGTCGACTCCAAGACAATTCTGGTCCGTGGGTGATGCGTTGGGAAAACTTGCCGCACAGGTGCGATTCATGGAAATCCGGGATGCGTCAGCGATCGAGGCAGCGGCATCGAGTGATGCTGTATTGGTTTCTTCAGCAGCAATCCCTCAGTGGGTCACTTCTTGCAGCTGTGACAGGTGCTGTGTTGGTTCTGCAGCGGCGCGGTGATGCGTGGAGATTCTTCTCGCAAAGCGGTGCTGCGTCAGAAAAACAGCAACAAGAAGAGCGATGTGTCGATTTCTTCAGTTCTTCTTTTCTTCTAGCTCACAGCAGCAGCAACAACGACCAGGGGCCCAAAGCTGTAACAGGCACCTCCTGGCTGGTCAGAACTCTCAGCAGCAGAGTTCAGGGGTGCTGGGGGTGAAGTATTTGTGTCCCTTAGACTTTCGAAGTGGAGTCAGCACACACAGGCCCTTGGAGATTCTTCTTCAAGCAGGTTCAAGCAAAGTTCCAGCCGTTGCCCTTTCCTTTGCAGAAACAGCAACTGCAGGTCAACCCCACCCAGCACACAGCTAAGGGGCAGTACTCCTCCTCACAGCTCTTCTCCTTGGCAAATGTCCCTCTTGAGTCCAGAAGTTATCTAAAGTTCTGGTGTTTTAGGTGTAATATTTTCACCACAAAATGTCATTGTGGAAGAGTCTCTGAGCCCAGTCCAACCCAGGTCTGTCCTTACTGGTGAAATATGACCACAGGGGGTGGAAACAGCATTGTGCAATTTAGACAGGCTTAATTCAGGTGCAAAATCTCCTCCCACTACTCTTAAGGCAGCCACGCCCCATTCAGCTCAGCTCTGAGTCATCCAGGCAAGGCCAGGCACACCTAAATCCCCCCAGTGGCTGTCTACAGTGAATGCCCATCCCCAGCGCCTGTCACCCCAAAACCAGACAGTCAGTCCGCAAACACGCTGAGGCACACAGAATGGTTAAACAACAAAATGCCTACTTTCTAAAAGTGGCATTTTCAAACACACAATTTCAAAACCATTTTTACTACAAGAGGTGTTATTAAATTCTAAGTTCAAAGAGCCGAAACTGTATTTATCTATCTTTTCCCAATGGAAAGTTATACTTGTAAAATGTTAACAAGTATTTCCCATTTTATCCTATAGGGCAGATAGCCTTTCAATAGTGAAAAACGAAATTGGCAGTATTTCACAATAGGGCATGTCACACACACCAGTACATGTCTTACTTTGCACATGCACTGCACCCTGCCCAGGGGGTACATTGGGCCTACCATAGGGGTGCCTTACATGTAAGAAAGGGGAAGGTTAGGGCTTGGGAAGTGGGTGCATTTGCAAAGTTGACATGGCAGTTTATAACTGAAAAAGGCACTGTAGTGGCAGGTCTGAGATACCTTTTCAGGACTACTCATGTGGGTGGCACAATCAGTGCTCCAGGTCCAATAGTAGCATTTGATTTACAGGCCCTGGTACACTCAGTGCACTTTAGTAGGGACTCACAAGTAAATCAAATATGCCAATGAGGGAGAACCAAATGTAACAACAATTTACACAGGGAGCACTTGCACTTTGACACTGATCAGCAGTGGCAAAGTGCCCAAAACATCTAAGCCAGCAAAAACAAAATCAAGAGCAGGGCCAACTATAGAGGAGGTAGGGGCAAAAAGTCAGGGTAAACTATGCCAAATATGCCACCAAGTCTAACAATTTGATTTTCAGGTAAGTAGAATGAGCCTTCCTCCTTTTTAGCTAGTGACAGAATGTTCTAATAGCCTTATAGCCCTTTGTAGACGGGCTATACCGCTATTAAAGTCCCTCTCCCTTGTTAAAGGCCCTCGCCTTCGGCTCGGGGCCCTTTAACGCTGGAGAGGGCCTTTAATAGCCGGTATAGCCCTCTACGGCGGGCTATAAGGCTATAATAAAAGAAATGAATATAGACAGTGCAGCAATAGGGATGTGCTCATGGAACATAAATGGGATATGTAAAAAGATAAATAATGCCCAAATAGATTCATTATCAAACTCCTTTCAAATTATATTATTACAGGAAACGTGGGCAATGGACCCTTTTATGTTACATGGATACAAAGGATATTTTGAGCCTGCAATTAAACATCATAAATTTGGTCATCCCTGTGGAGGGCTAGCAATATTCTTATCTATTGACCTGAAAGTGGAACATGAGCAGTTAGCTACCAATAACTCTAACTCCCAAATGGTAAAGTTGCGATATACATCAAGCGAACAAGAAAAATCAAAAGTTCTAATGCTGATTAATATATATATTCCACCAAAACAGAGTTCGAGGAAGGATACGTGTGCTGCTCTTACTCGTTTCTTATAGGAGCAAATGATGGATGAACCCTTTGCAGATTTTATACTGACGGGTGATTTTAATTTAAATCTACTAATACCTTTCTTGCGAGACGATTTTATACAGTCTCAAAACCATCAATGGAAAATTCCTGAGCAGATGTTGGATCCCTCAATAAACGCCAAACAAAGTTAAATGGGAAGAAACTTTGTGATGGATATGGAAGCATTGGGACTAAGAATACTTAATGGAAGATTTGCGTTGGATACACCACCGGCATGGTCATTTCAGTCTCATAACTCTAAATCATGAATTGACTACACAATGGTATCACTAAATATATTTAACAACATAATTTCTTACTATTTAAGGAAGGTGCCTGATAGTGACCATAGTCAACAAATAATTAACATAAAATTGTCATATTTGAACCATCAAATGTATTTGACAAGGCAAGGTCAGACGGGTACCATCAATTATAGATAACTTATATGGAAAACACATAATATGGATGCCATAAAGCAAAAGGTGCAAGAATTGGTTAAAGAATGTTTTAAAGATAAAACCATGGGGTCCACAATTGAGCAATGGGAAAAGTTCATACAGAAAATAGTTAAACCATATGATCCCACTTCTAGCGTAGAGAAAAAACAAGTGACTCGAATGGAAAAAAGGGAAATTAATATCAACCTATCATATTCGGTTCGAAAAATTATACGGACCCGTAACAAACTCTGGAAACAGTTAACTAAGTTTCCAAACAATGAAGATATACTAATAAAATTAAAAAATCCAAATCATAATTTGAGGAAATTAATCTGGAACGAAAAAAACAAAGCCAGGAAGGACTTATGGATGAACATCTTCTACGCTAGTAATCAAGCAAACTCAAGGGAGTTTTGGGAAATGATTAATGGTTTAGTAAGGCCTGATAAATCTGTGGTAGCATCTATCTTAACTGAAGATGAATGGTTTACATTTCTTATAAAACATTTAAACCCAGTTGCGAAATCAAATATTCAGGATGACAAACAGATAAGGATGGTAAAAACAGACTTAGAATGTTGAAATATCAAGTCTCCAAACTAATAAAGAAATAAAAAGACGGGGCACCAGGTCCCAATGGTATCCCGTTTGCTCTCTATAAAGAAGAAGCAGACTTTTGGTCGGCAGATCCAACAGAGGTTTTTAATGAAGTTGTACAGACTGGGTTGATTCCAAAATCCTGGAGAGGGTAATTAATATCTCCTATTTTTAAGAAGGGAAATTGGCAATTGCAGGAGAACTATCGTTTGATAACCCTCTAAGATACTGATGCAAAATTGGTTGCGGGGATTTTATTGTCAAGTCTAACAGATTGGGTAAAGGATAAGCATATACTGCCCCTGAATCAAACAGGATTCATAAAAGGTCTAGGGACTTCTACGAACATATTAGTCCTATCGGTAATAATGCATAAGGCAATTTTAGCAAAACAGCCCTTGTATCTTAGTTTTGTCGATTTTAAATTGGCTTTCGATTGTGTGAATAGACATCGTCTGTAGAAAAAACTAAAAGAGCAAGAAATTCCAGACTCACTATTAAAATTGATTCAACTCTTGCATACTGATACTTTGAACAGGGTGAGGATTGGTGATGGTTGGATGCTAACAAAAGAAATACCTACGACTGGAGGATTAAAGCAAGGGTGCGTCCTGGCCCCAATGCTTTTTAACTTGTTTTAGCAGATCTTTCAACCGCGCTGAACTAAGTAAATGCACAATCGCCTAGGTTAGCTGACAAGCACATATCCAATTTGTTGTATGCAGACAACGTTACACTTTAAAGTCAAAATAAAGTTTGGTTGCAACTTGGGTGACCAACTGACATGGGTGCACATTCAGGACGGTGAGTGTAAAAATTCAGGACAAAAATTCAGGACTGCAGGTCAAAATTCAGGACAAAACTTCAGGACAAAAGGTAAGTTTTACAGTCACATCAGAAGAGGTTGGGCAATAGAATATAATTAAGCTCATCTATATCCAAACATATTCAATCATTTGCAAACCTATCCATCATGTATTCTTCTATCCATCATTTCACTCATCCATCCCTTCATCCACCGTTTCACTGATCCATCCATTATCCACCCATCCATTCACTCATCCATCCAGCCTTTTACCCTTTCACTCACTCATCCATCCACCCAGTCACTCATCCTTCCGCCCATTCACCATTTCAGTCATCAATCCATCGTCCCTTTCTTTCTCCATTGACCCTTTCACTTAGCCATCCTTCCTTCTACCCATCCATCTACTTATCCACATATGAATCCATCCATTGACCCTATTTGTCATCCATCCACCCTCTCACTGCTTCGCTCATCTATCCATTCATTTGTCCATCTACCCTCACTTTCACTCCTTCATCCATCCTTACATCCACCCGCTCACTCCTCTGTCCAGCCGTACTTATCAATTTATCAATCCATCCATCATTTCACTCATCCATCCACCCATTAACTCACCCATCACCCACCCGTTCACTCATCCATCCATCTTTTCACTCATCTATCAATCAATCAATCAATCATGACATTTGTATAGCGCGCTACTCACCCGGAAGGGTCTCAAGGCGCGGGGGGGGGGGGTAACGTTACTGCACGAACAGCCAGGTCTTGAGTTGCTTCCTGAAGAAAAGATGGTCCTGGGTCAGTCGAAGGTGGATGGGGAGGGAGTTCCAGGTCTTGGCTGCCAGGTAGGAGAAGGATCTTCCTCCGGCAGTGGCTCTGCGGATGCGTGGTACGGCGGCGAGGGCGAGGCTGGTCGATCGTAGCTGGCGGGTGGGCGTGTAGAAGGTCAGGGGGTCATTAAGGTACTTGGGGCCCAGGTCGTGGAGAGCCTTGTGTGCGTGGATGAGGAGCCTGAACGTGATCTTCTTGCTGACGGGGAGCCAGTGCAGGTCTCTCAGGTGGCCGGAGATGTGGCTGTGTCGGGGGATGTCCAGGATGAGTCGTACGGAGGCGTTCTGGATGCGTTGGAGTCTTTTCTGTAGTTTGGCTGTGGTTCCGGCATAGAGGGTGTTCCCGTAGTCCTGTCGGCTGGTGACGAGTGCCTGGGTGACCGTCTTCCTGGTCTCGGTGGGGATCCAGTGGAAGATCTTACGGAGCATGCGCAGGGTTCTGAAGCACGACAAGGAGACGGCGTTGACTTGTCTGGTCATCGAGAGGGAGGAGTCCAGGATGAAGCCCAGGTTGCGTGCGTGGTCCGTTGGCTTGGGAGTGGAGCCCAGGGCAGGGGGCCACCAGGAATCGTCCCAGGCGGAGGGCGATGATCCCAGGATGAGGACTTCCGTCTTGTCTGAGTTCAGTTTCAGGCGGCTGTTCTTCATCCATTCGGCGACGTCTTTCATCCCTTCGTGTAGGTTGGTTCTGGCGGTGGTGGGGTCGTTGGTGAGGGAGAGGATCAGCTGCGTGTCGTCGGCGTAGGAGATGATGTTGAGGTTGTGTTGGCGTGCGATGGCTGCGAGAGGGCTCATGTAGACGTTGAAGAGGGTTGGGTTGAGTGATGATCCTTGTGGTACGCCGCAGATGACTTCGCTGACCTTGGATTTGAATGGGGGGAGGCGGACTCTCTGGGTTCTTCCGGCGAGGAACGAGTTGATCCACTTCAGTGCCTTCTCTTGGATTCCGATGTTGCTGAGGCGCTGTACTAGGGTGCGGTGGCAGACAGTATCGAACGCTGCGGAGAGGTCCAGGAGGATGAGGGCTGCTGTTTCCCCGTTGTCGAGCAGGGATCTGATGTCATCGGTGGCTGCGATCAGGGCGGTCTCGGTGCTGTGGTTGGCTCAGAAGCCGGACTGCGAGGGGTCGAGGGATCCATTCGTCTCGAGGAAGGCAGCGAGCTGTCTGTTAACGGTCTTCTCGATGACTTTGGCAGGGAAAGGGAGGAGCGAGATGGGGCGGAAGTTCTTGAGGTCGTTGGGGTCCGCTGTTGGTTTCTTCAGGAGGGCGCTGAGCTCGGCGTGATTCCAGCTCTCCGGGAAGGTGGCGGTCTGGAAGGAGGTGTTGATGATGTCCCGTAGATGGGGTGCGATGATGGAGTCGGCCTTGTTGAAGACGTGGTGGGGGCAAGGGTCGGTAGGTGATCCGGAGTGGATGGTGTTCATCGTGCGGGTGTTGTCTTCTGTGCTGACTGGGGTCCAGTTGCAGAGGGTGGTGGTGGGGGCGTTGGTTCGATGGTTGGTTGTGTAGTTGGTGCGCCAAAGCTGTTGTGTATGTCGGCGATCTTGCGGTGGAAGAACGAGGCGAGTGAGTCGCAGAGGTCTTGCGAAGGAGTGATGTCGTTGTTTCCAGCGCTGGGGTTGGAGAGCTCATTGACGATACTGAAGAGTTCCTTTCTGTCGTGGGCGTTGTTGTCCAGTAGTTCTTTGAATGCTGTCTTCTTGGTGGTGCGGATCAGCTGGTAGTGCTTGTGGGTGGCGTGCTTGAGGGCGGTCATGTTGTCTGTGGTCTGGTCGTGGCGCCAGGCTTTCTTGACGGTGCGGCAATTCTTCTTGAAGTCCTTGAGTTCCTCGGTGAACCAGGGGGTTTTCTTGCTGCCAGGTCTGTTGGGAGGGTTCTTTAGTGGTGCGAGGTCGTCAGCGCAGGCGGTCAGCCACTTTGTGAGGTTGCTGGCTGCTTCGTTGGGGTCCGTTGTGCTGGAGGGCGGGTTCTGGCTGAGGGAGGTGGTGAGCTGCTCGGCGGTGATCTTGCTCCAGCGAGGCGCCTGTTGTGGGTGGTGGAGGGTCGTGTTTCTCCTGAAGCTGAAGTGGACGCAGCTGTGATCGGTCCAGTGAAGTCCGGTGGAGTGGCTGAAGGAGACGTGCTTGCTGGCGGAGAAGACGGGGTCAAGCGTGTGGCCGGCGTAGTGGGTGGGGGTGTTCATCAGTTGCTTGAGTCCGAGTGTGGCGAGGTTGTCCAGCAGGGCGGCGGTGTTCCTGTCGTTGTTGTTCTCCAGGTGGAAGTTGAGGTCCCCTAGGAGGATGTAGTCCGTGGAGGAGAGGGCGTGCGGGCTGATGAAGTCTGCGATGTCTGCGCTGAATTGTGTGCGTGGTCTCGGGGGTCTGTAGATGAGGGTGCCTCTGAGGGTCGTCTTGGGGGCGGTGTGTATCTGGAAGTGGAGGTGTTCGGCGGCGGTGAGGGTTTCGTTGCAGTTAGTCGAGATGCGGATGGTGTTCCTGTGGACGATGGCGATGCCTCCTCCGGTCTGGTTGACGCGGTCTCTCCGGATGAACTTGTATCCGTCCGGGATGGCTATGGCAATGTCGGGCGCTGAGGAGGCGTTCATCCAGGTTTCTGTGAGGAAGGCGACATCTGGTGATGTTGTGTTGAGCAGGTTCCAGAGTTCCATGGCGTGTCTGTGGACGGAGCAGGTGTTGAGCAGGATGCACTTGAGGTGGTTGTTGCTGGTGCTCGGCTTGTTGGGTGCGGTGCCGGTCCGGTGGCAGGTGAACTTGCTGGCTTGGCAAGTGAAAGGTCCGTGGGTGCGTTTTGGGGTGGCTCGGTAGCAGGCGGGGTTCCGTCCGGTGTTGAGTGCGATGAGGGTGGCGGCGTTGTAGGTCCGTCGAGAGGTCTGGCGTTGTCGGGGGCCAGTGGTACTGTCGCTGGGCGCGGTCCAGGCGCGGACGGGGGCAGACGGGCTTACCTTTGGCGCACAATCGGCGCGCCCGCTGCGCGTGTCTGCTGCGTGTACGTGCGGGCTCCATATAAGGCGAAGTGGGAGGGAGGAGCAGCTGGGAGGCGGGTGCGGGGCGGCCAACGGGGATACAGAAATGAAAGGGGGCGGGGCCGCGAGGGAGCAGCGGTGGGAAGCGGGGGGCGGAGGGGGGTTCACAACAGTACCGGCAGAATCGCTGAGAGACACTACGAGTCCAACACTACTGTGAAGCAGGGATGAAGGCACAGATGGGGGAGGTAAAAAACGAAGTACAATGAAGGCACAGAGGGAGAAATGCAAACGAAATACAATGAGGCACAGATGGGAGAAATATAAACGAAAATCGATGAGGCACAGATGGGGGAGATAGAAATTAAATACAGTGAGGCACAGGTGGGGGCAGCGGAGGAAGGGAGAACGAGCAGCAGCGATGGGGCGCCTACAGCTGGAGGGCCGTGCGGCGTGGGGGTGTCATGAGGTCGGGATCTACCTTTTACCCATCGATCTACCCTTCCACCCATACATACATCTTTTTACCGTTTCTCTCATCCGTCATTCCACTCATCCATACATTCTTTCTCTCATTATCCATCCATTCACCCTTTCATTCATCCATTCACCCTTTCACTAATCTATCCAGCCATCCACCCATCCCTTCATTTACTCACTCGCCCACCTTTTTATATTAATTATGAGCTGAGCCTTTGTCTGCAGAATTGCAGACAGAAGAGGCCCATCAAGAATTTAACCCATGCTGTAATTCCTAAAGCAATGTGTGGGGGTAGGGTTCCCTATGCCCCTGCACATAGGAAATCTGAAAACATGAAATACATGGGTCATGCATGATGCACAGTGCCAGGCCCTCAGGTGACTGTGAGATGGTGCTGTTTCCAGGGCTTTAAGTGGGATGAAAATAACGGGGGTTTCTCCAGAGGGGGTGTAAAAGTAAATTTTGCCATGTTGTATGTGCCTACGTGTTCCCCATTCTATGTTATATGTGCATGATCGATATGCATGTATCCCCCTATGATCGATTAAAGACGCAATTATAGTTGTGTCCAACGTTAGTATGCCAGTTTCCAGTTCTCGTGAAAGCAATGAGTATTAGGCCTATGTTGCCACGTTTTACAGTGTGCACGTTAATTCACCGCATTGTCCCCGTTTCTAGGCCTCAAAAGGGCCCGGACACCAGATTCAAGCTCCAGTCTCCTGAACCCTCTTCGAGGAGCGATGCAGCCCCCACCTGCATCCCTGACCCTTCACTTACTTCCTGCCGCGCGGTGCCCGGCCCGGCCTGGCTCTGCCTGCGTGTCTGCCAAGAGTATGTTATGCTTCTAGTTATCAGTCCAGCTTTCCTCCTTTGCATTCCTAAGCTACTGAACTGCATCAACAGTTTCAGCTATGGTCTAGTCTTTCTGTCTCCATACAAGAGAAATACTGTATTAATATTCATAGAATATTCCTAGCTCACGCAATACATGTAGAATAGATGCACGCACCAGTCTTAATGTCAAGTAGCCTTTGCCCTGATAACTTTTAGATTCTATCAACATGTACTCCAAACACCAGATACCAGATATGCTATAGGTACATGTCGTCCTGACACCGCAGACTTTAGTCTCCTCTTCTAGCGCAGAAGTCATAGCCCCCAGTTCTCCCTGGTAACACGTCATTGCCCGTTTGCGCGCACCACTAGGTTAAAGGTCCCAGCTGCTCGAGTAGCCCCCCCCATGTTTCCGCCCCATTCATGACACTTCTGTGACGTTCACATCACATGTCACAGTGCACGCCCTGTACACGCCTTCTTCTTCCACCCATGTGTTCTTATCTTACGTTTGTCATAAGTTACGCCTACTGTATGTAATGTATTTGAAATGTCTTACTATATATATACTGCACTGTCGATGGAATGGTGCAGCTGCCTTCCTTCCTTCCTGTTTTATTTCAGGCTGTCCCGTTCCAGTCCCTTCCCTTTTGCCTGAATAAATCCTTTTGACTCGGACACATCGGATCCTACCTCTTATTTAATGAGCTATCTGTTATTGTTAATATAGTCAAAAATAGTCCCGGTATTATTTATTTATATACCACATAATGGCGCCCGAACAGGGACGAGCCCCTTCCTCATGCGCTGGCGATGCCACGCAGGTCCCCTGACCCTCTGCAGCCGTGACGGAACTCTACCGCGCACCGGCAGATATTTCTGCTTCAAGTCTCCCTCAGGCCCACGGAGGAGACGGAAACTGCGGTCCGACATCCAGACGAAGCGGTGTGGAATGCGGTTCGTCCCGACCAGAGCCCAAGCCGAGAGAGCAAGGTCCGAAGTATCCGGAGGCCCACCTGTAACCGAAGTTTCCGAAGTTCGTAGTCCGACGTCGTAGCAGTCCAGTCCAGTCCGAGGCCTTCCAGTTTCTGCTTCCCGGTGAGTACCGTCACAGGGGAAGTATCTAGACAGGGTCATTAGTTTGGTCCTGGTCCGATGGGTTTGGGTACACAGATCCAGTCCGAAGTATTCACCTAGGTGGATACGGGTCCTGACGTGTCTCTTTATGGGACCGGTATGTTCTGTACTGTTTTAGCAGTGCATCCAGTAATTCTAGTAAGTTTCGTTCTCGAGAAATTCATGTGTTCTGTTTTCAGTGTATCAGGTAGTATTCTGTTCGAATTGTTATTCATGTATTTTTATGTCGTGGTATGAGTGTTTTGTTCGCTATTTTATTACTGTGATTATTGTGTATTGTGTTTCCGGAAATGCCTTTGTTCTCGAAATTACGTCAGTTAAAGACCAAAAAAGGGTTACTCGAAGAAGCAGTTCCTGTCCCTCCTAGGGACAGTCCAGGACATTTTATGTATCACAAGCATGGCTTAGATGCCATAATATATCTAGACTTATGGGCGGACTATACCAAGGAACTAGAAGAGAAATATAGATGGCCCGTATCAGGTACATGGGATGCCGAGTGCATCATGCGAGTAGAAGAAGCATTATGGAAAAAGAAAGCCAGACAGTCCCAGAAAGATGCCATCGAGTTATGGCGCAAAGAATCTCATAAAAGAACCGAAAAAGAATTCAGAAAAACGGAATTAAGTAGGGAGTCCGCAGAAAAAGCCCAAGAAAGGGAATTAATCGAAGAAGGTGAACGAGTTAGAGCCGAACAGTCAGACAGACAGAGAAATGCCCTTATTAAGGGTATGTATCCTCTTCTTGCCGAGGGCTTGCCAAAAGCAACCCCGGAAGTACCCTGTAATTTCCCGCCACCATTGGTCCCGATTAAGCTACGTCACAAACCGACCGCAGCTGATATTTTTCTCTCGTCCTATTTGGACGATACAGTCCCAGAATATGCAAATCCTATCCCGCCTGCTCCCGTCAATAATGTAATTCCTAATCCTCCAACCGCTGGTCCCGCGGGTCCAGTCAATGTTACAGTACCTGTTACAGCACCCCTGGCCCAGCACACAGTACATGTACCCGCTTTATCAGTCACTCTACCAGCACGTACAGTATACACCGACGATTCTAGTTTAGGAGCCGCGGGGGGAGGTTCTCCTCGTACCCCGCCTCAACCGAAACGTCTGACGCTACATGAACTAGCGTTGCAGCGTACGCCAAAAGTGACTACATACGTAGATATCAAGCGAGCCCTTACTGAATGTCGTTATGATCCAGTTCCAGGCGATGATCACATGGTCATATATTCATTACGTTTAAGACGGGTTGCCGGCTTTTTGGAAACCCTGCCCGATATGGGAGAACATCTAGACAGAATATATCGTTTTATCCGTACAGGAGTGAATCCAGGAAGTATTCACGAAGCCATGGTTCAAAGAAAAGTCGAGACTCAGCTCATGATTTTAAAGTTTTTGATTAACTGTTTAATAAGAGAGCAAGATTATCCAGAAAAAGATCCAGAAGAAATGAAAGTCCTGACTAGGTGGAGTGACAATATAGCCGAGGGAAAACACAAGACACAAAATTGTATAGAGAGTATGTACAAGAAAATTCGTAGGGAAATCATAACTATACACGAGAAACGAGAAGCAAAACAAGCAACCGAGAAAGAAGATGACTCTTCTACTGAAGAGGTAGACAACGAGAATCCCGACAGAATAGCGTATGTAGGTAGAACTAGACTTTCCGACCGACATCCATGCCTAGATTACAAGAAAGCTTTTCCTCCTCCAGCACCAGAACAGGGTTCTCTTGAGCAAGTATTCCAAGCTACCGATCGCATTCTGAAATTACGAATAGGTTATAGCGAGCTCAGTACAATGCATGAACAAGAACTAGCCCGATCAGCAGTCCGATGGACTACTGATTCTACCACTTTTCCAGACGAAATAGTGGCACAAATGTTTCTGAAACTGCCCCCAGCCGAGCAACGACTGGTGGGTATGTATATGATCCAGCACCTCATTATACTGTATGAGGATCAGCATTCTGATCCAGGTCCGCTACATGATATATTGAACGAGTTACTCCAATACAGATGGAAAGGTCTAGGTACGGATTTAATTAGTGTCATTCTAGAACAGCGCCACAAATACCGAATGTTTCTGAATCCACATTTTGTTCACGTCTCACCCCCAGAAAGTAAATCATTCTACATAGATAGACAGAATCCGTTACGAGAAGTACATCCAGTCAAGAAAGAGGGTGGTGGTCTAGAACGAGTATTTGTTTACACCCCTATTACAAAAATGGAACTCTTAGAGATGAAAAAGTTAATTCCCTGTCACGACAAAGATCCAGCAGGGTTCCACCGTGAATTAAAAGACATGCTCCGTATGGGAGAATACACGTATCCTGATATCATTAAAATGCTAAAGGTCCTGTTGCCTGCGGGCATATATGAAAAACTCAAGGAAAAAGAATGGGAGGTGGGAGAGAAAAAGATAGATTGGACAGCTCTAGAAACTGAAGATAATATACGAGTACCAGGTACCGGTCTTGGGGATAAAGCTAAAGAATTGCCCGAGTTATTGATACAAGTTTTGCCAAGATTACTAGCCACGAAAAAGGAAGATTGGGATGCCATCTCAGCCTGTAAACAGAAACAAGACGAAGATACTAGTGATTTCTATTCTAGATTTGAGAAATGTTTTATTATTAATAGTGGTCTGAAAACAAGTAGTGAGTCGTACCCTCATCTTTTTGTTACCAAACTAGTCGAGAATTCAAGTCCACAAGTTAAAAATAGAGTCCTGAAAGTCGAAAGTACCTGGCAAGCTAATTCTCCGCCACAGATGCTCCAGATGCTCCAGTACCACCAGAACAGAATCAGGGAAGAGCAGGAACACGAAAGGAGACGTATGAAAGACACGAAAATGAAAGTACTAGTTGCCCAGTCTGTTCCACAAGACAGTCAGAAGAGGGGTCCGAATCAAGCCAGTCATCCTGCAGCTCCCGTTAAAGGGACCTGCAATTACTGTAAACAGCCAGGTCATTTTATAAACGAATGTGCAGTTCTGAAACACAATATAGCTACTGGTAAGACCAAAGAGAGACCACGTCCGCCTAGACAAGAACAAGTTTCACAGACTTCTCAGCCACCACAGAATGCACAACAGACAGTTACAGCACCGCAGCCTATCGCTGCAACACAGCATGTTACACAGCAGATGTACCAGTACGCACAGTCAGAGTATCCAGATTATCAGCCGTATTCATGAAACAGCCTAGAGAGGGAGGTAGGCTTGCCTCTCATCGAGATTCCTGTAGATCAAGAGGGTCCCTATGTACACAGTCAAGTATTAGGGAAAGACAGAAAGTTTCTGATTGATACAGGGGCAAGTAGGACTACCATCAGTCATGACGAGGTTCCAGGGGCTCCGCTCTCAGGCTCTAGAAATGTTTCCCTTGGATTTTCAGGAAAGCCCATTGTTAATGAAATATCGAAACCAGTTACTTTAGAAGTTGGTCCATTGTCCCGAACTACAGACTTGTTACTCACGAAATCTTGTCCAGAAAATTTGTTAGGCATTAAGACACTGAAAGAACTAGGAGCAGTCATATGCTGCTCCCCAGAAGGGGTCCGTCTGTTTTTACGTGACTTTAAAGGTCATTATGTATTACGTGATTTTGATCCAAGATTATTGAATGTACCACAGCATTTATGGGCGCAAGGGCCAACTGATGTAGGTTGTATGCATATCACACCCCATCGTGTGACCCTGAAACAAGGTGTTGTTTTACCACGAATCAGACAGTACAGATTGCCACCTGAGGCTGTAGCAGCCTTATCCAAAATTATTGACGAGCTCATTGCTCAAGGAGTGGTTGTAGAAACTGACTCCAATGTATGTAATTCTCCTATCATTCCAGTCCTGAAACGTACTGATCCAAATGCACCTCCAGTTTATCGATTAGTGATTGACCTCCGAGAACTTAATAAATGTATCATACCTCAGTACCCAGTAGTCCCAGATATTTCTTCCCTATTGACAGCCATTGATTCTGAAGTCACGTTCTTTACAGTTATCGATCTCAAGAACGCGTTTTTCAGTGTCCCCATTCATCCAGACAGCCAGTTCCTTTTCGGATTCTGTTTAAATGGAAGAAGCTATAAATTCACACGAGCACCTCAAGGTTTCACAGAAAGTCCTAGCATTTACAGTCAAGCACTTAAGAGACAACTAGACAATATTCACATGCCAACTGACACTGCCCTGCTCCAGTATGTCGATGATCTACTGATCACAGCCCGTTCTGAACGTGACTGCGAGCGTGCATCACTTACAGTTCTGTATTTTCTGGCCGAGATGGGGCACAAGGTGTCCCCTTCCAAATTGCGATTCTGTGTCCAGCAAGTGGTCTACTTAGGACACTTACTGTCCAAGAGGGGTAGGCATTTGACACCTGACCGTATCCAGTTAATAGCACGTCTTCCACAGCCCAAGACACAGAAGGAGGTACGAGCTTTTATCGGCCTCACTTCTTACTGCAGACAATGGATTCCTCAGTATGCATTTCTAGCCAAGCCACTGATACAGTTAACGACACAGGAGGCAGCCGTATCGACTGTCCTCCCTTGGACCCAGGAACATACACTTGTTTTTAATGAGTTAAAGAAAGCTTTATGTAATGCACCTGTTCTAGCAACACCGAACTACAGTAAGCCTTTTACACTTTTTGTCACAGAACGTGATGGTACTGCATTATCTGTTCTTACACAAGATCAAGCAGGACAATACAAGCCCTGTGCTTATTTTTCTAGCACATTAGATCCAGTGGCCCAGGCGCTGCCTGTGTGCCTCAAGTCAGTTGCAGCCACAGCTCTAGCTATCAGACAAAGTGATTCCATAGTGTTAGGACACTCCCTGACAGTACAAGTTCCACACTCTGTGGAAGTTCTTTTAAACCGAACACAGACTCAGCATTTGACAATTGCACGTTTAACAGGTTATGAACTGACACTGTTTCAGCCACACATAGAAATCAGACGCTGCAACATTTTAAATCCAGCTACACTGTTACCGTCAGTTACCTCAAATCCTGCCACACATGACTGTGTGGAAGTTGTCAACACCATGACAAAGCCTAGACAAGACTTGACAGACATTGCATTACCTGATCCCGACCTGACACTTTATGTGGATGGTTCATGTATGAGAACAAGTACAGGAGAACTAGTAGCAGCGTATGCAGTGACTACTGAAACCGAAGTTATAGAAACACATCGTATTGACACTCTGTCTGCTCAAGCAGCAGAGCTTGTCGCTCTGACCCAAGCCTGCATACGTGCCAAGAACCTGAAAGTAAACATATACACAGATTCACGTTACGCATTCGGAGTCGTACACGACTTTGGAGTGCTCTGGCAGGAACGAGGTTTTATGACTTCTCATGGAACTAAGATTCAGCATGGCCCCCTCATTCAAGCTCTGTTAGATGCAATACATTTACCGACAGCTATCGCTATCATGAAGTGCAAGGCACATACGAAAGTCACTGATATCATTTCCCAGGGTAACGATCTAGCAGATCGAACAGCCAAGCTCACAGCTCAGACTCCAGACATTCCAGTTAACACGACACAGACACTCACTCCAGATCAGACTACTTGTATGACAGTTAAGGACCCTACACAAGATGTCATAGATATACAGTTACATGCTACTCCCGATGAAATCAAGAAATGGTCCGAACAAGGAGGGGTCCAGACAGATCAGGGATGGTTAACGAAGGGAAAAGCCACATGGTTTCTCCCCGACTCTATGGTTCAAGTCATTATTAACACCGCACATAGTCCAGCACATTTAGGAGAAAAAGCCATGTTAGACAGTATCCAGAACCTTTGGTTCAACAAGCATTTACGAGCAGCAGCCAAGCAGAAAGTCCGTACCTGTATGATATGTTGTCAGTTCAATCCAGGTAAAAGTGTCCCGGTGGAACAAGGTGGATTCCATCCTCCTGACCACCCTTTTGAAGTCCTCCAGATGGATTATATTCAGATGGAGCGATGTCGAGGTTTCAAGTATGTCCTCGTAGTTGTATGCGCTTTGTCCAGATGGACAGAGGCATATCCAGTTCCAGATTACACAGCCGCGACCACTGCCAGGCAGTTGGTCCGTAAGTATTTTCCCCGCTATGGATTACCTAGGGTCGTGTATTCAGATAACGGTCAGCCATTCTCATCCGAGCTCATGAAACAAGTATCCCTTCTGTTAGGGTACCAGTGGAAGTTCCATTGTGTACGCCATCCCGAAGCAGCCGGTCTCGTAGAGAGACATAACCAGACCCTAAAAATCCGCATCGCCAAAGTATGTGCAGAGAAAGGTGTAGATTGGATAGTAGCACTGCCAGTTGCCCTTTTTTATATGAGAATGGTCGCTCACTCCCGTTCAGGTCTATCTCCCTATGAGATAGTGTTTGGTCGCCCCCCTAACATGTGGGGTACTCCTAGACCCCGTACTATTACCGATATTGACAGTAATATGCTGACAGATTACCTTGCCTCCTTGATGTCTGCACTACAATCTTGTCGTTCACAGGTTGCCGCTGCATTTCCAGACAACACCGACGTGAAACCACACGAGATCGTTCCGGGGGATCTCGTGCTGGTCCGCAATTTTGATCGTTCAAGTTCGCTGGAGCCCCGTTGGAAGCAACCCCGTCTCGTCCTTCTCACCACCCGGATCGCGGTGAAGGTGGAAAACCGAAAAGGGTGGCTACACGTGAGCCACGTCAAGAAATTCCATGGACTTAAACCTAAAACTTTTCTCAAGGACTGCCCCGTTCTCAAGGACTGCCCCGAAAATGAATCTAAAATTCCCCTGTTAGAGAAAACTCCGCAGCAGGAGTATAAAGCAAAGTTGCGGTCTAGTAAGTCAGCCAGTTTAATTGTCTAAGTCCCTCTCGGGTGAAACGGTTAGACAGGTTCCTGACATGTATGAGACAGACCCACACAGTGAGAGAGTTAGTCAAAACTCTAAGAGATGTATTATCATTCTATTATTTTTATTGTTCCTGAGTCTTATGGTTACATGCATAAGTTATGCGTTACATTTATGTTTTCCTATTTCACATGTACATATGTTTTCTAATGTTACAGTAGAGCACACATTTAGTGATCTGCCTCCTCACGAGTTATCCTATCGTCTTGCTATGCGTAATAATACTTTTATCCGAATGCTGCATTATTCACACCAGACCAGCAATGCCACTAATTGTTGGGTGTGTGGTCGACTCCCCCCTTTTCAGACACCGAAGGGAGTTCTGCCACTCTTTCCTTATCCGTTTTCACATAATGGTTCGTGTGGAGCATGGTCCACGTTAACGTCATCCTCAACTGATATGTCCCTTTTGAATCGAACATGTTTCCCAGACAAGCAAGGTCTTTCCCATAGAACAGGGTTAGATCTAGAAAATGAAGTATATGATTTAGGTAATTATTCCTCGAATTTCATGGTTTTGAATGTCCAGTCCGATACTACTCCAGATATGCCTGCTATTTCAGTTCTACCAGTCAAAGGCGAATTATGTGTCAGAAGGAATGGTTCCGCACATGTAGGACATAGTGATTGTACTACTATGGTCGAGTATAGTGACAGTGGGAAATCTATTTTCAAAGCCTCACGTCATTCTTATTTTGTTTGTGGTCAGACCGCATATGTTCGTCTGCCCCTTGATTGGGATGGAACATGTTACATTGCCTTCCTACTGCCACCAGTTTTCCTAGCCCCATCTGATTACCACAGAAACACACATCTAGTACACGTTAGACATAGAAGGGAGACTGAGTCCCCAATTGTCGATCAAACTGAAACTGCTCTAGAACAATATCAAGACTTCAATAAAGGTTTCTTTTTCTTTATAGGTCCTGTCCAGAATAGTAAGTTAATACGTAGGTTAACCAGAACCCTTGAAGCAGTAGTGAATGAGACTACTTCCGCCCTAGGTAACTTAACCGAAGAGCAATCTGCTATGCGTTTTGTTGTGCTCCAAAATCGTCTCGTCCTTGACGTCATACTGGCCGATAGAGGAGGAGCATGTAGAGTCATCGGATCTAGTTGCTGCATTTTCATTCCTAATAACGCGCCGTCTGTTTATTCAGCTATAACCAGACTTCATAAAATTGCCCATCAGTTACACCAGAATCCAGGCACCTGGACATGGTCCGGTTGGCTCTGGAGTATCATATCTGCCTGGGGATGGAAAGTATTGTCATTCCTAGGTATAGCAGTAATGATCATATTCAGTTGCTGCCTCTGTTTACAATGTGGCCCTGCGATTTGCGGCATGTGTGCTACCTCTTGTATTCCTAGTCCTAAATCCCGTTCCAAGACAATTCGAGACGAGCAAATGATGCTATATGAACAGATAGATGGTATCATGAATATTGATGTTTCCTGATGGAAACGTAGGGCACAAGGAGGGAATGTGGAAAAGTAAATTTTGCCATGTTGTATGTGCCTACGTGTTCCCCATTCTATGTTATATGTGCATGATCGATATGCATGTATCCCCCTATGATCGATTAAAGACGCAATTATAGTTGTGTCCAACGTTAGTATGCCAGTTTCCAGTTCTCGTGAAAGCAACGAGTATTAGGCCTATGTTGCCACGTTTTACAGTGTGCACGTTAATTCACCGCATTGTCCCCGTTTCTAGGCCTCAAAAGGGCCCGGACACCAGATTCAAGCTCCAGTCTCCTGAACCCTCTTCGAGGAGCGATGCAGCCCCCACCTGCATCCCTGACCCTTCACTTACTTCCTGCCGCGCGGTGCCCGGCCCGGCCTGGCTCTGCCTGCGTGTCTGCCAAGAGTATGTTATGCTTCTAGTTATCAGTCCAGCTTTCCTCCTTTGCATTCCTAAGCTACTGAACTGCATCAACAGTTTCAGCTATGGTCTAGTCTTTCTGTCTCCATACAAGAGAAATACTGTATTAATATTCATAGAATATTCCTAGCTCACGCAATACATGTAGAATAGATGCATGCACCAGTCTTAGTGTCAAGTAGCCTTTGCCCTGATAACTTTTAGATTCTATCAACATGTACTCCAAACACCAGATACCAGATATGCTATAGGTACATGTCGTCCTGACACCGCAGACTTTAGTCTCCTCTTCTAGCGCATAAGTCATAGCCCCCAGTTCTCCCTGGTAACACGTCATTGCCCGTTTGCGCGCACCACTAGGGTTAAAGGTCCCAGCTGCTCGAGTAGCCCCCCCCATGTTTCCGCCCCATTCATGACACTTCTGTGACGTTCACATCACATGTCACAGTGCACGCCCTGTACACGCCTTCTTCTTCCACCCATGTGTTCTTATCTTACGTTTGTCATAAGTTACGCCTACTGTATGTAATGTATTTGAAATGTCTTACTATATATATACTGCACTGTCGATGGAATGGTGCAGCTGCCTTCCTTCCTTCCTGTTTTATTTCAGGCTGTCCCGTTCCAGTCCCTTCCCTTTTGCCTGAATAAATCCTTTTGACTCGGACACATCGGATCCTGCCTTTTATTTATTGAGCTATCTGTTATTGTTAATATAGTCAAAAATAGTCCCGGTATTATTTATTTATATACCACATGCAGAATTGCAGACAGAAGAGGCCCATCAAGAATTTAACCCATGCTGTAGTTCCTAAAGCAATGTGTGGGGGTAGGGTTCCCTATGCCCCTGCACATAGGAAATCTGAAAACATGAAATTCATGGGTCATGCATGATGCACAGTGCCAGGCCCTCAGGTGACTGTGAGATGGTGCTGTTTCCAGGGCTTTAAGTGGGATGAAAATAACGGGGGGTTTCTCCAGAGGGGGTGTTCGATGTAATTAAAGGTGTGGCTTAAAACACGAAAGCTAAACATCTGTGCTTAATGTAGTGTGCTGCCTGACTGGTATTTTGCCTCTATTGTCATTTTATCCAGATATAACAACAAGTAATGTTACACCAGCAACAAGCCAGAGCTTTGTCAATGGTTATTAGTTTGCATAAAATAAAAAAGTAGCAATCTGGCTTCCTTGAATATAATATTGAAAATGCATCACATATAGCATAAGATGGGGAACACGTAGGCACATATAACATGGCAAAATTTACTTTTCCACACTACCCCTACTGGCTGCCATGAACCAAGTAGTCACAAAGGCCAACACAGGCAATCCCCACGTATTCAGATGAGCTTGGCGATCCACCTCCTTAAAAAAAACTAACTCTCCAGGTCACAGCCAAGCAGACATTCAACAGGCAAGTACGGACTTACAACGACCTTCAAAGAACCTGAGACGTCCCCCACTCGAAGGCAACCTGGGCCACCTTACACAGGCGCTCAGAGTTGTCTACAGCAATTACAGGGTGAAGCACATTGGGGATGACCTGCTCTTTAGACACACATTGAAACCTAACAAATGTCACACTCGCTCCTATGTCTCTCAGAGCCTCCACCCTCCTCCCATTGATGGTCACTCACTGCAGGTAGTTTTTTAGTGTTATCCAGCAGGCGGGTTTCCTGGACCATCTCTCTGTCTTCTAAAGAGATACGGGTCATCACAGCTGGCTCCCCACCCTCACTAGGAAAAAACTCATCCTCCAGCACTACACTAATTAACCCCGGTGACGGTGCACCAGTGGGGAAGGCTCGCTCACAGAATGAGTCATTGCCCTTTATATGTCTCTGGCGGGCCGGATGATTCTCTGTGAATGGTTGGCTCAGGGTTTTAAAGTGGGCTTTACATGTATTTACACAATACATTGTGTTTAGATCAACGCAAAACACTTCACTTAAAAATAGATCAATCACACACACAGATAAGAAGCAGTCTATGATGGCTCACCTTCTATTTACATCGCACCAGCCAAACTACTCAAAAAAGAAAGTAAGATCAAGTCAAGCGAGGAAAGCTTGACATGGTTACCTGCAGCAAGTCTGTAGTAAGACACACCTTGTATTATGCTACTCAAATACTGGCCAGATCTGAGATGAAAAGGGTAAATACACATGCATACCCCTTCCTCCAGCGCTTCCGCCGCCTCCATTGCTTCTCGTCCTGGTTCCTTCACGGACGCCGACGCTCGTCCCCAACTCCCCGCGTTTCCGAGGTGGAAAGGAAAACGAAACTTAAGAAGCTCACGCGTGACGCGCGCAACCAAATCCTAAGGCGCGCGTCGTAATCCGACTCTGCCAAGCTGTTTGAATGCTGCGCATGGTGCGTGTGGCCAGCACCTGTCTCCAATCCTTGTCAGGTCTCGACTGCTGAACTGATCACTATAGTTCTCTGGCGAGAACGCGCTTCGCGCGTTTTAGCCGAGACCTAAAATGGGGTTATGTGAAGAATGTTACGTGTCCCATAAAACCTTTGATTGTACGTACCTGGACAGGGAAGAAGAGAGGTCGCTGTAATAGGTTTATGCATCACAGCAAATTCAAGGCAATATTAGAAAAGGGTGAATCTAAATATCAGACAAGATAATTGAACATCAATGGGGGAGCATAATAGGTACAAATAGGTTAATTGAGCATCAATGGGGGAGCATAATGGGTACAAACAGGTCGATTAGTCGTCCCCCAGCCATACATGCATTTCTGCATTTTTGTTGAGACCAAGTTTCACAGTGTTGTATTGCAGAATTAGTTCACTCTCTCTTCTGTGGAGTCTGAGTTCCCTGTTCCCACCTCTTTTGAGTGGATGGACCACCTCAAAGTAATTGAATGTGAAGCTTTTCTTGTGTGGGTGGACACTATGGAAGGGGTCTGTAAGTGGATGGCCTGTGTCATACTTGTTGATGTTTCTATAGTGTTCTTGTATTCTTGTCCGCAAAGGTCTGATTGTGCTAACAATGTATGGTTGGTTACAGGGACAGAAGATCACATAAATGGTAAATTTGCTGTTGCAGTCAATCCATTCTTTGATTTTGATCTGTTTACTAAGTGGCATCGGTATGAGAATGGTTCTGTCGATCCCAATTTGCATATGTTACAATTGTGTCTTTTTCCTGTCATCCACAAATTCTTACTTGAAGAGCATTCTTTTCAGATTGGGCGCTCGTCTGAAGCTGACTTCAGGGTAGGTCCGAAGGTGATCATTGAGCCTTGGTGTGTACTGATGCAGGTGCCAATGGCGTTTGAGTATTTGTTGGACATTGGAAGGGCCATTGTGGTAGTCTGTGATTAATCGAATCCTGTTATCTTTTTCTTGTTTGCGTTGCGATTTCGGGTTTAAAGTGCTTGCTCTCTCAATCCTTGCTACATACATTAATGTTTGTTACAGGGTACATGGATAATACCCTCGTTTTTTTAAGCGGTTCATAGCTTCTCGTCCTCCAACTTGGAAAATGTGGTCTTCACTGCAGTTCCTCCTGATTCGGAGTAATTCTCCTTTGGAAATATTTTTGATGTTATGTTTGGTTTACAACTATCTGCCCTTAAAATGGCATTAACGTCAGTTTCCTTCCTGTATAGTTTACTATGCAGGAGGTTGTCCTTTACATAGAATGTGAGATCCAGAAAGTTGATTTCCTTCTTGGAAAAACTGTGAGTTGTCTTGATTTTGCATGGGTTGTCAAGTTGACGTAGGAATCTTTCTAGAAGGTGTTGGTCTCCCTGCCAGATGCAGAGAATGTCGTCTATGTAGAGACGCCAGAGAACAATGTGCGAACTGAGTTCGGTGAAACTGGAATCCGATAGCCAGAATCTCTCAACTGTGCTCATAAAGATAAAGGCATAAGGAGGAACACATTTGGCTCCCATTGCAGTCCCACATATGTGTTTAAAGATCTTATGATTGAAGTTGAAAATGTTATTGTTCAGACAGAAATCTAGAATGTCCAAAATAATTTTTATAATTTTATTGTATTATTTATTCATACCATCCTGATGTTTTATTGATGTATATAGGCTGACAATGTCATTGCATACCAAAAAGAAGTCGGGTTCCTAAGTGATATCTTTGACTTGTGCTAGAATGTCTTTGCTATCCTGTATGAAAGAGGGGATATCTTTCAGCCGGACTTGAAGCTTTTTGTCAATAAATTCTCCTAACCTGGAACAGGGTGAGTTAATGCCTGCAATGATGGGTCTACCCGGTGGAGGGTAGACCCTCTTGTGTATTTTTAGAAGGAGATAAAACATGGGTATAATTGGGTGTTCGATGAGGAGATTCCGAAATTTGAGGCCGATCTGTTGATAGAGTTGGGACCCATTTCTAGCTCACTGAGGTTGGGCAATAAGTCAATGTTTGCTACGTCTTGAATGGAAAGATTAGAAATGGGGTTATACCGTATATCTTGTTGTCTGGTTGGTCGGTTGTCAAAGAAAACTTTGAGTTTGAGCTCTTTGGTGAATTTAAACAGGTCAATGTGTGTTCTGACCAAGTTCGTAGATGCTGTGGGACAGAATGAGAGACCTTTATTAAGTAGTTGCAGTTCATGGTTAGAAAGTACTGTACTTGAGAGGATTTTGACCAGGTCACACATTTCTGAGTTGTTCTGCTCACTTCTTTCTTCCTGGCTCTTGTTGTCACCCCTGCGGGTGAAGTTTGCAGTCGTCTGAATTGAGGAGCGGCTGTAGGAGTTCAGGTATTTTAGGCATTTGTTGTTTTTATACCCAGTCTGTATCGAAGGACTTCTTTGAAAAAATATACCTTGCATCTTTTTGTGTTGTTCTCCAAGGTTGCTGCTGGTGATTGAATATCTGAGCTGGTGGATGGTCCGGACTGGTTTGTTGCGGTCTCTCCGTTGTTATTGGTCACTGGTTTGGCGTCGTATCTTAGCAAAAGTGTATACACGTCCAAATTGGTAATCCAACTGGTCCCGACAGAATTTCCAATTTTTTTCCTCTTAATTATGTCCTCCTTGTATTCGTTTATGATATTGTTCAAAATGTCGTAGTTCTTCCTAGTTAGGTCCCCCAGTTGGAGTCCTCAATGTGTTTAGTAAGATTGGCCACTTTAGTTTTCGCTTTGTTATACACTTCTTTGGCAAAGTCTATGAGTTGTCTAATCATATTGTTGGAAAATTTCTTGAGGTTACCTTCCCACCTCTCTTTCTGGTCCGGTTGGTTGCGTCAGATGGGGGGAAGATAAGGATTCGCAGGCCTCGAGGAACTCTATCCACTTCCAGGTATTTTTTAAAGGATGCAGCTTCCCACAATTTCGAAGTTTCTTTTTTGATGGCACTTTCCAGTGTTTGAAGGTACTTCTGGTGGATTTTGGGTTGGGTTTGTTGGTATTGTTACTCTGGGTAACTGGATTGGTTTAGAAAGTTTCTTCAACCCTCGTTGATCGATGTGCTCTTCTGTTTTGGCACGATGCCATCTGTCACAAGAGCTTAGATCAGATAAATGTTTCCTCTGCCTTGGCCTGGAGCCTCATGACCTCCAACTCATGATCCCTGGATCTTCGCCTTTCCTCTATTTTCTCCGGAGCCAAATTCCTGGAAGAATGAGTGCTGCCAGAGATAGAGGTTACTCTCCCAACAGGCAAATCCTGGGATCTGAAACTGCCCACTGGCACATCCCCATCCACCTCTGCATCATCCGCCTCCTCAGCTTGTCTGTCCTGCCACGAAGGCCAGAGAAGCTCATCTTTCCTAGAGTTGCTCCTCAGGGACCTCCAAAGCTCCTGCAGAACTGCTTGAGTTGATCTACTTTGTAACTACTTATCATTTCAATGTCAAAATCCAATTCTTCAGCCTCACATGCTGGTTTACCATTTAAAGACATTGTGTAAGGATACTTCAAGGTCAGGTCAAAAATAGAACCAAAAAGGAAACACAGTATGTGGTTGCATAGTGGTCTGCACTAAACTAGTAATGTACACCAATCACTGTGGGTCAAGTACAAATACAAGTTCAAATTCTCACCGCTATCCACCAATGTTAAAATGGGGGTCTCTAGTTTGTAGAGGTAGGTACCTTTGCCCAAATAAGGACCCTTGCTTCTAGTTAGGGTAAGGGGGATACACACTTTAGAGAACCCCTGCTCACCTTCTGGGTGGCTTGGCATGAGCAGACAGACTTATCCGAAAGGCAATGTGTAAAGTATTTGCACTGAAAACACACAGTAATACAGTGATAAACCACAAATGGACACCATACCAGTTTAGCAAAATAAAGTATCTTTATCTAAACCGAACAAGACCAAAACAACAAAAACCCAACATATATGAAATAAAAATATTACTTTAAAAAGGTTTCAAACAACTTGGTCGATAGAAAACTATGGATGCGTGATTTTTCACAAAGTACCTGTAGATGCATCAAAATTCACTAAGCCAAACAGCTGCAGAGATGGGAAGTGTTGAAAACAAAGAGATGCGTCAGTTCCTGAGACCGTGGAGAGGCGATGCAACAGTTCTGCTGCACGCAGGAGAAGCGATGCGTCGAATCCACTCTATAGGGGGAAGTGATGTGTCGAATCCAAGACAATTCTGGTCCGTGGGTGATGCGTTGGGAAAACTTGCCGCACAGGTGCGATTCATGGAAATCCGGGATGCGTCAGCGATCGAGGCAGCGGCATCGAGTGATGCTGTATTGGTTTCTTCAGCAGCAATCCCTCAGTGGGTCACTTCTTGCAGCTGTGACAGGTGCTGTGTTGGTTCTGCAGCGGCGCGGTGATGCGTGGAGATTCTTCTCGCAAAGCGGTGCTGCGTCAGAAAAACAGCAACAAGAAGAGCGATGTGTCGATTTCTTCAGTTCTTCTTTTCTTCTAGCTCACAGCAGCAGCAACAACGACCAGGGGCCCAAAGCTGTAACAGGCACCTCCTGGCTGGTCAGAACTCTCAGCAGCAGAGTTCAGGGGTGCTGGGGGTGAAGTATTTGTGTCCCTTAGACTTTCGAAGTGGAGTCAGCACACACAGGCCCTTGGAGATTCTTCTTCAAGCAGGTTCAAGCAAAGTTCCAGCCGTTGCCCTTTCCTTTGCAGAAACAGCAACTGCAGGTCAACCCCACCCAGCACACAGCTAAGGGGCAGTACTCCTCCTCACAGCTCTTCTCCTTGGCAAATGTCCCTCTTGAGTCCAGAAGTTATCTAAAGTTCTGGTGTTTTAGGTGTAATATTTTCACCACAAAATGTCATTGTGGAAGAGTCTCTGAGCCCAGTCCAACCCAGGTCTGTCCTTACTGGTGAAATATGACCACAGGGGGTGGAAACAGCATTGTGCAATTTAGACAGGCTTAATTCAGGTGCAAAATCTCCTCCCACTACTCTTAAGGCAGCCACGCCCCATTCAGCTCAGCTCTGAGTCATCCAGGCAAGGCCAGGCACACCTAAATCCCCCCAGTGGCTGTCTACAGTGAATGCCCATCCCCAGCGCCTGTCACCCCAAAACCAGACAGTCAGTCCGCAAACACGCTGAGGCACACAGAATGGTTAAACAACAAAATGCCTACTTTCTAAAAGTGGCATTTTCAAACACACAATTTCAAAACCATTTTTACTACAAGAGGTGTTATTAAATTCTAAGTTCAAAGAGCCGAAACTGTATTTATCTATCTTTTCCCAATGGAAAGTTATACTTGTAAAATGTTAACAAGTATTTCCCATTTTATCCTATAGGGCAGATAGCCTTTCAATAGTGAAAAACGAAATTGGCAGTATTTCACAATAGGGCATGTCACACACACCAGTACATGTCTTACTTTGCACATGCACTGCACCCTGCCCAGGGGGTACATTGGGCCTACCATAGGGGTGCCTTACATGTAAGAAAGGGGAAGGTTAGGGCTTGGGAAGTGGGTGCATTTGCAAAGTTGACATGGCAGTTTATAACTGAAAAAGGCACTGTAGTGGCAGGTCTGAGATACCTTTTCAGGACTACTCATGTGGGTGGCACAATCAGTGCTCCAGGTCCAATAGTAGCATTTGATTTACAGGCCCTGGTACACTCAGTGCACTTTAGTAGGGACTCACAAGTAAATCAAATATGCCAATGAGGGAGAACCAAATGTAACAACAATTTACACAGGGAGCACTTGCACTTTGACACTGATCAGCAGTGGCAAAGTGCCCAAAACATCTAAGCCAGCAAAAACAAAATCAAGAGCAGGGCCAACTATAGAGGAGGTAGGGGCAAAAAGTCAGGGTAAACTATGCCAAAGATGCCACCAAGTCTAACAATTTGATTTTCAGGTAAGTAGAATGAGCCTTCCTCCTTTTTAGCTAGTGACAGAATGTTCTAATAGCCTTATAGCCCTTTGTAGACGGGCTATACCGCTATTAAAGTCCCTCTCCCTTGTTAAAGGCCCTCGCCTTCGGCTCGGGGCCCTTTAACGCTGGAGAGGGCCTTTAATAGCCGGTATAGCCCTCTACGGCGGGCTATAAGGCTATAATAAAAGAAATGAATATAGACAGTGCAGCAATAGGGATGTGCTCATGGAACATAAATGGGATATGTAAAAAGATAAATAATGCCCAAATAGATTCATTATCAAACTCCTTTCAAATTATATTATTACAGGAAACGTGGGCAATGGACCCTTTTATGTTACATGGATACAAAGGATATTTTGAGCCTGCAATTAAACATCATAAATTTGGTCATCCCTGTGGAGGGCTAGCAATATTCTTATCTATTGACCTGAAAGTGGAACATGAGCAGTTAGCTACCAATAACTCTAACTCCCAAATGGTAAAGTTGCGATATACATCAAGCGAACAAGAAAAATCAAAAGTTCTAATGCTGATTAATATATATATTCCACCAAAACAGAGTTCGAGGAAGGATACGTGTGCTGCTCTTACTCGTTTCTTATAGGAGCAAATGATGGATGAACCCTTTGCAGATTTTATACTGACGGGTGATTTTAATTTAAATCTACTAATACCTTTCTTGCGAGACGATTTTATACAGTCTCAAAACCATCAATGGAAAATTCCTGAGCAGATGTTGGATCCCTCAATAAACGCCAAACAAAGTTAAATGGGAAGAAACTTTGTGATGGATATGGAAGCATTGGGACTAAGAATACTTAATGGAAGATTTGCGTTGGATACACCACCGGCATGGTCATTTCAGTCTCATAACTCTAAATCATGAATTGACTACACAATGGTATCACTAAATATATTTAACAACATAATTTCTTACTATTTAAGGAAGGTGCCTGATAGTGACCATAGTCAACAAATAATTAACATAAAATTGTCATATTTGAACCATCAAATGTATTTGACAAGGCAAGGTCAGACGGGTACCATCAATTATAGATAACTTATATGGAAAACACATAATATGGATGCCATAAAGCAAAAGGTGCAAGAATTGGTTAAAGAATGTTTTAAAGATAAAACCATGGGGTCCACAATTGAGCAATGGGAAAAGTTCATACAGAAAATAGTTAAACCATATGATCCCACTTCTAGCGTAGAGAAAAAACAAGTGACTCGAATGGAAAAAAGGGAAATTAATATCAACCTATCATATTCGGTTCGAAAAATTATACGGACCCGTAACAAACTCTGGAAACAGTTAACTAAGTTTCCAAACAATGAAGATATACTAATAAAATTAAAAAATCCAAATCATAATTTGAGGAAATTAATCTGGAACGAAAAAAACAAAGCCAGGAAGGACTTATGGATGAACATCTTCTACGCTAGTAATCAAGCAAACTCAAGGGAGTTTTGGGAAATGATTAATGGTTTAGTAAGGCCTGATAAATCTGTGGTAGCATCTATCTTAACTGAAGATGAATGGTTTACATTTCTTATAAAACATTTAAACCCAGTTGCGAAATCAAATATTCAGGATGACAAACAGATAAGGATGGTAAAAACAGACTTAGAATGTTGAAATATCAAGTCTCCAAACTAATAAAGAAATAAAAAGACGGGGCACCAGGTCCCAATGGTATCCCGTTTGCTCTCTATAAAGAAGAAGCAGACTTTTGGTCGGCAGATCCAACAGAGGTTTTTAATGAAGTTGTACAGACTGGGTTGATTCCAAAATCCTGGAGAGGGTAATTAATATCTCCTATTTTTAAGAAGGGAAATTGGCAATTGCAGGAGAACTATCGTTTGATAACCCTCTAAGATACTGATGCAAAATTGGTTGCGGGGATTTTATTGTCAAGTCTAACAGATTGGGTAAAGGATAAGCATATACTGCCCCTGAATCAAACAGGATTCATAAAAGGTCTAGGGACTTCTACGAACATATTAGTCCTATCGGTAATAATGCATAAGGCAATTTTAGCAAAACAGCCCTTGTATCTTAGTTTTGTCGATTTTAAATTGGCTTTCGATTGTGTGAATAGACATCGTCTGTAGAAAAAACTAAAAGAGCAAGAAATTCCAGACTCACTATTAAAATTGATTCAACTCTTGCATACTGATACTTTGAACAGGGTGAGGATTGGTGATGGTTGGATGCTAACAAAAGAAATACCTACGACTGGAGGATTAAAGCAAGGGTGCGTCCTGGCCCCAATGCTTTTTAACTTGTTTTAGCAGATCTTTCAACCGCGCTGAACTAAGTAAATGCACAATCGCCTAGGTTAGCTGACAAGCACATATCCAATTTGTTGTATGCAGACAACGTTACACTTTAAAGTCAAAATAAAGTTTGGTTGCAACTTGGGTGACCAACTGACATGGGTGCACATTCAGGACGGTGAGTGTAAAAATTCAGGACAAAAATTCAGGACTGCAGGTCAAAATTCAGGACAAAACTTCAGGACAAAAGGTAAGTTTTACAGTCACATCAGAAGAGGTTGGGCAATAGAATATAATTAAGCTCATCTATATCCAAACATATTCAATCATTTGCAAACCTATCCATCATGTATTCTTCTATCCATCATTTCACTCATCCATCCCTTCATCCACCGTTTCACTGATCCATCCATTATCCACCCATCCATTCACTCATCCATCCAGCCTTTTACCCTTTCACTCACTCATCCATCCACCCAGTCACTCATCCTTCCGCCCATTCACCATTTCAGTCATCAATCCATCGTCCCTTTCTTTCTCCATTGACCCTTTCACTTAGCCATCCTTCCTTCTACCCATCCATCTACTTATCCACATATGAATCCATCCATTGACCCTATTTGTCATCCATCCACCCTCTCACTGCTTCGCTCATCTATCCATTCATTTGTCCATCTACCCTCACTTTCACTCCTTCATCCATCCTTACATCCACCCGCTCACTCCTCTGTCCAGCCGTACTTATCAATTTATCAATCCATCCATCATTTCACTCATCCATCCACCCATTAACTCACCCATCACCCACCCGTTCACTCATCCATCCATCTTTTCACTCATCTATCAATCAATCAATCAATCATGACATTTGTATAGCGCGCTACTCACCCGGAAGGGTCTCAAGGCGCGGGGGGGGGGGTAACGTTACTGCACGAACAGCCAGGTCTTGAGTTGCTTCCTGAAGAAAAGATGGTCCTGGGTCAGTCGAAGGTGGATGGGGAGGGAGTTCCAGGTCTTGGCTGCCAGGTAGGAGAAGGATCTTCCTCCGGCAGTGGCTCTGCGGATGCGTGGTACGGCGGCGAGGGCGAGGCTGGTCGATCGTAGCTGGCGGGTGGGCGTGTAGAAGGTCAGGGGGTCATTAAGGTACTTGGGGCCCAGGTCGTGGAGAGCCTTGTGTGCGTGGATGAGGAGCCTGAACGTGATCTTCTTGCTGACGGGGAGCCAGTGCAGGTCTCTCAGGTGGCCGGAGATGTGGCTGTGTCGGGGGATGTCCAGGATGAGTCGTACGGAGGCGTTCTGGATGCGTTGGAGTCTTTTCTGTAGTTTGGCTGTGGTTCCGGCATAGAGGGTGTTCCCGTAGTCCTGTCGGCTGGTGACGAGTGCCTGGGTGACCGTCTTCCTGGTCTCGGTGGGGATCCAGTGGAAGATCTTACGGAGCATGCGCAGGGTTCTGAAGCACGACAAGGAGACGGCGTTGACTTGTCTGGTCATCGAGAGGGAGGAGTCCAGGATGAAACCCAGGTTGCGTGCGTGGTCCGTTGGCTTGGGAGTGGAGCCCAGGGCAGGGGGCCACCAGGAATCGTCCCAGGCGGAGGGCGATGATCCCAGGATGAGGACTTCCGTCTTGTCTGAGTTCAGTTTCAGGCGGCTGTTCTTCATCCATTCGGCGACGTCTTTCATCCCTTCGTGTAGGTTGGTTCTGGCGGTGGTGGGGTCGTTGGTGAGGGAGAGGATCAGCTGCGTGTCGTCGGCGTAGGAGATGATGTTGAGGTTGTGTTGGCGTGCGATGGCTGCGAGAGGGCTCATGTAGACGTTGAAGAGGGTTGGGTTGAGTGATGATCCTTGTGGTACGCCGCAGATGACTTCGCTGACCTTGGATTTGAATGGGGGGAGGCGGACTCTCTGGGTTCTTCCGGCGAGGAACGAGTTGATCCACTTCAGTGCCTTCTCTTGGATTCCGATGTTGCTGAGGCGCTGTACTAGGGTGCGGTGGCAGACAGTATCGAACGCTGCGGAGAGGTCCAGGAGGATGAGGGCTGCTGTTTCCCCGTTGTCGAGCAGGGATCTGATGTCATCGGTGGCTGCGATCAGGGCGGTCTCGGTGCTGTGGTTGGCTCAGAAGCCGGACTGCGAGGGGTCGAGGGATCCATTCGTCTCGAGGAAGGCAGCGAGCTGTCTGTTAACGGTCTTCTCGATGACTTTGGCAGGGAAAGGGAGGAGCGAGATGGGGCGGAAGTTCTTGAGGTCGTTGGGGTCCGCTGTTGGTTTCTTCAGGAGGGCGCTGAGCTCGGCGTGATTCCAGCTCTCCGGGAAGGTGGCGGTCTGGAAGGAGGTGTTGATGATGTCCCGTAGATGGGGTGCGATGATGGAGTCGGCCTTGTTGAAGACGTGGTGGGGGCAAGGGTCGGTAGGTGATCCGGAGTGGATGGTGTTCATCGTGCGGGTGTTGTCTTCTGTGCTGACTGGGGTCCAGTTGCAGAGGGTGGTGGTGGGGGCGTTGGTTCGATGGTTGGTTGTGTAGTTGGTGCGCCAAAGCTGTTGTGTATGTCGGCGATCTTGCGGTGGAAGAACGAGGCGAGTGAGTCGCAGAGGTCTTGCGAAGGAGTGATGTCGTTGTTTCCAGCGCTGGGGTTGGAGAGCTCATTGACGATACTGAAGAGTTCCTTTCTGTCGTGGGCGTTGTTGTCCAGTAGTTCTTTGAATGCTGTCTTCTTGGTGGTGCGGATCAGCTGGTAGTGCTTGTGGGTGGCGTGCTTGAGGGCGGTCATGTTGTCTGTGGTCTGGTCGTGGCGCCAGGCTTTCTTGACGGTGCGGCAATTCTTCTTGAAGTCCTTGAGTTCCTCGGTGAACCAGGGGGTTTTCTTGCTGCCAGGTCTGTTGGGAGGGTTCTTTAGTGGTGCGAGGTCGTCAGCGCAGGCGGTCAGCCACTTTGTGAGGTTGCTGGCTGCTTCGTTGGGGTCCGTTGTGCTGGAGGGCGGGTTCTGGCTGAGGGAGGTGGTGAGCTGCTCGGCGGTGATCTTGCTCCAGCGAGGCGCCTGTTGTGGGTGGTGGAGGGTCGTGTTTCTCCTGAAGCTGAAGTGGACGCAGCTGTGATCGGTCCAGTGAAGTCCGGTGGAGTGGCTGAAGGAGACGTGCTTGCTGGCGGAGAAGACGGGGTCAAGCGTGTGGCCGGCGTAGTGGGTGGGGGTGTTCATCAGTTGCTTGAGTCCGAGTGTGGCGAGGTTGTCCAGCAGGGCGGCGGTGTTCCTGTCGTTGTTGTTCTCCAGGTGGAAGTTGAGGTCCCCTAGGAGGATGTAGTCCGTGGAGGAGAGGGCGTGCGGGCTGATGAAGTCTGCGATGTCTGCGCTGAATTGTGTGCGTGGTCTCGGGGGTCTGTAGATGAGGGTGCCTCTGAGGGTCGTCTTGGGGGCGGTGTGTATCTGGAAGTGGAGGTGTTCGGCGGCGGTGAGGGTTTCGTTGCAGTTAGTCGAGATGCGGATGGTGTTCCTGTGGACGATGGCGATGCCTCCTCCGGTCTGGTTGACGCGGTCTCTCCGGATGAACTTGTATCCGTCCGGGATGGCTATGGCAATGTCGGGCGCTGAGGAGGCGTTCATCCAGGTTTCTGTGAGGAAGGCGACATCTGGTGATGTTGTGTTGAGCAGGTTCCAGAGTTCCATGGCGTGTCTGTGGACGGAGCAGGTGTTGAGCAGGATGCACTTGAGGTGGTTGTTGCTGGTGCTCGGCTTGTTGGGTGCGGTGCCGGTCCGGTGGCAGGTGAACTTGCTGGCTTGGCAAGTGAAAGGTCCGTGGGTGCGTTTTGGGGTGGCTCGGTAGCAGGCGGGGTTCCGTCCGGTGTTGAGTGCGATGAGGGTGGCGGCGTTGTAGGTCCGTCGAGAGGTCTGGCGTTGTCGGGGGCCAGTGGTACTGTCGCTGGGCGCGGTCCAGGCGCGGACGGGGGCAGACGGGCTTACCTTTGGCGCACAATCGGCGCGCCCGCTGCGCGTGTCTGCTGCGTGTACGTGCGGGCTCCATATAAGGCGAAGTGGGAGGGAGGAGCAGCTGGGAGGCGGGTGCGGGGCGGCCAACGGGGATACAGAAATGAAAGGGGGCGGGGCCGCGAGGGAGCAGCGGTGGGAAGCGGGGGGCGGAGGGGGGTTCACAACAGTACCGGCAGAATCGCTGAGAGACACTACGAGTCCAACACTACTGTGAAGCAGGGATGAAGGCACAGATGGGGGAGGTAAAAAACGAAGTACAATGAAGGCACAGAGGGAGAAATGCAAACGAAATACAATGAGGCACAGATGGGAGAAATATAAACGAAAATCGATGAGGCACAGATGGGGGAGATAGAAATTAAATACAGTGAGGCACAGGTGGGGGCAGCGGAGGAAGGGAGAACGAGCAGCAGCGATGGGGCGCCTACAGCTGGAGGGCCGTGCGGCGTGGGGGTGTCATGAGGTCGGGATCTACCTTTTACCCATCGATCTACCCTTCCACCCATACATACATCTTTTTACCGTTTCTCTCATCCGTCATTCCACTCATCCATACATTCTTTCTCTCATTATCCATCCATTCACCCTTTCATTCATCCATTCACCCTTTCACTAATCTATCCAGCCATCCACCCATCCCTTCATTTACTCACTCGCCCACCTTTTTATATTAATTATGAGCTGAGCCTTTGTCTGCAGAATTGCAGACAGAAGAGGCCCATCAAGAATTTAACCCATGCTGTAATTCCTAAAGCAATGTGTGGGGGTAGGGTTCCCTATGCCCCTGCACATAGGAAATCTGAAAACATGAAATACATGGGTCATGCATGATGCACAGTGCCAGGCCCTCAGGTGACTGTGAGATGGTGCTGTTTCCAGGGCTTTAAGTGGGATGAAAATAACGGGGGGTTTCTCCAGAGGGGGTGTAAAAGTAAATTTTGCCATGTTGTATGTGCCTACGTGTTCCCCATTCTATGTTATATGTGCATGATCGATATGCATGTATCCCCCTATGATCGATTAAAGACGCAATTATAGTTGTGTCCAACGTTAGTATGCCAGTTTCCAGTTCTCGTGAAAGCAATGAGTATTAGGCCTATGTTGCCACGTTTTACAGTGTGCACGTTAATTCACCGCATTGTCCCCGTTTCTAGGCCTCAAAAGGGCCCGGACACCAGATTCAAGCTCCAGTCTCCTGAACCCTCTTCGAGGAGCGATGCAGCCCCCACCTGCATCCCTGACCCTTCACTTACTTCCTGCCGCGCGGTGCCCGGCCCGGCCTGGCTCTGCCTGCGTGTCTGCCAAGAGTATGTTATGCTTCTAGTTATCAGTCCAGCTTTCCTCCTTTGCATTCCTAAGCTACTGAACTGCATCAACAGTTTCAGCTATGGTCTAGTCTTTCTGTCTCCATACAAGAGAAATACTGTATTAATATTCATAGAATATTCCTAGCTCACGCAATACATGTAGAATAGATGCACGCACCAGTCTTAATGTCAAGTAGCCTTTGCCCTGATAACTTTTAGATTCTATCAACATGTACTCCAAACACCAGATACCAGATATGCTATAGGTACATGTCGTCCTGACACCGCAGACTTTAGTCTCCTCTTCTAGCGCAGAAGTCATAGCCCCCAGTTCTCCCTGGTAACACGTCATTGCCCGTTTGCGCGCACCACTAGGTTAAAGGTCCCAGCTGCTCGAGTAGCCCCCCCCATGTTTCCGCCCCATTCATGACACTTCTGTGACGTTCACATCACATGTCACAGTGCACGCCCTGTACACGCCTTCTTCTTCCACCCATGTGTTCTTATCTTACGTTTGTCATAAGTTACGCCTACTGTATGTAATGTATTTGAAATGTCTTACTATATATATACTGCACTGTCGATGGAATGGTGCAGCTGCCTTCCTTCCTTCCTGTTTTATTTCAGGCTGTCCCGTTCCAGTCCCTTCCCTTTTGCCTGAATAAATCCTTTTGACTCGGACACATCGGATCCTACCTCTTATTTAATGAGCTATCTGTTATTGTTAATATAGTCAAAAATAGTCCCGGTATTATTTATTTATATACCACATAATGGCGCCCGAACAGGGACGAGCCCCTTCCTCATGCGCTGGCGATGCCACGCAGGTCCCCTGACCCTCTGCAGCCGTGACGGAACTCTACCGCGCACCGGCAGATATTTCTGCTTCAAGTCTCCCTCAGGCCCACGGAGGAGACGGAAACTGCGGTCCGACATCCAGACGAAGCGGTGTGGAATGCGGTTCGTCCCGACCAGAGCCCAAGCCGAGAGAGCAAGGTCCGAAGTATCCGGAGGCCCACCTGTAACCGAAGTTTCCGAAGTTCGTAGTCCGACGTCGTAGCAGTCCAGTCCAGTCCGAGGCCTTCCAGTTTCTGCTTCCCGGTGAGTACCGTCACAGGGGAAGTATCTAGACAGGGTCATTAGTTTGGTCCTGGTCCGATGGGTTTGGGTACACAGATCCAGTCCGAAGTATTCACCTAGGTGGATACGGGTCCTGACGTGTCTCTTTATGGGACCGGTATGTTCTGTACTGTTTTAGCAGTGCATCCAGTAATTCTAGTAAGTTTCGTTCTCGAGAAATTCATGTGTTCTGTTTTCAGTGTATCAGGTAGTATTCTGTTCGAATTGTTATTCATGTATTTTTATGTCGTGGTATGAGTGTTTTGTTCGCTATTTTATTACTGTGATTATTGTGTATTGTGTTTCCGGAAATGCCTTTGTTCTCGAAATTACGTCAGTTAAAGACCAAAAAAGGGTTACTCGAAGAAGCAGTTCCTGTCCCTCCTAGGGACAGTCCAGGACATTTTATGTATCACAAGCATGGCTTAGATGCCATAATATATCTAGACTTATGGGCGGACTATACCAAGGAACTAGAAGAGAAATATAGATGGCCCGTATCAGGTACATGGGATGCCGAGTGCATCATGCGAGTAGAAGAAGCATTATGGAAAAAGAAAGCCAGACAGTCCCAGAAAGATGCCATCGAGTTATGGCGCAAAGAATCTCATAAAAGAACCGAAAAAGAATTCAGAAAAACGGAATTAAGTAGGGAGTCCGCAGAAAAAGCCCAAGAAAGGGAATTAATCGAAGAAGGTGAACGAGTTAGAGCCGAACAGTCAGACAGACAGAGAAATGCCCTTATTAAGGGTATGTATCCTCTTCTTGCCGAGGGCTTGCCAAAAGCAACCCCGGAAGTACCCTGTAATTTCCCGCCACCATTGGTCCCGATTAAGCTACGTCACAAACCGACCGCAGCTGATATTTTTCTCTCGTCCTATTTGGACGATACAGTCCCAGAATATGCAAATCCTATCCCGCCTGCTCCCGTCAATAATGTAATTCCTAATCCTCCAACCGCTGGTCCCGCGGGTCCAGTCAATGTTACAGTACCTGTTACAGCACCCCTGGCCCAGCACACAGTACATGTACCCGCTTTATCAGTCACTCTACCAGCACGTACAGTATACACCGACGATTCTAGTTTAGGAGCCGCGGGGGGAGGTTCTCCTCGTACCCCGCCTCAACCGAAACGTCTGACGCTACATGAACTAGCGTTGCAGCGTACGCCAAAAGTGACTACATACGTAGATATCAAGCGAGCCCTTACTGAATGTCGTTATGATCCAGTTCCAGGCGATGATCACATGGTCATATATTCATTACGTTTAAGACGGGTTGCCGGCTTTTTGGAAACCCTGCCCGATATGGGAGAACATCTAGACAGAATATATCGTTTTATCCGTACAGGAGTGAATCCAGGAAGTATTCACGAAGCCATGGTTCAAAGAAAAGTCGAGACTCAGCTCATGATTTTAAAGTTTTTGATTAACTGTTTAATAAGAGAGCAAGATTATCCAGAAAAAGATCCAGAAGAAATGAAAGTCCTGACTAGGTGGAGTGACAATATAGCCGAGGGAAAACACAAGACACAAAATTGTATAGAGAGTATGTACAAGAAAATTCGTAGGGAAATCATAACTATACACGAGAAACGAGAAGCAAAACAAGCAACCGAGAAAGAAGATGACTCTTCTACTGAAGAGGTAGACAACGAGAATCCCGACAGAATAGCGTATGTAGGTAGAACTAGACTTTCCGACCGACATCCATGCCTAGATTACAAGAAAGCTTTTCCTCCTCCAGCACCAGAACAGGGTTCTCTTGAGCAAGTATTCCAAGCTACCGATCGCATTCTGAAATTACGAATAGGTTATAGCGAGCTCAGTACAATGCATGAACAAGAACTAGCCCGATCAGCAGTCCGATGGACTACTGATTCTACCACTTTTCCAGACGAAATAGTGGCACAAATGTTTCTGAAACTGCCCCCAGCCGAGCAACGACTGGTGGGTATGTATATGATCCAGCACCTCATTATACTGTATGAGGATCAGCATTCTGATCCAGGTCCGCTACATGATATATTGAACGAGTTACTCCAATACAGATGGAAAGGTCTAGGTACGGATTTAATTAGTGTCATTCTAGAACAGCGCCACAAATACCGAATGTTTCTGAATCCACATTTTGTTCACGTCTCACCCCCAGAAAGTAAATCATTCTACATAGATAGACAGAATCCGTTACGAGAAGTACATCCAGTCAAGAAAGAGGGTGGTGGTCTAGAACGAGTATTTGTTTACACCCCTATTACAAAAATGGAACTCTTAGAGATGAAAAAGTTAATTCCCTGTCACGACAAAGATCCAGCAGGGTTCCACCGTGAATTAAAAGACATGCTCCGTATGGGAGAATACACGTATCCTGATATCATTAAAATGCTAAAGGTCCTGTTGCCTGCGGGCATATATGAAAAACTCAAGGAAAAAGAATGGGAGGTGGGAGAGAAAAAGATAGATTGGACAGCTCTAGAAACTGAAGATAATATACGAGTACCAGGTACCGGTCTTGGGGATAAAGCTAAAGAATTGCCCGAGTTATTGATACAAGTTTTGCCAAGATTACTAGCCACGAAAAAGGAAGATTGGGATGCCATCTCAGCCTGTAAACAGAAACAAGACGAAGATACTAGTGATTTCTATTCTAGATTTGAGAAATGTTTTATTATTAATAGTGGTCTGAAAACAAGTAGTGAGTCGTACCCTCATCTTTTTGTTACCAAACTAGTCGAGAATTCAAGTCCACAAGTTAAAAATAGAGTCCTGAAAGTCGAAAGTACCTGGCAAGCTAATTCTCCGCCACAGATGCTCCAGATGCTCCAGTACCACCAGAACAGAATCAGGGAAGAGCAGGAACACGAAAGGAGACGTATGAAAGACACGAAAATGAAAGTACTAGTTGCCCAGTCTGTTCCACAAGACAGTCAGAAGAGGGGTCCGAATCAAGCCAGTCATCCTGCAGCTCCCGTTAAAGGGACCTGCAATTACTGTAAACAGCCAGGTCATTTTATAAACGAATGTGCAGTTCTGAAACACAATATAGCTACTGGTAAGACCAAAGAGAGACCACGTCCGCCTAGACAAGAACAAGTTTCACAGACTTCTCAGCCACCACAGAATGCACAACAGACAGTTACAGCACCGCAGCCTATCGCTGCAACACAGCATGTTACACAGCAGATGTACCAGTACGCACAGTCAGAGTATCCAGATTATCAGCCGTATTCATGAAACAGCCTAGAGAGGGAGGTAGGCTTGCCTCTCATCGAGATTCCTGTAGATCAAGAGGGTCCCTATGTACACAGTCAAGTATTAGGGAAAGACAGAAAGTTTCTGATTGATACAGGGGCAAGTAGGACTACCATCAGTCATGACGAGGTTCCAGGGGCTCCGCTCTCAGGCTCTAGAAATGTTTCCCTTGGATTTTCAGGAAAGCCCATTGTTAATGAAATATCGAAACCAGTTACTTTAGAAGTTGGTCCATTGTCCCGAACTACAGACTTGTTACTCACGAAATCTTGTCCAGAAAATTTGTTAGGCATTAAGACACTGAAAGAACTAGGAGCAGTCATATGCTGCTCCCCAGAAGGGGTCCGTCTGTTTTTACGTGACTTTAAAGGTCATTATGTATTACGTGATTTTGATCCAAGATTATTGAATGTACCACAGCATTTATGGGCGCAAGGGCCAACTGATGTAGGTTGTATGCATATCACACCCCATCGTGTGACCCTGAAACAAGGTGTTGTTTTACCACGAATCAGACAGTACAGATTGCCACCTGAGGCTGTAGCAGCCTTATCCAAAATTATTGACGAGCTCATTGCTCAAGGAGTGGTTGTAGAAACTGACTCCAATGTATGTAATTCTCCTATCATTCCAGTCCTGAAACGTACTGATCCAAATGCACCTCCAGTTTATCGATTAGTGATTGACCTCCGAGAACTTAATAAATGTATCATACCTCAGTACCCAGTAGTCCCAGATATTTCTTCCCTATTGACAGCCATTGATTCTGAAGTCACGTTCTTTACAGTTATCGATCTCAAGAACGCGTTTTTCAGTGTCCCCATTCATCCAGACAGCCAGTTCCTTTTCGGATTCTGTTTAAATGGAAGAAGCTATAAATTCACACGAGCACCTCAAGGTTTCACAGAAAGTCCTAGCATTTACAGTCAAGCACTTAAGAGACAACTAGACAATATTCACATGCCAACTGACACTGCCCTGCTCCAGTATGTCGATGATCTACTGATCACAGCCCGTTCTGAACGTGACTGCGAGCGTGCATCACTTACAGTTCTGTATTTTCTGGCCGAGATGGGGCACAAGGTGTCCCCTTCCAAATTGCGATTCTGTGTCCAGCAAGTGGTCTACTTAGGACACTTACTGTCCAAGAGGGGTAGGCATTTGACACCTGACCGTATCCAGTTAATAGCACGTCTTCCACAGCCCAAGACACAGAAGGAGGTACGAGCTTTTATCGGCCTCACTTCTTACTGCAGACAATGGATTCCTCAGTATGCATTTCTAGCCAAGCCACTGATACAGTTAACGACACAGGAGGCAGCCGTATCGACTGTCCTCCCTTGGACCCAGGAACATACACTTGTTTTTAATGAGTTAAAGAAAGCTTTATGTAATGCACCTGTTCTAGCAACACCGAACTACAGTAAGCCTTTTACACTTTTTGTCACAGAACGTGATGGTACTGCATTATCTGTTCTTACACAAGATCAAGCAGGACAATACAAGCCCTGTGCTTATTTTTCTAGCACATTAGATCCAGTGGCCCAGGCGCTGCCTGTGTGCCTCAAGTCAGTTGCAGCCACAGCTCTAGCTATCAGACAAAGTGATTCCATAGTGTTAGGACACTCCCTGACAGTACAAGTTCCACACTCTGTGGAAGTTCTTTTAAACCGAACACAGACTCAGCATTTGACAATTGCACGTTTAACAGGTTATGAACTGACACTGTTTCAGCCACACATAGAAATCAGACGCTGCAACATTTTAAATCCAGCTACACTGTTACCGTCAGTTACCTCAAATCCTGCCACACATGACTGTGTGGAAGTTGTCAACACCATGACAAAGCCTAGACAAGACTTGACAGACATTGCATTACCTGATCCCGACCTGACACTTTATGTGGATGGTTCATGTATGAGAACAAGTACAGGAGAACTAGTAGCAGCGTATGCAGTGACTACTGAAACCGAAGTTATAGAAACACATCGTATTGACACTCTGTCTGCTCAAGCAGCAGAGCTTGTCGCTCTGACCCAAGCCTGCATACGTGCCAAGAACCTGAAAGTAAACATATACACAGATTCACGTTACGCATTCGGAGTCGTACACGACTTTGGAGTGCTCTGGCAGGAACGAGGTTTTATGACTTCTCATGGAACTAAGATTCAGCATGGCCCCCTCATTCAAGCTCTGTTAGATGCAATACATTTACCGACAGCTATCGCTATCATGAAGTGCAAGGCACATACGAAAGTCACTGATATCATTTCCCAGGGTAACGATCTAGCAGATCGAACAGCCAAGCTCACAGCTCAGACTCCAGACATTCCAGTTAACACGACACAGACACTCACTCCAGATCAGACTACTTGTATGACAGTTAAGGACCCTACACAAGATGTCATAGATATACAGTTACATGCTACTCCCGATGAAATCAAGAAATGGTCCGAACAAGGAGGGGTCCAGACAGATCAGGGATGGTTAACGAAGGGAAAAGCCACATGGTTTCTCCCCGACTCTATGGTTCAAGTCATTATTAACACCGCACATAGTCCAGCACATTTAGGAGAAAAAGCCATGTTAGACAGTATCCAGAACCTTTGGTTCAACAAGCATTTACGAGCAGCAGCCAAGCAGAAAGTCCGTACCTGTATGATATGTTGTCAGTTCAATCCAGGTAAAAGTGTCCCGGTGGAACAAGGTGGATTCCATCCTCCTGACCACCCTTTTGAAGTCCTCCAGATGGATTATATTCAGATGGAGCGATGTCGAGGTTTCAAGTATGTCCTCGTAGTTGTATGCGCTTTGTCCAGATGGACAGAGGCATATCCAGTTCCAGATTACACAGCCGCGACCACTGCCAGGCAGTTGGTCCGTAAGTATTTTCCCCGCTATGGATTACCTAGGGTCGTGTATTCAGATAACGGTCAGCCATTCTCATCCGAGCTCATGAAACAAGTATCCCTTCTGTTAGGGTACCAGTGGAAGTTCCATTGTGTACGCCATCCCGAAGCAGCCGGTCTCGTAGAGAGACATAACCAGACCCTAAAAATCCGCATCGCCAAAGTATGTGCAGAGAAAGGTGTAGATTGGATAGTAGCACTGCCAGTTGCCCTTTTTTATATGAGAATGGTCGCTCACTCCCGTTCAGGTCTATCTCCCTATGAGATAGTGTTTGGTCGCCCCCCTAACATGTGGGGTACTCCTAGACCCCGTACTATTACCGATATTGACAGTAATATGCTGACAGATTACCTTGCCTCCTTGATGTCTGCACTACAATCTTGTCGTTCACAGGTTGCCGCTGCATTTCCAGACAACACCGACGTGAAACCACACGAGATCGTTCCAGGGGATCTCGTGCTGGTCCGCAATTTTGATCGTTCAAGTTCGCTGGAGCCCCGTTGGAAGCAACCCCGTCTCGTCCTTCTCACCACCCGGATCGCGGTGAAGGTGGAAAACCGAAAAGGGTGGCTACACGTGAGCCACGTCAAGAAATTCCATGGACTTAAACCTAAAACTTTTCTCAAGGACTGCCCCGTTCTCAAGGACTGCCCCGAAAATGAATCTAAAATTCCCCTGTTAGAGAAAACTCCGCAGCAGGAGTATAAAGCAAAGTTGCGGTCTAGTAAGTCAGCCAGTTTAATTGTCTAAGTCCCTCTCGGGTGAAACGGTTAGACAGGTTCCTGACATGTATGAGACAGACCCACACAGTGAGAGAGTTAGTCAAAACTCTAAGAGATGTATTATCATTCTATTATTTTTATTGTTCCTGAGTCTTATGGTTACATGCATAAGTTATGCGTTACATTTATGTTTTCCTATTTCACATGTACATATGTTTTCTAATGTTACAGTAGAGCACACATTTAGTGATCTGCCTCCTCACGAGTTATCCTATCGTCTTGCTATGCGTAATAATACTTTTATCCGAATGCTGCATTATTCACACCAGACCAGCAATGCCACTAATTGTTGGGTGTGTGGTCGACTCCCCCCTTTTCAGACACCGAAGGGAGTTCTGCCACTCTTTCCTTATCCGTTTTCACATAATGGTTCGTGTGGAGCATGGTCCACGTTAACGTCATCCTCAACTGATATGTCCCTTTTGAATCGAACATGTTTCCCAGACAAGCAAGGTCTTTCCCATAGAACAGGGTTAGATCTAGAAAATGAAGTATATGATTTAGGTAATTATTCCTCGAATTTCATGGTTTTGAATGTCCAGTCCGATACTACTCCAGATATGCCTGCTATTTCAGTTCTACCAGTCAAAGGCGAATTATGTGTCAGAAGGAATGGTTCCGCACATGTAGGACATAGTGATTGTACTACTATGGTCGAGTATAGTGACAGTGGGAAATCTATTTTCAAAGCCTCACGTCATTCTTATTTTGTTTGTGGTCAGACCGCATATGTTCGTCTGCCCCTTGATTGGGATGGAACATGTTACATTGCCTTCCTACTGCCACCAGTTTTCCTAGCCCCATCTGATTACCACAGAAACACACATCTAGTACACGTTAGACATAGAAGGGAGACTGAGTCCCCAATTGTCGATCAAACTGAAACTGCTCTAGAACAATATCAAGACTTCAATAAAGGTTTCTTTTTCTTTATAGGTCCTGTCCAGAATAGTAAGTTAATACGTAGGTTAACCAGAACCCTTGAAGCAGTAGTGAATGAGACTACTTCCGCCCTAGGTAACTTAACCGAAGAGCAATCTGCTATGCGTTTTGTTGTGCTCCAAAATCGTCTCGTCCTTGACGTCATACTGGCCGATAGAGGAGGAGCATGTAGAGTCATCGGATCTAGTTGCTGCATTTTCATTCCTAATAACGCGCCGTCTGTTTATTCAGCTATAACCAGACTTCATAAAATTGCCCATCAGTTACACCAGAATCCAGGCACCTGGACATGGTCCGGTTGGCTCTGGAGTATCATATCTGCCTGGGGATGGAAAGTATTGTCATTCCTAGGTATAGCAGTAATGATCATATTCAGTTGCTGCCTCTGTTTACAATGTGGCCCTGCGATTTGCGGCATGTGTGCTACCTCTTGTATTCCTAGTCCTAAATCCCGTTCCAAGACAATTCGAGACGAGCAAATGATGCTATATGAACAGATAGATGGTATCATGAATATTGATGTTTCCTGATGGAAACGTAGGGCACAAGGAGGGAATGTGGAAAAGTAAATTTTGCCATGTTGTATGTGCCTACGTGTTCCCCATTCTATGTTATATGTGCATGATCGATATGCATGTATCCCCCTATGATCGATTAAAGACGCAATTATAGTTGTGTCCAACGTTAGTATGCCAGTTTCCAGTTCTCGTGAAAGCAACGAGTATTAGGCCTATGTTGCCACGTTTTACAGTGTGCACGTTAATTCACCGCATTGTCCCCGTTTCTAGGCCTCAAAAGGGCCCGGACACCAGATTCAAGCTCCAGTCTCCTGAACCCTCTTCGAGGAGCGATGCAGCCCCCACCTGCATCCCTGACCCTTCACTTACTTCCTGCCGCGCGGTGCCCGGCCCGGCCTGGCTCTGCCTGCGTGTCTGCCAAGAGTATGTTATGCTTCTAGTTATCAGTCCAGCTTTCCTCCTTTGCATTCCTAAGCTACTGAACTGCATCAACAGTTTCAGCTATGGTCTAGTCTTTCTGTCTCCATACAAGAGAAATACTGTATTAATATTCATAGAATATTCCTAGCTCACGCAATACATGTAGAATAGATGCATGCACCAGTCTTAGTGTCAAGTAGCCTTTGCCCTGATAACTTTTAGATTCTATCAACATGTACTCCAAACACCAGATACCAGATATGCTATAGGTACATGTCGTCCTGACACCGCAGACTTTAGTCTCCTCTTCTAGCGCATAAGTCATAGCCCCCAGTTCTCCCTGGTAACACGTCATTGCCCGTTTGCGCGCACCACTAGGGTTAAAGGTCCCAGCTGCTCGAGTAGCCCCCCCATGTTTCCGCCCCATTCATGACACTTCTGTGACGTTCACATCACATGTCACAGTGCACGCCCTGTACACGCCTTCTTCTTCCACCCATGTGTTCTTATCTTACGTTTGTCATAAGTTACGCCTACTGTATGTAATGTATTTGAAATGTCTTACTATATATATACTGCACTGTCGATGGAATGGTGCAGCTGCCTTCCTTCCTTCCTGTTTTATTTCAGGCTGTCCCGTTCCAGTCCCTTCCCTTTTGCCTGAATAAATCCTTTTGACTCGGACACATCGGATCCTGCCTTTTATTTATTGAGCTATCTGTTATTGTTAATATAGTCAAAAATAGTCCCGGTATTATTTATTTATATACCACATGCAGAATTGCAGACAGAAGAGGCCCATCAAGAATTTAACCCATGCTGTAGTTCCTAAAGCAATGTGTGGGGGTAGGGTTCCCTATGCCCCTGCACATAGGAAATCTGAAAACATGAAATTCATGGGTCATGCATGATGCACAGTGCCAGGCCCTCAGGTGACTGTGAGATGGTGCTGTTTCCAGGGCTTTAAGTGGGATGAAAATAACGGGGGGTTTCTCCAGAGGGGGTGTTCGATGTAATTAAAGGTGTGGCTTAAAACACGAAAGCTAAACATCTGTGCTTAATGTAGTGTGCTGCCTGACTGGTATTTTGCCTCTATTGTCATTTTATCCAGATATAACAACAAGTAATGTTACACCAGCAACAAGCCAGAGCTTTGTCAATGGTTATTAGTTTGCATAAAATAAAAAAGTAGCAATCTGGCTTCCTTGAATATAATATTGAAAATGCATCAGTTCTAAAATGACGAGACTGTGAAAGAACTCTAGCCCCTTCTTTTTCACTTCTTTCACCAGCTCCTTTTGTTGAGCTGGATTCTCATGTAGCAACATTGGCGTTTTTGCACATTTCTTCTGTCTGACAGAATGCCCTGCCCTAGACAGAGCCTGGGGGAGGCCCACCACATGCTTTAACAGCCTAGACTGGACCATTGTCATTCTGTCATTCTGTATGTGACAATCAACCAGCATACAGAATGACAATGGGCAGGTGGGGCTGCTTTTGTGCTTCGAGGATTTGCCGGAATAACACGATGTTTAAACCTGAATTCATTTTTTTATTTCATTGTGTGTGTGTTGCTTTTTTGCATTCGTAACTGCATATTAACACCTTAGGAGCTTCGTAAATATACCTCCCCAGTGCTGCGCTGTCCATTATCCAGTGCTGAATGGACGTCCAACGGTCGCACGCAGCACTGGGGAGGTAGTGCCTGTGACGACCGTTGGCCGACGGCAGCACTTAAAGGGTTAAATAAAGTCCTTAAAGAAGAGTTTGTTCTTCTCAGCCACCTCTTTGACCCTGCCACCCCTCCAAATGACCCCAGCCCCCATAGCACGATTTGTATATTTTACACTTCAATGAAAACCGCCTGGAATTGTGCTAATAAAGAAGGCCACACTTCCAGGCCGTCTTCATTTACACTTCTTTGCTAAGGCATTTGTACCCCCCTGGGAATGCAGTCACGGACCCCCAGGGGGACACGCCTCACTGTATGAAGACCTCTGGCAGGATGAAGCCCAGCAAATGCTGTATCTGTACAGAGGGTCCCATTATCATTCTGTGTTTGATAATTAGGCAGACAACAGAATGATAATGGCTGATAGCAATCTGTGCCGAGAGGGGCTGCTGCAGGCCTTTCAGTTCACAGCAGGTCGAGCTGCCCCCCTGCAGCGAGAGTTAGAGAACTCTCAGGCTGCATGCAGGGGGGACAGCTTGCACCAACGCCCAGAATTACGGACAAAAGGCGTCTGTGAAAGACTTCCTGACGGACAATGGACAAGAGGCCCAAATAATGGGCAGTCCGTGAAATTTATGGACGGTTGCTCACCCTAGTTGCAACGGTTAATCGATCGAATATCAACATATGCAAAAGAAAATTATATGGTAATAAATGAAGCAAAGACCAAAGTAATGGTAATTACAAAAAATATAAGACTTAAACATAAATACAAATGGTCATTGGAAGAAACCCAATTAGAGCAAGTTGAATCTTACAAATATCTTGGTGTTATATTTAAAGACAATGGAAACTTCCTCCCGCAAAAAAATGATATTTATAGAAAAGCAAATGCTTTAGTAGCAGCATTTAGGATCCTACAGAAATCAATAAGTGACTTGTCTTATCGCCCCTTCTTAAAGGTGATTTCTGCAAAATTACTACCTACTCTGACATACGGTAGTGAGGCACTAAATGGGAAACATGCTGCAATCATTATTAATGCGGTTGCAAGAACTTATAAAATCCTCTTTTGTTTGCCTAGTAATGCTTCACAAGCGCAAGTGAGGCTGGAATTTGGGTTAAACAACCAGTTCTATGTGAGGAAAGGTCAAGCCCTTAAAGTGTGGAACAGAATAAGAAATGATTGAGAAAATCAAATGTCCCAGCTACTATGGCATGAAGTAAATGATAATAGGAAACTGCAGGCCTTGATTTATTTAAATGCAGCGATAGAAGAATTTGGCGTAATGCGTATCTGGGAAACTACAATTACCCAGGAAAGTTTTTAAAAAACAATCAACAAATTAACTAATCATCTATCGCTGATAAAAGATAAAGATATATTTGTAAAAAGAAAACATGTATCGCCAATAATAAATGGATTTATGAAAAAAAGGTCCAAAAATATTTAGAAACATCATGGTTGTTATTAAACAAACCTATCTTTATTAAAGCACAATTTGGCTTACTGCTGGGATAATGTCATTTACCTCCATGGAAGAAATCAGAAGAGGGTACCCAATGTAGGCTATGCAAATCCGGACAAGAGAATATTATACATTTACTGTGTCTTTGCCCTGAATTAGAAAATAAGAAAACGAAAGGAACATTATACTTAAGAGACTATTTAACGATTGTGGAGTAAGGACATGTAGGCAAGCTTTGATAGTATGTCTAAGCTCTGGTGATATATCTATGAATTCTGCATTTGTAAAAATTGTATGGAGAGTTGAAAAAAAACTAGAGAAGTATAATTTGAAATCCTTATTTACTGTATTTTAAAATATATTGTGTATTGCATTTAAGTATAAGTTAGCATATTTAAGATATGGTATCAATCATATATGTTTTTAATCACATTTTTCGAATCTTTTTGTAAGATTTTAATTAATCAAACAAATAAATGAATTGAATTGAATTGGCATCATGCAGACACTGCGGCTTCATACCTGGTACTGCTCGGCGGCCTCTTCGATGGGGGTCACCGCGTGGCCCCTGTGCTCGCGAGATCTGTCGCAGATGGTGCACACCGCTGCCTGGTCCTCCTCACAGAAGAGTTTGAGGGGCTCGCGGTGGCGCTCACACAGCTCCACTGACGTCATCCTCTGGGTGATCTCCGCCAGGTTAGAGAGCTGCACGTTCCTGGGGAGGTCTGTCCTCGTACACTCTGTCCTGCACTGGGGGCAGGTACGAGTCCCCCCTGCACGGCCCCAGGACAGAGTGATACATCCCCGGCAGTAGCTGTGTCCACACTCGATGGTCACCGGATCTGTGAAGTATTCAAAGCACACGGGGCAGGAGACCTCACTCTGGAGGTCTGAGAGAGGGGCGGCCATGACGAGCTCTGGAGTCACCTGAAGCAGCTCTGCAGAGGGAGGCCTTACATTCACGATCCGAGGATGTTTGTTTGCGTCCGATCCCTGGATACCACCGGCACTTGCCTGCTCACAGCGGACCAGTTTGACTAGATTTCTAGAAAGCTTCTCCAAGACAACCGAGTTCAGAGCAGCCATCTCTATTGGCAGCGGCTTCAGACACATTCAGTCGCGCCTTGTGTGTGAGGAGTGCAGAGAGAGGCATTCTGGGATGGAAACAAGGACCCGTCTCTGCACCAAACGCAAATCAGTTATTTCACAATTTAAACGCGAGCTCACCCACATATCACAAACTCTTACACCACTGACCACCCCCCTCCCACTGCAGGATGTGTCCACGTCACGCAGGGTCCCCCTGCCGTTAGCTCAGGCCCTCACACCCGTACCTTCAGGCGATGCACGGATGTGCACTAGTGCAAGCTGTTTCCCCCAACTTAGAAGATCTGTGTTTCTACCTACAACGTGAACAGCAATTAATAACCACCGGGTTACGGAGTAGAGTGCCACTTCCCATCAACGCCTCATCAGGGGTAGTAGGCGCTATATGTAATTACAATACCTCAATGTGGCTGTCACCTTCTCACTTTTTACTCATTTCTCTTTATCTCGTTAGGATGCATATCCATCTAAAGATGCTATAACCACAGCAGGCGCCACTAACCCTTCCCTTTAATCCTAATGTTAAAGCGAACTATTACTCTGGCCTGTACCCTCAGCCCTTCCTTTACCCCAAAGCCCCTCCCTTACCCCAACCATATATGTATCCTTCCGCTCACTATAACCTCACCCGAGGCAGTACTCGATGTCTAGCCATGCCCTCATATAAACCTATCTTTATCTTAACCCTAAATCTTACCTCACTCCAGATTATTTTCTGTAATTACCTTCATTTGTTTCAGTTGAGGTAATCGAAAGGTAATGATTTTAAGGTCTTGGTAATGAATGATTATTGATTCTTAGTTAAGAACAAAAGTTCTCCAGGGAAAGAGAAAACACGTCAGATTCAGTATCTGGCTAGTAATAAACGGGGCGGGTTTGCTTCGAGTACCAGCCTCAGCGCTAGCGCAGGGCCCAGAAAAGGCGAGGGCCCTGGAGAATATCTAACAGCCCTCTGCCCTGCCTTTTGACGACCCCGGGTCAGTATCATTATTTTTTTTTTATTATTATATATATATTTAGTCACTCTGTATTTGCTGTGCACGTTCTGGGCTTCATAGTCTGCGGAAATAGTAATGTGGCACCGAACTGTGAGGGGCAGTGTTCCAATGTGCCAGTTCAGGTTACCAAATAGGCAAAGTAGGAGCCGGCCTATGGGCCCCACTCCTTTTAGGGGCCCCACAACAACGGATCAAAAAAATGTTGATTTGGTCTTGAAAGAAAGTTACAATCAAGTTTTCTTAAATATTCTTTCCAAAAGATAGTAAAACAAGCATTTGCAATGCAATAGGTCTCGCATTTACGCGAGTTTGGGCTATTGACATTATAAATGGCAATGCCTTTTAGTTTTGTTTTCGTTTTTAAAACATAAATAAAAGGCATAGTCATTTAGAATGCCAATAGCTGAAACTCGCGTAAATGCGAGACCTATTGCATTGCAAATGTTTGTTATTTGGAGTGTGAATAGGATCAAAAAGAGGTGTGTGCGGGGGTCTATTTTCTTATCTCTGTGTTATGTCGGTTCTCGTCAGCCTCTGATTCTTTATACATCTGTTGGGACATTATGTCAGCATGTGTGTGCCTACACGGACTCTTGTCAATTTGTACCTCTGTATTACTGAGCTCGTGTGTGACTGTTTGTGCTGTAACCTGAGCTGTGTGTGTACATTAATAATGTGCATTTCCTTTTCCATTGTAGAAGCAGGGGAAATGTGATTTATTACAGGTGTGTGGAAGCTGCGAGAACAGATTACTGAAGCATTATGCAGATTGAGTAGTAATTTATTTGTGTTGTAGTACGTTATGTTTCGGAGCTTTATTGATTTAGGGCTCATATTTAAATGTTGATTGCGACAATGCAGTCGTAATACGTTTTGAAATTTACAAGTAGCTTAGAGAGCAGCACAGATCATTGAGCAGTCGCTGATATGACACTTCACTACACAACATTACCATGGAGACCAGCTTGTTAACATCAATGATGAGCCGACACAGAGTTGCTACAGTCAGCAGCTATGGCCATGACACCACATCCTCTCACCATCTTCCAAGCTGCACTCACTAAGACCCCTTGAAAAATTAACAGCAGCACAATGGTGTCATGTTAGGCAATCACCCACCGAAATCCTAAATGTAAGCATGCTTGAGGAGGGGACCTACAAGGGGCCCGAATCAATAGGCAGTTTTTACTGTCTCTTTTAAGCGGATCAGAGTAGGCTAGGATTTAGTCCCGGTTAGTTGGTTGTTCCAGTGGTTCTCCCTTTGGGACATGGATACAAATGACAGGGGGACTCTGACACAGCCAAGTCATGCTGTGAAATGCCATACACGAGAACGTGGGGCAGTGAAAAGCAGCAATCGAAAAGGAGCAAGATGAGGTCCGAAGTGCCCCAGCTAAAGGGGTGCTGGGTATCGGACAGGGCAACATTAGGCCTGTTAGAAGTCACGAAAGAAACAACCCAAGGCCAAAAAAAATAGAAAATAATGCACCCCCAAGGCTCTGACATGCAAACACTTTTGAAGGAGCACAACATCGTGTCAAGCTGTAAAACAAACCACTCGCCTCCCCTGCAGACCAACCGCAGGGGGTAACCCATGACATACCGGTCACACTGCTGCAGTTGAAGGGATCATAACATCCATCCCTCTCCTACGAAATACACCACTGTAGGACCAACCCTCACCAAACAAAGCCCACCACTCATGGTTACTGATGCCAGGGAAAAGATTAATGTCCTGTAACCCCTACCTCGTCTATCCGTCTGTTCATCGGAGGATATGGCCTACCGGCTGGAACGGTCGAACTCGAAGCTGGGGAACTGGGGTTAAGTCTCGGCAGGGGGGGGCTCAACATTCTGTGCAAATCACTTACTCTTCCTGTTCCTAATGTAATGAATGTGTCTGTTTGTGATGCAACTGGTGCCTATCTAAACCGATCTGATACCTTCGGGTCGAGTCCGCGTTATATAAAAGTCTGGAAAAAAAGTGTCAGGAGGCAGGATTGAAGAACGCTGCACTGTTAAAAACTGCAGTACATTACAAAAATTGCCAGCAGTAGAGGTTAAGAGGGGTTTGGTTCTTTTGATGGCTACAAGTTGAGATCTTTTGTGGGTTTTCTTTGAGAGGTGTGGAATGAAGTGTTGTGGAGCGGGAGCAATGACATGATTGTAGCATTTGCACGTCGGGCAGAGGCGCGCGCTCGAGCTGTTGAGAATGTTTTCAAGCACCCCATCACCTGTTTACCTATTTCAGTAGCAATAAATGTGCTCGTAAACTATTTTTACAGATGTCTAAAACGTGCTGATTACATTTGGTAAGCATCTGACATGAGGTCATTAAGCTTCATATGTCCCTGCACGAGTCCCACTGTACCCCACTGAAGAAGGCTGTGGCTGTGACTTCCCTGTATGTTGAAGGTGCGTTGGTGCTCGGAGACCATCTAACGGAATTGTGTGATACTGCTTATAACACTGAAAGCTGCATTCAGAAAACAATCAGGCAGCTCAACATGCACTCTTGCGCCCGTACTCCCCTCTCATGCCGATGCCCCCACCACTTAGTCTGTGCAATGACATACCTGGCAGTTCCCGCTCTGCTCCGCTATTCCTGCCGCTGGTACTAATTCTGGGCCATAGCCACACCTCCGAGAGAATTGCAAACAAGTTTCAGCGAAAATAGTGCCCACGCATGTGAAGCCCAGTTTCAAAGGCCACGCTTCTCACAGGGGCCGCAAGATCGCCACACAACACGGGCGATTCCTGTTGTCTGCCCTCATTAAAAAACAAGCAAACTATTAGCTAAACAAGGGACGCGCCACCGCTAGTTTGCGAGCAAAACATCGCGGAAATAACAACGCCGTGTTATAATGCTGTGGAGTCGAAGTAAAAAAGCAGGCGCTGCCCGGGTGAGGAGCGAAGAAGCCCCTCCCGCCCGCCGTCGACGGGTCTTCCGTTGCTAGGCAACGGCCCCACCGCCACCAATCCCAGCGCGGCTCCTCGTCTGACGTCAGAGGAGCTGCGCTCGGGATTTCTCAGGCTCCCGATGTTCCCGGGCTGCGGCGGTGTTTACGGGGAGACACATTTTAATTTCCCTACAATGCCGCTGTGGGAGGCGGCGGTGATTTCAGACAGCGCTCCTTCTGCCACAGAGCTCCACAGTGCCTTCCCATGCGTAAGGGGAGAGGAGCCCGGTGAGTGGGGTTGAGGGTGGGGGTGTACGCGCGTGTTTCTGTTTCAGTGTGTCTGTGCGTGCGTGCGTGTGTTTGTTTAAGGGGGGGTGCGTGTGTGTATGCAGCGTGTGTCTGTTTGAGGGGGGGTGCGTGTGTGTATGCAGTGTGTGTATGTGCGCATGCGTGAGAGTGGCTTCGTTTGTGAATGGGAATACGAGGCACGGCCACGTGCGCGCTCCCGAGGTCGAATCTCGGCCTGCAAATGCGCGTGGCACTTTGCTGTCCTCATTCCCCGAAAAGTAACTACATTAGTTGTCTCGCATAGACAGCAAAAGCTTCGCTTTTGCTTACGTCTAGCGAGACCTAAAAATGAATCAACTCAAAGAAACTAGGGGGCAGATTTACAAGCCCCTGGCGCCACTTTTTCGCCACTTATAACATGGGAAAAATGACGCAAAAGTGGCGCAAGGGCTTGTAAATCTGCCCCTAGAACTTTACATTAAGACTTTATAGAGAAAATACTGTAATAATGTAATGTAACCATTAACAACTTAAAGTAAATAAACAAGAGACCTCAGATTCACATAACAGTTTGTCTCTTAAAAGCTCATCTTCTGGCAGCTATTAGTTTGTAAAAACATACCATACATTGGATTTTTCAATTCACTGTGACTTACAATGTTTTATGTGTTTTATGATTTCTGAGATCATGACTTCACACAATTAATACATTCTGAAGAACAGTGTTAGTCTAAAGTCTGTACATCCCTAGATTTGGCTTAGCAATTCTTTCCAGTCGCTAATTCAAATTATATCCCACCTTTACTTTCTGCTTAAAGAAGATACACAACTACAGTAGGGGAGCTATCCTACCATCAGCCACAAAGAAAAAGTGGGCTGAGACAGTTACTATATATATATTTGTCCCGCTAGAGCTACTTGTTCTTTCTCACACTATTCGTGGTGCAGCCCATGCTCTAGTGGATTACAAGTGCTCCCCCCCTTCCTTGTTTTCACCTGGTGGAACGTCAGGCGGTGGTTGATGTAGGTGAGTCTGATGTTGTGGAGGGCTTAGTAGGCGTAAGTCAGATGCTTGAAGTGGCATCTCTTGTGGACGAGAAGCTTGTGGAGGGTTCTGAGGTGTGGAGTGGTGCTGGTTCATTTGGGGAGGTTTAGGATGAGTCCGACTGGGGTGTTTGGATGGTCCGTAGGCGTTTGGGGAGATGTGTGGTGGTTTCAGTGTAGAGTGCATTGCTGTAGTCAAGACAACTGGAGACAAGGGCTTGGGTGACCGTTTTTCTGGTGGAGAGGGGAATGCATTGGAAATGTTGCAGAGCATGTGGAGGGAGAGGATGCCGGAAGAGGATAAAGCATTGAACTGCTGCTTTATGGTCAGTTGGCTGTTCAGGACGATTCTTAGGTCTTGTTCCTGGTGTGAAGGGATCAGCGTCAGGACGAAAGCAGCGGGCCACCAGGTGTCCTCCCAAGGTGAGGTGCTGTCCATGTTCAGCTTCAAGCAATTGGACCTCATCCAATTGGTGATGATGGACATGGTGTTTCAGAAGTTGGATCTAGTGGTCGCAGGGTTTTCCAGGAGGGAGAGGATGTGCTGAGTGTCGGCATATGATATGGTGTTGAATCCGTGGATGTGGACAATGACGGCTAGCTGCGGCATGTAGGTGGTTAAGAGGGTGGGGATGAGGGAGGAGGTCTGGGGGACACCACAGATGATGCTTTTGGGTTCGGAGGTGAAGGTTAGTAGGCAGATCGTTTGTGTTCGTCCAGTAAGGAAGGAGGTGATCCACTTGAGGGCATTTCGCCAGATGATGATGTGGTGGAGTCTGGTGATAAGGAAGTGGTGGGACACGGTTTTGAAGCCTGCCGAGAGGTTGAGGAGGATCATGGCTGCGGTCTCCCCTTGGACGAGGAGGCGCTGATGTAGTCTGTAGCTGCAAACAGGGCGGTCTCGCTGCTGTAGTTGGATTGCAAACTGGATTGGGAGGCGTTAAACTGGTTATTTTCTTCCAGGTACTCTGTGAGCTGGCGGTTTGGTGGCTTTCTTCAGAGCATTTGCATTGAAGGGGAGTAACAAAATGGGGTGGTAATTTTTGAGTTCTTTGGGGTCAGTGGAGGGTTTCTGAAGGAGTGGTCTGACCTCAGCGTGCTTCCATGTGTCGAGGACGGTGGCCATGGTGATAGAGGAGTTGAGGATCTCTGTGAGGGTAGTGCAGATTTCTTCCCTTCCTGGGTTGTAGATGTGGTGAGGGCAGGATTCCGTTGGTGCCCCAGAGTAGATCGAGTTCATGGTGGTGGGGATGTCCGGAGATTTGTGACTGTCCAAAAGAGCAAAGGCGGACCTCTCGTTCCCCATTTCACACCAGTTCCAATCAGTAAGTTTACTGGCACAAACAACCACTACGCAGCCGTTGTGTGACGCTACAAAGCTCCAGATTGAAAGCTATTTTTAGTTAAATGGAGGTGCGCAGATCATAAAAACCAATAGCAAAGTAGTGATGTGTAAAAGCAATTTCTTTATTCTAATTATGTATAATTCTGCAAACTTAAGAAACTCCAGCCAACGAGTTTCATTCCCATACTGGGAACTTCATCAGGGCAATAAAAGAATAGTAAGTGGAATGTACCCTCTCACAACAACCAGTGTAGGTGTTCCGGAACATGTGGAAGTGCGTATTCTCCCAAAGTTAATATGTGTCCATTTAATTCCTTGTAGATGTGAGTCTCTTGCAATGTATTCTATTAGTGGAGGTCCCGTGTCATGCACTGGAGCCAATCAAACAAGCGACAGGTATGATAAATCCTTGCAACCCGCGATCTGGACGCCGTATGCGTGGTCCTCCTTCCCCATGTCCTGGGATGTGAACTGTTTCCAGAGTGTCACAGAGGGTGTGGGCAGGTGGATCATGTTTTTGATGGCGGCTGGGATAGAGAACTCTCCTACGATGCTGAAAAGTTTGCGCCTGCCTTGATGCAGTTAGTTAGGGTGTCCTTTTTGGCTTCCCTGAGGTGATGGTGGTAATTGCTAAGGGCTGACTTCAAGGTCTTGAGGTTAGAGGTGTTCCTGCTGGAGTGCCAACGCCTCTCCAATCGATTGCATTTGCGTTTGAGGGGCCGTAGCTCGGGAGTGAATCAACTATGATGCTTGCTGGATCTGCTGCTGGTGGACTTCTGCATGGGGGCAACAGTTTCATCGTTGGTGGTGATCCAGTTGGAGAAGTTCTGGACGTTGAGTTTGAGGGTTGTGGTGGGGCCCAGTCTTGTGTCTTTGAGGGCAGATGTCCACGTGGACACAGTGATTTTGCTCCAACTGCAGCAAGACTGAGAAGGGGGTTGCAGTGAGTCAGGGAAGATGAAATGGAGGATGCTGTGGTCTGTCCAGGTCAGCTCGGTTACATTGCAGAACTTGATTCTATCGCCGGCTGCGAAGATAGGGTCCAATGTGTGTCCTGCATTGTATGTAGAGCTGGTGACCAACTGCGAGAGACCGATGTTTCTCTATGTCTCCAGGAGTTTGGAGGAGTTGGTGTTGGGGTCATCGAGGTGGAAGTTCAGGTCTCTCAGGAAGACATAGTGTTTGGAGTTCATTGCCAGGGGGGCGATGTAGTCGGAGATGGAATTGCAGAAGCTGGGACGGGGGCCCAGGGGTCTGTAGGTGAGGGTTTCTCTGATGGTAGTTTTTGCATCCGTTCTGATCTGGAAGTTGAGGTGTCCCATGATCGGTGAGATCTTGTCATTGAAGGTGGTGCATTGGAGCGTGTCCTTGTGGATGATGGCAAAGCCTCCTGCATGCTTGCTGAGGCAGGTGCGGTGTAGCATCTTATAACCACGGGGCATGGCATGGCGATTTCAGTTGTAGATGCAGGGGTGAGCCTGGTCTCAGGGGTGAGGGGGTTATGATGTCTCAGATCCTCATGGTGTGCTTGCAAAGGGATCGGACGTTGAGCAGCATGCAGTGGAGCTGTGTCTCGGGTTTGGGTGTCAGCTGAGTGGGACATTTTAATCATGTCTTGGCCTGCCAGTGCAGATGCTGTGTGTGCAGTTTACACTGCCATGTTGACTTGGCATTTAAAACCCCTTGCCAAGCCTGAAACTCCCCTTTTATTAGATATGTCACCCCTAAGGCAGACCCTAGATAGCCCATAGGGTAGGGTGATGTGTAATTAAAAGGTAGGCCATGTACTTTTAATTTTTGTATGTCCTGGTACTGAAAAACACCCAAATTCATTTTCCACTAATGTGAGGCTTACCCCTCTCACAGGTTAACATTGGGAATTCCTTACTACACTTATAAGCTGTAATTTCTGATTGAGAAGGAACTATCTCAGTTTCCGGTTCCGATTCATGCGAGTGGAGCACAGCGCACTTAGTGTGAGCGTGTGCAGCGGAGCGGAGCAGGAGTGCCGGCGTTGAACCGCGAGCAGTGTGCAACGAAACAGCTACTACAGCCCACCCCCCTCGCCCACGAGGAAGCAGCTCTGTGGTCTCTCGCACTTCGTGTAGAGACTGAGACCGGGTGCGGTTTGCGGTTGTGGCTTTGTAGGTCCACGGGCTGTGGCAGTCGACTGTGGCAGTTCCATTGGCGCAACAGCAGACAGGGGAGCTTTTAGGACCCCAACACGTACTGCAGGTACGGCAGCGGTGTGTTACGGTCCAGCGTGAGTCACCGGTGCTTACCTGGGCCCTAAGCCTCAATCTGCTCTGTTCCACATCTGCCCTACGTATGCCTCCACTTTAAAATATATTGATAAGCTTGCTTGCTACCAACATTCCACAACCCACAATCCACTTACTGCCACTCGCCATTGTACTGTTGGAACTTGTCATTGTCGTGGACGGTGAAGGTTGCGCAGGAACACCGGTGGGCCCTGGAGGGGGCAAGAGCGGAGAGCGTCGGAGCGTTGGAGAGCGGGGAATTGTCTCAGCCACAGGTTCCCACGGCTTTCATGGTTTACACAGTTCACAATTTCTAGCCATGGCCCATGACCCCAATTAAGGAGTATAGGTCTCCTTTAACTGCTGTGAACTTACGTGAACCTGACGTGAGATCAACCGTGCGAGAACCCGCTCCCCGTAAAAGCTGACTCCCCGCAGACGCCCCCGGTCAGGCAACCCTACAAGCTTGCTGTCACCTTGCTGATACTATACCTCATGCACTATTGGCACGGGTTTTACATAGAGTGGAATGAAGAGTGTATAGTCTTTATAAGACTTTGTTGATTGATTGAGTGAACTTTCGAGTGACTCTTCGTGTCTTGCGTTTCTCTTGTGTGTTTTATTGGAGTCTGTAGGCTATACTATGAGATCTGATCGCATAAGGGGTCAAGCACAACTGTCATTTCAAGAACAGTTACAAAAAAGGCGAAGAGTTGCCAGGAAAATGTTAACCCGCTCCCAAAAGAATACCCCAGCGACAAATAAGGCAGTCCATGAGAATGTACCGGGTAAAAGTGGTTCAACCTCAAGTCCGGGAGTTGCTTTGAAAGTGGTGGGGCACACTAGCAACCCATTTTCTGTTGGAGGTGGCGGGGGCATTCTTCCCAGCCAACTATTAAGGATTTCTTTACACAGAAACTTGTTGTCCAAAGTGAATGCAACAGTGATGTTAATATGCCTCCAGCATCAGAAATTCTGAATAAAGAACTGCAGGGGTGTGGAATTTATTAAAATATCTACTTGTCCATGGCACAGGTTGTTTCATAAATCTACTTGTCCTGTAAGAAAATCCACTTGTCCCTTGGGTGCCATGTAGTGCGTTGACAAATTATGGCAGCAATCTCATTATATACGAGCTGTTATATAGTCTCTCTGGTTATGCCAGGGCTCATACCATAGTAGTGTTTGAATACTAGCAATCCCTTTAGGTTGCCACGTGTTGGCAGATCTACATACTGGGACTCAAGCAATAGTTCCAGGGTTAGAATGCCCTTTTGAGTCTGTGCAAATCTACTAACTTGCATGTTTAAGGGTTTTCAACAACTCTTCTCTAATCTTTTCCCATACTGAGAAATGTTAGAAATGAACTCTTGATAATGGCAGACGTACACCTTCTTCCAGAGTTGGGAAAAAAGTGGTTGGAGGGAAAATGAACTTGCAAACACTCTGGTTTTTGCATGAGCAAATCTACACATGCTTATTTGCTCATGCTAAAATGCAGTTCACAAATATTTTCTAGGAGTACAATTTCTTGCCCTACTTCTGTAAATTCAAGAAAGCCATATAGCTGCACTCTCATTCTGCTCTTTCACAAGGAGCATATGGGTACAAAAAGTAGTTGTGTTTGGTGCCAATAACTAATGTGGTAGTGTGTGCTTTATTGAGACAAAAAACAATTTTTGCTTTTGCCAATGTTTGTTATAATGGTGAGGGTACGGCAGCTCTCGCATCAATAAGGTTTCCCAAAAACGATGCCAAAACAAGTCACGCATTGCCAAAACTAAAAAGCTGACCACCAATTTCAGACCAACTGGATTTGTCAAAGCTTGTTTATTTTTGTTTCCATTAACCCCTTCGGTGCTCATGACGAGCTCAGCTCGTCATGGCATATACCTCTCAGGTGCTCATGACGAGCTGAGCTCGTCATGACCACACCCGTTTTTATTACGGCCCAGCACTGCAGGGGAATCGCTCTAGCAGCCATGAGGTTAATCTTATTGAAACTGGTTGCACTGATTATCAAATATGAATATTTTTGAGAAATAGTAGCATTTCACTAAATGATGCTGCAATGAAATGGAACCTAAAATGTTACGGTAGTTTAGCAAAATGTTTTTTCCCCTACTTTCATTTTTTAGGAACATTTTATATTAAAAGCAAATAATCATTAATCTTGCTTTCAAGCTTCTGCAAATATTTGCATCTAATCAGAGAGCATTCTGGGACCATTCTGCATAGCCTCATGTTGCTAAACTTTGAAACCGTGTGTACACATTTTTATACTGGAACCCCTGTCAGTAGTGCAGTCAGAATTTACATTTACTTAGAGCGCTCCCCCTAATAATAAAGGCTTTAAATTAATGAACCATAAATACAAGTTTGAACAGCATTAACATATGCACACAAATGTTAACTTAACTGCAGACAGTGCCCTTCCCTGACAATTAAAGTGGCACTGCAAACTGGCAGCCAAAGGGTTTGTGCTGCAGGGGGTTGGGCCTACTTGTCCCAAGGACAAAATTAACATTAAAACTTGTTGCCCTTGACCCCAAACAATATGTCCTGGGCGTCGGGCTATGGGAATTCCACAATCCTGAACTAGCTGTCTTTGAGGACCCTATTTCTCTCAGGAAGGATTTGAGGGATAGTGGAAATCAAGTATCCGGTCCTTCACAATCAACTCTAGATGTAACTGCTGCGAAAAAATCACCGTATAAAATAGTAGTTAATGCCCAAGTCCACACTGTTCCAATTACGAAGCATATAAAGGTGGGATCTACCCAAATAAAGACGCAACTAGGTACAAAAGGGTAACACCAGTCAGGGACACCTTTTGGGACATATCTAGCTGTAACATGCTCTCAAATGATAGTGATGCCTCTGTTATTTGTATGGGGGGTGTGCAGGTAAACAAAGTGTCTCAAGGCCATTTGATACCTGGGATGCCTGTGTTTGGGGTTGAGAAGAAAAGAGAGAGACTAGGAACGGCAATTTTTGAGATAACAAATGACAAGAGCATATTAAGTTTATTTGGTCCAGGGATATGTGGTGATGAGCAGGTATTAGATGATCATGCAATTTTAATTCCTGTGAAAAATTAAATCACAAATAGTCAAAAGGGTGTTCAGATTTTAGGTCAAGTTGATATATCCCGGAACCCTACTGATCCTATTATGGGTCAGCCTGACAACTCACTGAACCCTGCTGATCATTCATTCCTGAACAAATATGACGTTTTACCCTTATTTGATGCATGCATTGCAATAAATAAAAATTCAGACGATATTGGTGTATGAAAAAGTTTGCTAAAAACAATGAATGTAATAACAAGCGCACTTGACTTCCATTCAAATAAACTTGAAGTTCAGGTGGATCTTTTAAATACTTTAGCTGTCTATGTGGCCGGTATTGACTCAAAATTACAAAACCTGACAGGATTGATGGTTAAGGCCCAGATTGAGGTTAATGAGCAATTGATAAGATGCACATGTTCCCTCATTTTGGGTAAAATGCCTGATCTCCCAAAAATTGTAGGTTCCCTTGTGAATGAAGTTAAAAAAACAGTGGGGAATCCTATTTTGTTAGAAATTTGGTGTGTAATAAGAAAGTGGGAGATAATGTATATAGTGTAAACAAGAAGCAGCAAGAAGTCGATAATTCTAGATCTTTGGTTGATGGGGAAGCTGAGGTCAGTGTGCGTTCAGATGTACATATACAGGATGGCCTTGTTTCCCTCGGAACCAAGAAAGGCAAGTCACTAAGTATTGTTAAACCCCCGTGCTCAAGCCCTGGGGATAGCCTAAGTGATTGTCCCCCATTATCCAAACGATCAAGGAAAACGTTACGGAAAGCTCAGAATACGGCCAGGAGGTCAGTCGCCTTAGTAGCTACAGCAGCAAAACCTAAGGATTATTATCCAATATTCAAATCAGTTCTTAAGAAATGTTTTCCTCAGGATGGTGTTCTAGCAGGTGGGAAATCCTCTATAGTGTTGCTGTCACCGTTGAGGGGTATTGATCAGGGATCTGTAAATGGTAGTAGAAATGATGTTCCCAAACCCAATGCTATACTAAAACTGGATGTGGTAGATATCACTAAGGAAGGGGTGACTAGGTTGGACAATAAACTCCAGGGGACAAGATTCTTGCCCAAAGAACAAGTTGTTTATACCTTGAATTAGTCAAGTACTGTAGAAATGTTGGAGCCACTAATACCCAGAGTCTATCACCATTAAAAATATCTTCTAATTTCACTATACCAAAAGATAGTAACTCAGGCATATTAAGCTCCCTGTGTAGCAGACAGGATAATAGTTCTAGAAATGGGGACACTAAACTAATAATGCCCCCCCTGTATGAATCCCAGGGGTCACATGAGAGTCTTAATCGGAGTTAAATCCTGAAAATAATCTTAACTATTCCTGATTTAGCATTTATTAAATCTACTGATTTGGTGTCAGTACAGTTCAAACAGGAACAGCCCAAGGCTCTTCGAGAGTCTACTATTATAAGTTGGTCCTCAAATGATATTGTTACTAAGATTTTAGGATTAAGTTTGTATTTTATGGAATGTGAAATTAAGGTTGAGATCTGGACTAGTGTACAATATCCCCCGATCCTGAAGGTATTGACCTTTAAGGCGGATAAAGGTAGCAAAACAGTTGAAAGTAACAAGCTAAATCCTGTACTTAGAGGAGCAGCGGGCCCATCAAATAAACAATCCTGTAGTTCTGGTCTGTTGATCACCAATTTCCAAACAGCCAAACAGAGGGTTGGCTTTGTGAGTGGCTACCTAAAGATAATGTCCGAATGGAGGACTGGTCTTGGCTTCCACAAACTTTGGCAAAGGTGCCCCATGGAGATAGTAATTGAATAACCGGAGCTACAGATGCTAATGTAAATCAAATGCTCCTGTAATGTTCATGGATTGAACCATTTATTGTCTGAACCGACACAATATTATTTTTAAATTCATTTACATTTTTATTATTTGAAGAAACATTGTGGAACAAATGACCCCTTTGTTTGGATTCAATGAATATAGTATCCCGGCAGTGAAAATTCATAATTTAGGCCGTGCACTATGTGGATTGGCATGCTGTATTGCGGCCGATTAAACCTAGTTGTGGATGTGGTGAACTTTAATCTGGATTGGCTACAATGTCTTGTGGTAGATTCCACTGATTTAAGTTTAATTATTTTCAACGTGTATTCGAGTGGCAGTAAAAACAAGTCTGCACAGTTGTATATCATGCAAGATGTTTTAAGTACATTAATAATCCAGCACCCAGATGCTGGTTTAATAGTCTCAGGTGATTTTAATTTGCAACTAATTTGGTTCTCAGGTTTAAACCGTAAGAGTGATGGTCTGGCAAAAGTATGCTGTGACATTATGTTTGAGGCTGGAGTCAGCAAGTTAAAAGAAAAATTCAGGTTCACTCCCACATTTAAAAATTCTAAACAAGGTTCAATTATTGATTATACATTTATATCAGACAATTTAAGATCAAATATGTCTGATTATGAGGTCATCGGCCGTCCTGAAAGTGATCACAAACCCCCGGTTGTAAAATTAAATTTTTTCGTGAAGTGTCACTCTAAACTCAATGATCTTCCCAATATGGCACATTCTGCATATAACCTGAAGAGGTTGGTATGGCATTTTGCCAAAGAGGAGGAACTTACACAAACAGCTGAGGCACTTATTAAGGAATGTGAACAGGGTGTACAGGGTGATATGAATATGATTAGTAAATGGAATTTTATTACAACTTCCCTTGTTGGAAAATGTGTAGCCCGCAAGACTAGAAAAATTAATGCATGTGGGCTGGTATTTTGTATTATCTATTCAGGGAAGTGTTGACACTGTAGATTGTTCCAGAATCATGGCAAGGTAGCATATTGCAGCCCATCTATAAAAGTGGCCCGGTGACCAATCCCGCTACCTATCGGTTAAACTCGTAGACTGATGTTGATGCAAAGGTATTTGCTTCCATTCTTTTGATAGAATTGGAAGATTGGGCTACACAGGAAGGTATTATTCCATTTAATCAGACTGGTTTTCAGAAAGGTCAATCCACTACTATTAATCTGTTTATTTATTTATTTATTTATTTTTAGATTTCTAAAGCGCGTAGTCACCTCCAGGGGTATCCCAGCGCTGAACCTATTACCACCAGTGGAGGATAGTCAGGAGTGGGATGGATGGCTCAGGGAAAGAGTAGTGTTTTGAGAGCCTTCCTAAATTTTAGAAGGTTTGGTTCTGTTCTGAGGCTCAGGGGCAGTGTGTTCCATTTTTTTCCCGTATTGACCGAGAAGCGGCGGCCACCGAACCGGGCCTTCTTCACCTTAGGGACCGTGATGAAGTTCCCATGTTCGGAGCGGAGCGCTCTTGTGGGTCGGTAGGGAGTGATCCAGTTCCGAAGAATAGGGGGGCCAGCATTGTGCAGTACCTTGTGGGCCAGACATAGGGCCTTGAAGGTAACTCTTTCCCTAATAGGGAGCCAATGCAGCGTCCTCAGGGCGGGCTTGGCAGATGTTCTCGCCGGGGTGTTTGTGAGGAGTCGGGCTGCGGCATTTTGGGCTTTTTGAAGAGTTTGGAGTGATGCTTCTGGGGATCCTAGGTATATGGCATTACAGTAATCCAGCCTCGATAAAATTAGGCCTTGGATCAGCAGGAGGCGCGATTGGAAAGGTAGTAGGGGGAGTACCTTCCTGCATGATCTCAGTAGTCCGTAGCAGATGCCGGCTGTCTTTCTTGCCTGAGTCCTAAAGGAGAGATCAGTCTCTAGCCACACTCCGAGGCTCTTGACCTCAGTCTTGGGGGTGGGGGGTTCACCCATGCAGGCGGGCCAGATGTTCGGGGGAAGGCTCGTGGTGTTATGCCCTAGGAGCAGAATCTCTGTCTTGGAGCCATTTAGTTTCAAGGCAGAGTTGCTCATCCACTGATGTACACTGGTTAGACAGTCGTGGAGATTAGAGGGCTCTAGCCTGGGGTGGGAGAGCGTTACCACTAACTGGGTGTCGTCGGCGTAGCTGACTATGGTTACTCCATAGGGTGACACCAGTTCCTCCAGTGGGGCCATATACACGTTAAACAGCGTGGGGCTCAAGGATGAGCCCTGAGGCACGCCACACTGGAGGGGAATGGAGGGGGAGCGGCTTTCACCTTCCCATACTTGGAAGGAGCGTCGGGAGAGAAAGGATGAGAGCCATTTCAGTGCCCTGTCTTTTACCCCGATATTATCGAGACGGTGAGTCAGGACCTGGTGACTGACCGTGTCGAAGGCCGCACTCAGGTCCAGGAGGACCACTGCCACTGATCCTCCTGTATCGATAATTTCCCTGGTCTTTTCTACTGCAGCCAGGAGGGCGGTGTCCGTGCCCTGACCTGGTCTGAAGCCCGTCTGGGAGTCGTTTAGGAGATGGTTTGACTCCAGAAAGTGTGATAATTTTTTATTTGCTAGTTTTTCTGCCACCTTGCCTATCCAAGGGAGGAGTGAGATGGGTCTATAGTTGGATAGGTCGGCAGGGTCTAGCGATGGTTTTTTAAGGAGTCCTTTGACGATAGCCTCTTTCCAGTTCGAGGGGACTTCTCCCAGTGCCAGTGAGGTGTTAATAAGGGCTGTCAGTTGAGGGACTATGGCCTGAGGGATGGTTTTGACGAACCGTACCGGCACTGGGTCACTGGGGGCTCCGCTCTTGGTTGAAATGAGTGCGGCCATCACTTCCACTTCTGTGACTGGGCCGAGTGCCGCTAGATGTGGCTTATTGGTTGTTGGCGATGGGTCCTTGGATTTTATGATGTCGGGTTTAGTGACAGGAAGGGAGGTGATGATTCTTTTGATTTTTTCGTCAAAGAAGACGGCCAGCTTTACGCACTTTTCCTCCGCTGCTTTGGGGTCCATAGGTGTCTGAGGGGGGTCGGGGACATGGAGGAGCTCTTTAAGGATGGAGAATGTCTCCTTAGCTGAGCAAGAGGAGCCCTTTATTTTTTCCTCGTAGAAGGCACTTTTTGCTTCGTGGAGGGCACGTTTGTATGCTTTCATGGATGACTGGTACGCATTTTTCTCTGGTGTCAACTTGTTTCTCCTCCAAGAACGTTCGGACTTTTTGCACTCTTTCTTGAGGGTGTTGAGAGCGGGTGTGTACCAGGGAGCGGGAGTGGCCCGTTTGACGTGTTTTAGGGTACTGTTGAGGGGAACAAGACTGTCTAGGGGAAGAACTAGCCAGTCGTTAAATTCTCTGTCAGCGGAGTTGGGGTCCGTGGGCAGGGGACTCATGGTTTCCCGGAGCATGGATTCCCATTCCTCTGGTATTAGCTTATACCATCGTCTGGTGCGTATCCTCGTTTTCTGTTTAGTGACAGTGGTGGGATTGATTGACCAGTGCATTGGGATCAGCATGTGGTCTGTCCAAGGCAGAGGGGTTGGCTTTAACCTTACTTGCGGAGCGGGCTGTCCTAAATAAACACAAATTATATATGGCTTTTATTGATCTTCAGGCAGCCTTCGACTCTGTGCCACGAAATTTGTAATGGACAAAATTGTTAGATCGGGGCATTTCAAGGAAATTGTTGAAGGCTATTATTCTCTTGTATACCGATACTTGGGTTCAAGTCAGGTTGGGTGATGGCAATTACTTATCAAGGAAGCTTAGAACATATAATGGCCTAAAGCAGGGTTGTGTTCTTGCTCCCTGTCTTTTTAATTTATTTTTATCAGATCTTTCTCAGCATTTGGATGATGTTAATGGGCATGTTCCTAGGGTGGGGGGTGCAAATTAGTTACCTCCAATATGCTGATGATACTGTCCTCGTGAGTCATACCCCTATTGGCCTACAAAGACTTATTACGGCCTTTAATGACTATACACAACAGAATGGCCTTGAACTGAATGTAAAAAAAAAACCAAAGTGATGAAAATTGGTGTAGTTAAACAGAAGTTTAATTCATGGAAGGCCAGAGCAGGTAAAATTGATGTTGTCAAGACATATAGATACTTAGGGGTGGTGTTCGACAATCAAGTATCTTTTACATTTCATTTTAAGGATCTAAGGGCCAAGGCTGTGATCTTGATCCATCCTTTTAAATGTTTTTAAAAAAATCAATGAACTGTTAATCATATGATTTTATTCTTAAAGTAATTAAAGCCAAATTACAACCTACCCTCATATATTTTTCTCCCATTTCTAGAGGGAAAGACGCGAAGGTCCTTGATCTAGTGGTTGTCAAGGTCTTCAAAGCAACTTTTGGGATTGCTAATTCAGTGTGTCAAGCAGAAATAAGATTGGAGTTCGGTCTCCAGAGACAGTGCCTGGTATCAAAATATGCTTTTTTTTAAATGTATGATCACTTTGTCCACATCAGCTCCATAATCCTTAGGAAATATTTGTTGGCAAGAAATAGACAAGTCTGCCAATGCTGCTAAATGGAGATCTTATATTTCAACTTCCTTAAGAGACATTGTTCTGAAATTTGCATTGCAAGATCTGAAAATGCCCTAATATAAGTTAATTTTAAAAAAACCTCAAAGCTGAATCGCTTAAATTGGATAAAAATGCATTAGTAGAGAAAGAGTATCCGTGTTATGTGATTAATTCATACCAATCCCTGCTTATTCAGCCGTATCTGAGTATTTTTTTTCAGCAAAGTATAAAAATATGTCTTAAAAGTTACGTATGGGAATACATCCAATAAAGGAGAGAACGCAACCTTGGCTCAAGCAGTGGTCAGATTAGCCATGTCTGAAATGGGGTGGCTGAGTGGGCTAAAGAATGGTGATGGATTAAACCCAGATCAGTTGACTGGGGTGAGTGTTTGATTTGCTCAAACGCTCCGTCCATCATCCCCTTTTGTATCGCTTTGTTTGCCCTAAGTGTGGCAGGGTATGCTCAGACGTGAGTCCCTTGCTCACTTGGCCACTGGATTGAAGATAGCCTGGCTGATGAGGATTATGAATCCGAAACCGGTCCCAGGATGCTTGTTTCCGGTCCAGGGAAGACATGGCTTGGCAGTTCGGGCTGGACTGTTCCCATGAGGCACAGGGTCAGACTGATTTGCATATAGCCATGTCTGAAATGGGGTGGCTGAGTGGGCTAAAGAATGGTGATGGATTAAACCCAGATCAGTTGACTGGGAGTGAGTGTTTGATTTGCTCAAACGCTCCGTCCATCATCCCCTTTTGTATCAAAATTACAGAAGAAGCACTGTGCTTCTGCCAGCCAGGGGACAGTCCTGCTATTTGAATGACTTCCTTTCTGTCGGAAAGGGAAGAATGGACCTGCATGTCTTCATCCCAAGCTAACCAGATTGACTCCAAGGGTTGGTTGGCTGACCTCATGTGTGAGCTACAGGGTCACAACAATCTTCAGAGGCCTCCCTGCAACTGTCCAGCCGATCTGTCGCAAACACCTGCCTGGACCTGCCTGCTCCCGAGGTGCCTTCCCAAGTCCTGAACTCTTGGCTGACATCAGAGTGTACTCTTCCTAAAGAAAAGGTGAAAATCCTTTAAGTATGAACTCAGCGCAACCATGCATGTGCTATTCGCACCAAGACTCTGCTACCTGTGACGACCACAAGTACGAATCGCCAGTGAAACCTGCTCTTTGCACTGACAATGAAAGTCTGTGGCAACTGGCAATGCGAGACCTTCACTTCGCGCTACAGCAATGACAGCCCACTATGACTGCAATACGTAGCTACAGCAATGAACATCTGCAGTGCTTGACTGGCTCGTCTACACCTCAAGGCCTCCTCCAATGTGAATGGAACTCTTCGTGCTGGACTCAAATGGTAACTTTTCAGCAGGACTAATCTGGTCCCTCTATCCAGCCGGCGCTCTATTACTATTGGCCTGAACTTGTGACTTTGCCCCAGTCTATTGCGACTAGATGACTGTGATTGGCGCTTTGTGTTTTTAGGCACTGTTGATTGTGTCTCAGGTTTCACTGATTTTGTCATTCTGGTATAATTTTATTTCTTAAACTTTATTCTATTTTTCAAAATTGGTTTTGTATTTTTCGTTTGTTGTGATTTCACTTCATTACTGTTTGTGTGCTGCATAAATACTTTACACATAGCCTCAAAGTTAAGCCTGTCTGCTTTTTTATCAAGCTACTAGAGGGTTAAGCACAGGTTATTCTTGGCACTTTTGTCGTTTCCCCCGACACATATTGGGTGTTTTGCCTGAGTGGGCCTCCACCCCCATCAAACAATAACCGAGTTTCTTATAGGAGTGATCATAATATCCTGTGCAGTATACCCACAGAATTATGACGTAAGCAAAGCTTGCGATGTTTTGTTTTATGCCCGAAACAAATGCCTACATTCTTTTGTTCTGCTGTGCTATGGAATGAGTGATGTCATCCACAGATGTTAGCTGTTAGCTGACATGGATATTGATAGCACAACCTCTTTGTTGCATCTTTTCAACTTCTCAGCTCGAAGACCAGACTCTTGTTCAAATTCTGAAATTGAGTTACTCTGTCATTGAATGACAATTATTCACAAAGTAGCATGTGACATCTGGCACTTTGTTTCTTCTCACCCTACTGAATTGATAATCTATATACTGTATTACAAAAGGTATTTTTGGTCTCCTGTACTTTCTCTGCCACAATCACCAATCAGAATCATGCTCCTCAGTGTCAGAAGGAACCATGGCGATGTTTGGGGAGTTATCCACTGATGAGGTCAGGGTGTTTCTGGCAGCAAATCCATTGGAAAAGTATAAAACCACAGGAACAGAAATACCGATGTAGGACTTTCCCACTCTTAAACAGCTCAAGAAGTCTAAATTAGTCTAGAGGTCAAGGACACTCTTTAGGTATGAGGATGAATATATGTGCATTAACCAATAAAAAGGCCTGTTTCATTATTGAAAGTCCACAGACTAATTTGCTTGACCAGCAAATCTGACCACGGGTAGAGCTGGTCCCCTGATTTTTCTGATCAGTGAGCTTCTGTTCTAAGCTTGGAGACTCACCACTGAAAAAATGGTTTGTTAACAGTTAAGGTCCGTTGCTTAAGACTGGGGTTTACAGCCTCTGAAGAGGAAGCCTGTGCTTGTGGCTTGCCTGTGCTTAAGAGTGCTGTAGGCCTGGCTTTTGAGCTCTGGTAGCACACAGCCTCCACTCCCACGGATGAAAGACACTTGCAGGGGTTTTTGGTGCTGGGGTTCCAGCCCTGCAAATTACCACGCATCAGGCGTTTTGACTAACACGTGTTAATGTGGTGGTCCGCATTACCGCATTCAAATGCATTAATCATGCATTTTGACCACTTGCATGCTGAGCATGAAGCAGGTAAGTTGCCGCGACCGTCGGATCTACATTTACAGCAGCACGGCATCCCAGTGGTCAATGAGGGCTGGGGCAGCCGTTATGGGGAGCACAGCGAGCTCTTGCAGCGACAGGGCGTCTCTAGAATGACCGAAGCAGAGCTCTGGAGTCGGCCCCTGAAGCTGCAGCCTGCCTCCACATAAACCAATTCGAAACCTCAACAGCATGCACTCGGGCGTGATCATGTTGTAACACTTAACTTTGAAGGCATAATGTCGTATATGGGTGTTTTCTCTGTTTTTTTAAACTTCTAACTGCAGCTAACACGTATTATGGCAATCATCTGCATGTGCCATCTTCCAAATTGGAGTCACCTGACTTTGTTTCCAATTCAAACTGGTCTGTTTTGAGGGTACCGTTCTTAAGCTGGCTCCACTCAGACTCCGTCTCCCAAATTTGAATTGTTGGCCCATTCCAACTCGCGCAATAAACAGACCATGCTGATGTCTTGAGTGTAAAAGGTCATTTATTAGGACCAGGCTGCACAACATATTCAATAACCAAATACCAACAAACAAAAATAACCAATACCCCCAACATCAACTCTTTATCCATTCACTCTCTTCACCCACTCTGAACTCACTTCTCCTACAACTCCATGACCCGTTCCGTTCTTCATCCATTTCCACAGATCTCCTAGCATCCTCCCCGGTATCACTTGGCATTCCACTCATGCCTCTAGCTCCCCCATCATTCACTCTCGCCCCCCCGAGGGATGGGTGCGCCCGCTATTGACTCCCTCACCCCTCCAAAGTATCGCCAACTAAGGAACCCCCCGGGGTCCAAACTGTGCATCTTTTGTCCCACCTACTTAAGCATTCCTGTGACACCAAATCGCCTCATTCCATAACTTGCTAACCACATCTCTCATCTCCATCATTCCCCCCTATCAAAAACTACCCCCCAGTCCCCCTACCTGAGACAAACCAACCTATCCTAGACACATTCCCGGCATTGGAGATGCCAGTACTAGAAGATCTCCTCTCCAAAGTAAAATGTGGATCACCCCTAGATCCTGCCCCGCTTTGGAAACTGAGACAGGTGGCGGGCATGGTTTCTCCTGTGATCCTTGACTTAATCAACATTTCACTTTCCTCAGGGGTCGTCCCCCCGCATGGAAGGAAGCTATGGTAAAGGCCCTCCTGAAGAAGCCTTGATCCTTACGTCCTAGGAAATTACCGCCCCATCTCCTTACTCCCAGGGATTAGCAAAATCACAGAAAAATATGTCAACTCAATACTGTCCTCCTTTCTGGAAATTTGTAATCTCCTCCATCAGACTCAGACAGGCTTCCGCCCACTATAGGGCACAGAGACCGCCTTGCTCTCAGTAGTGGAAGAATCTAGGAAAATAGTAGACTCCGGGGGCAGTGCTGTGGTCCTGCTTCTCGACCACAGCGCGGCTTTCGATACCGTAAATCACCAGATTCTAATCCATAGGCTTAGCAAATTAGGTATTAAAGGAACTGCCCATGCCTGGCTACACTCCTTTCTAGATATTACATCCTTCCAAGTCTTTGGAAATGAGTCAACGTCCAAAAGAACTCCCCTTCGCTGCGGAGTGCCTCAGGGATCATCCCTGAGCCCTACTTTATTTAATGTGTACACCTGCACCCTCGCCGAGGCAGTTCTCCCCTTTGGAATACATATAGTCACCTACACAGAGGACACGCAACTTGTGATTGGGCTTAACAGATCAGAGAACTCCCCCCTCCATCTGCGTTCATGCCTGGAAGAAATCGCGACCTGGATGAACGGCTATTTTCTCAAGTTAAATGGGGAAAAGAGTGAAATCATGATTCTGGGCAATCGCTCCCCACTTGAACTGAAACAAATATGGCCTGCCTCTTTAGGCTCAGCCCCTACTCCCAAGACCCAGTTAAAAAGTCTAGGTGTATGGATTGACCAAGACCTTACGTTCAAAATCCAGGCACGGAAAACAGCTGCCTCATGCTATGGGGTCATGCAAATGTTTCGGAAAATCCTTCCTCTCCTGCCATTTCAGGCCAGGAAAATGATGGTCCAAGCTCTTGTCCTGTCCCGGCTGGACTATGAGAACGCGCTCTATTTAGGTGCCCCTGCTGCCACCTTCACAAAATTACAAACCATACAGAATAGGGCCGCAAGACTTCTACTGGGCACCCCCAAACATCAGTCAGCCAAACCTGCTCTGAAATCTCTGCACTGGCTCCCAGTCCAAGAGAGAGTCAAGTTCAAATCCCTATGCATCGCCCATAAATCTCTTTCTAAAACGGGTCCACCTATTCTCCACAATATTATTCAGTCCTATGAACCCAACAGACGCCTTCGATCCAAAACCTTGAACCTGGCCACTGTCCCCAGGATTAGGGAAACTAGAAGTGGAGGTCGACAATTCTCGTTTAATGTGGCCAAACTGTGGAACTCCCTCCCCCTTCATATGCAAGCAGAACCCAATTATCTCTCCTTTCGCAGAGCCCTAAAAACACTACTGTTTCCTTAAATCAGTTCGTTCACCTCACCTTTGCTACTGTAAGCGCTGGGATGCCTCCGGGTAGCCATGTGCTATATAAATGTCATTCAATTTCAAGTAGTAAGCGTTCCTCAATCTCGAAAGATCCACACTGTCATCCCTAAACAGTAGTGGTTCCTCTAGTCACATTCCAGTATGAACAATTACTTGGATGTCCTTTCCCCACAGAAAACCTGCATTGCTCTTTTGAGCTTCCTTCATGCTTTTTCCACAGCCCCGTGTTTGATTGCCCCCTCCATACTTTTCGAGGAACAAATTCCGTCCAGACAATACATGTCCCAGCCAACCTTTGTTTCAAGACCTCCAAGTCTCTTTGCATCAGCTGTAACAGTGCCAAACCTGACAGCCAAATCAAATCGTTCTCTCCTAAATGGATTATCAACAGATCAGGGCATCCTTTCTGGGGGACCATCTTTGCGAGCCAGGGCAATAGTGCCCCCATTGCATCTCCCCTTTTCCCCACCAGTGCACCTCATGATGTTGTCCTTTGAATCCCAGGTTACGGCCTTACACCTGTTGCTCTGCATACTTGGAGGCCCAATGCACGAACAAATGCCACACAATCCAAGTGACCGTCTTGGCCCCCGGTCCACCCAGGCAATCTACGAGAGAAAAAGACGTTAGCAACACATATCGTTCCACACCAATCCCCTTCCACCAAGCACCATGCCATACCAAGCCCCTTCATTTACAGACATGCCGCTCACAGCTCCTAGATTTCCACCTCCCAATCTTCCGAATCCTATCCCAGGACCAACCCAGCCGTGCTCCTGCTGTCGCCACCCAAAGACGGAAGGAATGTGTCCCAAAACCCGCCAGGTCCAGACCCAACCGCCTCAATGCCATGCACAGAACCACCATTAACTGCCCTGCCGTCACCTTCGCCCCAGACACACGACAAAAAATTTCACCACTCGCTGCTCGAGTGGTCAGTAGAAAAATCTGCCTTTCAGCTACCGGGCACACACCCCCACAACCATTCTCACACAGCCAAACCCACTTTCCTTTCCCCAACTGATCTGTTTTAGACTGCCCCAACCAAATCCCCAGATGCCCCGCATCCAACCTGATCTCCTTATACCTCTTGCCACACACCTTCCACGTACCAAGCAATTCAAAGACCCTGAAAGCCCAAAAAAAACCATATCATGCCCAAACGGAAAACCTGAACCTCAAAACCATCGTAACAACACAGCCGCAAAGCCTCGCCAATCTGACCAACAAATCAAACGTAATCCCTCAACACCCCTCCCCCTTCTCTCCCTGCCCCAACATCCGAGTACCCTACATATAATCACATCTTTTGTAGGGTCAAAAACAAACAACAGTAAAACGACACTCCCGCCAACTTTCCCAAAATCGCTGCGGAAGTCAGCCCTTTGTCAATGCAATGCAATACAAACTGCAACACTCATTGTTCCACAGTTGAGCGATCTCCAAAAGCAGAATCTCCGCACCATCCCATAAAGGATCCAAACTCTGCCCATGCCAGTCTGTTGGTCTGTCTTGTGGTATAGGCTATAGAGTTCTCCACCAGGCCTACCACCCTCACTCCCTCAAGGGCCAGATGCCGCCTGGCAGCTCGTTCTTGAACCGATCTACTCCTGGTGCCAATCGCCGGAACCGCTGCCACTGCGAATGAGACAAAGCATCCGCAATGTCATTATTTGCCCTAGGGATATGCTTGGCTCTAAAAACCACATTCAATCTCAGACATTTCAGCATGAAACTCCGCAACAAACGCAGCACTCTCAGATCCCTTGCCCTCTGTTGGTTGACCAATTCGACCACGATCATGTTGTCCACATGGAACAGCACTGACCTGTTCTGAAACTCAGACTCCCACACCTCCAGTGCCACCAACAAGGGAAAAAATTCCAGAAACACAATGCTCCTCCCCTGCTTCACCCAATGAGCCGGCCATTCTTCAGCGCACCACCTACCATCCCAGAAGATCCCAAAACCTGCTGCCCCAGCTGCATCAGAATGAATTTGTATTTGCCAAACCATCATGTCGTCCTCAAAATCCTGTGACACCCCATTGAAATCAGTCAAGAACGTCAGCCATTTCCTCAAATCCGCCCGGACCCCCATGGAAATCCGGACCTTGTGGTGTGGTAAAACTGCCCCCGACACGACCATGCCGAGCCATCTGCAGAACGTCCGTCCAGCCTCACCACCCTGTATGCTGAGTTCAGGAAACCCAGCAGTTGTTGCACCGCCCTCAACGTGATCCTCTTTTCCCCAATCGCCCACAAGAGGCACGCCTGTATCTCCGACACTTTCGCGTCACGTAGTCGAGCTATCCACTGAATGGAGTCCAGCTCAATTCCCAGGAATGCCATGCTGCAGCTATGCCCAGCTGTGTTCATATGCTCCGTCCATCACCACCCCCTTTTGTACCGCTTTGGCCGCCATAAGTGTGGCAGGGTATGCTCAGACGTGAGTCCCTTGCTCACTTTGCCACTGTATTCAAGCAAGCCGGGCTGAAGACGGCTGTAATGCCAGAAACCGGTCCTCGGAAGCTTGTTTCCGGTCTGGCAGTTCGGGCTGGACTGTTTCCATGAGGCACAGGGTCAGACTGATTTGCATATAGCCATGTCTGAACTGGGGTGGCAGAGTGGGCTAAAGAACGGTGATGGATCAAACTCAGATCTTTTGACTGGTTGTGAGTGTTTGATTGGTTCAGATGCTCCGTCCATCACCACCCCCTTTTGTACCGCTTTGGCCGCCATAAGTGTGGCAGGGTATGCTCAGACGTGAGTCCCTTGCTCACTTTGCCACTGGATTCAAGCAAGCTGGGCTGAAGACGGCTGTAAGGCCAGAAACCGGTCCTCGGAAGCTTGTTTCCGGTCCAGGGAAGGCATGGCTTGGCAGTTCGGGCTGGACTGTTCCCATGAGGCACAGGGTCAGACTGATTTGCATATAGCCATGTCTGAACAGGGGTGGCAGAGTGGGCTAAAGAACGGTGATGGATCAAACCCAGATCTTTTGACTGGGTGTGAGTGTTTGATTGGTTCAGATTCTCCGTCCATCACCACCCCCTTTTGTACCGCTTTGGCCGCAATAAGTGTGGCAGGGTATGCTCAGACGTGAGTCCCTTGCTCACTTTGCCACTGGATTCAAGCAAGCCGGGCTGAAGACAACTGTAATGCCAGAAACCGGTCCTCGGAAGCTTGTTTACAGTCCAGGGAAGGCATGGCTTGGCAGTTCGGGCTGGACTGTTCCCATGAGGCACAGGGTCAGACTGATTTGCATATAGCCATGTCTGAACTGGGGTGGCAGAGTGGGCTAAAGAACGGTGATGGATTAAACCCATATCTTCTGACTGGGTGTGAGTGTTTGATTGGTTCAGATGGTCCGTCCATCACCACCCCCTTTTGTACCGCTTTGGCCGCCATAAGTGTGGCAGGGTATGCTCAGACGTGAGTCCCTTGCTCACTTTGCCACTGGATTCAATCAAGCCGGGCTGAAGACGGCTGTAATGCCAGAAACCGGTCCTCGGAAGCTTGTTTCCGGTCCAGGGAAGGCATGGCTTGGCAGTTCGGGATGGACTGTTCCCATGAGGCACAGGGTCAGACTGATTTGCATATAGCCATGTCTGAACTGGGCTGGCAGAGTGGGCTAAAGAACGGTGATGGATCAAAGCCAGATCTTTTGACTGGGTGTGAGTGTTTGATTGGTTCAGATGCTCCGTCCATCACCACCCCCTTTTGTACCGCTTTGGCCGCCATAAGTGTGGCAGGGTATGCTCAGACGTGAGTCCCTTGCTCACTTTGCCACTGGATTCAAGCAAGCCGGGCTGAAGACGGCTGTAATGCCAGGAACCGGTCCTCGGAAGCTTGTTTACGGTCCATGGAAGGCATGGATTGGCAGTTCGGGCTGGACTGTTCCCATGAGGCACAGGGTCAGACTGATTTGCATATAGCCATGTCTGAACTGGGGTGGCAGAGTGTGCTAAAGAACGGTGATGGATCAAACCCAGATCTTTTGACTGGTTGTGAGTGTTTGATTGGTTCAGATGCTCTGTCCATCACCACCCCATTTTGTACTGCTTTGGCCGCTATAAGTGTGGCAGGGTATGCTCAGACGTGAGTCCCTTGCTCACTTTGCCACTGGATTCAAAGCAAGCCGGGCTGAAGATGGCTGTAATGCCAGAAACCGGTCCTCTGAAGCTTGTTTCTGGTCCAGGGAAGGCATGGCTTGGCAGTTCGGGCTGGACTGTTCCCATGAGGCACAGGGTCGGACTGATTTGCATATAGCCATGTCTGAACTGGGGTGGCAGAGTGGGCTAAATAACAGTGATGGATCAAACCCAGATCTTTTGACTGGGTGTGAGTGTTTGATTGGTTCAGATGCTCCGTCCATCACCACCCCCTATTGTACCGCTTTGGCCGCCATAAGTGTGGCAGGGTATGCTCAGACGTGAGTCCCTTGCTCACTTTGCCACTGGATTCAAGCAAGCTGGGCTGAAGAATCTGCGGGTGTATTGGCAGCAGGCGGAAAGCAGATTTCACATCACACTTCTCCAGTTACGCCGACAGCCCACACACCCTCACTAGGTGGATCGCATCATCCACCGATGCATACATCACCCTTGAGTCTGCTTCTGCAATGAAATCATTCACAGACTGCCCTTCCGGCCACGAGAGATGATGGATCATGCGAAACTCACCCTTTTATTTCTTAGGCACCACTCCCAATGGGGAGATGATCAAATCGCCAACTGGCCAGTCGAGAAACGGGCCCGCTATCCTGCCCTCGTCTACCTATCTCTGCAATTTGGCCGCCACCACTCCCGGCAATTCCTTGGTTGATTTCAGATTGTCCGCCCATCTTCGCACACTAGGTCCCTAATGGCCCACTCGAAAACCCTCTGTGAAACCCCACTGAATCTTCAAAGCCGCCTCCCTGTTCGGGTAACACGAGAACCACGGACCCATCGCCCCCACCTTAACCGGTGTAGGCGCCCTTCTGTCCATTCTGTCCCCTCCCTTTCATGTTTCACCACTGCTCAGAAGGCGTGACCAAGGTAAAACATTGGGTAAGGGCGTCTCGCCCCCAACACTTGGAGCACTCATGCTTGAACTCACACGGGTACCGGGAGCCGTAGCCCCTGTTGTAGCTCCAACATGCACTGGTGTTGCTGCTGCCCGTCTTAACGATTCATAAAAGGGGGTGGTGATGGACAGAGCATCTGAATTAAGCAGAACACTCCTAACCAGTCAAAAGATCAGGGCTTGATCCATCACCGTTTTTTAGCTCACTGCACCAACCCAGTTCAGAACCTGGCCACATGCAAATTAGTCTGTCCCTGGCCCAGTGCATCATGGGAACAGGGCAGACCAAACTACCAAGCCAATTCTTTACTGGAAAGGAAACAAGCTTCCGGGGACCGGTTTCTGGCATTGCAGCCGTCTTCGGCCCGGCTTGCTTGAATTCCGATGGTTCAGTGAGCAAGGGACTCATGTCTGAGCATACCCTTCCACTCCTATAGTGGCCAAAACGATTCATAAAAGGGGGTGGTGATGGACAGAGCATCTGAATTAAGCAGAACACTCCTACCCAGTCAAAAGATCAGGGCTTGATCCATCCCCGTTTTTTAGCTCACTGCACCAACCCAGTTCAGAACCTGGCCACATGCAAATTAGTCTGTCCCTGGCCCAGTGCATCATGGGAACAGGGCAGACCAAACTACCAAGCCAATTCTTTACTGGAAAGGAAACAAGCTTCCGGGGACGGGTTTCTGGCATTGCAGCCGTCTTCGGCCCGGCTTGCTTGAATCCCGATGGTGCAGTGAGCAAGGGACTCATGTCTGAGCATACCCTTCCACTCCTATAGTGGCCAAAACGATTCATAAAAGGGGGTGGTGATGGACAGAGCATCTGAATTAAGCAGAACACTCCTACCCAGTCAAAAGATCAGGGCTTGATCCATCACCGTTTTTTAGCTCACTGCACCAACCCAGTTCAGAACCTGGCCACATGCAAATTAGTCTGTCCCTGGCCCAGTGCATCATGGGAACAGGGCAGACCAAACTACTAAGCCAATTCTTTACTGGAAAGGAAACAAGCTTCCGGGGACCGGTTTCTGGCATTGCAGCCGTCTTCGGCCCGGCTTGCTTGAATCCCGATGGTGCAGTGAGCAAGGGACTCATGTCTGAGCATACCCTTCCACTCCTATAGTGGCCAAAACGATTCATAAAAGGGGGTGGTGATGGACAGAGCATCTGAATTAAGCAGAACACTCCTACCCAGTCAAAAGATCAGGGCTTGATCCATCACCGTTTTTTAGCTCACTGCACCAACCCAGTTCAGAACCTGGCCACATGCAAATTAGTCTGTCCCTGGCCCAATGCATCATGGGAACAGGGCAGAACAAACTACCAAGCCAATTCTTTACTGGAAAGGAAACAAGTTTCCGGGGACCGGTTTCTGGCATTGCAGCCGTCTTCGGCCCGGCTTGCTTGAATCCCGATGGTGCAGTGAGCAAGGGACTCATGTCTGAGCATACCCTTCCACTCCTATAGTGGCCAAAACGATTCATAAAAGGGGGTGGTGATGGACAGAGCATCTGAATTAAGCAGAACACTCCTACCCAGTCAAAAGATCAGGGCTTGATCCATCACCGTTTTTTAGCTCACTGCACCAACCCAGTTCAGAACCTGGCCACATGCAAATTAGTCTGTCCCTGGCCCAGTGCATCATGGGAACAGGGCAGACCAAACTACCAAGCCAATTCTTTACTGGAAAGGAAACTAGCTTCCGGGGACCGGTTTCTGGCATTGCAGCCGTCTTCGGCCCGGCTTGCTTGAATCCCGATGGTGCAGTGAGCAAGGGACCTGTCTTAACGGGCTGAACTGTGGTTCCTGTACTGGCGGTAACCCCCTCGCCCCACTGTGGGTGGGATGCGGCAGAAAAGACCAATAAGTGACCGGCAAGCCACTGGCAGTTTGAAAAGATGTCGATGAGTGTGTGGATGCCATCCACTGCATCCATAGTTCCTGATCCACCTCCCCCCAGTGCTTGTCAGGGTTCACGCTAACCCTGGCTCGGAACTCTTCGTCGTAGCTCAGCCAAGCAAACCCCCCAAATTGCATCTGGGCTTTTATAATGATGTCCATATACTTCAGTAGAGCTATTGCCCTATCCAGGTGCTTCTCGCAGTAAATACTAGCATAAATGAGAAACGCCAACGTCCAGTTTTCCATGTTCACCGGAACCGTGGGCCTTTTAGTCAGCTCCCATTCTTCCTCCTTAGAACCCTCTTTTCCTTGCACCTCCCTGTGCAAGAACTTATAATACGTCCACATACTCATATTTCCAGAATCTATTCTTTATCTTTTCCAACAGGTGTGATCCCAGGGGCATGGCCAGTCCCATGTAGGGCAACTTTTTCTGGAGCTTGTCCTCGGTCTTCTCCCCTTTGTCGTCCTTCCCCTCCGCCTTGTCTGTCTGCACTCCTGCCGTAGATACCGTCTTGACCCACTCCGATTTGTCACCCACTTTAGGTCTGTCCTTCGTCAACCTTTCGACATCCCTCACAGACCCCTCCCCACACCTACCGACCGACAAGCCTTCTTCCTCCCCCCTTTTGGCCCGCAATCCCAAGCTGCCCACCATGCCCCCTCACCTGACAATGACGAGTGCGCCTGTCCGGACCGCCCTCTGGTGTTGGTAGCATTGGTCGGCACCGCCTTCAACTTGCCCTTTGCTGGCGTAGAGTCCTGTAAAACACCAACTTCACTGTTGCTCTGCACCCCCGTCCTGTCATCGTCATCCCTCACCTCCCCGTCCTCCAGCTCATCACTCTCCTCATCATAATCCAACTCCACCTCGAGATCCGCATCCACAGGCGCCCACAACACCTCTCTCATCGCTCTCTTCACAACCTTACTCTTCTTGGTACTCAACACACTCCCGCTCACCACACACAATGCCGTTGCCCGCTCCTGCGCTGGAGGGATGGTGGCCGCGGACCCCCCTGATGCTTTTAGTCGGCATCCTGAGGCCGTCTTGCGCCTGCCGTGCCACCCCACTGAAGGACTGGACTTTTTCTAAGGTCCAGCGGTGCCAGGGAACAACACCTGAAACCTTCGTGGGATACCTGTTCAGCGCACAAATGACAGAGACACGGGACACTTCCTTCGGCGTCAAAGATCAGCGTTTATTACTGCAGGGAGGCAAAAGTCACAAGAAGTACAACAGAGTGTAGGTTCTGAGAGTCTGCTTCAAATTGCAAATGTGGATCGCTCCTTTTATACACATTTTCGTCATTGGACAACATATGAACAAAAGGTTACAACTCAGTTCCCACAATAAACTTCAACAGGGCTTCTTGAAACCCGAAACATAATTACAGTAACATTGCCGGTTCCCAACTGTAAAAGCACATCTTCTCACCGTTAGGCACATCCCACTCTAGTTGTAAACGAGCAAAAGAAAGAGACAAGAACAGCTGCAAGGAAGACAGACAACAGTAGAGAGAAGAGTGTGAGGGTAATATCGGAAGCATGATCACAGGAACAAAGGATTCGATCCTAGCACATGCACGGCTGAAACAATAGACCGGCACGGCTAGATTACCCTCAAGCGAAGCCATCTGCCTTTGCAGTGTCATTCCCCTGGTCATAAAAGGCGCATGAAAGGAATATGCGTCTTCCGTAAGGCTTGGGAACTAAGGGTCATGACGCGGACAGTTGCCTGCTAGCTAACTACGTGAGGGCAAGAAACAAAATGGATGCCGTATCTAAAATGGAACCCGAGGGTTCAGATGAAGAAACGCGTAAATAAGGCGAACCCTTCCAAGTAGTGTAGCGAAAACGCGTACACTTACTAAACTCGTCATTTACGGTTCATAGATACCAAACTTGCCCATAGTCGATCATGCCCAAAACATCATAACGATTCTCACGGAACCTCAGACGCTCCTTTTGCCCTCATGTAGGCAAGCACTAGTCGAAATCAGAATCGATTTCAATATTCATCAGATCATTCAGGTGTTGCTGGAACATTATCCTATCCATCAATGCCTCTTTGGTAACAGATGGCATTCTTATACACGTAGTAGCACAGAGGCCACATAAGGCAGGACCACACTGTACACAAAGACAACACATGAACAGAAACGTCACAACAATCCCTATAATCATCAGAATCTTCCAACCCCAGGTCGACATCAAGCCCCAAAACCATCCTAGAAGCGTCCAATCTCCCTCGTCCACGTGTATGGACTCTGAGATTTTATGCAACTTTGAGATGGCTTGATAGACAGTTGGAGCATTATCAGGTATAAAAATGCAACAACTCGAATGGATGACCTTACACACACCACCTCGATCTGCTAGTACAACGTCTAGAACCATACGGTTCTGTAGCGTCATAAGTCTATCCGCTTGAAGCTCTGCTGTCAGGTTACCAAGGGCGCTTGCAGTGATATTAGCAGTCGATTCAACCACACGAGTCAGCTGTCTCAAGTTCCTACTATTAACCATAGGACCCCAAAACGGTAGGAAACCCTTGAAGAAGTCTCCTGCCTCTTGACCAGCAGTATCCTCTCTACTAATAACGCCTCTCACAACTCTAGTCTTGTGATAGTCTGAGGCAACGGTAAAAGTCGGTGGTAGAAGATTCGCAATATAACAGGTGCCTGAGAAATCACGAGGCAACCATGTATAAGCACGATCGTAACACACAAAATAAGTACCCTTGGCAGTCAGAAAGACAGGGGAAGAGAGCATCGGTAAGACATACGTCTCAGTACAAGCACTCTTCCCAAACTGAGCTCTCAGATTTTGACCAAGACCTTGCAGACAGAAGTGACCAAGGTGAGGTACGATCCAAATCGGAGACGAGCTCTTAAGCTGTCTATCACCCACTGATATACTATACTCAATCTCACTCAGATCCTTATATGCTCGCACCTCCTCCTCTGGGATAAGCGATGCATCAAAAATGTCTATCTAAATCAGCAATAGCTATCGCCAAAGACTTGTGATACGGGCCAGGACCAAGGTTTACTGAGCGTGGTTCTCGATGGGGGTAGGAATCTAGTGCACTACGGAACATAGTTTGGAATGCTCGAGCTGACCCTTGGGAACTATAAGGAAGAACTAAATACGGAATACCCTTATCCATGGTATGTGGCATTAACCCACACACCCAACAGTTGTTAGTATTCATCACCAACTGATGCTGATGCAGGAGTTGAACAAAGGAATTATTCATAAATTCCGCACGTCTGACCTGTTCATGTTGGGGTAGGAGATGAAAGGAATGTGGAGAAATAGTGGAGGCAAAATTCAAATTATGTGAAGGAGGAGTAGGCGAAATGGAAGGCAATAATAATTGAATCCCAAAATACACTCCACCCACCAATAGCATAGAAACAGTTAGAAACAACATAAAAATCTGAAACAAAAAACATTTTGTACGAAACACCTTATGCAATTTAGATCTTTGCGCCGACATTTTCTCTCTTTTCGACAGCATAGTAAATTCCATCCTCTAAAAACCGTCCGTGACGTTCTTGACGCACTTCGTTCTGAGTAGCGATTATCAATTCCCAGGAGTTCCCAGAAATCGACAAAAGAAATCGACCTAGTGTCAATAACCTGCTAAACAGAAGGAAGTACCCGCACGGCCCTACGGCCAACCTAGATGATAGGTTTTAAATGAATTGAGCATTCAATTTAATAGAAGTCTCTTAGCTGCACGAAAAGAAAAGGGTACACACACTATAAAAATGTCCACAATATTCAAGGCAAATATGAGGGGGTAATGTAAAATCAAAAATAATAAAAGGAATTTATTTGTCCTTATTGCGTGGTCGAAGAAAATATCGACATCTCCCGGGTCGAGTCTGTTCTTCAAACAACGGTTCAGATGGCAAAGCAGTGTTCGATTGCTCAGGTAATAATGCAGGACTTGAACTCTCCACTAGTGATGACGTAGGTAAAGTTTCGGTTGATTCAACAGGGATGTCTGATTGCACTAAATCGGTCTTTACAAGCTGAGCATCACTGAATGGTATAAAACCCGGGACCGTACTGGTCTCTGTCGAGGCGACTCCTTTCTTGATCCACGCATCTGCTGGCAAAGGAAACGGAACTTTCTTGGTGTGGGTGGCATGCACCCAATGCTTTCTGCCTTCCAGTCGAACCGCCGTCCTTGTTGCCAGTAACACCTGGTGGGGACCCACGAACCTTGGCTCAAGATTTCGTTTTCGTCCAAAGTTCCGGGTAAGCACCCAATCACCTGGTTGGAGCCGATGACCAGGTCCCTCAGTTTGTGCCGGTAAAGCTTCAAAGACCTGTTGATGAATCAAACTCAATTTAGCAGTCAGATCATAAAGATAGTCAATCAACATTGGATATTCAATTCTGTTAAACTCCTTAGGCCTCGGAACTCCCCAAATATTCGCAGGACGGCCGAACACAATCTCATATGGGCTAAGCCCTACTCGAGAGTGTACAGTCGCTCTGGTCGATAAGAGAGCTAGGGGCAAAGCATCAGGCCACGATAAACCAGTTGTTGCCTGGATTTTGGCAAGTTTCAGTTTCAGGGTTCCATTATATCCTTCCACCAAACCTGCCGACTGAGGATGATTAGCGCTATGAAATTTTTGGACTATGCCTAGGCCACGACACACACTCTACATCACACTTCCCACAAACTCACTTCCGTTATCTGACCATACAATTCGTGGCATTCCATACCTAGGGAAATATTCCTTGAGCAGGATTTTTGCTGTTGACAGAGCAGTATTATCCTTAAGAGGGTAAGCTTCAATCCATCTGGAGAACGCACAAACCACAAATAGAACATATTTCAGATTATTGCATCTCTCCATATGGATGAAATCCAATTGGATAACTTCGAAGGGACATGTAGGGGGAGCAAAGTGACCAGGTGGAGTGGGGGTGCCCGTACCAGGATTATACATCAAACATACCATACAGTTCTTAACCACTCTCTCCGCACACTTAGTAATCCCATCATTCTTCCATACAGGAGACAACAACTTGCATATGCCTTTCGCGCTAATATGTGCTGTGCCGTGGGCCATTGTAACAACAGCAAGCACATATGCATCCGGTAACATCCATCTCTGTTTTTCTGACAAATCAACCCAACAACCATTCCCGTCTAACTTCCCCGTGCTTTCTTTCCACTTAGTCTTTTCCATCTCAGTGGCCTCGTTCTGTATTTCCTTCACACTTTCAATTGTGTCTTCACACATGCTAGTCTCCGCTGGCCATCTCACTGAACTCGTAACATACATTCGATTTGTCAGATCTCTGGCTGTCTCTTTAGCAGTCTCATCCGCAAATGCATTACCACGACCAACATCATCTGTCACTTTCCGATGCGCACTGCATTTAATTATGGCCACCTGCTTAGGCAATGTAAGTGCATCTAAAAGGTCATTCACAAGCTGTCCATGCTGAATCTTCGTGCCATGCGACGTAAAGAATCCTCTTTCTCTCCACAATCGACCAAAACTATGCGCTACGCCAAATGCATACTGACTATCGGTAAACACATTCACCCGCTTTCCTCTAGACAACACACACGCTCTCGTCAACGCAATCAATTCGGCCGCCTGGGCCGAATTCTGACTCAATCTCGCAGTTTCCACAACCGTACTCAACGTCACCACAGCATACGCAGTCGTTACTTCACCATTTGGCAACTTAAAGCATGAACCATCAACGTACAAAGTACCATCGGGATCTACCAATGGAGTGTTTTTCAGGTCAATACGACCTTTCGTCTCTTCTTCAGTTCTTAAGTAGCAATCATGTGGTGCTACATCACCTGATTCCATGCTGACCGGCAACAATGTTGCTGGGTTCAACATATTACAACGTTTTATTCGTATATGACTTGCCAAAAGTGTCAACTCATAACCCGACAATCTTGCGCTTGTCAGGTGTTGAGTTTTTGTTCGATTCAAAAGAGTGTCAACTGCATGCGGGACCATCACCGTGAGCATATTATCCATGACCAGACCTGCGGACTGTCGAATAGACACCGCAGCTGCCGCTGTTGCTCTTAAACAACTCGGCAATGCACTAGCTACTGGGTCTAAGGTCGAAGAAAAATATGCACATGGACGTTGTTTGTCGCCAAATTGTTGCGTCAAGACACTCAACGCACAACCATCCCTCTCGTGAACGTATAGTGTAAACGGCTTACTGTAGTCAGGGGTACCTAACACAGGAGCCGAACACAACGCATCACGTAATTCAGAAAAACCTTTCTGACACTCTTCAGTCCAAGGCAAAGGAGTCGGAACATCCTTGCACGTAAGAGCTAACAATGGTTTCGCCAATAATGAAAAATTTGGAATCCATTGTCTGCAGTATGACGTAATACCTAGAAAGGCACGTACATCTCTCTGGGTTTTCGGCACAGTCATTCGAGCAATCGCTGCGATTCTTTCTGGGGTCAACCTTCTCCCTTCTTTTGACAATAAGTGACCTAAATAGGTTACTTCTTGACAACAATATTGCAGCTTAGAAGGTGACACCTTGTGATGTAAGGCACATAGATGTTACAACAACGATACTGTAGCAGTTCTGCAAATATCCTCGGTATTGGCTGCCACCAACAGATCATCAACGTATTGAATCAAAGCCGCACCCGTCGGTAACACGAATGCGTCAAGTTGACTTTTAAGGGCTTGACTGTAGATCGATGGACTCTCACAATAGCCCTGAGGTGCGCGTTTAAATCTAAAACTGCGACCACCTAATGAGAATCCGAATAGGTCTCTGCTTTCCTCAGCGATCGGAATACTAAAGAAAGCATTCTTTAGGTCGATCACCGTGAACCAGGAGGCAGAAGCTGGAATCAGGGTCAGCAAGGCCGTGATATCAGGCACCACAGGAAACTGTGGGATCACGATTTTATTCACTTCTCTCAAATCAATTATAAAACGGTACACAGGAGGCTTAGATGGATCACTTCGTTTCAAAATGGGTAACACAGGACTATTACACACATTTCCCCGAGTTTCTTCAATGACATCCTTTTTAATCAGGTCATAAACGATCGCCAATAGCGCTCGCTCACCATCAAGAGAGATACGATACTGAGGTATACGCGGTAATCGAACATTCGTTTTCAACTGGACCACATAGGGTGGAATGTTTAACAGGCCCACATCATTGGGACCTGTTGCCCATAAATACGCAGGAAGAGAACTCAATTCCGGTGGGAACTTATCGACTGATAAGTACATAGGAGATATTACTCTCTGACCCAATGTAAGCTCCACTCCCGCAGGAGAGCAGTACAAAGTCGCATATAACCGTTTCAACAAATCCAGACCCAAAAGATTCTCACCACACCCAGTGGATAGAATCAATGGAGCCTCCAGCTCACAAGGACCAATCACAAGGGACAAAGGGCTAGAGACAGGATTGCTAACAGGGGCGCCAGAGAATCCAATGGAAACATTCGTTAAGCCAGACAAAGGTGCGCCAGGGAGTTTGGAATGCATGATGGAACTTTTTGCTGCACCAGTGTCCAACAGAAAAGGCTCAACTACGCCAGATGTGGCGACCGCAACGTAAGGCCCTCTCTGATCAACCGGAACTGACACTACTCCCTCTCTTTGTCGTTGGCTGTCCTAGTAACGGTCGTCTGCAACAATCTCATGTTCAACATAATAATCGTCCACATGGTACTGTGCAGATTTATCGGACCCCGTATTTCGCTGGTCGAAACAATTATTTGCGTCCGATGAAACAGTAGAGCGCTCATGATTTTGAACGAAACCTCGACCTCTACCTCGAGAGGCCTGTTGAGGACCACCACGACCTCCCCGAGCCGAAACCTTATTATAACGATCACGTAAAGCGGGACAATCGAATTTTATATGGCCCTCTCTCCTACAATATGCACACTGATTATACCCAAGCGTAGATCTAAAGTCAGAGGAGTCAGAACGCGACTGCATCCTAGTGGACTGGGCTCGTGGTCGATACTGCTGTTGTAAATCATTTTGATTTGAACGTGGAGGATATGCCTGCTGCAACAAAACCTTTGTTTTGAGCTCCTTCGTTTTCTTGTCTGAACGATCACTTTCTTCCTTTTCCCTATTCTCATAATATTGAGCCGTCGCTAATATCTGTGCAGTGGTTGAAACAGCCCATGCACTTTCCGAATTCTTCAATTTGTTGCATAGCTCAGGCAACAAATTTAACACAAACTTATCAACAAATAACCGTTGGCCTCCTTCGGTGCTCATGTCCTGACCACTATGATCGACAAATGCCTCCTCAAATCTAGTAAAGAAATCGGAGACACTCTCGTCTTTCTTTTGCTTGCAAGCCGATAATTTATCCCAATTCACCCTCATCGCTGGCATGAGTGTTTTCATAAGTGTAATGATTTTCTGGGGTAGATCCAAAATTAACTGCTCGGGCTTAGCCCCACCAATTTGTCGTCCATCAGCCGCTACTAGTGTAGCCCAGTCACCACCTAACTCAACTAAATGATTCTCTTGGCGAATTTTTGCCCAAATCGGTTGTGGTACGACATTTCCAAACAGCATGTCAATGTCAGCAAGGTTCATAATAGAAGCATCCACCAGTTGGGATAACTCCTTATAATAACCTGCCGGATTCTTGCGTGGATCAGGCAAGGATTGTTTCACCTGCAAAACTTCTGATCGCTTCCATGGGAGGTGTATCCAAACTCTTTGGAAGTATGGAAGAATCACAGGATTAGCATTAGCATCACCTGGCATCCATACTGGCGGAACCTCTCTCATAGGATATTGACCAGAGTTCATTTTCGTATTATCGGTGTCATCATCAAATGACACACGAGAAGGCACTGTGGATCTAAAGGCTAACAATCGCTCTAGTGCACGTCGTACATCTCCACCTACAATCATACCGTTCGAAAATTGACTCTGAAGTTCAGTCATATCGGGCGGTACATTATCTAAATCATCATTATACCATTCTTCTCTCAAAAAGTTACACATTTCTTCAAACACGAATCTCTGAGTGGGCTCATTAAACTGAGAGAATGTATCAAAAACCATGCGCGGAGGGTAGTTAGCAGGGTGTCTTATCCATCTACGCGCCATAGTTACCAACATGGCACTCTCCCTTCCACCAGGGATTTGACTTCGTCTCTGAGGAGTTTCAGAGACATCGGATCGAAATAACGATCCAGAAAGTGGGGAGTAAAGGGTAGCAACAGTATTAGGGATACGATTACGAACAGAAGGAGAAAGAAGAACAGGAGCAACAACATTAGAAGTGAACGTAGGGACAGCAGAGGTAGCCAGGACAGTTGAGGTAAAAGGAACAAGAGGCTGAGGAGGTACAGGCAAAGGGGCAGTTGAAGGGACAATTACAGGACCAACAACAGGCTGACCAGCAGCCGCTGGAACGACTGGAGGTACTACAGGAGGAACTACAGGAGGAACTACAGGGGCTGTAGCACCCTGTGCATAAGGAGGTGGCGATTTCATCAAATACGCTAACAGAGGATCCTCCTTCGAGTCCTCTTCTTTCTTATCAAGACTTGTTGGTAAAACCGGATAACATTTGTCTATCCTCATGTGATGCAGTCTAGTAGAAACTTCTATTTCTTTTTCTGCTTTATCTCGCTGGTACTGTTCTGCACCTTGCATCATCGTAATGATACCTTCTTTTTTATTCTTCTTAAGCTGTTTGATTTTTTTCTGCTTGGCCTCTTTACGCCATAACCGAAAGGAATCGAACATAGCTGGTCTAGCTTTCTTTTTAAACAATTTAGCTTCAAGATTATCTAAAATCGTAATTTCAAAACTTCCATGCGGTGGCCAACTAAGGTCACCATCGTTTTTCGTATAACGAACCCAATATTCATTATGTATAATAGGGCCTACACCATGTCGACTATAGAGCTCATAAATTGGAGTTCCAACTGGAGGTATCGGACACGAGTCCTCCAACCGGGAATCAGTGTTATAACATTTAAAGAAACCAAAGAAACCACTACGGCTAGGCATCTTGCTCACTAACCAAGTATCAAACTTCAAGGGTTACCGAAGCGCTAAATCTTCGTGAAAGTTAAAACCCTCGGTTTTTGGCAATTGCAACTGTCAAATAACAACTAAGAACCAACAACTAAGCACCACAAATGCAATGGAACCATGCAAAACAACTAAGCTTCAACAACAACCAAGGACACTGGGAGCGACCCACAAATACTTAACTGAGAGTACAATGGCGTCACCAGGAAGGCCCGTTTATCGTCCCGCCGTACAAAGGACTACGCCAGGCGCCAAAACAGGTCGACAGTCAGGGCATCGGTCCGTCGCAGCCGTCAGGAGGCGGGAATCTTCGCGGGAAAAATCTTCGGACCACTTATTTCGACAACAGGATCGATGAAGCGGGGTGCACCTTCCCTCGGAGATTTCACATGAAGTTCCTCACAATCGTCAGGCTTTGGACCGGTACTGTGGTTCTGAAAAATCTAGGTTCATATTATAGTATTGGACTCGAGAATAAAAACTTCGTCGAAATAGGACGAATTTGGTATCAAAAGACCGAGAATGACGAGTACATCAAGTACATGTATTTTCGGCATATTCGAGTGACGATCTCACCTCGAAATCGTCATTTACCTTCTAAACCCTTAGCTGCATGTTGCCCTCTACATAGGCCTTAATCCAGTTGAATTTGATTCCACAAGGACACATACTCCTTAATCGACTTCTCCCTGACCTCAGTACAAGTTAGAACCATTGCCCCAGGCCGAACTCGTTAGGTCAGTTCCCTCCCAGTGGCCTAGCAAGATAGCATCTAGGCCCAACCGGCCATAAAGCCATTTCAGCGCGCACACCTGCCATATCTCGCTCACATCTTTCTCCACTCCTTTTCCTCACTTATTTTATGATGGGGAGGTGACCATTTTTATTAGGGGTCCAGCGATATCTGATGAAATGTTGGGCCTTGCCGGATGATTTGTTATGAGCAGCACGACGTGAAATATGTACATGTCATCATGACTCTGCTTTTCTTCTGTAATCAGTAACCATAAATGAAATACCGCGAATCCAAGGAATGTTTTGCCCAAGGGTGAAAATTGTGTATAAGAAGAGAAACCTAACCTTGTGAAAGTGTGCAGTCTCCTGAATATACTGGTATTGTACTTCTAGGACCCTGTCACCTTGGTTGCAGCCAATAAACGAATCTTTGACTTCACCTGGAAGACTCTGAAGTTTCTGTAGGTCTGACTCAGGAGAACCCGAGGTCTCTGGGTGTTGATCCCCTGGCACCGCTGGGTTACCGGTTCTGTAGGTTCGGTACCGGTTCTTAAAAACCCAGTACCTCATTTGGCGCCCCACGTGGGGCGATTCCAGTGGTACCAATCAGCCTGAAGATCGTGAGGAGCTTCGTGTGAAAATTCCGGAGGAGGGCCCACCACCTCATCGACCCCTGCATGTCGACGTGGTCCGAAGGTCTTTACTGCGAGGTTCCCCGCTTCCCGACGGCTACAAGGACTGCTGCCCTGGCTATCGCCCTGATGTTGGACCCTTGAAATTTTCGGTAGAGCGAAACGCTGAGACGAGTCTTCTGGTGAAGCCATCGATATTTTTCAGTTAAGTATAAGTGGAGCGTCTCCTAGTCCTTAGTTGGACTTACTTTGTGGTATCTTGGAGATACATAAAGGTTTTTATTGGTACTTGCAAGCACCATAACCGAAGGACTCGTGTATTCACGAGAAATATCGTAATCGATAAATCCTTTGAAGTTTTGGAACTAGACTAGAGAGCGAGGATGCCTAGTCTTAGACTCGGGAATTGGTTTTGTCTTGGTAGTAATAATAGGGACTCCCGATTGGAGGACTCATGTCCGGTTCCTCCAGTTGGAACGCCGACTTACGAGCTGTACGTTAAACATGGGGTAGGCCCCATTGTTTACAACGAGGTATGGATTAAATACACTAGGAAAGATGGTGTTTTAAAATGGCCCCAATATGGTAGCTTTGATTCTGAAACATTAGACAACCTTGAAGTTAAACTCTTCAAAAAGAAAGCCCGGCCGGCGATGTTTGACTCTTTCCGCCTATGGCGAAAAGAAGCCAAACAAAAAGAAATTAAATTAGCTAAGAAAAATAAGAGAGAAGGGGGACTTTCAGTAATGCAAGCTGCCGTGCAGTTTAAAGATAATGAGGAAGAACAGATAAATGAGCAGTTGCACAGGCAACGTAGAATGGCAATAGATAAGTGTTATCCAGTTTTGCCGTCTCTTCAGCAAGGGACAGCAAAAGAGCGTGAAAAAGACCAATTAATGTCACAATTATTAACTTCACCACCCCCCTATGCGCAGAATGCCACAGCACCCCCGCAACCTTTAGTTGCACAAGCTGCGCCTCCGGCTCTTCCACAGCACCCACCAGCTGTTCTTCAGCTGGCTCCTACTTCTTCGGTGCAGCCTCCTTCAGGCCCACCGACAACTTCTGTTTCTCCTGTGTTTTCTACGATTTTGCCTAGTACCACATCTATTATTACTGATCCCTCTTCAGCCATCTCTACCACAGCCTTATCTCACCCCGTTTTTTCATCTGTTTGTCCTTCAGTTTCACCTTCCCTTCGGCAGAAAATGGCCAGCACTGTTACTAATCTTCTTTTACCCCTTTTTGGGTCGCCTGCTGCGACCCCTAACATAAGTAGAAGACAGTTGCGAAGTCAACTGCCTGATTATCAAGAGAGAGATTCCCTGAATGGTTTAGCTCGGAAATGGGTCATGGACACTGCAAAATATGATTTACAGTCTGTCATGGAAGTTTTCCATCAATGGGAAACAGCGACACAGAGATATGTGTTCGAACAAATGTGTGTCTTTCTTGGCGAAGATTTAGAAGACAATGATCAAGAATGTATCCCACAAGAAATGTGTCGTGTACGATTTAAGTTTGGAGAGGGTATGATTGTAGGTCCCGATGTAGAAAAAGCAGTTGAAATGCTATTATCATATCGAAGTAAGGGAAGCAGTTCTGGGTCACCATCGGAATTTAGTGCATCTAGTAGGAAAAAGGCACGACAGTACCCTATGAGAGAAGTTCCCCCACAATGGAGAGAGGGTGACGCGACAGCTGTCCCACCTGTCCTGCCGCACTTTCACCGCGTATGGGTACATGTTCCATGGAAGCGAGCTGAAGTTTTAGCACTCAAACAAACACTACCAGATCCGCGTAAAAATCCTGCAGGGTACTATAAAGAATTATCGCAAACTGCTGGGTCATGTATAATGAATTTGGCCGATATCGATATGTTATTCGGGATCGTTGTTCCACAGCCTTTATGGGGAAAAATTCGTCATGTAGATCATGACCAGGAATTAGGTGACACGTGGGCTAATATTACTGCTGCAGATGCACGACAAGTTGGTGGTGCCAAGCCTGAGCCCCTGATAGCGGAACTACCTGGTAGGATAGTAGATTACATGAAAACAATAATGCCTGCAATACGCGTAAATTGGGATAAGTTATCTGCATGCAAGCAAAAGAAAGAAGAAACTGTTTCAGATTTCCTCACCAGATTTGAAGAAACATTCATTGACCACAGCGGTCAGGATATGACCACAGAAGGTGGTCAGAGATTGTTCGTCGATAAATTCGTGCACAATCTACTTCCAGACTTGTGTAGGAAATTAAAAGATTCAGAAAGTTCTTGGGCAGTCTCATCTTCAGCCCAGATATTAGCTACCGCACAGTACTACGAGAATAGAGACAAAGATGAGAAAGATAAAGTAGAGAAGAAAGCTAGAGAACTCAAAACAAAGGTTTTGCTACAGCAAGCCTATCCGCCACGTGGTAGTGGTAATAGAAATAATAATGGTCCGAATCAGTACCAGAACACTTTTCAGCAGCCTCAGAGAAACTTGCAGAGATTCGATTACAATCAAAACCGCGTAGGTCCCAACCAGTGTTTATACTGCAAACAAGAGGGTCATTACAAATATGACTGTCCTGCCCTGCCACAACGGGCAAATGGATTTTCTGGCGTAAGAGGTCGTGGTAGTCAGCAAGCGCCTAGAGGTAGAGGGCGTGGAAACGCCCCTCAGGACACACGTCCCCTTCCACCACAAAACTCTATGAACAGGTTTGACCAGCAAAATAACGTATCTGACAGGACAGCTCAATACTACGTCGATGAGTATTACACAGAAAATGAGCAGTGGGAGAGTAATGATTGCTAGGACAGCCTTAGACAAGGAGAGGGAGTTGTTTCAGTTCCAGTAGATCAGAGTGGACCTTACGTTGAGGTGATTACATCGGGTGTGTCAGAACCTTTTCTGTTGGATACTGGTGCTACAAAGAGTTCGATTATGCACTCCAAACTCCCTGGCGCACCTTTGTCTGGCGAAATGAACGTTTCCGTAGGTTTTTCTGGCGCCCCGGTTAGAAATCCGATTTCTGACCCTTTATCTCTTTCTGTTGGTCCTTGTGAATTCGAAGCACCCCTTATTTTGACAACAGGTTGTGGTGAAAATTTGCTAGGATTAGATTTGCTAAAAAGATTGTATGCGACTTTGTACTGTTCTCCCTCAGGAGTACAACTTACTTTAGGTAAGAAAGTGGTTTCTCCCATGTATTTGTCGAAAAATGCGCTTCCAGCAGAATTGGCACTTCTTCCAGATATTCTTTGGGCTACTGGTCCAAATGATGTAGGTCTTTTAGAAATTCCACCATATGTTGTAACATTGAAGTCGAATGTCAAAATGCCACGAATTCCCCAATACAGAATATCTAATGAGGGTGAAAAAGCTTTGCTAGCGATTGTTTACGAGTTAATCGAGAAAGACGTAATTGAAGAAACACGAGGCAATGTTTGCAATAGGCCTGTTTTAAAACGAACTGACCCTTCTCAGCCACCTGTGTATAGATTCGTGATTGATCTTAGGGAAGTAAATAAGATAGTGGTGCCACAATTCCCAGTTGTCCCCGACATTACAACATTATTGACTATGATTCCAGCATCCGCATCCTGGTTTTCGGTGATTGACCTGAAGAATGCTTTCTTCAGTATCCCGATTGCTGAGGAAAGCAGGGATATTTTTTCCTTTAGTTTAGGTGGTCGCAGCTTCCGCTTCAAACGCGCTCCTCAAGGCTACTGTGAAAGCCCCTCAATATACAGTCAAGCTCTGAAAAGTCAGCTTGACACAATGATTTTGCCCAAAGGTTCCACTCTCGTACAGTACGTGGACGATTTACTCATAGCTGCGGACACTGAGAAAATATGTAAAATGGCCACGTTGGAATTACTGCGTCATCTATGTGATCTACATCACAAGGTGTCACTTTCCAAGCTTCAATATTGCCGACAAGAAGTGACCTACTTAGGTCATCTCTTATCGAAGGAGGGGAGGAAACTGACCCCAGAAAGAATTCAGGCAATAGCTAAATTGAATGTGCCAAGAACGCAGAGAGAAGTACGCGCTTTCTTGGGCATTACATCGTACTGTAGACAGTGGATTCCAAATTTTTCGTTATTAGCCAAACCCTTATTGGCACTAACGTGTACAAATACACCCAATCCCATTCCTTGGTCCGATGAGTGTCAGAAAAGTTTTCTCGAATTACGCACAGCATTATGTTCGGCCCCTGTGTTAGGTAACCCCAACTACAGTAAGCCTTTCACATTATATGTCCACGAGAAGGAGGGCTGTGCATTGTCCGTGCTGACTCAGTTATACGGAGATAGACAGCGGCCAAGCGCCTATTTTTCGTCAACTTTGGATCCGGTAGCACGAGCATTGCCAAGTTGTTTAAGGGCCACAGCAGCAGCAGCTGTTTCTATTCGACAGTCTGCAGGTCTAGTAATGAATAATACACTAATCGTGATGGTCCCACATGCAGTAGACACATTGTTAAATAGGACCAAGACACAGCACTTAACTAGTGCTCGACTGTCCAGTTATGAATTGACGCTACTAGCGAGCCATGTGCACATCAAAAGATGCAGTACCTTGAACATAGCCACATTGTTACCAATTACTGAGGAATCGGATGCTTCAGAACAGCACGATTGTTTCCTCAGAACAGAGGAAGAGACAAAAGGGAGAGTTGATTTATTCGACACTCCTCTTGCTGAATGTGATGGTACATTATGGGTGGATGGTTCCTGCTTTAAACTCCCAAATGGTAACGTGACTACAGCGTATGCTGTCACAACTGTGCACACAATCGTTGAAACTGCGCGAATACCACATGGTTCAGCTCAAGCCGCTGAACTCGTGGCACTAACGAGAGCATGTGTGTTATCCAAAGGAATGAAAGTGACTGTCTATACCGACAGCCAGTATGCTTTTGGAGTGGCTCACAGTTTTGGACGATTGTGGAGAGAACGTGGGTTCCTGACTTCGCATGGAGCTAAGATTCAGCATGGTCAGTTGGTGAATGAGCTTCTTGAATCACTGACGTTGCCCCTGAAAGTAGCGATCGTGAAGTGTAGTGCACACAAGAAAGTGATTGATGATGGTGGTCGTGGAAATGCATTCGCTGATGAAACTGCTAAGGAAACGGCAAAGAATATGATGAGCCGAATGTATGTCGCGAGCCCAGAAAGATGGACTGGTGATGTTGGAATATGTGAAGACACGATAGAAAGTGTGAAGTCCATCCAAGCTGAGGCCACGAAGAAAGAGTTAAGCATGTGGAGAGAAAGTACAGGGAGAATGGATGCAAATGGTTGTTGGATTGAATCGACAGAGCAACAGAGATGGTTGTTACCCGATGCATATGTGCCTGCAGTGGTTACAATGGCTCATGGGATGGCCCATATCAGCGCGAAAGGGATTTGCGAGTCGTTGGCCCCAGTGTGGAAGAATTCAGGGATTCCCAAGTGTGCAGAGAATGTTGTCAAGAATTGCATGGTATGTCTGAAGCACAATCCTGGTAGGGGGACCCCAACTCCAGCTGGTCATTTTGCACCTCCTACGTATCCGTTCGAGGTTTTGCAGCTAGATTTCATTGCCAAGTTGTTTAAGGGCCACAGCAGCAGCAGCTGTTTCTATTCGACAGTCTGCAGGTCTAGTAATGAATAATACACTAATCGTGATGGTCCCACATGCAGTAGACACATTGTTAAATAGGACCAAGACACAGCACTTAACTAGTGCTCGACTGTCCAGTTATGAATTGACGCTACTAGCGAGCCATGTGCACATCAAAAGATGCAGTACCTTGAACATAGCCACATTGTTACCAATTACTGAGGAATCGGATGCTTCAGAACAGCACGATTGTTTCCTCAGAACAGAGGAAGAGACAAAAGGGAGAGTTGATTTATTCGACACTCCTCTTGCTGAATGTGATGGTACATTATGGGTGGATGGTTCCTGCTTTAAACTCCCAAATGGTAACGTGACTACAGCGTATGCTGTCACAACTGTGCACACAATCGTTGAAACTGCGCGAATACCACATGGTTCAGCTCAAGCCGCTGAACTCGTGGCACTAACGAGAGCATGTGTGTTATCCAAAGGAATGAAAGTGACTGTCTATACCGACAGCCAGTATGCTTTTGGAGTGGCTCACAGTTTTGGACGATTGTGGAGAGAACGTGGGTTCCTGACTTCGCATGGAGCTAAGATTCAGCATGGTCAGTTGGTGAATGAGCTTCTTGAATCACTGACGTTGCCCCTGAAAGTAGCGATCGTGAAGTGTAGTGCACACAAGAAAGTGATTGATGATGGTGGTCGTGGAAATGCATTCGCTGATGAAACTGCTAAGGAAACGGCAAAGAATATGATGAGCCGAATGTATGTCGCGAGCCCAGAAAGATGGACTGGTGATGTTGGAATATGTGAAGACACGATAGAAAGTGTGAAGTCCATCCAAGCTGAGGCCACGAAGAAAGAGTTAAGCATGTGGAGAGAAAGTACAGGGAGAATGGATGCAAATGGTTGTTGGATTGAATCGACAGAGCAACAGAGATGGTTGTTACCCGATGCATATGTGCCTGCAGTGGTTACAATGGCTCATGGGATGGCCCATATCAGCGCAAAAGGGATTTGCGAGTCGTTGGCCCCAGTGTGGAAGAATTCAGGGATTCCCAAGTGTGCAGAGAATGTTGTCAAGAATTGCATGGTATGTCTGAAGCACAATCCTGGTAGGGGGACCCCAACTCCAGCTGGTCATTTTGCACCTCCTACGTATCCGTTCGAGGTTTTGCAGCTAGATTTCATACACATGGAGAGGTGCAACAACTTAAAATATGTGCTCGTGGTTGTTTGTGCCTTCTCAAGATGGGTAGAAGCTTATCCCCTAAGGGACAATACTGCCTTGTCCACAGCGAAAGCCCTTATGAAAGAGTTCTTCCCCAGGTTCGGAATGCCTAGAATGGTCTGGTCGGACAACGGAAGTGAATTTGTGGGTTGTGTGATGAAGAGTGTGTGAAGGGCTAGGCATTAGGCAGAAGTTCCACGCTGCAAATCACCCCCAATCAGCTGGATTGGTGGAATGTTACAATGGCACGCTTAAACTTAAATTGGCCAAAATCCAAGCGAGCACGGGTCTTAAATGGCCCGACGCTCTACCCTTAGCACTCCTATCCACCAGAATGACTGTGCATTCGCGAATGAAGCTCAGCCCCTATGAGATAATCTTTGGTCGGCCAGCCAACATATGGGGAGTGCCTAGGCCCATGAAGTTTAGCGAGCTGCAACACCCCATTTTGCTTGACTATTTGTATGAATTGACGGCTAAATTGCGTGTTTTATATCAACAGGTCCACAACACCTTGCCTCCGGTCTCTGAGACACCGGGTCACTCCATTGACCCCGGCTCCTGGGTATTGGTCCGCAATTTCCAGAGGACAAGAAACGACCAGCCCAGATGGACCGGGCCTCACCTCGTCCTCCTGTCCACAAGGTCGACTGTTAAAGTGGAGGGGAAGGCCAATTGGGTCCACGGGATCCATTGTAAGAAGATACCCTTCCCTCTGCCACATGACCAAGGGGTCCGAAAAGGAGGCACTGACTCAGAGCGCACAACTGATGAACGTGTAAAAGAAGCTAAACGTGATTGTAAGAGTGGGAACATTTTTCAAGAAACTACGCCGCCATCAGAACAATTGAACTCTGTGGAACCTGAGCTACTATTTCTGGACCAGACAGTACCCGGGAAAAGACGCTACAATTTGCGACCAAGAAAAACAGACTAAAAGTAAAAGTGATTTATTTTATGATCCGAGAGAAAAACCTTTGGACTAATAAAATACGTTTTTTTCCCCAAATCCTATTTTTGAAAGTGCAGATTCTCCCATCTAGGTAACTTGCTTATTTTTGTTTTTCTTGAACCGCCATCCGGGTTCCGCTGCTAGGGTCGCGGTTGATTAAAGACTTTTGGGTGCAGCTGACGACAATAGGTCGCTGGTTCCAGTTGGTCCAAGGGAGTCACCCTAGACTGACGGAAGCATCCTTTAGCAGAAACAACCTACCGCCGCGGGCAGCACCTTAGAGAGGATGGAGTTTCCTGATGTGGAGAGAACTGCCAAACAAATGAACTTTAAGCAGAGACTTTTGAAAACAATGAAAAAGAAAATTTTTATAATAATGTGTATTTTTATGCTACTTAGCGTAATGGTCTTTTTGATAAGCTATGTTTTATTCTCTTTTCATGTGACATTTGCGCCCACTACATCACCCATACCTCCTCCTACTGTTTCCTCTCATTCTTTCCTCCCTTTGCCTGACCACGAATCAAATAGGAGATTAGAGTTCATTAATAACTCCTTCGTTCAGCTATTACACCAACACCAACTTGTAATGAACACAACCAACTGTTGGGTGTGTGGTCTCATGCCCCACACCACGGATAGAGGTATCCCCTATTTGGTCCTGCCATTTAGTCACAATGGGTCAGTATGGGCATATAGGACAATGTTCATATATGCACGAGAAATCCAACCCCTACGGTCTGTAAAAGACAACCTCAAGACTAGCGCCCTAGTCAAGGGTATAGTTGACATGATCAAGGAAGTAACTTCTTACGAAGATACCCCGGATGATGAGATACTTGCATATGTAGGTTGGAATGTGACCGGATATGGCACTACATTAAGTGAGAAACAGCAAGCCAAGAGATCGTCCCCTATCTGGATCGTACCCCATCAAGGTCACCTGTATCTGCAAGGTATTGGTAAGAATCCCAGAGCTCAGCTAGGGAAGAGTGTCTGCACAGAAACGTACGTTTTTGGATCTCAGACTTCCCCTGCCTTTTTAGCCGCTAAGGGTACTTATTTCATCTGTCATGATAGAGCCTATACATGGTTGCCCCCTGACTTCTCGGGCTCATGTTTTGTTTCATTCCTGTTACCTCCCACCTACACAGCAGCGGCGGATTACCATCGGACAAGGGTAGTTAGAGGTGTTTTGAGTAAAGAAGACACTGCAGGTCAAGAATTTGGTGACTTTGCAATGGGTGTTCTGCCGTTCTGGGGAGCCATGGTTAATAGCAGAAACATAAGGCAATTAACAAGGGTAGTTGAATCCACCGTGATTGAAACTGCTGGTGCCCTTAGTAACCTGACTGCTGAGCTCCAGTCGGATCGACTGATGACCCTTCAGAACCGGGTCGCTTTGGATGTAATACTTGCGGACCGAGGTGGAGTATGCAAATTGATCCAGTCCAGTTGTTGCATTTTTATTCCAGATAATGCTCCAACAGTGTACGGGGCCATCTCCAAACTACATAAGATTTCCGAATCTATTCATATGGATAAAGGAGATTGGTCATTAATGGGATGGTTCTGGGGACTGATATCTGCCTGGGGATGGAAAATTCTTGATGGTCGTTGGGATGGTCTTAGCCATTCTTCTTCTGTTCTGTCTATGCATACAGTGTGCTCCTGCAATATGTGGCCTCTGTGTTACATCATGTGTAAGGAAGCCTGTGTCAAGACATGAGCTCAGCACTAGAATGATGTTGCAGCAACATCTCAATGACTTTAGGAATATAGATCTGGACTCAGATTGACATGAGGATAGATTAATTGCCTATGTAAGGGCAAAAGGAGGGTCTGTGGTTCTGAAAAATCTAGGTTCATATTATAGTATTGGACTCGAGAATAAAAACTTCGTCGAAATAGGACGAATTTGGTATCAAAAGACCGAGAATGACGAGTACATCAAGTACATGTATTTTCGGCATATTCGAGTGACGATCTCACCTCGAAATCGTCATTTACCTTCTAAACCCTTAGCTGCATGTTGCCCTCTACATAGGCCTTAATCCAGTTGAATTTGATTCCACAAGGACACATACTCCTTAATCGACTTCTCCCTGACCTCAGTACAAGTTAGAACCATTGCCCCAGGCCGAACTCGTTAGGTCAGTTCCCTCCCAGTGGCCGAGCAAGATAGCATCTAGGCCCAACCGGCCATAAAGCCATTTCAGCGCGCACACCTGCCATATCTCGCTCACATCTTTCTCCACTCCTTTTCCTCACTTATTTTATGATGGGGAGGTGACCATTTTTATTAGGGGTCCAGCGATATCTGATGAAATGTTGGGCCTTGCCGGATGATTTGTTATGAGCAGCACAACGTGAAATATGTACATGTCATCATGACTCTGCTTTTCTTCTGTAATCAGTAACCATAAATGAAATACCGCGAATCCAAGGAATGTTTTGCCCAAGGGTGAAAATTGTGTATAAGAAGAGAAACCTAACCTTGTGAAAGTGTGCAGTCTCCTGAATATACTGGTATTGTACTTCTAGGACCCTGTCACCTTGGTTGCAGCCAATAAACGAATCTTTGACTTCACCTGGAAGACTCTGAAGTTTCTGTAGGTCTGACTCAGGAGAACCCGAGGTCTCTGGGTGTTGATCCCCTGGCACCGCTGGGTTACCGGTTCTGTAGGTTCGGTACCGGTTCTTAAAAACCCAGTACCTCATTACCGCTGATGTCGCCCGACGTTGGGCGCCAACTGAAGGACTGGACTTTTTCTAAGGTCCAGCGGTGCCAGGGAACAACACCTGAAACCTTCGTGGGATACCTGTTCAGCGCACAAATGACAGAGACACGGGACACTTCCTTCGGCGTCAAAGATCAGCGTTTATTACTGCAGGGAGGCAAAAGTCACAAGAAGTACAACAGAGTGTAGGTTCTGAGAGTCTGCTTCAAATTGCAAATGTGGATCGCTCCTTTTATACACATTTTCGTCATTGGACAACATATGAACAAAAGGTTACAACTCAGTTCCCACAATAAACTTCAAAAGGGCTTCTTGAAACCCGAAACATAATTACAGTAACATTGCCGGTTCCCAACTGTAAAAGCACATCTTCTCACCGTTAGGCACATCCCACTCTAGTTGTAAACGAGCAAAAGAAAGAGACAAGAACAGCTGCAAGGAAGACAGACAACAGTAGAGAGAAGAGTGTGAGGGTAATATCGGAAGCATGATCACAGGATCAAAGGATTCGATCCTAGCACATGCACGGCTGAAACAATAGACCGGCACGGCTAGATTACCCTCAAGCGAAGCCATCTGCCTTTGCAGTGTCATTCCCCTGGTCATAAAAGGCGCATGAAAGGAATATGCGTCTTCCGTAAGGCTTGGGAACTAAGGGTCATGACGCGGACAGTTGCCTGCTAGCTAACTACGTGAGGGCAAGAAACAAAATGGATGCCGTATCTAAAATGGAACCCGAGGGTTCAGATGAAGAAACGTGTAAATAAGGCGAACCCTTCCAAGTAGTGTAGCGAAAACGCGTACACTTACTAAACTCGTCATTTACGGTTCATAGATACCAAACTTGCCCATAGTCGATCATGCCCAAAACATCATAACGATTCTCACGGAACCTCACCGCACTCCACCGACCTCCGCTGGCTTGGATCCCCCCTACAGCCCAGGTCACTCCAACCTGGGTGGGCCCCAGCACCATCAGGCCTCAAAGCCGTCTTGGTTGTCCCTGCCTTCGGCTGCGGCCCCCCACCTGCCCTTATCTGCCCTGTTCTTCTCCTCCTGTTCAGCCCACCTTTCCTCCCCCGAGGTGGGGGTAGGGGCCCCTCCACCTCATCCTCCCAGACCGCCCCAACCCTGGATTAATTTAGCTCTGTCCACCATGCCTCCGTCTGCTGGACCAAGAGGCGCTGGTCCCTGATCCTGTCTTCCCAGGCAAAGCCTCCCACCGGGGGAGGAGGGGAGCAATAGCCCTGCGCCCCCCTAACAGGCTGCAGCATCCAAGACACTGGTGCCACCACTTGGATGGGGTCCCCCCAGCCCCCTCTTTGCCTACCACCCCATGGGCCTCCACCACGCCCCCCACTGACATGGGGGTACTCACTCGCGACCCCTTGGAGAGGTCAATGGGAGCATCATCCCATTGCCCCATGTCATCCTCCAAGCCCACATTGCTCCCCCCGAAAACTGGTGCCTCTGTTCATGGCCCCCGGGCCACACACCCCTCCCTTGCCACGTCTCGCTCCCGAGAAAAACAGACAGCCGCCAGGCCTGGCAGAGGTCCTGCTGCATCCCCGCCTCCCGCCTCCTCCTGTGCCTGCTCGCCGCCTGACCTGTGGGCACCTGCATGATCGGGGCCTCCTGCCCCCGAAACTCGAGCTGCGGGAATACAAGCCGCGGAGGCACGCTCTTACGCTGGCCTCCGCGCCCGGGCTCTCTCTTGACCGCACCCCTCTCCCTCCCATGCGCGCCTCTCCCCTGCGGCAGCGGCTCCTCTACGCAGGCTAAAACCGCTGCCGCCACTCCCGCAGAGGCCGCCCGTGGGGCACACGACATCCCCACCCACGCCTCCCCAGAACGCCAGGCCGGAGGAGATCCTCCAGCCCCGCGCGGCCCAGCAGCCTCAGGGCCTCCGATACCTCCTCCGCCGTGACTGCCGCCGTGGCCGGGCAGGCAGCAATCTCGCCCCCGCCAACGTGAAACCACCGGCCAGTGGCTCTGAACACACAAACACAGTGAGTCCCTTACGAAACCAGCCGAAATCCTACTGCAAAACACCTTCCTTATAAAAAGCCCTGACTATCCTTACTGTCCCTTTGCTAACTACACCCTCCGAATGGTGCCGAGAATGCAGGAAGAGGAAGTTGCCTTCCTCCCCTGCATTCTTATACCCACCCCCTAAACCCTACCCCTTGACCCTGCCTGTTCCTCCCCTGCGTAAAAGACCCCTGGGGAAGACTAGTCTGCGACTTCACTTCCCCCGGGGTCCACCATTGGCAGCGAATGGCGCAGCAGACCGCTGACCTTGGGACACACGCTTTTCCTGTACTATCATGGCGGCCCCGGGCTCCTCAGGCTACATGATATGAGGCTCCTTGCTTGGCTCAGCCACCTAACACAACGTTCTTCCTGGAGCAGAGAGAGGGGTCAAAGCCCACTCCATGCATTCCTGACATGTGAAAGAAATTACATCTCAGCGCGGGTTAACCTGTCAGAGGGGAAGTTTTTCAATTCCTTTTTGTTCTATTTTATGGCTTTTTTTTTTCCGACACTGGGATTTTATGTATGGACCAAAAACTGTAATTTCTTCTTGACACGAAAATGCTGGGAGCATATAATATGGTGGAGAGAATGAAAGCAGAGTAAATTACTAGTAATGCCTACAAAAGCTAATTTCAGCAACAGAAAATATGTTGTTAATACCAGAAAATACATAAGTGCACCATACCTTGTTCAAGTTTACTACATTTGAAGTATGTGTACAGTGATTAAGAGTGTAGTGGTTGGAGCTGAAAGTTGCAAAATGTTGACTTTAGAACACGAATGTCTATTGTCTAGAGCACTGTATAGTGTATCTCACGTTACATCTGATATCAATGGAAACAGCAACATCATACCAGTTTCTGAAAAGTTCAAGTTATTTTTTTTAATTTTATTAATTCTTTTTATAAACGAGTACATTAGCATTTTCGTTACGCGGTACCAGCCAAACGTGGTTGGTGTTGCAGTAGCTACAGATACTTGGTATACGTGTTTAGCTGAACCCCTTCACATTGACTTGCTGGGAAATTAAGGACAGGATGATAGAAAGTGAGAGGATAGAAAAGAAAGGGTGGAGATAGGCTACAAGAAGTGCTCTATAGCAATGAGCCTAGTCTGGGTATGTAGCCTTGTGTGAAAACCGACACCCCCAAGTGGCCTCACGGCTGTTCATTGAAGTCCAGATGCATGTCGAGTGACTTCCACATCCCCTAGTAGCTGGTCTCCAGGGTGAGTTTTGCAGGGCAGTGCTATCTGCGCCTCTGAGGTACGTCACCCAGTTGACACAGCCTTTGTATGATGTCTTAGCTCTATCTTTCCAGTAGGACAGGACCAGTTTCACTGCCATGGTCAGCAGGAAGAAGAAATCCACCCACTGGAAGGTGCAACAGACAATAATGATTTCCTTGCAGGAGAGTTGTGTAGCTCACCTTTCATAGAAAAGATGTAATTCCAAGGGGAAAATATTTTGCCCATAGAGAAATTCCGTTTCCTATCCCCACCAATTCTTGGGAATCCCCTTCCTATTACCTTAAAACCTATCCTCCCTGTTTCAATCTAAGCCAAAAAGCTTACAGATATGAAGACTGTCTGATACAAACACGTATCTGGATTTCGTTCCAGCTGTCAATACTTTTTTGATAATCATTAGCCATGCATAGTGTAATTACTAGAACCTTTGATGGCATAAATGTGTATAATCTCTCTCAATCTCTGCTAAATTTGGGTTGTAATGGTTCACAATAAAAGCAGTTTTAGCACAGTCATGATAAGCTCCCCTGCCAGTGCCTTGTGTGTTGCTGATGTTCACACACAGTCTAGTCTCTCTGCGGTGTACACAGTACATCTTAGGAGCCCTTAACCATGCGACATAGTTAAAGTCAGATTTACTAACTCATTTTGGGCTGCGCCACTGACATTCAGGTGACGAGTTAGTGGTGACGGAGATAGTGTCACTCACAGGCGTTGAAATGTCACTCATAATGACACTGAAATTATGAATATGTCACATATAGCAATCTGAAACCTTGGCAGCTATGGGGTTTGTGTCATTTACCTTCAACCATTAAGGCATCTGTGGTGTCCCTTGATGAGCCAAGGCGAATGGCAATTGGTAAATATAAATTATCAGGAAGTGAACAGCAACAAGACGCAAAGGAGTCCATTTCTGGGCTCGCACATCAGCAGCATGAGAGCAGTTTTTTACCTCATCAGTGGTGACGGTTGCAACAGCAGCACATAAGGCACACACCGAGGCGCCCCTTGCTTGTAGTAGTGAAATAATGGCGACTCGAGACGGATTGGCCAATGAAGAGGAAGATCACGTGGAAAGCATGGTTCAAGGGGTCTAACAGGTACGTATCTGTGGTGTTGGGCCTTAGGCCCACATGGTGTAGGAAAGCATGACACAGGACACCAGTTAGGGATAGCAGATCTGGCCACAAGCACGTGCGCTCTGGCTCTTTTATTACCAGCGTCACCTGACTCAGTGACGTCTGTGGTGGGTGGGTGTTTAGTGTAGGGTTACACACAGAACAACTAGACTGTGTCCTAGCAGGACACTACATTCCTCCCAAACTTTAATGAAAGGAAAAGCGAATGTCCGACCTGCAAGAAAAACAGAACAATAACATTTGATAGCCCCACCAGATCTTCTTCAGGCGATCAGCTGGGAGAATGTTGAAAGTTCCAAAACTACAAAGTCAGTCAGATGAGCTTCACCTCGGTGGTGTACTTCAGATCATCCGTGTCTTGCTGTGTTGACGCTTATATACAGTGTTCATCACTTGGAGCATTGGGAGCAGAATGGGTGTGACCCTTGAGGGGTCTCGCAGGTGTTCCAAGTCCAGTGGATGACAACGCTTGTTGGTTGTAGGAGACGACTATGTCACGAGGGGTCTTTATTTGGATTTGCTGATCTTGATGCCTTCACATCTCCGTCCGGCCAAGTAAACTTCCGACTTGCCTTCTTTGCCAGACTCCTCTCTCACGGGAGCCTTGAAGACTGGCCTCTCCTGCTTGGACTCTTCTCTCACCAGAGACGCTGGGAGGACCGTCTTGCCGGACACGATGGGACCGGGTGGACCGTGCGGGCTTCGCATGAGCCGCGCAAAGGCGTCGCTGCCGAACTGCCAACGGACTCACCGCCAAGTCTCTCATGATGTCCTCGGGGGTGTTGATGTCATCCGCCAGGATGGTCTTGCCGTTAGGACATGGGTTCAGTGTCTTCAACAGACCGTTTCTCGGTGCCAGGTGATTACCTGGGGCCTTCATGCTTCCTGTTGCCTGTCGTGGAGCTGCCGCTGCTGCACCTCTCCCATCCGGATTCCTCTCTCACAGGATATGCGGCCGAGGCCCTTGTCCCCTGGACCGCCACTTAATCGCGTGGGCTGTACGGGTCGCTGCCGAACTTCGGACATGGCCACAGTCGAGTCTTGTGTAGTCCACAAGGGTGGATTGTCTAGTGCTCGGGTATGCTCTGCTGCGGTAAGCTTCAGGTTCACGGGGCACCCATGCAGTTCTTCAGTGGTTGGTCTCCTCGAATGCAGGTTGTAGGGATTACTGGGATCCACACGGATGTTGCGATGCTCCTTGGACAGCACCGATGTTCCTGTGAGCTGTGGTTCTCCTCCTCCGTGGAGTGATGTTGTGTTACTCCGTTCTTCCTCTTCGTTCTCTTCCTCGACGCGGTCCGGTCTTCTTTCTTGCTTTCTCATGCTAACCAGGATTCTCCATGTAGCGGGCCCTCTACATGTCGTCCCCGTGGTCTTGTCCATGTGGTAGGACACTGTCCTCACTTGGCTTGGTGACTAGACCTGTCGACGTATCTTCTCTGTTGTTGCTTTTCTTTCCTTGGTGACCATACTGGGTGGTCGGTTTTCATCTTGGGCATGAGTTGTCATGCTGTGCTATTTTCTTTGTGGTCGCTATTCACCGTCACAGTGTTTTGGCGTTGGCGCGCTTTGTCTGCGCGGAGGAGGGTTGCGTCACCGCTCCTGGTGCAACTCTGGTGCATGCTGCTATGCGTGCTGACGATGGCGCTCCGGTTGCTGCGAGACATCGCTGTCTCTGTTGGGGACCTTTGTGTGCGGTCCTGTGGCGTTGGCGTGTCGCTGTGCAGCGTCACTTTGGCGCTCTTGATTCCTGGCACGTTCCGGTCCTGTCGTGCGGGTGTGGAATTCTTGGACGCTTGTTGCGAGTCGTTGGGTACTTGCTGCTTTGGCTGTTGTCAGGGACTTGCTGCTTTGGACCGTTGGCGGGAGTGATTGATGCTGCGGTGAACACCTGTGGCCACAAGGCGTCGCTGCTCTCTCCGTCGTTTGATCTCGGCAGTCGTTTCCCTGAACGTTCTTCTAGTGCTTGGCAGGCGTTTCCCTCCAGACGTTCTGTCAGTGCTTGGATGCTTGGTGAGGCGTTCGTGCCTCTTTCCCACGTCGCGCTGGAAGTGGCATCTGCAGACCCTTTGCTGGTGTGTGTGGGTGTCTTCTGCGTGGTTGCGCACTTACTTGCTGCGGGAGTTTAGATGCTTTCCTTGGGGCGTTACTCAGTCTGAGGCCCTTTGCTGCAGCTGCTTGCTTTACCTCTGAAGGCTGTCCCATGTGCTTACTTGTGCTTGTTTGTTCTTGTGGCTTCTTTTGGGTGCAATACCATCTAGTGACCACTAGATGGCAGTGTGGGCTGGATTCCCTTCAGCAACAGCTTGCCTCCTCTTGGTGACTTTCCTTCCCATGTTGTTTGGGCTTGGAGTCCCGAGCTTGCTTGCAGGACCTGTTGATGCCATGAGTATGCGGAAGGGGGGCTGGAGCCACTGCTGACCCCAGGTAAGTCACTTCTCTTAGGGTTTGGGGCTATGGGGCACACCAGTGTTTATGGTGCACTGCTGTAATGCCCTTCGTGCTTCTCTTTGTTTTAAACAGTACTGGCTGTTTACTCTTTTCAAGGACCCAGGGGGTGGAGCACATTTTCTTCACCCTCCCTGCCCGGCAGCCTCTCAGTCCTCAAACGGGCAGGGGGGGCTATGGGCCATATTTAGTTATGCGGGGATCGGCACCCGCTGGCTCTCTCTTTTGTTTTCCTCCTTTGGGGCAGCCTAACTCACGCTGCGCAGGGGGAAGGCTGGGGGCCAATGTCCGATCAGGTGAGGCAGCGGGTGGGCTCGGCTTTCTTGACGGCGCCCGCAGCTCTGCACACGCTGCGGGCGCTTGCCCTGTAAGTTTAATACCCCGCCGCTGCAGCAGTTCCTCCTCACACCGGCGGCGGGGTCGGGGAACACTGCAGGCCACGGGTAGGCTCCGCTGGCTTAGCAGGGCGTCGCTGTCATCGCGGGTAGGCTCCGCTTGATGCTTTCACTTTCCCCGCCCGCGGCAGCCCCTCTTCACACGCTGCGCTGGGCGGGGGACGGGTAATACCTCAGGCAGGCCGCGGGTGGGCTCCGCGAGTCATGCTTTGTTTGATGGTCATCGGAGGCACGGTCACGCCCGGCGGGGCGCGCTGGTGATGCGGGTGGGCTCCGCTTAACATCAGTTATAAGGGGGGTGATCCAGGCAGGCCGCGGGTGGGCTCCGCAGGCGCTGCTTTGTTTTTTTTTTTTTTTTACGTTTGGATGCGGCTGCTTCACGCCCGGCGGGGCACCTGACCATGCGGGTGGGCTCCGCTTTCATTGTTCTCCCGCCGCCGCAGCTTTACACTACACACGCTGCGCGGCGGGGGCTGGGGACGCTCCTAGCAGGCCGCGGGTGGGCTCCGCCGGCTCTGCTGTAATGTTAGTGTCTATAGCGGGTGGGCTCCGCTTTGGTGCACAGTCTTCCGGGGGAGTCACCTCCCGCTCCCGGCTCACCTTCGGCCGACGGGCCTGATGCTCTGTCGCGGTCGTGGCGGGTGGGCTCCGCCCGGCCGGTGCACCTCTCCGGTGGGGGTTTCTGCCTCGCGGCCGTCTCAGGTGGGCACTGGGCGGTCCGCTCTTCCCTGGAGGTGCGTGTTGGTGGCGGCCGACGCGGGTGGGCTCCGGTCGGCTCGTCCTTGAGGGCTGGTGCGGTGGGCCTCACGGTCGCTGCAGGCTGCGGGGCTCCGACGTGCCCACCGGCTTCTCGGCGCTGCTGCGCCCTGCTACAGGGGTGCCCTGCAGGCGGGCAGCCCTCTCCCCCTTTTTCCGGGATGAATGGCAGTGGCACGCGTGGCTTCACTACCGGCCTCGTCGCCAATGTAGTGTTGGGCCTTAGGCCCACATGGTGTAGGAAAGCATGACACAGGACACCAGTTAGGGATAGCAGATCTGGCCACGAGCACGTGCGCTCTGGCTCTTTTATTACCAGCGTCACCTGACTCAGTGACGTCTGTGGTGGGTGGGTGTTTAGTGTAGGGTTACACACAGAACAACTAGACTGTGTCCTAGCAGGACACTACAGTATCCGCGCAGCTGCTCACGTAAACGTGATGACGCAGCTGCTCACGCGGAGCCTCCTCTCTCAGACTCAGGAGTGATTCAGGCGCCATGGCCTCGGTGTCCAGTCAAGTGGCCAGGCCTATCAGAAGCCACAAATCTAGTTCTGGATTCATAAAGACGTATGGAGGTTTTACTCCATTGTTTTTCTGGTACTAAAAATATCTGGGGACTTCCGACCCGAGTTCGACCAAGAGGAAGCAAGTTAACGTTTTTACTTAGTTCATTTTGCTACAGCTAATTCGTTTTAAGCCACATTTCCCTGAGCTCGCTGACATCTATGTGCAGATTTGGTTCGTGACCGTGCTCAGAGCATTATGTCTGTACTTGTACCAGCAACAAGGCTGAGTTCTGTTAATGGAACAAAAAGACATGTTGGATGGGGAAATAGCATTGTTGAGCAATGCACGTGACATGAACTGCGGTGGAAGGTGTCAGCCTTCAGGCACGCTGATCTGGTAAAACTTGATTGGGTAACGTGAAGGAAAGCTCTGTTTACTGTTAGACAATGTGTGTTTGAGAATGCAGCTATTAGCTTTCTTGCCAGTTACTTGATTCATGAGTAACACATGACCAGAGCGTGCACGGGGAAATGTTTATAAAAAAGGGGGCTTTAATGAATAGAGGGATTATTTTGACTTGCTGTGCATTCCTAAAAACTGCATAAAACCCTACCATGAGGAGCCTTCGAGAGCCTCGGGCCAATTTCATCTCGATTCAACGCAGCTGTGAACACAATGTTATTGCTGGAATTTAAGGTTTCTGCATCTTTCTTCGAAAACTTAAAGTAACTGAAAGGATGTAGTATATCCCAAAAAATAATAAAAATAGAGGTGCTACAAAGAATAATTCCATTGATCAATCCAAGAGACTTCATGGTTGGGATAGACCTAAAAGATGCATGCTTAAATATCTTCAAGAACACCAAATATTTCTGAATAAAAGATGGAGCAGTATCAGTTTGTGCTCTAAGATGAGATGGTTACATAGATGGTAGCTCCTCTAATGGCATCTCTTCAACTGAGACGTTGGCAGTATATATGTACCTAGATGACTGGTTTCTCCTTGCTACATCAGCTCAGGAAACACTGAAGGGCCTAGAGGTAGTGAAATCTTGTCACTCTACACACGCTACGTAGGCATCTCTAACCCACTAAAGCAATGACTCCAAACCATGCAAAACACCACTGCCAGACTCATCCTAGACATCTGCAGAAGCACTCACATTACTCCCTACCTCACCGAGCTTCACTGGCTACCCATCCGGAAACGCTGCAAATTCAAGCTGCTCATCTACGCCTACAAAGTTCTCCACAACACAGGACCAGTGCTCCTGAAAGACCGACTAAAGCTCTGCTAACCCTCCAGACAGCTACACTTCACCTCTCTCCCTCGCACAAATCCTCTGCAACTGCTGAAGCAAGTCAGGAGGGCGTGCATTCGCCTTTATCACCGCCAAATACTGGAACAAACGTCCCCTATACATCAAGTCTGACATGCCACTTCCAAATCCCTCAAGAAAATGAAGATCTGGCTGTTCAACTAGGCGCACCGCCGGGCCTACAGTCCTGCCCCAGCACCTGGATACCCTAATGGGTGAGAAGCTGCACCATGCAAATCCACATAACATAACTCTCTCTTTGTGGTTTAATCCTCAACCACAAGAAATGTCAATCGGTACCATCACAAGACAAGCACTTTAATGGAGGCTACTTCAGAACGGTTCTCCAAAACAGTTTTTCGACTGGAGGTTTCAGGTCTTTGTCAGAAGGATGACGAACTAGCGAGGTTCTGGAAGCCTCCTAACAGTTCTAAGGGCCCAATAATATCTTTATCCTTTTTGAACCACCAAGAATCCTACTTTAAATCAATTAAACAGAACTATGAACTAATGATCCACTGATTGTTTATTTTTGCTGCAAAAAGGGGACCCACTATAGACTGTGAATATCAAGATGGTGATAACAGACTCAGTGTCTTGGGTTGGGGAGAAGGACTGGAGGATATGTCAAACCAGGTCCAATAGAATACAACAGTCAGAAATCCTTCAACTGGGGAGATCCAATGGCAGTATTCTGGCATGAACTTGTTTTGCCAGTCACAGATTCAGGATCTCCATGTCACAGTCAGATTGGACATGTATAGAAAAAACAAGGGTAACCCAATTAATTTTGAGAACCTGGGGTAATATGTCTTTATAAACAATGGTTCACTGGGAAGTAAATCTCTTTTAAAGAGTTTCACCAGCTGGGAAACAGAATGCATATATAAATCTTTATTTATAAGAAGAGAACAATTAATGTCCGCAGTATCAGAAACAAATGTTTTCTTAGCAAAAAAGACAGTTTTATTTGCTTTTGCTCATGCTTTTTAGTGAAAGGAATATGCAGGGAGGTGTGGTAGAAGCAATAACAAAAAGTGCATCACTTAAAAAGACATACAACTTCTGTTTTATTTAAATCATTGAATGCGTCCATTTCAGTCTGATTGACAAAACAGGAGTCGTACATTAATTGTTCTCTTATAAAAAAAAAAAGATTTATATACGCATTTTGTTTCCCAGCTGGTGAAACTCTAAAGGAGATTTATTGCCCTGTGAACCATTGTTTATACAAACAGTCCAATTGCACAACACCATTGACATAAATAACTCATCTGGGGAACCCCTTAGCTGTCCCTCTGGAGCATTTTACACAATCCCATTGTTGAATCAGGCCCTTTCTGCAGGGTCACCCCCAAAACGCTTTCCTTTACTTTCCAATTTTTTGCTGAATTCGTTTTTGCTGGACTTAGGACTGGACTTGTGCACTTTAACACTGCTAACCACTGCTAAAGTGCTGGTGCTTTCTAATTTAAATATTGTGGAATTGGCTACACCCGATTGGAATATTTAATTTACTTGTAAGTTTCTAGTAAATGTGTTCTACATATGCCCAGTGTCTACAAATTAAATGCTACTTGGTGGTCCTGCAGCACTGTTGGTCCACCCACTTAAGTAGCCATTTAAACATGTCTCAGGCCTGCCATTGCACCCTGTGTGTGCAGTTTTAAAATGCCATCTAGATGTGGCAAAATAAACCCTTTGCTAGTCCTAAATCTTCCTTTTTTAACATATATATATAAGTCACGACTAGGGTATGCCCATGAAGGCAGGGAGCAGCATAATTAAAAAGTTGGACATGCACTTTTACATTTGGCATGTCCTCGTAGTGAAACACCCTTAAATTGATTTTTCACTACTGCAAAGTCTACATCTCCCATAGGAAAACATTGATTTTCCCTAATACATTTAATAAGTGAAAATGTCCAGTTGGAAACAGGTAGAGAGGTCGAGTTTGATGTCTATGGAATTGTAATTAAAAGCCCTCTTTGAGGGGGAGCTTGGCGGGCATCCGTGATGGCCGCGTGAGCACAGCGCTCTCCGGACCCCCGCCACCCCCGGCATGATATCCTGAACATATCCTGATTCATTACAAGGACTCATGAAGAGGAACCTGGGCTGATCTTCATATTGTTTTTGGATTTCGAATTGGACCAGGGGCACCGAAGCTACGTCGACTCGAACTTTCGGGGCCCGCCCTGGTGGTGCGCCCGGGTCTTGGTGAGGCTCTGCTGCCGTGTCTGAGTTGAACAACAGCGGCAGGGGGACTCGACTTATGGGTCCCCCTCTTAACTTTCGGTTTCGATTCTGACTCAGACTACGTCTTCCAGCGGAGGTGTCTGGCCGGTGCTGAGTCCAGCGGCGCGAGGTCGCAGTTGCACCTTTTGCCTGCTTCGTGTCCTTCCGGGCCGGTTCACACCTCGAGGTGCCCTCGCTGCTGACTTTTGGCTCCGGCGCCCTGTGTTCCTGCGGCCATTTTCACCAGGTCGCGTGGGTCCCTTGGGGACGTGGTCTACACTATGACTGGCAGAGGGGACCAAGAGAGGCGGAAGACCAAGACGCCCCTTCGCGGAGGCCCGGTCCAGTCTAATATCATGGACCGGTACACACAATCGAAGGGGTCCCCCGGTGCCGCCTTGCCTGGCCTGAGTGCAGTGGGGCACCCTTTGGAGGCTTCGGCGGAGCCGTCCCTGCAGGATATCATGGGCGCCATCTCTGGCATGAGAGAAACCATCGGCCAACAGTATGAAGCTTTGGCCCACAAAATTGATACTGTGGCTATTGATGTGACCTTGATTCGGGCCGACTTATCTAAAACCAATGAGAAGGTGAAGTCATTGGACCTCAAGTCATCTAGCCTCACGACCGACGTCTCGGAGATACAGACGGAGATCGGCAACCTCAGAAAGGTGAACGATTTCATGACTCAGCGCTTGGAGGATTTTGAAAACAGAGCACGGCGTTGCAACGTGCGTGTGGTTGGTGTTCCGGAAAATCCTGATCCACATTCTGTTGATCTCCTGGTTGAGGACTTGATACAAAACTACCTTTCTCCATCTGGATTGAGCAAATTCTTTGCTGTGGAACGTGCCCATCGCGTTCCGGGTGGCCAGGGCAAGCCGGGCGCCCCGCCGAGGCCCATTGTCGCAAAACTTTTTCATTACAGGGACCGAGACGCTATCCTGCAGGCCTCGAGAGTTAAGGGCCCGGTGGCCTTCGAAAATGCCTCGATGAACTTTTACCCGGACTTCTCACAGCTTGTGCAGAGACAGCGAATGGGCTTCCGTGGAGTCAAGAAGCGTCTTCGGGACTTGGGTCTGAGATACGCCATGCTTTTTCCTACCAGGCTACGAGTTGAGTACAATGAACGGACCCTTTTCTTTGATCGACCTGATTCGGTAAATGACTGGCTGGACTCTCTGCCGGACCGGCCTAATTTGACTGAGCCCACCGAGCACCCGGGTGGTGCCGAGGGTGGTGTAGAGAGCTGAACTTGTTGTCTGGGCCCCTGTCTCCGTATCATGTAATTTCTTTCTGGGTTCTGTACTTGAGCGCCTCTATTTTCTGTGTATTCTCTTCTTTCTTTATCTCTGTCGGGGTGGCGGGTGGGACAGGGCCTTTTCCTCCTCCGGGGTCTTTTTGTAGAACGGGGGTTTTTGGGCGACAGGCACACTGCATGTTGGGGTGTTTTTTTTGCTTACTGCAGGGGTGCAGGGTGGGGGGTGTTTTCTTGGATGTTGGGGGGTGGGTTGGTGGGGTGTTTGTGGTTTGTGTTTTGTTTTTTCAAGGCGATTCTATCTTGATAATTGAATTTTCAGTGTCATGCTCATTGGGGGATGGTTCCTGCATTGCTTTGTGGGATGGGGGGTAGCGGGTTGAGGTTTATTTCGTGGAATGTCAATGGTCTAAGGGATCGTATAAAACAGGGGGTGGTGTTGCGATGCCTGCGACGTTTGTCTCCCGATATTGTCTTTCTGCAGGAGACACATCTAGTGGGTAATACTTGTCGTGCAATGAATAGGTGGGGCTATCGTCTTGTCGCGCACTCAGGGTTTACAACGGGTTCCAGGGGGGTGGGTATCCTTGTCCGGGCTTCCCTTCCCCTTGCGATAGATGATGTAATCCTTGATGATCGGGGGCGTTATGCCGTCCTCGTGGGACGATACGAGGGCCGGACCCTTTCCCTGTTCACCGTCTATGTGCCCCCCGACCTCTACCTTCTCCGATTTGGGCCGAGTGCTGTTGGAACTCCCTGATGGTGCTCTTTTCATGGCTGGTGACTTTAACTCTGTCCTCTCCGGTCTGAGTGATCGTTACCCCCCTAGGGATACTCCTTCGGCCCAATTGTGGCTGGTGGCTTTTTGGATACTTTTGGTTTGGTGGACTGTTGGGAGACTTATGCACCCCACTCAGCTTCAGTATACTTTCCATTCTGGGGAGTTTGTCTAGACTGGATTACTTCCTCATGCCAGCTGCACAGTCATCGGCTGTCCGGGAGATTAGACACCTTCCCCGGGGCATCTCGGACCATTTTCCGCTCTGGCTTTGTTTTGATGTGGGGGTGGAGGCGGCGGGCCGGGTGGCTCCTATCAACCCTTGGTACCTGACCTCCCCTGAGACCCGTAGTCAATTGATTAAGTCCCTGGACAACTACTTATTAGAAAACGAGGGGTCTGTCTCCTCTGCGGTGTCCCTATGGGAGGCTTTTAAGACAGTAATTCGTGGGCAGGCCCTGTCTCTCATTGCTGAAACCAAAAAGGCGAGGAATCGGGAGGTGGTGGACCTTGAGATGGAAATACTTGAAATGGAGGCTGACCTGGAATCGAGTGTTACTCGTGACAAACTCCATGCCCTGGGTCTGAAGCAATTTGCCTATAAGTCTCTGGTCACAGATGCGGCCAAAATGATGTTTAGAGAGCAACAGGGTCGTCTGTATGATGTTGGGGACAAAGCGGGTAAATTGCTTGCCTGGTTGGACAAGAAGGAGAGGGCAAATCGAGTAGTGCCTGTGATTCAGACTTTGAATGGTGTGAAAGTGACGGACCCGGTTGAAATAGTGGAATGTTTTGCGGACTATTTTCGTGCGGTTTACTCCCCAGTGTCGGAAAGGGATGCAGACGACTCTCGCCTCTTGCTGCGCGACATAGCTTTGCCCTGCCTCTCTGATCTGGAGCGGGACTCTATGGAGGGCCCGTTCTCTACGGACGAAATAGCGACTGCAATTCGCTCTCTCCGTTCGGGCAAGGCTTTGGGCCCGAACGGTTTGCCAATTGAGTTATACAAACTGCGTCCTGATAAGATTGCGCCCTATCTTCGAACAATGTTTTCGGAGTCTCGTGAGCGGGGTGCTCTCCCTTATGACCAGCGCCTGGCTACGATTGTGGTAATTCCTAAAGATGGTAAGCCCTGGGATCTTTGTTCGTCATATAGACCCATCTACCTGTTAAATGTTGAGCCTAAGGTTCTTGCCAAGATCTTGGCTACTCGCCTCCTAACGGTCATTAGTGACTTGATTCATCCGGACCAATCCGGATTCATCCCGCACCGTAACACAGCTCTTAATCTGCGTCGCCTTCACGGAGCCATCCCGAGGGCGGGGCTTCTGACGGAGCCGGCCATTTTGGCTTCGTTGGACGCCTCGATGGCCTTCGACACGATAGAGTGGCCCTACCTTTGGGCGGCTCTTGAGAAGTTTGGTTTTGGCCCGGGGTTTATCGGATGGGTGAAGCTGCTGTATACTGACCCCCTGGCACAGGTCGTGGTTAACGGTCGAGTTTCGGTTCCCTTTTCCCTCGGTAGGGGGACCAGACAGGGGTGCCCCTTGTCTCCACTGCTTTTTGCTCTCGCGTTAGAGCCGCTAGCTGCGTGGCTTCGCTGGGAGCCTTCTCTCAAGGGTATACGTTGGTCCCCAGATTTTGAGGATCGTGTCTCGCTTTACGCGGACGACATTCTTCTTTATCTTACTTCCCCGCGTAAATCTTTAAATGTCTTATTTGACGTTCTCACCTCGTTTGGCAAGAATTCTGGTTTGATTATAAACTGGGCTAAATCCTGTGTCTATGTTATTTCGGGTGATTTGCCCCCGTTGCCGAATAGATTTCCCATCCAGGTTGTTCAGTCCGGTTTCAAATATCTGGGGGTTTTTATTACACTGGATTCGTCGCTCCAGGATGAGCGTAATCTCCTTCCCCCGCTTCATAGACTTAGGCTGGACGTGGCTCGCTGGCGTAAATTACCCTTGTCGCCGCTGGGCAGAGCCGCCCTTTTCAAGATGATGTCCTTGCCGCGATTCCTTTACGCACTCCAGAATTCCTATGATGATATCCCCGCTACTTATTTCCGAGAGGTCGAGAGTCTACAAAGGCAACTGATTTGGGACGGGCGTCCACGTATTGCTCTTGCGAAGCTCACCATCCCTTGGTATGACGGGGGCATAGCGCTTCCTGATATCAGGAAATATTATTGGGCTACCCAACTGTCTGCCATTAACCACTCAATGTATTCCCCGGGTCCGGATCCGGCCTTTGAAATGGACAGACTCCAACTGCCGGGTGGGGATTTTAATAGAGCGCTTTATTCTAGGTCGGCTGGGCGCCATCTTACGGGACCGACCAGGATTGCGGTTAGTGTATGGCGCGCTGCGAATGTGAGCTTGGGGTGGGATGAACGAGTGACGCTGGCGACTCCGCTTTATGCATCTGAGCGTCTGGGATGTCTCTGGACGACGAAGGGGTTTGACCGCTGGGACATGATTGGAATCTGTAGAGTGGGTGACGTGTGTGCGAATGGAGCGGTGAAGTCCTTCGAGGCCCTTCGGAATGATTATGACCTGAGTGATAGAGAATTTTTTAGATATTTACAGGTCCGTCATGCCCTCACTTCTGTACTGACTTCCGGTACCGCAATCCCCGAGTCCTCCCCCCTCGAAGATCGTATCCTGGATGGTCATCTCCCTGATAGCACTATCTCCTTGATTTATAAGAAGCTGATTCACAATCGCGCTGACTTGCTTGTTCGACTTAGAGAGGCATGGGTCGGCGACGGGCTGGAATTGGATGACGAGGATTGGCAGTCGGCGCTATCTTCTCCCAAAGAGGTCGCCATTCCTGCCCGTCTCCGTCTGGTCCAGCTCAAGATCCTCCACCGGGTGTATGTTACTGGTCCTCGTTTGGTTGCGATGGGTTTTTCCCCGGATGGCCTATGCAAGCGTGGGTGTGGGTTGAGTGCTACGTTTCTTCACATTGTTTGGGAGTGTCCGAGGGTGGCTGCCTATTGGACTGAGGTGCTTGCGGTGATGGCTGATGTGACTGGAATTGCCCTGGTGCCGGAGGCTCGGAGATGCTTGTTGAACGTGTGGGAACCTACCGACTATTCGGTGGCCCAGACCAGATGGGCGACCCTGGGGTATATGGTTGCGAAGCGGGACATAGCGCAACTTTGGGGCTCACACAGGCCCCCTACTGTCTCTGTGTGGGAAGAAAACATGGACTGGTCTATGTTCCGCGAAAAGACTGTTTACACAGCCAGGGGCAGACCTAGGGCATGGACGAAGATCTGGTGTCAGTGGAACGCCTATCGCGGAGATAATTGTGCTCCTCCACTGGTGGAAGCCCCTGATGTTACCTTATCTCCCTAGGCTGGCGTTCCTGAAATTTCGTATACTGTCCTTTGATTTGATTGACCTCCCCGCTGTCCCCCCACCTTGCCTTATCCTACTGATTGTGATTTCGTATTCCTGATTAGTGGGTTTCCCCCCCCCCCCTTCAGGGCTGACTCTGTTTATTACGCATTCGCCTTTTTTGATGTTTGTTGTTTTTGGTGTGTTCAAAAAAGAAAATTGCCTTATCTTGTTTATATTGCGGGCGACATCTTGTATCCGGTTTGTGCCTGACCGCCGGAGTGGTGAACATTGGTTTTTATCACATTGTACGTCGATCTTAGCGGCCAGCCCGTGCGGTTGTAGGCCCATTTCTGTAAACATGATTTTGTTGCTCAATAAAAGTTTTTAACCCAAAAAAAAAAAAGCCCTCTTTAACACCTTCTGCGCGGCGCAGATTCCTGCGCTGTGCTGAATGTTCTAATGAGCCTACCGGCTCATGACGGAACGGTTCCGTCATGAGCACAGGCCAACCGACGCTCATGACGGAACCGTTCCGTCATGAGCATCGAACGCAACGCAACGCGTTGTAGCTTCTCTCCACTTCCGGGAGACAGCTATTTAGACCGAGCGAGCTTGAGGCTCGGTGATACCTCTCTGATACTGCATATTATATAGCACGAACGTAATTGTACCCGCTATTTCCCTAGCATCTGTTGTAATTAAATCCTATGTTTAGGAATTTTTAGGGCGCCGATGTATTTTAAAATGTGTATTTTCAAACATTGAACAAATATATTGTTTTTAGCAGCATTGAAGTAGCGCTTACTTGCACTCCTTCTCCGCACTTACCTATCCATAATAGAGGAGGGAATAGGCACTAGGTACCGGACTCGTCCTCGAGTATCAGCCGCCATCTTGGGGCTGCCTCGGGACGCGTTCTAGCTTCTCTCCACTTCCGGGAGACAGCTATTTAGACCGAGCGAGCTTGAGGCTCGGTGATACCTCTCTGATACTGCATATTATATAGCACGAACGTAATTGTACCCGCTATTTCCCTAGCATCTGTTGTAATTAAATCCTATGTTTAGGAATTTTTAGGGCGCCGATGTATTTTAAAATGTGTATTTTCAAACATTGAACAAATATATTGTTTTTAGCAGCATTGAAGTAGCGCTTACTTGCACTCCTTCTCCGCACTTACCTATCCATAATAGAGGAGGGAATAGGCACTAGATACCGGACTCGTCCTCGAGTATCAGCCGCCATCTTGGGGCTGCCTCGGGACGCGTTCTAGCTTCTCTCCACTTCCGGGAGACAGCTATTTAGACCGAGCGAGCTTGAGGCTCGGTGATACCTCTCTGATACTGCATATTATATAGCACGAACGTAATTGTACCCGCTATTTCCCTAGCATCTGTTGTAATTAAATCCTATGTTTAGGAATTTTTAGGGCGCCGATGTATTTTAAAATGTGTATTTTCAAACATTGAACAAATATATTGTTTTTAGCAGCATTGAAGTAGCGCTTACTTGCACTCCTTCTCCGCACTTACCTATCCATAATAGAGGAGGGAATAGGCACTAGATACCGGACTCGTCCTCGAGTATCAGCCGCCATCTTGGGGCTGCCTCGGGACGCGTTCTAGCTTCTCTCCACTTCCGGGAGACAGCTATTTAGACCGAGCGAGCTTGAGGCTCGGTGATACCTCTCTGATACTGCATATTATATAGCACGAACGTAATTGTACCCGCTATTTCCCTAGCATCTGTTGTAATTAAATCCTATGTTAAAATAGGAAGTCATGGGTTTGCCCAGTCCCTCGGCTCTTAACTTTGAACCCCTGCGGGAATTCATAGAAATGTGCTCATTAGTTAAAGTAACAATAAATGGCATACTACGCTAGTGTTATTCTGTGTCTGCATCCACACTGTTTTATGCCATGCAAGATGAAATAAATGTGGCCCGATAACACGATATTTAATCCACATATACTAAATAGAACTGCATCGACATATTACTACAGTGAAGATGTCAAATCATGAACACAGAACAGCACAGCCGCATGAGACAACACTTCATACCGTGTCACATAATTTGCGATGTATTACTATTGTTGACGAGTGGGATGCAATGTCAGCCGCTCCAGGCTTTCGCACTCCCACACAACAAAGTTAATTAATGTGAATACACATTATTTTACACTCAGTGCATCTATATATATTCCACAAATGCATGCATCTAGACACACAAAACAGACAAAAGTCTAACATGCAGCACCCGTGATATTTGCTCCAGACCCTGTGATAGCTGGGGGTGCACAGAACTCACCAGCTCTTGCCGGAGCCACTCCAGCGCCTGGCACAGGGTGGCGAAGCCCCGGGTGTTCGTCAGTGGCACGTCCTCAGCCTGTGTGGGGGCTCGGCGGGGGCGCGGTGGGGTCGAGCGAGCATGGAGCAGGTTGTTTACTAATGCGAGCTAGATCAGCCTCTGCTGAGTGCGCAGGAAGGTCACCGGAACGAGCCAGCGTGTGCAAGGGACAGTGCGTCGGTATGAATGGGCAGTGAATGTTTTACTGAAGCGTGTATGGCATAAACAGAGGTTCTACACATGCGAAGAAGCAAGAAAATGTAAACAAGTCAAAAATGACCATTGCACGGGTAATTACAAGAGGCTCAGAGGACAAAGACAGCGGGCCTTCGGATGCCACAGCAGGGCTGGCTAAGAATGAAAAACAAGCATTTACAATGCAATGGTCTCGGCATTATTATTGAAGGTGAATAAAACTTGCCATATGAATAGGAACATTAAAAAAATAGGTAATAAAAAACGCATATCACTACAAGTAATTATTTGTTTTTATTTTGTAATGTTTTCAAGTATGAACACCATACCATTGGTTGACGAAGTGCTCAAAACATGCAGTAAACCACACAATACGAGACTGCAACGATTATAAAGGGCACCAATATATTATGCAATATGATTTAATGATGCCTACATAACCCATGTGCTCTTCCCTCGATCTCTCTTGACTTCTGGAATTCCCACCGAGAACCCGAGAAACCGCACCTCTCAGAGAGGAAGTGTGCTCTTCAGAGGCGTACCCGGTTCAAACAGTGCTTCATAAAGTGAAGTTTCAGAGACCCTTGAAAACATGGAGGAGGCAGGTATCGCGAAGGGGGGTTACATGGCACTATCAAACCCCACCCTGGTACAAATATCAGACCAGTAAATTACATTAATAAACAACCTTGTACTTTAATGCATGACATTTGTCTTTCGAGAAAGAAAAAAAAAAACTTACAGTGGCCAGTACGGGGATCGAACCCCCGACCTTGGCGTTATTAGCAACACGCTCTAACCAACTGAGCTAACCGGCCCTGAAGGTAACAGTGCAAAGGAATGTTTTCATTAGATAGAACTGGGTAGGTTATCATAGGTGCAGAATCAACACATTGAGGCGCTCCGACAGTTCTGGGTTGACTCCTTTGCACATACAAGGAAAGAGCACGTACATAAATCACGAATGGTACTGAAGGCGCTTCATTAATAACACTGACACGATTAGCAACTCCAGGTAAAGATAGACCGAAGACCAGCATCACTCCACAGCTCCCCGCCCCCTCCCACGTACTTTGCAAAGAGGGCAAGCTTATGAAAGTGTAATAAGTCCGTTTCCTTGTCAGGATAGTGAAGATGATTGAAAAGCAGGGGACACACCTTTTCTATTTTCTCGTTTATTATTATTGTTTAGTGACACCCTTCTGACGAGGATGAATTGATAAGCTATGTATAGCTGCCACCTTATAATGGATAAGCATTCATGACACAGCTGTGCCCCCACCCCAGAATAATTAAAATATAGATGCTCATAACCCCCATCTCTAGGCGACCCTCTTTCTTCCGGACTGTACCTGCTCCTTGACAGCCAGCCTCAGGGGCGCCAATACTTCTTCCATGGCTTTCCTAGGCAGTTCTGGCTCTAGCTTCTGCTGCTTCCTCTGCGGTGCTCTCTCCTGCAGACGGCGGGGTGCGGCGGCCAGACCCCGGGTGGACCGCTGGAGCATGGGGCTGCGCTGGCCGGGGAGCAGACTGCAGCAGAGCAGGGTTCTAAGCAGCAGCATGGACCGGGAAAGGCGGGGCTCCGGGCTGCATGATTTAATCTCTGCCTGGCCGGCTCCGGAGAGCGACCCGGTAATTCATCAAATGCAGAGCGTGATTCCTGCTCAAAAAGAGCGGCCATGTTTGAATGGTGCAGTTATCGTTTGATAACATTGCAAGTTCGCGGGTTGCTATACAAACTATACATTGGACATCTTTAATGGCCTATTATTTTTGTAGATACTGTTTCATAGAAGATGAACAGATAGTATGAGTAACATTTTTTCTAAAAAAGAATGTTTTATATTGTTTAAGCATCACAGTAAATATTTGTGCTTGAAAGAACATGCCACGTACAAGCAGCCCCACCGCCGTCTTTCTACACAATAATGATAATTAACAAAATGGCGGCCACGCCGTGTTCTCTATTCGACGCCAAACATGGGGGGCCTGTAATTTTAAACAAGCAACTAGAATACGTTAAGTTACATTAGGCAAAAGTGACAATTGAGAGCAAACAAAATACAAGAGGCAACAAAGGGTACATTACAGAAGAAATGGACTGGGACCTCGGTGAGAGGGGGGTGTAACGAGACCTAAAAAAGAAGTCAGGTCCCGGGCCGGCAGCCAATCACAGCGCGGCCCGGGGAATGACATCACGGGGGTGTCCCGGGCCGGCAGCCAATCGCAGCGCGGCCCGGGACAAAGGGGCGGGGCTTAAAAAAAGCCCGAGAAACGCCCCCAAATCGCGTTTTCCCCGAGAAAGCGCGATTGACAGCCTCTGTCTCCCAATGGCTAGCCTCCATTTATGGAGCTAGCCAATGAGAGACAGAGGCGGGTCATCGATCATATATAGAACTCAATAGGGTTTTTTTGAGCATGCGCACTACGTGCGCACTTGCAGGCAAAACCTAAAAAGGGGTTTGACGCTTGTCTTTTGTGGTCCCAGACAATCTTGGGTAAGGGCAGTCAGGCAGAAATTCCAAGTACGTCTGGGAGGGTGTAGACCTCAGAAGGTTTCTCCTTCAAATTGGGCATCAGTTATAAACATTGGACCTCGGACTCCAACTGTAGCATGCACCCTGCTGCCCTGCTACCCTCTAGCCTGGGTGAGAAGGACAGGACCTGCAAAGTATCCAGGACCACCACAGTGACTCCAAGGGGGGGTTAGTCTCTTGTAACCAGCACCAGGACTCTGCAACTGTGAGTGCTGGCCTGCGAAGTGGTACCACCCAAGTCCTGGATCCTTGAAAGTGGGCCTGAAGGTGCTCCCCCAGTCCATCTGTGATCCCAGCAGAACCAACGCATCTCCTCTGCTGCGTGGCGCAACCTCTTGCAGGGCTGACACATTGCCTCTGCTGCATGGACTCTCCAGTCTCACAGACTTTGCATTGCTGTCACAGCCTCATTGGAAACGTTGTTGCGCGATGTGTTCCCGACTCAGGTCCTCCATCACAAGCCCCTCGTAAACAGCGATTAAGCAGGACTCTGCATCGCATGCCCTGCAGCTTCTTCGGTACCAGCCGGTGCGCGTTGCATCCTTGACACAGGACTTTGCATTGCACTCCCCCTTTTCGATGACCACCTCAACGACGATGCTGTATCTCGCATCGCTGCCTTGTCATTCCCCAGAACCAATGCAATCCAACGCATCTCCGAACTGGACCTCGCATTGCCTCAGCTGTGCAATGAATCCTCAAAGCAGGACCTTGCAACACTCCAAAAACCTGGACTTAAGGTACTCATGTTCAGCGGACCAATCTGGGTCCCTGTAGCTGACCTGCGCTCCATTGCGGTCAGCCTGAACTTGTGACTTTGTCCCGGTCCAGAGCAACCACATAACCACAGTTGGCACTTTGTGCTTTTTGCCACTATTACCACAGAATTGTTTCAAATTGCATATCTCCGGTTCTACTTTTTGGATTTTTTCCATTTTTGTCTTGTTTTATTTATCAAAGATTACTCTATTTGTTTCTAAATTGGGGTGGGATTTTCCTTTTTTGTTGTGTTTTCAACCTATAATTGTTTGAAGTGCTGCCTAAGTACTTTACACATTGCCTCTGAGTTAAGCCTGACTGCTAGGTGCCAACCTACCCGACAGTTGAGCAAACGTTCTTTTGGGGTTTGCTTGTCAGGTCACCATGACAAGGATTGTGGTTACTGATTGAGTAAGGTTTCACCCCCTAATAACTCAGTTTCTTCCACCCATCTGTTATCACTCAAAGCATCTCAAGCGAAGGGAAAGGAGAATGTATTTCAAAGAAGACCACCATTAGTGTGCAAGCATCCACGGCAGCCATCTAAGAATGCCATTTGTTAAAACAAAATGCATTCAAAAACAGCAGCTGGAGATGTATACACAATGGCTAAGTTTGAATGACATTTGTTAAAACATAACACCATTTATAAAAATATGGCCGCCGTGGATGCATGTACTTGTGGCAAGCATCTTTTAGTGGATGCGTTTATATTTTGCAAACCCATTCCATGATAGCCACCATTAGTGCATCTGTTGTGGCGAAGATAAAAAAATTGCTTTGGCAAAGCCCATGGATTTTACAGCTGAGACCTATTGATTTTGTCAATGTTTGCTTTAAATAATTTCTGCATTATACCCACATGTTGATGTTTGCAAAAATATTAACCACTTAAATGTACCTAGTTATGCCCTAGAATGTCAGTACCAGCATCACTCACTTTATCCAGAGATAGTGCATTTTTTAATTAACTATGTAGTTTCTTGTCCAGTAAATTTATCATGTTATTAGCCTGCATTACTGCCACATTTTGCATTTTATTGCATTATTATAGTGCATTGTATCAAGCATCCAGTAGGTCTGCATAAGATGACCAGAGCACAACATGGTATGGATATACTTCATGATATGATGGCTAGTTTGTGTGTGTGCATAAAAATATTCTTACTTTCACATGCTAAAATACACGCAAAAAGTGGATTAGGCTGCACTGGGATGAAATACCTAGTTATTTATTTAGCTTAAGGCAAAGCGTTTCTGAGTTAAAAGACTATCCCCTATTGCAGGGGTTCATTGGAAGATTCACCTTATACATTTAATGAAATGGCTTTTGTGTATGAGCAATCAATTTATTTCAGATAAGTTAGTATATGTGAGAATATCAGAGTCCTTTTGTAGTTGTCTCTGCCTTGGTCAAACATTACTTTGCGAAGTGCCTATCTAATCAAATGAAATAGTGTATTGTCAGCATTGCACTGCCAATCAATTACTGGTATTTGTGCCATCTCATGTCATGAACACCACAAACAAGCATCAGCAAAGCCAAGATGTTTGGCTTTTGAATAGTGAAACTGGTAGCTTGGTAAGTGATAAACAAGCTTCTGTGTGCCTTTCTATAGTTGGGTGAGGTACTAAATGTTTTGGTTATGTGAGTGGGTGAATCTGGGTGCTTGGGTTATAGTTGGGTGAGGTACTAAATGTTTTGGTTATGTGAGTGGGTGAATCTGGGTGCGTGGGTTATAGTTGGGTGAGGTACTAATTGTTTTGGTTATGTGAGTGGGTGAATCTGGGTGCGTGGGTGGATGAATGGGTGAGGGAGCAGCAGTCAAATCAAGCCTCATGCCACCAACAGAACAATGGCCATCCAACGTTTGTGGATTTGAGACCGATCCAAACAAACACATCAAACAGAAGTGGGCTCACAAGTTCAGACCCAAGGGAATACTGTTTTCACCCATTTGTGGATTTGAGACGGATACATACACACACACATCAACTCCACAAATCGCAAGTCAGACATATTTTGGTTTATATGTGTATACATCTCATTTAAAACCTACTGTGAGTAATGGGGGAGCTGGAGCCCATCTCTAGAACAAATTTGGTCAATGATTCTTGCTGTGCAGCATGAGAGGAAAAGGCGGGTACTCTTTTACCCCAATTCAAATTCCAAGGTAAACAAACAGTTACATAAGAACTCAGTTTACATGCCAAGCTCAGCGCCCTCCTGAAGAAACCCACCGTGGACCCCACGGACCTCAAGACCTTCCACCCCATCTCGCTCCTCCCTTTTCCTGCCAAAGTCATTGAGAAGACCGTCAACAAACAACTCGCCGCCTTCCTCGAGACAAACGGATCCCTCGACCCCTCACAGTCCGGTTTCCGAGCTAACCACAGCACAGAGACTGCCCTCATCGCAGCTACCGACGACATCAGATCCCTGCTTGACAACGGAGAAACACCGGCCCTCATCTTTCTCAGCAGCGTTCGACACAGTATGCCACCGCACACTAATACAGCGCCTCAGCAACACCGGAATCCAAGGGAAGGCTCTGGAGTGGATCATCTTGTTCCTCGCTGGAAGAACCCAGAGAGTCCGCCTCCCCCCGTTCCGATCCGCGGCCACCGAAATCATCTGCGGTGTACCTCAAGGGTCCTCGCTCAGCCCCACCCTCTTCAACGTCTACATGAACCCCCTCGCAGCCATCGCACGCCAACACAACCTAAACATTATTTCCTATGCAGACGACACCCAGCTGATCCTCTCCCTCACCAACGACCCCGCCACCGCCAGAGCCAGCCTCCAGGAAGGAATGAAGGATGTCGCAGAGTGGATGAAGACCAGCCGCCTGAAACTAAACCCAGACAAGACGGAAGTCCTCATCCTGGGAACATCCCCCTCCGCCTGGGACGACTCCTGGTGGCCCCCTGCCCTGGGCACCGCGCCGAAACCAACGGACCACGCACGCAACCTAGGTTTCATCCTGGACTCCTCCCTCACGATGACCAAACAAGTCAATGCCGTCTCGTCATCCTGCTTCAACACCCTGCGCATGCTCCGAAAGATCTTTCGATGGATCCCCACCGAAACCAGGAAGACGGTCACCCAGGCCCTCGTCACCAGCCGACTGGACTACGGCAACACCCTCTACGCGGGAACCATAGCCAAACTACAGAAAAGACTCCAGCGCATACAGAACGCCTCTGCACGACTCATCCTGGACATCCCCCGCCACAACCACATCTCTGCCCACCTGAGAGATCTGCACTGGCTCCCCGTCAGCAAGAGAATCACGTTCAGACTCCTCACCCACGCACACAAGTCTCTCCACGACTTGGGCCCCAAGTACCTCAACAACCGTCTCACATTCTACACACCCACCCGCCAGCTCTGCTCGACCAGCCTCACCCTCCACACCGTCCCACATATTCGCAGAGCCACCGCCGGAGGAAGATCCTTTTCCTACCTGGCGGCCAAGACATGGAACTCCCTCCCCATCCACCTACGACTGACCCAGGACCCTCTCTCCTTCAGGAAACTACTCAAGACCTGGCTAATCAAGCAGTAGCGGATCCCTCCCCTCCCAGCGCCTTGAGACCCTAGCGGGTGAGTAGCGCGCTCTACAAATTTGCCTAATTGATTGATTGAACTAGGAGATGAACAAAATTATGTTCTATTACCATCGAATCCCATCAATGACCTGACTCTAGATCTGGAAAAAAGAATCCAAATATGGAAAACAGATGGCCTCCTGAATGAAAGTGAATCCCGTTTCTTGTTCAATGATAGTACAGTAATACCGACCATTTACTTTCTCCCGAAAGTACATAAAACTCTCATTAATCCGCCTGGAAGGCCAATCATCTCGAGTTGCCAATCACTATATGAGAATTTGTCTATATATGTGGATAAATATCTGGGACCAATTGTAACAAACCTTAGTTCCTACATCAAGGACACAGGTGATTTCTTGAGAATTTTGGCAAACACAAGCTGGTAGAAAGGCTTTCAACTCATCCTTATACACATCTATAGATCACAAAATCGGCCTCAAAGCAGTAGAATACTTCCTACGTCAAAGAAGCATCCAAAAAATGAGACACACCAAGATGCTATTGGATATGGTAGAGATATGCCTTCATAACAACATCTTTCTCTTCAATCGTAAACTCTACAACCAAAAACGTGACACTGCCATGGCAATTTCATGCTCACCCAGCTACGCAAACATCACCATGGGCTGGTGGGAGAAATTCATGGCATGGAATGAAGAGAACGAGACACACAGGACCAAAATTGAACTCTGGCTGAGGTACATAGACGACCTCTGTATAATTTGGAATGGAAGTCAAAACGATTAAAAAAAATATTTTGACATTCTCAATACTAATGATGTGGGATTAAAATTCACCTACAACATAAGTTCCAGACAAATACAATATCTAGACGTCCAAGCGTACATTGAAGATGGGCATATACAAACTAAAATCTATCGAAAACCGACATCTTCCAACAGTATTCTTCATGGAACAAGCTTCCATCCGCCATTAGGATGAGAAGAAACTGCTCTACAAAAGAAATGGCAGAAAAAAACTTTGCGGACAGTAAAAAACGATTTCTAAACAGAGGATTCAAACACAGTGACGTAGAACAAGGGCTAGCACGAGCAAAACAAATTCCTCGGGAAGAAACTCTGATCAACAAAGCAAAAGAGCCCGATGATGATGCCACAAGATTGATCTTAACATACAGCAAGGAGAGTTTTAAGATCCGCAAAAGTTCTCTCAAAGTATTGGAATGTACTAGAAAAGGATCCAGATATAGGAAAAATGCTTGGAGATCAACCAAAGATCACATTTCGAAAAGTTCCCTCTTTAAAGGATAAATTGGTGAGAAGCCACTTTTCAATGCCTAAACCGACAACATGGCTAACTTCTAGACAAAATGGATTCATACACTGTGGAAAGTGTAAGGCCTGTAGAAACATCGGCAAGACAGTGTCTAACATCAAAGACTGTAGAGGGAAAACATTTGAAATCAAAGGAAAAATAACATGTGAAACATCATATGCAGTGTACATGATAGAATGTACTTGTGGAATGCGCTACATTGGGAGCACCATCTGTCCGCTTAAAAAGCGAATATTAGAACATCTCCGAGCGATCCACAATAAAGACATGACATATGCTATCTCCAAGCATCTCCACCAGCAACACAAAACCAACTGGGAAGACATCCGGTACTTTGAGATTGCGAGTGTACCTGCACATAAAAGAGGCGGTGATCGCACAATGAAACTGAGACAACTAGAATCACGCCTCATAATTCGATTCAAAACCAAAACCCCATTCGGTCTGAATGGGGATGAGGAAATGTATGTTCACGTATAAATACCTGAAAAAGATTGGGTACTAAACCCTTCACAACCTCATCAGGACTGTCTGTATGCCATACATGATGGATTTTGAAATCATAAGTGAGGTACTATACCTCAAAAATTTTCAATCCAATGTGCAATCTGACGTATTAACATATCACTGAGATGTAACATAGTTTCTGATGCACATCTCAACAATCGAAAGTACAGACGATCAGTAACAGCACTGAATGCAAAGTAATGTTTGGTAAAGTTTGAATTGAAGAACAAAAAGAAAGTTGCTAACTCTGAAACCACAACTACCAGGAAGCTTTGCTCTGGTTCACAGACTACACTATAAATGGTGACATAAAAAACGGACTCATTACACCGTGAAAAAGAACATTTCTTGTTCTAAACTTTGGTGGGTGGTGGATGTGGCGGAGTTCATAATGCTTGAATTAAACAAGCTTCACTAAAGATCCTGTTTTCAGGCGTGCGGTTCAATTTCACACGAGGCTTTGTCTGGCCGCGAGACCGGCACCCGCTGTATTGAGCGCACCAGCTTCAGACTAATTTGTTTTTTGATATATATATATATATATAGATATATATATCTATATATATATATATTTTCCACAGTTTTCCCAGTAGGAAAGAATAGGTCGCACTCCAACTTTTTGTAATTCCAAAGCTTGTGCTTCAATTTATTTGTCAATTATCAAGCATGCTTTGAGGGCGTCACCGTGAACAAGGTCTCGGCTGAGACCGAAACGTTGGTGGTTTTATTTTCATGCTAAAAAGCATGCTTGATAATTGACAAATAAATTAAAGCACAAGCTTTGGAATTACAAAAAGTTGGAGTGCGACCTATTCTTTCCTGCGGGGAGAAGTGTGAAAAATATTTAGCAACCTAGCTCGGTTGCGAGGCACCGCACCGTCCACAGAGCGCCGGAGCAGCAGAAGGAGCCGAATGTATTGTAATATATATATATATATATATATGCAACTTTATATTGAAAAATAATAATATATATATAATAAGTTAATTAATATTAAAGAATAAAATTAATTAAAAAACATTAGATTTAATATACATTTTAACAAATATAACAAATGAACTTAATCTAAAAACATTTAATAATTAATATATATATTTACTTTAAAACAAATTATTAAACTAATAATTTTAATGTATTTTATCATTTTAAAAATAAAAATTAAAAGAAATATATATATATTTATATATATATATACATATATATATATATATATATTACCTACTGGCGGTCGCCAGTAGGTATATATAGTTAGGATTTTTTCTCTATGGGTTTTTTGAAAATTCTATGTCTAATAACTTTGGCGTTTGTGGACGGAATTGGCTGAAACTTTCAGGAAAATGGAACATTTTGTTTCTGAGCAGCCCTTGAAAATTTGGGGGGGGTTCGTCAAGGGGGGGCTGAGAAAAAAGGGGGGTCCCAAAACGTGTTTTTAACATTGAGTTTTCCATAGGGCGGTTGGCCTCACTTTTAGCCCGAACGGGTGAATGGATTTGCACGAAACTTGGCAAAATTGTAGGGACTGGTAGCCCGATGTGCCTTTTGTAGGTCTCAATATATGTGCTACAGTGGATTTTGAGAAATTAACGTTTAAAAAAAGATATATATCTGTAAGCGCGGACCGGGCAGCGGCCTAGGACGCGTACTTTTCGCGCAACGGAGCTTTGTGAAGCGAAGCTGATTGGTTCTCCGGCGTCTGTCAACATTCCAAACAGTCCGTAGCGGCCGCCATCTTGTCTCTCGGTAGGATCGAGAGACAAGAGGAGGCCAAAGCGAAGGGGCAAATGACCATAAGGGGGAATAGTAGATCCTCGCTGACCCCCTACGTTTGATGTGGAGGTTTTAAAAGGGCTCCGCGGGGCAAAAAAAAAATAAAATAATAATAATCGAACGGCTGAATGGATTTGCACGAAACTTGGCAAAATTGTAGGGACTGGTAGCCCGATGTGCCTTTGCTAGGTCTCAATATATGTGCTCCAGTGGATTTTGAGAAATTAACGTTCAAAAAAAGATATATATCTGTAACAGCGCACCGCTTCGCGTACTTTTCGCGTTACGGAGCTTTGCGAAGCGAAGCTGATTGGCTCTCCGGTGTCTGTAAACATTCCAAACAGTACGTAGCGGCCGCCATCTTGTCTCTCGGTAGGATCGAGAGACAAGAGGAGGCCAAAGCGAAGGGGCAAATGACCATAAGGGGGCATAGTAGATCCTCGCTGACCCCCTAGGTTTGATGTGGAGGTTTTAAAAGGGCCCCGCGGGGCAAAAAAAAAAATAATAATAATAATCGAACGGCTGATGACCATAAGGGGGCATAGTAGATCCTCGCTGACCCCCTAGGTTTGATGTGGAGGTTTTAAAAGGGCCCCGCGGGGCAAAAAAAAATAATAATAATAATAATCGAACGGCTGAATGGATTTGCACGAAACTTGGTAAAATATTAGGGACTGGTAGCCCGATGTGCCTTTGCTATGTCTCAATATATGTGCTTCAGTGCATTTTGAGAAATTAACGTTCAAAAACAAGATATATATCTGTAACAGCGCTCCGCTTCGCGGAGATAAAATTATATGTGTATTACCTAGCTGTTGCTAACACCAGTTAGCGACGGCTAGTAGGAGATAGCGACCATCTTGGGTCCCACTTTGCATGTGAGTGATATTTATCACTAATGACATGCAAAGTGGGCATGCCAAGATGTTAGCGACTGGAAACAGTCGCTAACATCGCTATCTCCTATTATCAACTTTTGGAAATATTCGAGATAAGCGCGAATATCTCCAAAAAGTAACAGCTGCCCTGAGTAGTTCTTAGCCATGTTATCCAATGGGAGGTGGATAACATGGCTAAGAGCATTAGCTCGGTAATGCATGAATATCGCGGAGTTTTCAGCGACATTAATGCATTGCGCTCGTTTTTTATCGTATTTGCGATAAACCTTGATAATAGCAAGGTTTATCTGCGATAATTTCTGACGGTAAAAAAATCTTTGCAATGCATCGTTAGGGATAAATATCGCTTAACTTTGGTAATATGCCCCAACGTCTGTTAACGTTCGATTCGAAGGAAATCAGGAATTGTTGAAAAACATTGTGTGCGCCATCTTGTCTTTTTTCAAATGCCACACTTTTGTCGTGCACGGCAGCCATTTTAGATGCCTTGACCAGATCCACTCTGTGAACGCTGTCGATCCTTAGCATGGCTCCCCACCCTCGCAAGCATCTCCCCCAGGCAGTGGTCACCCCCGCTCTCTGTTTTATGCATGGGTAATAAACCTCCCCCCATCTGCGCTGTTCTTCCCTGAGAATCACACCCTGTGCCCGCCCGACACCTCCCTTTCGCCCTATTCACTACCGCACCCTCTGACACTCCTTTTCCTTTGTGTCCGATTGTCCAGGCCGGTCCTAGGCTATCAGCTAGCCCTGCAGATGTAGTTTATGGCCACAGCTGTAAAGAATCACCCGTCTTCAAAGGAGTTATAGTAGATCAAGGCCCACACTCGATGAGATCCGTCACAGCAGAAGCGTTGCTATTATCTGAAAACCATTCTGTATTGTGATTGGGGAGGGGACCGAGCGTGAAGCGGAAGATTCCAGGGATGACTCTTTGTACATCAAAGTTTTTACAATTATGTGTCACATTAAAAATATATAGCACTCCGACAAAGTAGTAAGATTATAAAACTTTAATAATTTATAAATATATACAAGAAAACAAAAATAGTAATAACATATAAACATTTTTAGAGAAAAACAACGAAGTAGCGGTCGGCTGTGCGAATAGTCCCAACGCAGCACAACGTCCAGATTTCCGGCGTGGGGCGTCGCGGGGGGTGGGTGATCAGTAGCAAACTGTTGTGCGAATAGTTCCAAGGCAGCAGAACGCGCCGAAATCTAGATGACACAAAAGTGATGTCTAGTAAGTTGCCACCCAGCAAATAACGGCGTGGGGCGTCGCGGGGGGTGGGTCATCAGTAGCAAACTGTTGTGCGAATAGTTCCAAGGCAGCAGAACGATGGCACCAAGGTGATGTCCAGTAAGTTGCCGCACTGGTTTTGGTATCCTACAATGCTGCTCCGAATAACGGCGTGGAGCGCCCCGGGGGAGGCGGCGTGAACGGGCCTCTCCAGGTGGAGTCTCGTCTGTTGTAGTGGGGCGCCCCTTTACCGTTTCAGTTGCCATTCCGTCCGCTTTTGGTCCACTGTGTCAAAATCCGCCATTCAGCTGAGTTGCGCCCACTCTTGCGGTGCAGCGATAGGCGGCTGTCACAGGACTCTCAAAATGGCGGCAGGCTGTTTCCTTTTTGGGCCTGGTCCACTGAAATGGCCCTGGGACACCTTGGAAATCGGACGCTTGTCTGCTAGGTCTTGGACCCCATTCTCGAAAGCGTCCCCTCCGCCTTGAGAATTCATCAAAAGTTTTGGGGGCCCCGACTCCTGCAGGCTTCTGGTGGGGAGCGGCTGCCATGATTGCTCGCGGAATGACCACGACGGAGCTACGAGATGGTGGTGCTCTCATGGTGACGCCAGCTTCAGTCTGAAACATCCAGAAACAAGGTGGGGCTTTCATCGTTTGGGGGAAAAAAAAAGTTTTCATCCAATGAAAAGTGTTGTTTTTAGGTCACATGATCATGCCTTCCATCATTAGGAAACCAAAAGTAAAATGAACCAATGAAAAGTTTTATAAACAAGTCACATGACCTGTTATGCGGCATAGGGTGTAAAATGCGGAGAAAATACGTTGGCACGTGAGGCGGCGTCAATGTGGAGGCTTTAAAAGGGCCCCGCGGGGCAAAAAAACAAAAACAAATTTTTGTTTTTTTTGCGTGGGTAGCGCCCGGTACGCGTACCGGGAAGCGGTCGGAGGAGCGTACTATGAGGAGAAAAGAAAGACAGGGTATAAACATTTTGGCAATTTTGTTATAAATGGAAGGTAGTTCTGAAAAGAACTGTTTTTTTATTCTTTTTCTTTTTTTTCTTTTTTTTAATGAATTTTCTGAACAATTTTTTGATTTTTTTTTGGATTTTTGAAAACTATTTTGTGTTTTTTTTGTGTTTTGTAAGGGGGAAATAACAAAAAAGCAGGGTTAGAACATGTCTCAACAGGAGCAAAAAAAAAATAAAAAGGATTCATTGTTTTCTCATCTTGTAGCATTTATGATTTTCTCCAGCTCGGTTAATCAAAGTAATACTCTTCTCTCCATAAGCAATAGTTCCTCCACAATATATACAAACTATTTTGTAGTGTGCAAAAGGAGCTTGAATATTGGGGATTATTTCTCGGCCTTCTGGTCCGGCGAATGAGCTTTGACCCCTGTTGGTGCTGGGGATGACATCTGGGGGGTTGGCAGCAAGATCCCTTACTTGTGCTTGGGAAAGATTATTAGGATGCCATCGCTCCATGTGGCGAATCATTGTATGATTGCCAAAGCTGTATTTCTTGTTGGGGTTGCCACGAGAAAGTATATTTTTGCAAATCAAACAAGACACCTGGGGTGCATTGACCTTCTTTTGTCCAGGTGGAATTTTAAAGAATTGCCATATGTAGTGGTCTTTAATATGGCTCTGCCTTGGTGTTTCTGGCAGGAACTGCCTTACTTGCTCTTCCTCCTCCTCCTCCTCTTCGTCCTCATTATCTTCCTCTCCACCAAAGTCCAGTGTTGGTGGTGGTCCTTTTGGTGGTGGTGGTGGTGGTGGTTGCTGAGAAGCACCAGCTGCAGCTATTACAGAAGCCATTGTGAAAAATAGGTCTTGCTCTCTGGAAATAGAAAGTAAGAATGAGGTAAAAAGAAGGAGGGGTTTTCATCATTTGAGAAAAAAAAATAGTTCTAAACCAATGAAAAGTGTTATTTTTAGGTCACATGACCAAGCCTAACAACATTATGAAACCAAAAGTGAAATGAACCAATGAAAAGTGTTATTAACAAGTCACATGACCTCTCACGCTTATGTTACGCGCTGCGGAACGCGCCCCGGATAGCTTCCGGGTCGCTGCGCTTCGCGCCTTGGTCCGCGCCCCGGAGCACTTCCGGGTGCGCTAACGCGGTACGTCATAAGACGCATTACGCGGTAACGCGATACGTCGCGCTTACGCAACGCGCCGCGGATCGCTTCCGGGGAGCTGCGTTTCGCGCCTCGGTCCGCGCCCAGGAGCACTTCCGGGTGCGCTAACGCGGCGCGTCATAAGACGCATTACACGACAACGTGATACGTCACGCTTCCGCGACGCGTCACGATAATGATTTCTAACGTGGCAGTTGCGCTAACGGAACGTTTACCGGTTCGCGGACCGGGTCGCGGCATCAAATTGAGCTAACGGGAAGCTTCTTACATCATTAGGAAACCAAAAGTGAAATGAACCAATGAAAAGTGTTATTACCAAGTCACATGACCTGCTGTGTTTACGTTACGCGCTTTGCAGGGCCTCCCGGTTTGCTTCCAGAAACCTGTGCTTTGCGACTCGGTAAGCGTACTAGTTCGCTAACGTAGCACGTCATATGACGTATCACACGACAACGCGAAACGTCATGCGGACGGGAGGCGTGATGATGTTGTTTTCTAACGCGGCAGTTGCGGTAAAGAAACGTTTATATGCTCGCGGTCTATTTCGCGGCATCAAGGTCAGCTAACGGGAAGCTTCCCGATTCGCGAAGCGGGAACGAAGAAAAAAATATATAAAAAAAAAAAGTTATTAATAAACATATAAAATATATTTTTGGATTTAAAGAAGAATACATTTTACAGGTATAGATATTAGCTTTTAAAAAACCAATGAAATTCACTGAAAAAACCATAGGTTATAGACCATATATAGTTAGGAATTAGCATTTACAAAACCTTGAAAATTCACTGAAAAAACCATAGGTTATACACCATATATAGTTAGGAATTAGCATTTAAAAAACCTTATTTTACTCACACAAAACCATTGAAATTCCATATATAGTTAGTTGCACTAACTATATATCGCGCACCCGCAATCCACTGCTGATGATGTCACATATTACATCATTCATGACATGGTCAGTGACATCACTGATGACATCACTGATGACATCTCAAATGACATCACTGATGACATCTCATTTGACATCAATGACCACATCACTGATGATATCATTCATGTGACAATACAATGCATCTCCTCACATTTTAATATAACCTCTGTTTCACCCAGTGTTAAAAAGAGTATAATTTTTGAAACCATTGACACACCAATACTAGTTACTACATACGCACTCACTGATTGCTACGTCTACACACACCTTCACTCATTCACCCATACAATCATTCATACATACAATCACTCATCTTTACAACACTATCATATGCACTCATACACCTATACAGACACTCACAGTCTGCCACTCATCCATGGAGTTACTCACACACCTAGTCAGTCCTGTAAAGAATCAATCACACTTCCATTTTCTTGTCTATACAGTTAAACATAGAGCACCTTACATTTTCAAACATATACTAACACATACTTACTTTCTTATACAATCATTGATACAAGTACACATTGATCTGCACAGAGTCACACACCTCCCAGCCAGCCACACACACACTCAGTCTCCCATACAAATACTTGGACAATCAATCAATAACCCATATAGTTAATCATATAGCTACTGATCAACACATGCAGCAGTTTACAGAACAACAGACATAATGATGCACAAATTAAGACAGTTTAGTCACTAACCCATGCACTCAGTGAGACACATTTAATCACTCACTCATACATTCAGTCATGCACCTACTAAATCCTTCGTCCAGACACTTATACATCTACTCATTCTTCAATATGTAAAACATATTTAAACTTTACAAAAACACACAGTCACTGGATGATGTCATCAGTGATCTCATCAGTGATGTCATTTGAGATGTCATCAGTGATGTCACTGACCATGTCATGAATGATGTAATATGTGACATCATCAGCAGTGGATTGCGGGTGCGCGATATATAGTTAGTGCAACTAACTATATATGGAATTTCAATGGTTTTGTGTGAGTAAAATAAGGTTTTTTAAATGCTAATTCCTAACTATATATGGTGTATAACCTATGGTTTTTTCAGTGAATTTTCAAGGTTTTGTAAATGCTAATTCCTAACTATATATGGTCTATAACCTATGGTTTTTTCAGTGAATATATATATATATATATGTGTACATATACTAATAACATTAAATCTATAAAAAAATCTATTATACATGAAAACATTAAACTATTTAAAACATTTTAGACTTACATTTCCCACTCCAGTCAGTGCAACAGTAGGGAAAGTGTTAGGTAGCGGAGGGGTCAAAGTTACTATTCCCACTCCAATGAGTGCAACTGTAGGGAAAGTGTTGGATAGCGTAGGGGTAAAAATTACTATTCCCACTCTAGTGAATGCAACAGTAGGGCAAGTGTTGGATAACAGAGGGATACAATTTACTATTCCCACTCCAGTAAGTGCATCAATAGGGAAAGTGTTGGATTGCGGAGTGATACCATTTGCTATTCTCAATCCAGTCAGTTCAAAATTAAAAACAAAGTAAATATCATCAACAACAGTTTAAATATTTTTATAAAAAAGTAAATAAAAATATAAATATGTTAAAAATAAAAGTATATTTAATATTAAAAATAGAAAATAAGAAAATATTATGATGTTAAATATGTATCACAAATACCTATAAATATTATATTAAATAAAAAGTTTCCATACAAATATTTTTATTTAGAAATGATTTAACAAAAACATTATTTTATTACATAACTTTAGTCTATTTACTTCCTACCCTATAACACCACACAACTCACATCAAAAATAAAAAAATGTATTTCCATAATTAACATAATTAATTTTCAACTAAACAAATATTAATTAAAAAACAAATTAAAACACATAAAATGTCATTAACTTCCCAGCCTTCACACTTTTAATCCCCCCCCAACCCATGCCTAAAATTAAACTGAAAAAAAATTACACAATAAAAAAAATACTTTTTAATAACTAACAGTATTTAACAACTAATTATAAAGTAAGTAAAATTAATTTACTCCCCACCCTTCACTCTTATAAACCCAAAACCCACAAAAAAATAAACAATTACCCTCATCAATGATCATTTAATTAATTAATAATAATGATCAACTAATTAATTATTTAAACATAAATTACTTCCCACCCTTAACCCTATAAACCCCACAAGCCACACCTTATATTTACCCCCCAATAAAAAAAATAACATTATAAAATCTCAATTTAATACAAAATATTCTTTTCTTCATAAAAAAAATTACTTCCCACACTATTCCATATAAACCCACAACCCGCTATGTAACTAAAAAAAACAACATTTAATTAAAATAAAATTAATAACTTCTAAAAATGTAACACATATATTAAAAAAACATAAACAATACTTATACAAAAAAATACATCACATGCATTTAAATATATACTAAAATACATAACACTAATTAAAACAATCGATATTTTACACAACTATATTTTAGTAAACAATATTAATGAAATCAATATTTTCAAAATTGATATTTCTTACCTTAAAGTTAATATTCTTTACCGCGATATTCTTGCTGTCGATATTTCTGTGTCACAATATTTAAAACTCTAGAGGGCAGATTTACAAGCCCCTTGCGACATTTTTACGACACCGTTACGTCACTTTTGTGATGCAGCGGCAGCATGCATGCATGCATGCAGATTGCTTTCCCAGTCCTGAGGCGAAAAGCCGGGAGCTGGTGGTACGAGGACTTTGTCCATTGATTTTAAAATAACTGCTTATTTTTAACATTGTGTGGCGTCACTTACTTGTATTCTGTGTTTAAAAGCGCCACAATTTAACCTCCTCTTCAGCGCACAGCCGATCTTAACGCTGCTCGCGCTTGACATTTCTTGAGCGGCCGCCATCAGCACAGGCGTGCGCGCTGACCACGCCCCCTACAGGCCACGCCCCCTAAACCCTTCCTACATAAGCGCTGAATCACTAGCGCTTGGCAGATTGCTTTCCCAGTCCTGAGGCGAAAAGCCGGGAGCTGGTGGTACGAGGACTTTGTCCATTGATTTTAAAATAACTGCTTCTTTTTTAACATTGTGTGGTGTCACTTACTTGTATTCTGTGTTTAAAAGCGCCACAATTTAACCTCCTCTTCAGCGCACAGCCGATCTTAACGCTGCTCGCGCTTGACATTTCTTGAGCGGCCGCCATCAGCACAGGCGTGCGCGCTGACCACGCCCCCTACAGGCCACGCCCCCTAAACCCTTACTACATAAGCGCTGAATCACTAGCGCTTGGCAGATTGCTTTCCCAGTCCTGAGGCGAAAAGCCGGGAGCTGGTGGTACGAGGACTTTGTCCATTGATTTTAAAATAACTGCTTCTTTTTAACATTGTGTGGTGTCAATTACTTGTATTCTGTGTTTAAAAGCGCCACAATTTAACCTCCTCTTCAGCGCACAGCCGATCTTAACGCTGCTCGCGCTTGATATTTCTTGAGCGGCCGCCATCAGCACAGGTGTGCGCGCTGACCACCTACAGGCCACGCCCCCTTCTCTTATACAAATGTGCATGCATAGGAAGCGCAGCGGACGAGCGCAGCGGGAGCGCCGTTTGCGCGCCAAAGGCGCGCCTAAGGGAAGCCCGTCTGCGCCCGTCCGCGCCAAGACCGCGACAGGTGCAGGAAACTCTGCCCAATCTACCACGTACATCAGGTACCCTCCCAGCGCCCTCCACTTACTGCGAGGTAAGAACTACTGCTCATGCAAAATTGACCTATCCATTGTCTCTAGCTCGACCAGCTGCAAATACTGCTGCTGGTCCCTTACCTCAAACCCAACCCACTCCCTCTCCCCCCCACCCCTTCCTAAAGCTTCCCTTCCACCCTTCACCGGCGGTTTGATAAACGCTCGGTCAATGTGCAAGCATAGTCAAGACATTCATGACCTCATCGTTGACTCTGACCTTGACTGTCTTCTGATCACCGAAACCTGGCTAACGGAGGACTGCAACCCAGACATAGCCAACACTCTACCCCAGGGATACTCCTTTTTTAGACAAGACAGGCCGAAAGGAAGAGGGGGAGGCGTCGCAATCATATTGAAAAATACCTACACCTGTCACACGTTTAATTTAGACCCCCTAACCAACACTGAAGGTTTAGGTTTTTCAATTAAAATCAGTCAATCCTCCTCCTTCTCAGGTGGTTTGATCTACCGTCCTCCCGGAAACGCTTCCAAATTCCTAGACTCCCTGAGCGACTCTCTGGGCCACTTCTTACTCCGTTACCCACATTTCACTCTCCTTGGGGACTTTAATTTACACCTTGAGTCCTCATCGGACTCTCAAACTAATAGCTTCCTGCAGACCCTTGAAGTCTTCAATCTTCAACAAAGTGTCACTTTGCCAACCCATTCACTAGGACACACCCTTGATGGTGTATGCTCCAATCTCCCTTCACTCATCACCTCACCCCCTCGCCCCATGATATGGACAGACCACAGTTTAATCCCCTTCCATATCACTAAGGTTCACCCCCAAACCACCAACAGAATTAAGCCACTTCGCGTCAATTCCGTCAACTGGAAAACAGTACAGAAAAACCTTACTCTTAATCCCATCACTCAAACCCAATCCCCCGTCTTATCTGGTAACACCGAACTAGACGCAAAACTCTTTAATAAATGGATTTCACAAGAAGTCAAAGCTCGGGACCCCACCAAGCACCCCTGTAGAAGCCATAAAATAACCAAAATCAACGCCCCTTGGTTTACCCCTGCTTTAGCCACCGCCCATCTACTTTGCAGGAAAGCCGAGCGTAAATGGCGCAGAACTTACGACACCGACGACCGCCTTTCTTTTATTCAACAAAGAAAAAACTACTTTTCCGATATCAAATCAGCAAAAAAAATCTTTTACGTTAATGCCATTAACCAAGCTAGTAATAAACAAAAGACCTTGTTTTCAATAGTCAAATCATTCACCCAGCCAAAAGTACTTCAACCTGAAATCCCCCCTTCTCAAGATTTCTGTGACAAGATATCAGACTTTTTCGAAAAAAAAATTGCCTCCATCCAAAATGACTTCCCCCCCCCCCATTTACGTCTCCAGGGCCTTCTATTTCTGTCCAACTGGATTCCTCAGTTGACGGACTCAAAAACTTCACCCCTGTCACCCTCGTGCAAACCAGAGAAGCAATTCTATCTTGTAAATCCGGTTCCCCCGCTGACCCCTGCCCCCCCAAGATTCTCCACCAGCTCATAGATGTGGTGAATCCCATCATTAACGACATAGTCAACTCATCTCTCAGTACCGGATCTGTCCCCCGCATTTGGAAAATGGAAATAGTGAAACCCCTCATGAAGAAGGCTAATAAATCGCCGATGGACCTGACCAATCTCCGCCCGATCACTCTTCTCCCGGCTTTGGGAAAAATAACAGAACAGTTGGTCCATAGAGAACTTAAAACCTATCTGGACGCCCACAATATACTCCACCCGCAACAATCGGGTTTTCGTCCTAAACACTCGACCGAAACAGCTCTGATCGAATTATCAGACACAATTAAGCTGCTGCAGGATCAGAGGAAGAAGGCTATTCTCATTCTTCTTGACCTCACAGCAGCTTTCGACACCATATCCCACTCCATCCTGATCAACAGATTGAAGGACATAGGGATCTCAGACACTGCCCTAGCATGGATTAAGTCATTCCTTACTGACAGATGCCAAACCGTTGCTCTTGGCCCCTTTCAATCCAAAGAGAAAAAGGTCTCCTCAGGAGTACCCCAGGGCTCCATCCTTAGTCCCCTTCTTTTTAATGTTTACCTCATCCCTCTTCTATCCCTGATAGAATCATTCGGCATACCGGTAACCTCGTATGCCGATGATACACAGCTGATTGTACCCCTACAGGACAACTCAACCTCAGCTGAGCTCAATCTTAAAAACTGTTTAACAGCTGTCTTCCACTGGATGAACTCTAATCATCTTAGATGTAACTCTGACAAAACAGAGATCCTCCCCATTGGAAAGAACACCTCCTTCTGTCCAGCCCTGTGGTGGCCAGATAACTCTGTTGCCCCTCCCCAGACCGTAACAACAGCCAGAAACCTTGGCGTACTGTTTGACTCGGATCTCTCATTTGACCAGCACGCCAGGAATGTCGCCGGCAGATGCTTTGGGATAATAAAATCCCTAAAAAGGTTTTTCGACTTTTTACCTCTGGCCGCCAGGAAAACAGTTACAGTAGCCCTCATACTCTCGCGCCTGGACTACTGTAACGGCCTCCTGGCAGGAACGAACAAATCCACTCTGATCAAACTTCAGAGCGTCCTTCATACTGCTGCCCGACTGGTTTTAAAATTACCCCGTAAATCTTCTGCCTCTGCAGCCCTCAGATCCCTGCATTGGCTCCCCCTGCATAAAAGAATACTTTTTAAAATGCTTATTATCGCCTTCCGGTCGTTTAACACCTCTGGCCCGAAATATCTGATCAGACGTTTCCACCACTACATTCCGACTCGTCTCCTCCGTTCTGCACATGACAACCTCATGTCCCCTGCAAGGTACACCTTGAAGACGAAAGGTGGAAAAACGTTAAGCTTCCTGGCCATCAAAGCCTGGAATAACATGCCCAAACTCCTGAGACAACAAACCCTGGAGAAACCCTTCAGATATCTCCTAAAAACATGGATCTTTACCCTACCCGATGACTGGACTAAAGCTGCCATCTAGCCTCCGACTACCTTTTACACTGGGCTTCAGGAATCTCAGCGCCATGATGCTCCCTCCGGAGCGAACGTTGCGCTATATAAATAATAAAACAAACAAAATAAATGCGACAGATTTACAACGTGACCCAACTAGTGAGATGCGTCATGTTGTAAAACCCTGTGCTACATTATACCTGCATCAGGTATGATGTATGCAGGGTGGGCATTCCGTCGGAAGGAAGCCCCGTAAAAGTGACGCAGTGAAAACTACAAGATTTCACTGAGTCACTTTTACGTCCCTGCGGTGTCAAAACCTTATGCTTGTAGCAGGCGTAAGGAGAGACGCAGCACTATAGGTATGGGCCGCCCCTGAGCAGTGCTGGAGTTGCGTTGTGCTTGTGACACAACTCCAGCACTGTGTCACATATGCGCTGACCAATGCGTCACGCATCAGTCTCTCCCATGGTTGCACAAGGAGTTCCTAATGTCACGCAAAATAACTGGCGCATCCCTGCTGATCTGCAGGGGTGCGCCAGTTATTGTAATCTATATTCGTGTTAGTCGACATTTCAAACTCGATATTTTGACTGAATAACTATTTTAAGTAATTTTTTATCAATACATCTCCCACAACTTCACTAGTAAATTTCCATTATTCCAACACTCTCCAGCGTTCTTCTATTCCTCTCCATTCACATGACTTATTTCGACTGTCCTTGGTGCCATATCCTTCTCCCACAAGAACTCATCTCCTGTGTCTACTAAGAACAATAACTCTTTCTCTCAACTAGTGAAGCTTTGTCCACCTACAGTGGGAACACAATATAAATGCAACATTTCACTGTGCGAGCAAAATATGAATTCAAATATTAGCTGGACGTGAATTAAAAATGCTTTTCAGGCCGAAAATTAAGCTAAGTTAACAATGCACAGGTTACATTATGTGCGCCTTTCTACACACAAATTAACCATGATTTAACATATACCCTAACATTTACCAATAGTTAAACCCCTACAAAATTATTGTGATAAGCATAACTCTGGATCTCATTTATAAACACATTTGTTAACCTTTTTCATCAGACATCAATACAAAGCACCACACATTTTAGTCAGTTACATCTCTAAAACACACTTATGATTTGCATTAGTCGTAGAGATGCTTTAGATATACAATAACCCCTTTCTTTTTTAATACATTAGTCACTTAGAATATACCCGAGTGCACACTACCTGTGATTATAACGCACTCCTATTGTCATTTCTAAAATGGGATTTAAACTCCTCTCCTCCAGTAAACATGAAAAATTATGACCAATATAATTCACTGTATACATTTTCCATAGCCAATCATTTAGGAGGTTTATATCTATGTCTATGCTCCATTAGAAACAATCTATCTTATTTCAAAATCTATAGTGTTTTTTTCACATACATTTGCCCCTAAAAGTACAACTTACTATAAAGCACCACACCCAACTGTTCTGTTTCAAATAAACCTTTATTTAGAAAGCTCATAGTCTAGCACAAATAAATAAAACATGCTCAAATCTTATTGAACATGAATGTTGCTAAACATAAAGGGAGGACTATATATGATTCAAATTATGTATATATTGTGGTAATTTGGCTTTCAATTGACCCGGTCTGATTTCCACTCCTGGGAAGTTGATGTACACATTCCAAGATAGCCTCTGTTTCGCTCCCCAACTTTGCAAACTCAGAATATTAGGTTACCTCAACTAATTGGCTTTTTAAGGAGACTTCAAGCAAAATAGATTTTTTTAAATGTAAACTGCTCGAAATATGAGAAAAACTGAGTGATAATAACAAAATTAACATATACATAAAATTAACAAAAAACCTAGGCGCATATTGGATTTTTAGGTGAAATCTATGAAAAGAAAAATGTATTCCACAATACATAGAACAAAAAAATGAGGAAAAAGTAGAAACCTCTTATCTCCTCCCACATGTTTTGGAGATCCTAAATTTACAATGGAATGCATGTAAATAACTGAGGGTAATTGATTTTTTAAATCCATATCATCGCCTGTAGTTTAAATAAGTGTAACTGTGATGAGAAATGTGAAAATCGCCTCGCTCAGTTGTACGGCCTTTTTTCGCATATCGATCTTCTTGGCGTTGTGCATTCAGACAGAAATATCCCGTTGTTCCTGATGTAGGCACATTCTCCAGTACTGTATACCTTAAATCTGAGGAATGAAAATAAAGAAAAGGACAACCAATAAGCCTAGCAAAAGGTAAGAAAATACAGCTTCCATACTTTCAACAAAAACATTCATTATATTGTATTATATTATATAATTCAAAAACATAACCAAGAACACAAATGCAATACTGAGCATTGGGATGATAACTGTGTTTATACAAATGTGCTTCTCTGATTCCTCCGTCGACTAGACTGGAACATCATATTGCTAAGAATGGAAGCATACACATTTTTAGCTGTCTAGAAAGGGCTGGGAGAAGCTGCAATGCCTGGTCTCTCGCAACGCCGTCAGTTCTGTTTCCCCACTGTCAATCAGGGCTAGTGACACTGAATGACAGTGGGACAAAGGATTCCATGAAGCCACATGTCCAGTCCACCAGACGTCCAGCTGCAAGGACTAGAGAGCTGAAACTGAAACTTCATCTTGGGTGAAGTTGGTGACTTTTTACCTTCCTTACACAGGGTTAAACTGTCTAATTATGCACACAAAAAATCTACACTCCCCCTACATATAACATGCAAGCATAGTCAAAAGTAAAAGAGTCTGACAATATGTTGTTTATATTGGTAAGATGTTGATACATTTAAGATCCTCTTTCTTCTTTCATCATCATATTAAATTTCCATACATTGAATACAATCACATATAAAAATTACACTCTGAACCACTTTCTAAAATCTCTGGAGAAGCTGACAATGTGGCTACTGCCAGGAAATAATTGTAACTTTTTTGGGTAAAACTATGAATAGGTTTTGTAAGCTTCCACTTAAAAATACATATTCTCTGAACGCTGATTCCTATTCTTTCCCATGAATACAGACAGGTTTGTATTGCAGCATTATAGGATCCTGTATAGATATGTACATTTATTTGGATACTAAAACACCTCACTGCCCAGGTCCAAGGGGTTTAAAATCAGGCAACTAGGACAGTAGTTGAAGCTCCTCACTATAGTTGATCCAAATGGCTATATATGTGTAAAAGTCTGGCTAAATGTGCATAACCTAATTATTCTCCAGATTGATGTGGGTGATTTATCATACAGGCAGCAGTGATTAAAACAGAGTAACTTGAAATGTTCCAGTTTGTTTTAGCTACAGCTCCCTATATGATAAACTACCTGCATCCATTTTTAGAAGAGTTTCTACCAACGCTCCTATTAGGAATTTCAATCCAGTATCACCAATCTCCATGATTGATCCTCTCTTTCATAGAAAGTTACTGGAGGGCAATGCCATCTCTGCTGTCCAAGCCTCCCACATCTGGAATCACCTTCCTCGCAAAGTGCAAACACAACCAACTATCTACATTTTAGAAAGACACTTAAAAACATGGTTTTATTAGATGTCCCAATTTACTTACTCTACAGACAAAACTAGCACCAAGTGACCTTCAGATGTTTTTCTGCTGTATAAAATCTAATTCTAATTCAATAATGACCTTATCTGTCCCACTTTAGACCTGGCTGTAGTACCGAAGCCCACATAAGTGCTTGATGATTCTCCTGCATCCTCTAGGTCTGAGGTTTCTTGTTCTGGTTTTCTGGAACTGCTCCGAAACCTTGGGCACAACTAACCACAGGTTGTCAATAACATCTTCAGTAATCTCCTAATTGCTCAAGGTTGGTGGCTTAATGGATTACTGTCATCGAAGGGGGTAGTGAGCCAAGTCAAAAAGTATGTTATGATGTGCTCAGTTTCTACATGGAGCATCTCATTAAATGCAACACTGAATGTCCCTGTGGAGCAGTCTATTAACATACCCAATAGATTAATGAAGATTCTCCTGGGACTAAGGCTTTTCCATGGTGAAGGTTTAGAAATAGATTGATACATATTTGCATAAGCAAAGTCCTACTAATAGCGACTCTTTGCTGCATATTACACCTACGAAAGTTCCTGTAGTTAAATGTTTTAAAAATATTACTATAATGCCAATAAGGCTGAAATAAATCTGTGGATGCTTGTGTTCCCAATTACTGGTGACATGGTCTACCAGTTTGGGATCGTCTCTATTTTGATATATTTGATTCCTCGTTCTAATAGCAGAGCATGAAAAAACACAATGGTGTAGAATGCACCCAGAGCAGATAAGATTAACTCAATCACTCCATTATCACGTTGTTTTTCCCAAGTGAATCATCCTATGTGGCAAAGGTATAACCAGACAGGTCCACCATTGCTCACTATGCAATATGACCTCCCTAATGCAGCCCTAAAGGGCCAAACCCAGTTAGTGTTAACTTATGTTCTCGTTCAGAGGAGACATTATTCAGCACAAAATTGAACCTGTTATTCTTGAAAGCGCTCTAGACCTAAATCCCCCCAAATACAATATGACCCGACATAGCAGCAGCTGCCTTTGAAGAGAGGATTCTCAACTCAATTGACCAAGTCTTACCTGAAAAATCCATCACTAACCAAAGAGCTAGACGCTTGCAGCCCTGGTTTACTGAACAACTTAGACTCCAAAAACAGAACTGTCGCCGTTTTGAAAGGAAGTGGAGGTCTCACTATGATATGAATGATAGATCTGTGTATAAACAATCATTGCTAGACTATAAAAAACTAATGCAGGAGGAGAAGACCATTTATTTCTCTCTAGCCATAACAGCAGCTTATAATGTATCTAAATAATTATTTGCTACAGTAAAAAAGTTAGCCAAAACTCCAGTAAGCCAGGCTTTCAGTAATTTCCTGGCTACTTTCTTTCAGTATAAAGTTACATTAGTTTACAGTGGCTTCTCTACATCCCTGTCTCAATGTGCAACTGTCCCACGTCGGTCACCTCTAACATGGACCCCAAAATCAATGGAGCCTCCTGAACTATTACATTTTCCGTTCCTAACATTTGATCAGGTCATCAAACTACTTCTATCTACCAAATCGGGATCACCACTAGACCCTTGCCCCCCTCACCCCCTCAAGATTTTACATCTTCTATCAGGAACAATTGCTCCTCATTTTTCCTCCATTTATAATCAAATGTTCCCCTCAGGCTTCTTTCCTACTAAATGGAAATTAGCATCAGTTATTCCCCTTCTAAAGAAAGCTAACCATGATAGGGCTGATCCTAATAACTATCGGCCAATTTCAAGACTACCCCTATCCGCTAAGATAGTCGAGAGGGCAATGAACACAGCACTATCTGAATATATTGAGACAAATGCTTTCCTGTATGCCACCCAGTTCAGCTTCCAGAATCACCACAGTACGGAACTGGCACTGATCTCTGCATCCGAACAGATTAGGCAGACGGTTGATGCAGGGGGTAATGCAGCACTTGTGCTGCTTGACCTTTGTGCTGCATTCAATACGGTCAGTCTTACAAAACTACTGGAATGCCTTGCAAAGATAGGCATAAAAGGAAAAGCTCTCATCCTACTTAGGTCCTTTCTGTCTGACTGAGAACAATTAGTATCGTTTTCTGAATTCAAGTCAAACAACTTTAAACTACCCTGTGGAGTCCCTCAGGACTCCCTGTCTCAATGTGCAACTGTCCCACGTCGGTCACCTCTAACATGGACCCCAAAATCAATGGAGCCTCCTGAACTATTACATTTTCCGTTCCTAACATTTGATCAGGTCATCAAACTACTTCTATCTACCAAATCGGGATCACCACTAGACCCTTGCCCCCCTCACCCCCTCAAGATTTTACATCTTCTATCAGGAACAATTGCTCCTCATTTTTCCTCCATTTATAATCAAATGTTCCCCTCAGGCTTCTGTCCTACTAAATGGAAATCAGCATCAGTTATTCCCCTTCTAAAGAAAGCTAACCATGATAGGGCTGATCCTAATAACTATCGGCCAATTTCAAGACTACCCCTATCCGCTAAGATAGTCGAGAGGGCAATGAACACAGCACTATCTGAATATATTGAGACAAATGCTTTCCTGTATGCCACCCAGTTCAGCTTCCAGAATCACCACAGTACGGAACTGGCACTGATCTCTGCATCTGAACAGATTAGGCAGACGGTTGATGCAGGGGGTAATGCAGCACTTGTGCTGCTTGACCTTTATGCTGCATTCAATACGGTCAGTCTTACAAAACTACTGGAATGCCTTGCAAAGATAGGCATAAAAGGAAAAGCTCTCACCCTACTTAGGTCCTTTCTGTCTGACTGAGAACAATTAGTATCGTTTTCTGAATTCAAGTCAAACAACTTTAAACTACCCTGTGGAGTCCCTCAGGACTCATCATTAAGCCCTACCCTTTGTAACGTCTACGTTGCCCTTTTGGTGCAGCTGATTAGATCACTGGGCTTCTCAGCAATATCCTATGCTGATGATACCCAAATTCTGGTGTCAGTGTTCACCATCGGACACAGCATCTCAGTTTTATACCTGCCTCCATCAAGTTGGAGACTGGATGGCTACTAATTGTTTGAGGTTAAACTCCAACAACACTGAGGTTCTACTCGTTGGCAACAACACCACCTTTTGGTCCCCAGCCCTCTGGCCATCGGAACTGTGCCCTCTGCCCACCCCCTCAAATAAAGTAAAAAACCTAGGTGTCACCTTTGATTCAAAGCTCACATTTGAAGGTCATATGAACTAGTTTACCTCAGCATCCTTCTATGTGTTAAACGTTTTGAGAAAGTTCCTCCCTTTTATTCCTGCTGATCTACGCAAGCTGGTGATCACTGCTTTGGTTTTATCCAGAGCCGATTATTGCACCGGTCTTTTTATCAACCTCAGGTCCAAATGCCTGGCTCAACTACAGATCATGCAAAATGCTGCTGCCCATCTTTTGTTGAACAAAGCATAAATCGGCCACTGCCGCCTCAAAAAGAATTACACTGGTTACCAGTGAAGCGACGCATTGAGTTTAAAGCCCTTTGCATAGCATTTAAAGCAACTCATGAAATGGAACCAGTGTTTTTCAAGCACAATCTTCGCCTGTATGTTCCCACACATCAGCTATGCTCAGTTCAGGCCCACAATCTGGTGACCCTGAGGTTCAAGAAAAGCGACTGGAGCGGTAGAAGCTTTCTAGTAAGGACAACCAAACTCTGGAACTCTCTTTCCCAAAGGCTAAAAGATGAAACTCACCTGTTGACCTTTGGGAAGGCGCTGAAGACATGGCTGTTTAACCTTTGACTCTGAGTTAAGACCCCACGGCATATGTTTACTTGATGAGCCAGCACCTTGACACCTTCTGGTAATTGTATTGCGCTTTATACTATTCTTTTTCATTTCATTTAGTTGAGTTTTTTTGTCCTTCATGGAGCTGGGCCAAGACTGATTTGTTCATGGTCGCTTATGCTTTGTAAAGGCACAATGTGCACAAAAGCCAGTGGTTTGGAAAGCACCCAAAATAACTAGTAGTGAGTGGTAACAACAAATAGAATTATTCCGCCCTTTACTTTTTTTTATATCACGTCTTGCACTGTAATAACTTTATTAGCAGACTTTAGAGTACGGCAAAACAAAAATTCTCAGTTAAGGCACAAGGATGCAGAGTCAGTTGGCTCAAATCCTTCGAATTGTCTAGAATGATCTACAGCCTTATTTTTCCGGTTTCACAAGCAATGTAAAACAAGTCTGTTCGAACATTGTTAGGCCTGGCACCTTTTGGCATGGTTTCCCCTGGCTTTTTGCCTTCTGACCTCCTGTTTATGACTGTGTGACTAACTTAGTTTTTGCTGGCTTTAGGATTCCTGGCATTTTTTCACTGCTGACCAGTGCTAAAGTGCATGTACTCTGTGTCTAAAATGTAAACAATGGTAGCAGTTGAAAAAAGAGTTCACAGCAAATACTGGTCATAAAGTTCTGTAATAGTTAGTTTGATGGTGCTCAGGAAGAGCGGGGATGGTTACCACACCTCCAACAGTAAACCACTTGGCGGTTTAATCAACATTACATATATCCTCCGAGCACTCAAAAATAATGTTCAGTCTTGGATATGTATTTTCTTCCAAATTTATTTTCCAAGGTAATTATTTTCAATCCAATCCGTTAAATGATTCAACGCAGCCAACACGTGTTTCGTCTAGTCAAATCAGACACTTGACTTCTTCAGGGCTGCAACCCAAACAGTATTATAATTAACATTTCTCACCATATCAATTAAAATACAAAAGTATCCCAAAACTTGTTCCATTACATGTTTGGAACTCAAAGGTAACACAAAGGGGACATCACCAATTTCGTGCCCAAGTCACCACATAAGACCTATAGTAAACCACATATGTGTAAGTACCAAACGTCCCAGTTTGAAGTAAATAAAGACAGTTGCATGTTGATATGTCAATCAACATTACTCAAAGTATTGAGATATGGTTATGGGCAACACCACTACACCAACATCATTACCACAATCAGTTAACCATCACTAGTTGAAAGTAAATAATCACTCACCAAAACTCTTCCTGATAGTATCACAACCTGGTTCGCGGTTACCTTTATAAATCAAGTAAACACCATTCCACCATTATTTATAGCCAGCGATTGACATCACAATCATTCTATTAAGCTGTTCTTATTGAACACGAGCCCTCACCTTAGACAGGCTCCGTAAGTAGGATCTAGTTATCCCTTCTAATATCGATGAGTCTCTAGTGGAAATAGAGGCGGGTGACGACCTACAGTAAAAATAAATATATAATTTTTTGACGGTACTTTACTACACGTCCTCTCAATTTTACTACTGCAAGGCCTATCTCCCCAATAGGTTAGTATTGGAGGTGCCTTGTAACATTTTACAAGTGTAACTTGCAATTGAGAAAAGATAGGAAAAGTACTTTTTGTGACTCACAATTTAAAAACACAAATTTCAGTAAAGTTGGTTTATGAATTGCAAGTCTGAAAATGCCACTTTTAGAAAGTTCAATATCCTATGTAGCTACCAACGGTTGTGGTAAGCGTACAAGGAACACCGATTGCCACTATGGCCACGGATTTTTTTCTAAGTAAGTTCCATGTCGAAAATTATATTTTCCATAACATTTTCAAGTCCTTGGTACCCATGCGATTTTCAAAGCCAGTTTTTTGTTCTATTATTTTGTCCTGGACTGTGACATGGATTATAGTCAAGAGTGCAGGAAAAGCAAATCAGGAAGCATCCGCCTACAGTGCTCTTGCTTATGGCTTCTATTTAACAGCCCAGCGCCTCCCGCAAGTGTAGCAATACAGACTTGGACAAATAAGCCTGGATAAGAAACAAGTATATACTTGTGGCTTTCGAACACATCAGCCCCGTTTTTAAAGTGGTTCACATACAATTGCTCTGCACAATGCTACTGTGTCAGGGTTTGTTTTATGTTAAACTCCACTTTGATTTTCATGGTTCATTATACACTGTACAACCTTCGGTAAACATTATTTGTTTTTTATGTATTCTGTTGGGCTCGTGACATTTGAAGAACTCGTTTTTCAACTTTTAGCCACCTATAAATCTTGCAGTTTTCCAGATCTCACGGTCTTATGACTTTCGTGCTAGAAGTCAATTTTTGGTGTGTGCAGTCTAATTTGAATTCCATGTATTTATTGCAGTGAAACTTATTTCTCTGATTCTATCAGAGAAGGCCGGACTGGGAACCAAAACTGGCCCAGGCAAACTGCTCAGGCAGCCCCCCCGGGGGAGGGGAGGTGCAGCCGAACTGTTTGCGAGGGCCGATTTTGTCCGATTTTGTTACAGGGGGCCGATATTGCCGACCAAAACAAGCCCCCACCCTGGAGGGCCACCGGGGTAACGCCCGGTGCCCGCTAGGGCCAGTCTGGCCCTGCTGTTCAGATCACCACTTGCCTTGCTTATGTTGGTAACATACAATTTTTTGGCCATCCTTTCATTTAGGTGTGTCCTTTCAAGATTCTGCAACTCAACTGCGTTGGTTCCCTCTATAAAATTTCCCAGAATGTAGCCTCTGGAAGTGCTGTTATATTTTTCAAAAATTTTTTGATTGACCCTTTGATTGGTTTCCTTCTGTGTGCTCTAGCCTCACTTATGCGTACCCTTTCATTTGCTATGCTTCGGGTCTTTCAACAAAATATTCAGTCTTGATCTTCCTTTTTCACTTCCTCCTCCGGGTGCATTAATTATTGGTATTTTATTATGCATTGTCATACTTTTTTTAATGTTAATGTCTCAGATCTTCTGAAGCATTTTGTCTTGATGATGGTCTCCTCGATCCATCTCAGCAGAGACCGAAAGGTCAACGCATTAACCCATATTCCTTTAGTTTTTTAACGATTTAATTGAGGAGACTTTGTTCCTATGTGTAGGACAGTCCCCATGTTGTTGATACATTGGAAATGTGCCTTTTGAGTACTGATAACAAATAAATGTCAGCGTTAAGTATTTATTGCTTCAGTCATCAATTCCATTGAAGAACCCCATCCCCTTTTTTTTTTTTTTTATTCTTTGTGTTATCTTTATGTTTCAAATACAATATAATTGATCCAAGAAATACACTGGTTGTTTTTTATTTATTCTTTAACCTTGAATCTTCTTTGACTATTGTCTTTCTCAATTAACTGTGGATGTTAGTAGGAGATATCTAAAAGTACTTGTTAAGTCTGTTAAATATATCCTTTGTTGGCAACATTACCAGACGCTTACCTATCCAAAGCCCACAAGGGTATACTGGGTCGCTCATGTTGATATATATACTTTTAGAAAGTTGGCATTTCCTTACTTTAACCATTCTGTGAAATCTGCTGGTTTCTGGAATACATATCTGAGTTGGGTGACAGCTGGGCTTTGTGCAATCCCTCTAGACCGTCACATACAAAGGGTGCTGAGGTGTGCTACCCACATTGTTATGACCCTTTTTACAGAGAATTATATAGCGCGTACTTGACCCGAATAGGGTATCATAGCGCTTTACACAAGCACCAGTTGCGTTACATGAGGGCACATTCATTTTTGTTAGGCACGGGGAGATTAGGTGATTTGCCCAGAATCACAGGATGTTCAGCATCATTGCCAAGACTCGAACCCAGTTCCCCAGATTCGAGGTCGACTGCCTTAGCTATTAGGCCAACTCCTCTCCCCATCACAAGGCTGATGAGTCTTCCTCAGCTAGAGTGAGAGGGAGGATCTGACACTTGCACCTGATTAGGGCTGTGCCTGTCCCCACACAAAGGGCTGCTTACCCCCCGTAGAGAGTCTAGAACCAGGCCAGGAAGGGCAGGGTCTTATTCACTACAAAGACCTTCCTTTGAAGTCTCTTTACTTCAAAGGCTAAAATGGTTATATGTACTGGACCTCTGACACCATCTAGTGGGAACGCTTCTGGAACTACTAGGAGAAGAGCTGCTGTGCAGCCAGGAGGGACTGCCATTTGGCTGCTGGCTATGTTGTGTTTGCCTGCTGCTCCTTGCCTGGGACTGAGAGGCCTGGACTTGACACTCTCCATCATGTATCTCTAAAGGTTCTCCAAGGGCTTGTTGAATTTGCCTCCTGTTTCTGAAGTCTCAGAGATTTCAAAGACTGCATCTTGCTACTAGCATCTGAGCTCCTCTGCTATGAGTCCTGCTCTGCCAAGCGTGTCAAATCCAGTCCTGTGTAATGTGTGTGTTATGTAAAGTGCTCTGGCACCCTTCACTTTTATGAGTGACGCTATAAAATTAATTAAATGCATCTGAGAGAGAGTGGTTATGGAGACTGTTAAAGGGTGGTGGTGGGGGGAATCCATGGTGGAGGTGGTCATTGGGGGGCGCCAAAAAACAAAGTTACACTGGGCGCTTCCGGTGCTAAAGCCGGTCTTGGGTGTGTGCCCAACACACCCATTTAAGTGTGCACCATAGCGGTGAATAGGGCAGTGCTTCTCTGCTGACATCCTCCATGATTTGCTCACCCAAGTGACCCTCGTATTCATTCTCACTTGTGTGCATCTTTAGCCCAGCTCCTGGCTGCTCTCTCTCACCTGTGTGCTTTCCTTCTCCCTCCCATGCTCTGCATAGCTATCGCTCGTGTCGCTCACCCCCACCAGCCACCTCTGTTGCTTCCTTCCTACATCTTCCATGTTGCTTCAGCCCATCCACTGCCTTCATGTAGCTTTTGTAATCTGCAACCAACTCCCACCCACTTATAAAAATTACTTCTCTCTTACACCTCTTTTTTCTTTTCTTTTTTTATAAATCAAACTCAAATCGGGAAACAAAAAGAAAAAAAGGCCTACATAATTTTTAAGGGGCAGACGAGTGGTACCCTGGTCTAGAAATTAATGACGCGGCCAGCAAATATCCTCTTTGTTCTTCTTTAGCCATGCTGTACAGCATCAAGATGCTGTACAGCATGGCTAAAACCATTGGCCAAACTAATTCACTTTGCCAAATGCTTTTTTAAACTGGGGCCTACTTTTTTGCCCCCTTTTGACACATGCATAATTTGGTGAGCCAAGCGTTCAATAGAGTGTCAAAGTGACACAGTGGATGTCTCATATGCATGCATACTAGTAAATCTTATGTGAATGTGGCCTTGCATCCTGTCACTTTGGAAACATGGCATTGTGAAGGGCTTATCTTATAGGATTGGTAAGTGTCTATTTGATACATCGCTCGGTTGGTTGGCATGTACGTGGCATGTACGTGGCTAAGAGTGAATAGTTTTGTTTTCACCAGCTTATGGTTTTATGAATATATTAATGATGTCAAGAATGATCCTTACTTTTTCAAGTAAATCTGAACCAATGTCCTTCACCCTACCCATTCCAGACCCCACCCCTAACCCTTCCCATCAGCCCCTTTTGCTCTTTTAAGGTGGGTACACCCCGATACTTGTTGGGAAGCTTTAAGCTCACACATCCTAATATTATTGACCAAGCCAGGCCCCTGGTTAATGTCTAAATAACAAGTTGTGTGATAATTATGACACCCCTGCATTTTTCCTCTGATAAATTCTGGCAGATCAAAAATGTCAATATTTATAAGGAGGAGAGTTTGGGGGAGAGAAGGCCTGGAAAAATGCAAAACATGAACGAATAGCTGTGTTAACCACCAGTTCCACATGTTATGCCCCATTTTCCTTTTTAAAAACTCAGAATAGGAGGCCTTTACCACACCTGGCAAATACCTCCACCTGGGTTAATGGTATTCACCAGGTGTGGCAAATATCCCGCCGTATTCCAACACATTTGTAATGAGGGGCACATAGTAGAACATAATACAGAACATTCTATTTTCCACTAATATTCTCAAATGCAAACAGAAGAAATATGTGAGTGAACGTACAGTGTGTCATTGTAAGGAGCCCCGCTCACCCACTGGAAGACGCCAGATTCATTACGTAGCCCAATCCAGTAGTCTTTTTTGTCACTTTTGCTTTTTAACCAGACCTGCATGATGAAAAGCAATTAATATTTAGAAGAGTACCCGATATCAAAATCACTCAACGTTCATATAAAATCCAACCATAAAAACGTACACTCCTCAACGCATTCGAGATGAAGCTGAACCTCTTGTTCTACAGGAGCTCCATATCAGGGACCACTTGTTGAGAACTCCTATGGAAAAGACATTTCTTCAACCCTCCTCCCTGGCCTCCGTTGCTTTGTGCTGATAGGTTCATGCGCTTCATGTTATCCCGTTGTTAATAAATCACCTCTTCTAATTCGGGGGCGGGGAAGGGAGGGACGGACGGATTGAAATATAATCACTTACCTTTTCCCTGCAGAATCCATCGCCGATGTCCGTCGCCGCCTCAGAGCTCGCCCAGCAGTCTCTGGGAAGGCAGAGGCTGCTCAGTCAATCCTGGCACTGCTCTAGGAGAGAAGCGCCAGGATTGGTCTGAGCAGCCCGCTCTGCCGCTCAGATATTGCCTGTGAGCGTGCTGCATTTCTCCAACCCGGCTGTGAACACAGCAGCCGCGGCCCGTGCAGGGAGTTACGGTGGGGCAGGAAGGCGGGGCTGGGGAGGGACAGGGTGGGGGTTGCTAAAAACCGCCATATGGATAATTGGAGGGAAGTAAACAATTTAATAAATAAATAAAACGAATTCCGTAGCGCTCCCTGCATCGCAAAATGCGATGCAGTGCGCTATGAAATTCGTTTTATTAATTAATCAGTCAAAGAAAAATTAACAGCCTGATTCATGTACGGGCCGTTTTGCGTGTCCCTAATAGCGAATTATAGCGACTTGCTATTGAGGAAACGCAAAACGGCATTCATGTACTTTTCGGGGAAAAAATAGCGAGTCGCACGCGGGCGCTAAAGCCGTTAGCGACCAACTAAAAACGCAGAAAAATCGCTATTCCCGGCTACCTGCGTCGGGATTGGGACTCGCAATACCGTGCGATCGGGAATGCGACTCGCAATCCCGTGCGATCGGGAATGCGACTCGCAATCCCGTGCGATCGGGAATGCGACTCGCATTCTCGCGCGATCGGGAAAACGGGAAGTCGCTTTCCGAGCACCGTGATGACATCACAACCAGGAAGCAGGCAGTTCCCACCCCCAAACACCACAGTGAGGCAAACCTACGAGGGAGCAAGTCGGAAAGCAGACGCCAAACCAGCGATAGCGACTCCACAAACGACTGCAATAGCGACCTAACTGCTGCCATGTCTGAGGAACCTGTCCCTGGCCCCAGCAACAGCGCAGGACGAAAGAGAAAGCTGAAGTTCTCAGAGCAGGAGCTCGAGAACCTAATTGAAGGGGTGGTGGCCAACCATGACAGGCTGTTTGGGATCAACTCCAGGAAGGTCCCAGAGCAAGACAAGCGGAGGATCTGGCTGGGAATAGCCTCCAGCGTAAACTCGGTGGGTGTGGCCGATAGGTCATTGGAGGAGCTTAAGAAGCGCTGGTATGACCTCCGAGGTCGTGCCAAGGAGAGGGTGGCGGAGCGCCTTGGAGAGGCATCGGGCACTGGAGGTGGCGGACCGACAGTCCCACCCAACACACCCTTGGAGGACCAGGTCGAGAACACCCTTGAGAGGGAGGCGTGCGTTGGCGTGACCCCTCTGGACTCCTCCCGCCCCACCCAAGACACCCAAGGTAAGTGGCATGCGACTGCGACCCTGTCCCCTATGACCGTCCCTGACCAAATAGGCTCACTTATTGGCCCTTAGTCATGCCTTTGTTGTGCATCAGGAAATGCCCTGAAGCATTGTGGGAGATGTAGTATGTCCACAATGTAGTAGTACCACAATGCAGCCAGAAAGGTTCCAAAGTACGCAAATCCACAGCCATCCAGGGAATGTCACCCAGCATGCATGTAACATCTGCACGTCTGACAGTCACATGCAACTAATGAGTATCCACTTACCCTCACAGGTGGCGCAGAAAGCAGTGACAGCGAGAGGCTGCAGATAGATTAGGAGGCCCAGGAGGAGGATTCTCAACCCGAAACCCAGGCACCAGCCCCTGCCGCTGCAACAACACCAGCAGCCAGGCCCCCCACCATTGCGGCACCTGCATCTGCCGGCCCACCGGCAGCCAAGGCCAGGCCCCCCACCGTAGCTGCTCCTGCATCTGCCGGCCCACCGGCAGCCAAGGCCAGGCCCCCCACCGTAGCTGCATCTGCATCTGCCGGCCCACCGGCAGCCAAGGCCAGGCCCCCCACTGTAGCTGCATCTGCATCTGCCGGCCCACCCGCAGCCAGAGCCAGGCACCCCACTGATGTGCCTCCAGTCCCTGCCGCACCAGCAACGCCTGCTGCGACACCACCTGCAGCTGGTGCAACGAGATCTGGGCCTGCGACAGCGGCAACACAGCGGCCGATCAGCAGGAGGGGCAATGGGCATCGCCATGCCTGTATGAGCGTAGAGAGGCGCATGCTCAGGATCCACCAGCGCCAGTCACAGCAGCAAGGAGCCATCCAGCTCCAGCTGCACAAAAATGGGCGCAATGTGGCGGGAGTTGGAGACTGGATGGACCGCATGACGGCGGCCATGGGCCGCATGACTGCAGCCATGGAGGAGAACACTGCTGCGCTCATCAAGCACCGCAGTGTAGCAAGCCGGCGCCACCACCAGCTTATGAGCCGGCTGTCCGCCTATAGTAGGTCTAATTATGTGGCTGCAAATGCCACCACCCAGTTGTCGCGGCGCTCCCTCACACAGCAGCACCAACTGGTCCAGTGCTGTGAGGACATCACCAGGGTCCTGGAGCACCTAACCACCGCCGTAACAGCACTACACACACCTGCGCTACCGGCCACTGTAGGGGGTGACGATGCCAGTGAGGGTGCCTCCAGCGTGAGCAGCCAATCTGCCACACAGGTCCCGCCACCTAGGCGCAGCACCAGGGCAACGCCTGGTACAGGTGCCCAGGATGAGGATGAGCCTCAGAGGCGCTTGGGCATTACGCGCAGGAGGCGCCTTTGACACTGTCTGAAGAACACTGGCACAGGCTGACGTTAAGCCTGCCATGTACCTTCAGACTGCAGTATGAAGGAATACTGTAATTTGTAAATAGTTGTACTCATTACCTTTTTCTTGTGAATGAAACAAATACATTTATTTTGCTGCACACATTAGCCTTGTGTTATCATTACATTTTGCATGCAATTGTGATATGTGGGGTGGGGGAAGAGGGTGGGCTAGAAATTGTTCGCTGTGATGTGGTTGCGACGTCTGTGGCCTTCAGCTGGGTTCTCCCCGCGTGCATGGTGCGCATGTGCTGGTGGCCGGTCGTCCCTTTCAGATTCACTGCCTGAGATGTCAACAGGTATCCGGCGCTTGGTTGCAATGTTATGAAGCATTGCACAGACAGCCACAATGCGGCAGCACGCAGCAGGACTGTAATACATGGCCCCACCTGTCTTGTGCAGTATACGGAACCTGCTCTTGAGCAGGCCAAATGTCCTTTCTATACAGTTCCTTGTCCGGATGTGTGCAACATTGTAGCGCCGTTGCTGAGGTGTGGCAGGGTTGAGGTAAGGGGTCAGGAGGTATTCCCGTAGGGCGTAGCCACTGTCACCTGAATGAGAGGAGCAGATGTTGATTGCCTGTGCAGCGCAGTTACTTCATAGCAATGTGACATTGTCGACAAAGTGTACTTACCAAGTAGGTGTCCTTCCCCAAACTCTCCCCTGAGCAGTCGTGTGTGGAGTCCGCTGTGCCTGAAGATAAAGGAGTCATGGGTACTCCCTGGGTACTGGGCCACAATGTCAGTGATGATGGTCTTGGCATTGCAGACCATCTGTATGTTGAGGGAGTGGTAGGACTTCCTGTTGCGGTACATATACTCCGTGGCAGCTGGTGGGCAGATGGCGACGTGGGTACAGTCTATGCAGCCTAGGACATGGGGAAAATGGGCTACATTGTAAAATTGTAGTTTTGTCAGGTCCAATTCCTGTTGGCTCGTGGGAAATGTGATGTGGCGGTGGAGCTGGGTGAGCATGGCGTCAACAAAAGTGTGGAGGCAGCGTGACATGGTGGGCTGGGATATCCCCCCAGCAGCCGCTACTATGCCCTGGAAACTGCCGGAGGCCAGGAGGTGCAGGCTGCACAATACCTGCACATGTGTAGGCACAGAATTGTTTCGCCTTGTTGGGTGCTGCATGATGGGGTCGAGTTCTTGTATCAGCCAGGTGATCATTTCCCCATTCAGCCTGTATTTAGCATAAATCTGTTCTCTGGTTTGGCCCAGCAAGGTGACCCGCTGCCGGTAAATCCTTTCCTGCCTCATGCGTCTCCTCCGTGCTGCTCGCTGTAGCCTTCGCCGCCTCACCACCATGTACATCCCTGGCATTGTGGAACGCCTAATGCTGCTGCTGAATGTCCTTATGTGTGATTGGTCAGGCCTGGACCTGTTGGTGATTGGCCAACTGTTTTTCAAATTTTACTTATTCATGGCTTTTATGGTTACCACCTGCTTTGAGTTGTCCTTAAATTGCGCCGCGCAAACGTGCGATTTTGGGCTTTTTCGCTATTGTATTTTTTTCATGAATGCCGATTGAGACAATATTGCGTTTCGCTATTTATTTCGCAGATTCCGTGGTTGGTCGCTATTTCCGTATCGCTAATGCTCGCCTACCCGGAATCTGCGACTATTATTGCGTAATCGCTATTGTAATCGCTATTCTGTGTTTGCGAAATCGCTTTATTGTTCTTGAATGCCGATTCCGTATTTTGCACCCGCAATTCCATTTTCGCAGCCATTGCGGGCGCAATTTTGCTTCATGAATCAGGCTGTAAATGATATTGTGTCATTATCCTTTTATTTTTCTTTGACTGACTCCGACGAGTGGGGAGACGCTCCTCTGGCATTATGGAGGAGCTGCCCCTGCTAAGCAATGGACATAAGAGCAACTTCTCAAGGAGAATCCCTTGTTTGGCCCGGTTCAGGCCTCGGACGACAAAGGATCAGATGTTCTGGAAATGCAGCTTGCCTCTGCCTGCCTGCTAAGAGCACCTATCAAGCAGCACCATAACAATGCCACAACCAGAATCAGGACCACACAGTGACCGAAACTTCTGCATCATTGCTGCACCTCTAGTGAGTTCAGTCACAGTCATCATGCACTGCCACTTGACAAAAACTGCTTTTCAATGATCTCTGCTAGAATACCTGCGTCCTGCTAAAACAATTCTTGGAAAAACCAGTAGGTCTGATATTAGCAATGACTCTTAATTTAGCATGTCAACATTACAGAAGGCCATGTTAGAAGGGTAAATTAACATTTTAGAGAAGAGAGAAAACAGTGTGCCCTTTTTCTCTTTCTGCCCTTCCTTCTACCCAACTAACTCAGCACTCTGCAAATCTTAAAACAAAAAACTAATTATCAACACTGTTTGCCATATCAGAAAAACACAAACAAGTGGGGATGACCCCAGAGCTACTACCATATAATCTTAGGCCCCAGTCATAAAGGTAAACTTAGACCAAAAGTCTCAGTTTAGACCTGAAGTCTAACTTTAGACCTACAGTCTAACTTTAAAAGTAGTATAATTATACTTTTAGTCTAAGTTAGACTTTTGGTGTAAAGTTAGAGTAAAGTAAAGTCTAGTAGTAAAGTCTAACTTTACTACTAGATCTTCACATAGGAGAAAGGTAACTGGTAGTAACTTTACACGCTGAAATTCTTCACTCCCTCAATCCAGGGGTGGAGACATGTAACTCTATACCTTGTGTAAATCTCCACTGGGAAATGGTGCATAGCACAAAATGGAGCATTACATCTAGGTATAGGAGGAGAATTACGTCTGGGTGTAGATACAAGTAAATATACATGCATATTTATCTTTGTGAATCAGACCCTTAATATGTGGTGATAATGATGGCAGAAGAGCATCATGGCACTGACAGACATGGGGGGGCCCTGAGAACAGATGTTGCACAGTCATGACCAGTGGGGTGCAACACAAGAGGAACATCATGGCTTTGACTGTCTTATGAGCGAACAATGCCTGGGCCACTACCTTACCTTGACCGGCTCTCGAGACACAAAGACATTAACATTAAATACTAGGAGGCCCCAACAAATTCTATAACCGGATTAGATTAACTGCCTGTAAACTCAATTGTTTGCAAAACGTATCTCAAAATGCATCATCTGGTCTCATTTCTCCATTTTCCCAACGTTTTTACTGTGGGAGAATGCCCAGATGTCACTGATGTGGTCCGACCAACTCTGCAGAGAAATACATTATGGAATATTTAGTCAGTTTCTCTTCATAACTACCTATAAAACCTAATGAGCTCCCCTCAGCTCCCATCAGTCGCAGGAATGATACCCAGATGGTTTGGGTTAGAGTTAAGCAGCTTTTTTTTCTATTTTTCTTTCTTTCTCCCTCTCTTTGCCTTTTTGATTAATTTACTTCTAATTAACCACCATATATTCAATTTCAGAGAACATTAATAGCATTTTAAAATATACAACTGTGCATGAACAAAGGTCTCACATTATGGCCTGAATCACAAACATTGATAAACAGAGAGATGAGGTATATCAAAGACTCTAATCTGCAATTTACCAGTTTTGATAGGCTTTCAATTTCGAGAAGGGAAGCATTGTACAAGGAACAGAAGTTCTTCGCCACTTCAAAGGATTTAAGCGTTGAATTAAAGGTGAAGCAAAATCTGTAAAATGCCCACCCTTCGGGACACTGTTCTTTTTGAGCAGGTACACATTGATCACCTGCAATAAAATATAAAACATGTAAAAAAGTAACAGGACACATAGGAATTAAGCATGTTCTAAAAGTGATGTTGAATGTTTTGTATGTAAAGAGTCCAAAGTTGTGCCTTCCTCTGAAAAGGTGAAAGCATCCCTTGATGCACTGCTATACGATCCTACTGGGGACTGCCCAGCGTTCCTCAAAAGTTACACACAAAAGCTTAACTGTTCATATTCTTTATTTCTTCTTCTTATGGTTCTTTCTTTACTCTTTGTTTAAACATCCTGCATGTACATTTATATTCATTAGGTCAGTCCAATGCATTACGGTCGCTATGACCTTCATCTGGGACCATATGAGCTGAAAACAAGGCATAACAGTACTGTGTATCAGTAATAAAATCATAACATAACAACACAAAAGCATTCATGCATGTTCATAATACAAATCAAACAAAATGCAAACGTTGTGATCAACTGTGATATCACCCAAGTGTAAACATGCTGTGTGCTACAGAGTGCCAAGAAAAACGCCAATAAGGCACTCACTTATTCTTCTCTTTGTACTATTCGTTATAAAATCAGAACGCTATCTGAAGAAAACCAAGAACGAAATCATTATAGGAAACCCCTTAAGCTGGAGGTTTCACAACTGCTACTAAATCAACCTGTTTGCATGTATGAATTACTCACTTTGTACACGTGAAAAAACACGTCTTATCTGTGCTGTTCACTCTTCCGTAATAAAGGTTCCGGCATTAGCGCGATGCCGGTCCTCATTCCGGACCTTTAACAAACTCCTTGCACAAACCTTCAGTGTTCCTCGCTCTCATTGGTCGCGCCCCCGATCACGTGATCGGGACCGCAGCCAATGGGAGCGACGTGGTCCTCTCTGATAGTCTTCGAACATGCGCGGGGAAAATATGTGTAACGAAATGAAGCTATCAATAAAGTGTCATGTTGACAGCGGTGTGCAAAAAAGAAGAATAGAACTCTCATGGGAACAAAATAAACTATGTCATATCTAAAGGAAGTGCTTCTTGAAAATAGAAAAATGTAAAAATAAAATATGTGACTTTGTGATTACACAGACCCTACTGTGTACTATTATAGCAGATGACTCGTCCACCCAACCCTGTAGGAAAGGCAAAACGCGCTTATATACAATTATTAGCAATGTTTAGAGGTAACATGTAAATTCAACGCTGACCTCAATCACTTCTAAAACTGTGAACTGTAATTGAGACACGTTGTGTTTCTCTTCCTTAAAATGAGCTGCTACGGCTGACTTGATGTTACCTGTCCTGATGTTCGACTTGTGTTCATTTAGTCTTGTTTTTATCTTGCGGGTGGTTTTTCCTACGTAAACCTTCCCGCAAGGACATTTCAACATGTAGATGGCATTCGCCGTGTCACAGGTCGCATTCACACGGAGCTTGATGTTGTGTCCTTTCATTGGATGTGTTATTGCACTGCCTCTAATAATGTTGTTACAGTGTCCACATTGTAGGCAAGGTCTAGTGCCTCGGTATGTTTCTACTTTTGTTTTTTTTAGTTTTAGCAATTCTCCAAGATTTTTACCTCTGGTGAAGGCAAAAATGGGCTGCTGTTCGAAACTTTTGTCAAAGTCACTTTCGGCTCGTAGGATATTCCAATGAGTTCGTATGATTCTCTTGTATTTGTGGCTCATCGTTGAGTATTTAGACACTATAGTCATCCTTTCTTGCTTTGCTTTGACGCGAGTCTTCAAAAGTTCTGCTCTAGGGATACTTTGAACCTTGTCAATGGATTTGTTAATCAGGGTCGCTGGGTATCCTCTCTTACGAAATCTTTCACCCATAGTTTCTAATGTGCTTTTCACTTTGTCGGTCTCAGAGGTAATTCTTTTTGCTCTCATCATCTGAGATGTCGGTAAGTGAGTTTTCAACGAATCCTGGTGAAAACTTTGAAAATGAACAGTGTTGTTTCTGTCAGTAGGTTTCCTGTACATCTCCGTTTCTATCTTGCCTTGGTGCAACTTCACTCGAACATCCAAGAAAGTAATGGAAGATTTAGACATTTCCCAGGTAAGTTCTATTCTCTCATTTTTTGAGTTCAGTTCAGTTAGTGCCCGTTGGAGTGATTCTTCAGTGTTCTTCCAAATGATGAAGACATCATCAATATAACGGACTAGCATTTTCAGGTTGCTAGTCCAAGTGGGGTTGTTCAAGATTAAATGTTCCTCATATGCCTTCATGTATAGGTTGGCATATACCGGGGCGGCGCAATTGCCCATTGAGGTTCCAACCAGTTGTTGGTACCACTTGTTGTTGACCTTGAAGTAGCTGTGATAAAGCGTAAAAATTATCAACTCCATCAAAAAGACTTGCATTTGTTCGTTGTAATCGGTGGTTAAGATTGCTCGCTCCATCGCTTCTATTCCAGCTCCGTGAGGTATTGAGGTATACAAAGACTTGACATCTGCTGTGCATAGTAGTAATTCCTCATTCACACCAATTTCCAAGAGGCTTAATCTCGTTAAAAAATCTGTGGAATCTTTGATATATGTGACCATGTTTTGTACTGTAGGTTAGGTTGCATGTATTTGTCAATAAATTCACCGGTGGTTTCATGAATGCTATTCCTCGTTGATACGATGGGACGCAGTGGAGGATCCCATAAGTTCTTGTGCACCTTCGGTATCATATAAAAAAATCGGGCTACTGGGACTCTCCTTGAGCATAAAAATTTTTGTTTTATCATTGATGGTACCATTCTCCCTTGCTCGGACAACCAGTTCTGTCAATTTTTTGGCGTATTCATGAGTAGGATTCAGGTTTAGTTCTGCATAGGTGTTGGAGTCAGCTAAATGTTCTTCTAGTTTCTGTTGATACATGTTGGCGTCCATTATAACTAGGCCTCCGCCTTTATCTGCTTTGGTGCAAACGATATTCTTGCTGTGTGCCAGTTTTTTTAGAATGTCCAAATCCTTGTTCGTGAGGTTTCTCCTGGGCTTTTTATCGAATCTAAGCCTACTCAGATCTTGCCTAACCAGAGTTTCAAAAAGGTCTAAGGTCTTGTGGCTTGTGGGAGCCATGTAAGTGCTTCTTGCTCGTAACCCTTTAAGTTGATCTTGTTCAGTTGTGATAGGTTTATCGACTATGTGATCAAAGAAATAACGCAACCTTAATTTGCGCATCAGTTTGAAAAAACTGATGTCAAGTTCGAGTGAATTAGTGGGGGTTGTCGGGACAAAAGAAGTGCCTTTTTCCAAAACTGCTAATTCTTGTGTAGTCAACTTGTACTTGGAAATATTGATCACTAGGTGCTCTTGGGTGTGGTCTTCTTTCTCTCTTTCTCCTTTATTTTTGTAGTGACACTTCTTGTGTTTGGAGCTTCCTTTTCTCCACCTGGATCTTCTTGTAGGTCTGGGCCTACTTCTAAAAAATGCTTGTCAACATGACACTTTATTGATAGCTTCATTTCGTTACACATATTTTCCCCGCGCATGTTCGAAGACTATCAGAGAGGACCACGTCGCTCCCATTGGCTGCGGTCCCGATCACGTGATCGGGGGCGAGACCAATGAGAGCGAGGAACACTGAAGGTTTGTGCAAGGAGTTTGTTAAAGGTCCGGAATGAGGACCGGCATCGCGCTAATGCCGGAACCTTTATTACGGAAGAGTGAACAGCACAGATAAGACGTGTTTTTTCACGTGTACAAAGTGAGTAACTCATACATGCGAACAGGTTGATTTAGTAGCAGTTGTGAAACCTCCAGCTTAAGCGGTTTCCTATAATGATTTCGTTCTTGGTTTTCTTCAGATAGCGTTCTGATTTTATAACGAATAGTACAAAGAGAAGAATAGGTGAGTGCCTTATTGGCGTTTTTCTTGGCACTCTGTAGCACACAGCATGTTTACACTTGGGTGATATCACAGTTGATCACAACGTTTGCATTTTGTTTGATTTGTATTATGAACATGCATGAATGCTTATGTGTTGTTATGTTATGATTTTATTACTGATACACAGTACTGTTATGCCTTGTTTTCAGCTCATATGGTCCCAGATGAAGGTCATAGCGACCGAAATGCATTGGACTGACCTAATGAATATAAATGTACATGCAGGATGTTTAAACAAAGAGTAAAGAAAGAACCATAAGAAGAAGAAATAAAGAATATGAACAGTTAAGCTTTTGTGTGTAACTTTTGAGGAACGCTGGGCAGTCCCCAGTAGGATCGTATAGCAGTGCATCAAGGGATGCTTTCACCTTTTCAGAGGAAGGCACAACTTTGGATTATGTAGGGCACCTAAGGCAAGAGGTGCCGCTTTGATTGCACGCTCAGCTAACAAGAGGAGCTATCGAACAGAGACTTAAGCTTTATTTACAAGAATAGCAGTGCGCTCAGAGCCCCTAGCTGTCACAGTTTTGTATGTAAAGAGAACATGCTGACCTTCTGTTCCAACATACACTGACGAGGACTCATCTTTGTGATGAAGAGAAAAAATTGCTCATGCATACTGAGCTGCTGCCACAATGAGTTTCCAAATAATTAAGATGTATGCACCTCTTGAATACCCCACTTTTTGGCGCTAGCATGCACAATTTATGATTTAATATTTAAATATTCATATATCCGGTTCCCTACATTGGAGTTTTGTTGTTTTGGTCTCCTTGTATAGATATCACTATTCTCTATTTGTATAAATTGGTGCGGGACTTTTATTGTGTTGTGTCTTTTACTTATTTACTGTTTTGGGGATATTAAATGCTTTATGCATACCTGTCTCCTAAATTACATCTGACTGCTCATTTGCCAAGCTACCAAGGACTGAGAAAGGACCTATTAGTGATTGTGAAATTATTACTAGCTGAAGGTGAATTCCCCCACCTACTAATAATGCACTTTCCTACAAACATGTTATATTATTAGCATCTCCAGCCAGCAGTGCCATTTCAACTTTCTCATCCTGTTATCTAAACACGTTTCAAAAAAAAAAAAAAATTAAAACTCACAACAGTTTTTCATCTGTTTTGCCAGGCTTCTACACTAGCTGAAGATACCTTTTAAAACCGAGGACGGAATTAGGTCTTGGTCTTCTAGGACTGAGATAAACCTTTGAAGCACAGACATGACACTGCTTGATCTCCTACTGACGAACACTGTGAAGGTCATCTTGTCTGAGTGGAAATCCTTTAACCATCTTTGGGGTAAACAACCTTTACGACGCGGTCAAAACACCGCAGTACCATTACAACGCAGCTTTTAAAACGCAAGTCGTTACCACGACTTGCACTGGAGGGCGCTCTAGAAAAGGAATAGTAGATTTACTATTCCAACACCTTCCCTACTGTACGTAGGCTGGAGTTGGAATAGTAAATTATACTATTCCTAAGTCCAGCACCCTACAGCGCAAGTCGTGGTAACGACTTGCATTGTAAAAACGGCGTTGTGATGTACCGCGATCATTTTGATCGCGTGGTAACATCATACATCCATCTTTGGGTCTCTTTCCTGAGAGGAGCTCATGGGTCACAAGCCAGCCGACCGACTGATATATCCCCAGATCTCCTCTGCTGTCTGACATTCTCTTTACAAGTTCAATGCTCTGGGGGAAACCAAGCTATTGCACTGATCACCACCAAACTGGACTTGGATATCCCACTACCCCATCGTCTTTCTCCCCTGTGCAGTGCCCAATCTGCCCCCAGTTCCACTAGTATTTGCCTTGAGTATCTCTAGTACAGTGGACTTAACTTATACTCCAAATGCATAAGATATATTATTCTCTCTCTCCTATCCAAGAGGGGACTTATTTCTCAAAGGGAAGATAATCACCGATGCACTAAATGTAATCTTGGTACCAATATATATGTATCTTTTGACTAAAGACTGTCTGCTTCCTCTCACGTTGATTCTTATAGGTGCTCCTTCTAATACCTATGTGTTATGCTACATCCTTTATATGCCTCGCAAGGTTGCTGTAATACTTGAACATCTTCAGTCATTAATGGTCAGTGAAGGAGTTCTCGAAACTGATCACGTAAACATTCAAAAATGAAATCCAATATGGTCTCCAAACATAATATTTGGAGCTCTCCTATTTTGGAGAAGCATTCAGATGTAAATCTTTCTTCAACAGCAGAGTATTAGGAATACTTATTGGCAAATAGCAAAACGATGAGCGCGTACCTCCATTTAGGAATAATTCACTATTGACTGGACATCTGTTGTTGGTGGGACTTCCTGAGCAGGTTGTGGAGTCAAAGAACAAGATGAGGCTGCTTTTTCCCAGGGTCACAACTGCCAGGTTTTGCAGAGAGGGAATAGAGTTTTGTGGAGCTAGCTCCAGAAATGCACTGGCTCAATGCAGTCAGAATTTTAAGGAACAACAATAATTTAGGATATCCCCCATGACACTGTTGTTTAGGAGAAATTACAATTAGGTGCCTGTCAGAGAAGGATAATACATGTTTAGGAGTAAGATAGTTATTGAATGGTCGTTCAGTTTCAGTCCTTGCAGGTTGATAGCTTGGAACATATCTGTGCTTATTGAGGATTGTACGGACGTTATATTGCTGCCTATTCTTACATGTAAAGATAAGCCCCCTGGTGGCCTTTCAAACACGTTGGGTTTTCTGCTGGCTGTTGGAATTCCTTAAAACCTGGAATGACCAATGGAGCAAGCAGCCTGGTTTCTTAGAGGCACAACAGATTCCCAGTCTGTAAATATTCAAATGAAACTCTGTTCTGTAGCATGGTTTTTAGTCCATACACATTCCACGAAATTACTTGTATGGTCTTATTTGTTCTGCTCGCAGGCCAGTTGTTTCTCTTTGTTCTAGGAACAATTTGATTGTTGATCTGATTGAATCGTTGCAGCTCCATCCTGGGGGTGTCTGTGTTGATGGGGCTTTCCTTTCTGAGATAATACGCCCTGTTCCTTTGGAGATAGTTGGAAGGTGTATTCTTAAGTTGAGGATCGATGTGGCGCAAAGAACTGGATTTGTCCCTCTTAAAATGGACTTTCTCGGCATCTGTGTCCTTCTGTTGCTAAGTCCACCTCCTAGCATGTAGAGATATTTTTCCTCTTCTGGTTTCTGTACACTGATCCCCATTTCACAATTTGATCCTTATCTTTCATGATCTTTTGGACTATCTTGTTGTTTTTCCATGTTAATATTGTCGACTCTCTTATTTTGTTGCTGCTCAGGACCTCGAATTGTACTTGAATTAGATCTTCAGTTGTGATGGAAAATAACTCTAGAATATGTTGGAGGATTTGTAGGATGTTGACCCTGTCTAGGACATCAGAGCTTACGCTGGATGTATATTCTGGTGTAAAGAGAATAATATTGTCCTCCAATTCACCTTGTGCGTTGTCCAGTTGCCTTGTGATGGAGGAGTATGTTTATGGGCAGTGTAAATTTGTTGTATTTGCTCTGTTGTCTTCGCGGACGGCCTTATTCCCCCATATCCTGGAACTGTGTTGAAGGGATTGGTGTCCTTTCCCTGTCCGTCGCGGGCCGCAGTGTGTCTTGCTCTGGTCTTTTTGAGTGGCATACTATGTGGCAGCTCCCTCTGCTGTCTGTTTGTTGTTCGAATTCAATCTCCTGTAGGTGCAACTTCTTCTCTTCATTGTCCTGGTCATCCCCTCAGCTTGAATTTATAGTTGGTTGTGGCACTGGTGCTGTAGCTGACGGGTCATTCCCGGCCTGAGACCGAGCCTACCTCTATTTAGGAATAATTCACTATTGACTGGACATCTGTTGATGGTGGGACTTCCTGAGCAGGTTGCAGAGTCAAAGAACAAGATGAGGCTGCTTTTTCCCAAGGTCCCAACTGCCAGGTTTTGCAGAGAGGGAGTAGAGTTTTGTGGAGCTAGCTCCAGAAATGCACTGGCTCAATGCAGTCAGAATTTTAAGGAACAACAATAATTTAGGATATCCCCCATGACACTGTTGTTTAGGGGAAATTACAATTAGGTGCCTGTCAGAGAAGGAGTTGTGCCCTAATACCTTTAAGGGCCTTGGGTTGAATAAGGTCCAAAAATTAATCCGGGCATCCAGGAAAAATGACATGGTTAGAAGCAAGGCTAATCTGATTATCTGAATAGCCATCAGTACCATTTTCTGAAATAAATGATTATATTCAGCTGGAGAGACCTAATATTTATTATGTGTTTCATTTCTTTAAGATTCAGTTGGGAAAATTCAGCTCCCTTGGTCAAATGTTATCATAAAACCCACCCAGGTCCGTATTATACTTCCGCTAATCATAAAACTCCCCCAAACCTCCCTCACTTCTCTATATCATATAATATAAAATTGTGAACATTAAATACCGTTTACATAACTTTCTTTATAAATGAGTCATTCTTATACAAAATCTTCCAGGGCCCAGCCAGCTAATCAACAATGTTACTTTAACCACATCCTTCAGCATCAAGCCCTCCAGATACAACTGGCAGCACTTTGCTGAATCAACATCTTTTTTGTGTCTTTATAAATCAATATCATTGAGAATAGATTTAATATATTCAAAAGCACATTATGAACAACCTTTAATTATAAAGATTGTTTCCGGATTGGCAAACCGAATAACATCACAAAGCACACATGGCTATACTATATTACTATGAATTTGAGATAAGACCACTAGTTAATATAAAATGTTAAAAACTGCAACACAACACTCCAACAGAAACGGATTGTGTAGTACTATTTTTCTGGTCCAAGACATCATGCTAAAAAAGCCTTCTGTACATAACCCAATCAAAAACAAAAAATCTGAACTTTAAAAGCTATTATAATAAAAATACAATGTTAGGTATTTTGGCAGAAAAGCGGGCACAGTAATAATACCTTTAAAAAGGTTATTGGATCATACAGTATGATGAAGACTATTATTCCTAAAATTTGGTATAGGGATCTTCCAGTCATACCATGATGAAACAACGCAGCATCAACAAACTTGATCATATTTAATTATAATTAACTATGGTGAAGATTACTATTTCTGTGATCTGTGACAAGCATGTGTGCACCGTATTTCATCCCAGAACATTTTTGTGTAAGATCTGTCTAAATTTACATCTTCAAGGTACTAAATAAATCCAAATGAAACGTTTCTATCAAAAGGCCTTTTGACCGTTTCCTTCAAATCAACAGCTATTAGAACTAAACAAAAAAAAAACAAGATAAAAATGAATGGCAATACAGGGTGACAGAAATTACAAAACTGGCTAAAATAGAGAAAGCGACTGACTTTATCTTATTTAATATAACAAAAGCATACTTCAAAATATTCTGGAAAAACCTATAAGGGTGACTAGACATTTATAAACCCCTAAGCCAGTTCAGCTCTTTCCTCACCAGCAGAACTTTGTAATTAGACAACATAAACCCAATTTTCTATTTCCTGTCTTACTTCTTACTAGCCTCGTTCTGTCTTCTCTCCATTTTTGTTTAGAATGTAATTTGCAGTCTACTATAGCAAATCAATAGAAAATGTGTTATATTTTTACTTTTATAAAAAGCAGTGCAGGCAATAACTGTCCACAGCGCCCTGAACAGAGTTGTGTAGCGATCAGACGGGCACACTCAATAGACCCTCATGGCTGGCTTTAGGATTTGCCACTGTACAGCCTTGGCTGCTGGGTTTCTGCCATAATAGAGGTCTCTATAAAGACCAGTGCTGTATTAGTCTATTTTAGTATCAAATATTAATTTTCATTTTATGTGGCACAGGAAACAACTCCACAATAAATGCAATACAAGAGATGAGCCAAGAGTGCGTACAAATTTGAAACTTATGGAGGAATCCATGAGCCATGATCATAGGGACACAGGAGAAGAAAAAAGGTCTGACACAAACAACTCCAGTACATTTGCACAGTGAGGTCCAGGGTGTGAATACAAGAAGGGATGCCGGTACAACTCTGCAGACAGACTAACGGTGCCAAAGTTTGTTCTCACAGCCGATGGTTTTACTCCCATTCAGAGAAGATGAGGATTTTTTGAAGATTGTTCCAGCAAAAAAGTTGGTGCAGAGAGTTTTTTTTAAAGAGGCATTTGAAAAGTTCAGGAAGAGGCCCTTAGAGGTGTTGTTGGAGAAAAGGGCCATAACCTTGAGGCTGAACTGGAGGCATTGGAAGTGGTGAAAGAGCATTGGGTTGGAGAGAGGAGCTGTGATTCAGCTTGTGGAGTGAGCTGAGGTCTGTCGGTCAACGGAGTTATTTTAAGACGGCATTGGGATATGAGCAAGACAGCCTGTCTAGTGAAGACCAGTGGAATTGGGGAAGGCTGATGAAAAACCAATAATAACCGAATTTGCTATATCATCCTATGAAAATCCACACTGATCCATATCAGAAAATAGAGCCAGTGACATGAGAGGTGGGGCCAGACCTTGCAGACATAGGGAACATAGGAGTGGGCACTCTTTAAAGTGTCAGTGAAAGAGAGTCGCACTCAGCTGCCGCGGCCTAACTTGAGCTTCCTGGTTGAGATCGAGAGATAAAACAATAGAAGCGACATAGATGGGAGAAGGCTATGGAGGATTCAATTAAAATATTAGAGGTACTGAGAATAGGGAACCGCAAAATCACCGAATGCAAAAGGTCAGTGACTGTAGGGTTCTCTGTCTTACATAAGAAATGTTTAGTGAGGAGTATTCGGGTCACGCCTCCAAAAAGATGGAAGCTAAACCCATATGAGAAGATGACATCACGAATGTTGGTGGTGTAAAAGGAAAATTCAAAGTGAACATTGTAGAAACCCCATATTTAGTGAACTAGGACACATGTTTGAGAAGCACTGACACATGTATTGCGTTGCGATATTTGTTCAATGTCACTTTATTACAATTAGTTCTGAGGGCATATGTTGTTCTTCCTCCCATATCAAAAACTGAATATTCTTTTCAACTTTCAACTGCAGGACAGTTCTGCTGCTATGGACTCTACTACAAGTTTCACGTTAACTTCGCAGGGAGGCACTGGGCCAGAATTAACTATTCTGGCTGGTATCTTCCCCCGAGATGGCAGAGTTTACAAATGGTTTCCCCTGGAATGGGGAATACCATGTGGGCTTGGGAATACCGGATCTAACTTTGCATGTTATTCCTCCTTCCAAGGGAAATAATGGTCCAGAATCCTCCAACATTCACCACCAGCTTGGAGCAGGTGGTAAACGGTGAAGGGTCTTTTTTGCCCAGGGTGGGGTGAAAGGAGATGTAGGGTGGAGGGCGGGCAGGTAAATTTTTTAGGTCGAGCCTGGGCAGCGTATGCGCTGTTCTGTGAGGCATTCTGTATTCGAGTACTGTCTAGAAGCTCTGCCCACTCTCCGCCCATATTTTTCATTGACTTGTGTCATTCTCCGTTGCAAATGCTGGCCTCCGATTGGTTATCAGGCTTGTTAGTCCCTCCTTTGTACCGTCTTGTCTTGATTTGTAACCTCCCATGAGGACTGGACCTTTTACTTCGATTGTTACACGGTATGTCTGTAAGCACTATTTTCTTTAATGAGTTTCTCCTACTGCAGGCACAACATGCTTTCCTGCAGCATTCAGCACGCCATGCACGCTTTCACTTTCCAAGCAGTCTGGGACAATGGCGATTCTGGCATTTACAAGACGTTGAGCTACTGGCATTGTAAATGGCAATGCCTATTATTCGTTAATTGTCAAAACGGATAAATAAAAGGCATTTCCATTTACAATGCCAATAGCTAAAACTCTAGACCTGTTGCATTGCAAATGCTTGTCTTTCAGCTTGAGGTTGCTTCACCTGCTCCCTTATGATGAAATATGTGAGTGAGTGCGAGTGCCTGATGCAGCAGGTCCCTTCAGCCCTGTCGCTCTGTAGAGGAATATGCGACTGGAATTCTGGGGACTGAAATTTGTAGACTTGATAATTTCAGGTACAGTTGCATCAGGACAGACATATTTGCCCGGAGTGATAGCCCTTCTGTAATACCGCTCTAGGCAACTCATAAGTCAATCGGCAGAATTTTAGGCAAAATTTTAATATCAATTAATTACACTTTTATTAGTGAATATTTTGTGTCAGTGGTAAGCTATGAAAAATATATTGAGAAAATGACAAAAGCTTTAGGATGTCATACTAATAGTCGACTGTGTAACAAATGTATACTAAATAACATTAGGCAGGTGTCTGAAACTTACCATTGGAACAGGATCTGGGACGAGAGGTCAATATAAAGATAACACCAAAGATGAATAAAACTAAACAAGCAGCTGCCACAACTCTCCAAAAACAGATGTTCTTCCGGAGGTCTAAAAAGAAAGTAGCAATAGGATTAAACACATTGAACAACAAGGCAACACTGATTCAATAATGTCTTGTATTTTTCTAGTAGGTTGTGAGGATTTGTTGCTGCAACCAAACTTGAAAATATCCTCAAAACGGAAACACAACATGAAAAAACAGGAAATTATCGACCACAGCTTTCTTGTCGTTGTTGATAGGTCATGAAACACAAAGAAGACAGAGTCCAGGGGGGTCAAAATGCCAGCCACTGAACATGAACATCTGTGAAATAAGGCAAGCAGCCTCTACAAGACACCAAAGCAAAAATAACAAGCAAGCTGCAGCCTCGTTGCTCAACCTTATTTCATTTTGACAAGATTGGTGCATAGGGACCCTTTAATCTAAACTTTAGAAGTGCTGTTTCAAAGCAATGCATTTTAGAGGCCCTCTCTTTCTTAGGAGTTTGTGTGGCATACATGAGGAAAGCTCTTTGGGTCCTATACATGTTTTCCACTCTAGAGCAAGTGCCAAGCCAGCTAGATCCAGTGTCAGTAAACTCCGGGGACACTTTTGAATTGTACTTACATGCTGGCAGCTATGTTTCACTGTATATAAACAGGATTAATCCTGTGAGCTGTTCACTTTCACCTAAAACATATTAGCAGGACTACCTTCTGCTCTGGCAATCTTTAATACACGACAGAGAAAGATACGTAGCCCCTATGTAGCAACAGCTGCTGCTACTACAAGCTGTGACAATGCTGTGCATTAATGAATAACTATCGGGGATAGTCTGCAATGAAGGTCTTCTGAGCAGAACTCCTCGGCCTCTTTGAAAATGTCATGTCAAATGTCAAACGTCAAACGTTCTTATATAGCGCACATATCACCGTGAGGTCTCATGGCGCTCGAAAATAATTTGGTCATTGAAGCCTGTGGGATGTGTCAGCTCTGAGCTCAAGCAGGTGTCACTGGGTAAAGTTCACAGACAGCCCGAGACTGCAGACAAACTCTGTCTAACACCTTTACATGGACTGCACTGCAAGCCAGACTCATGAAGTGAATTACTAGATGATCTGCCTGGCAGGATTTTTAAGTCAATCCCATTGCTGCTGTGGTTTAAACATGCACTCTTTTATAAGCATAAAGTACCAACACGAAACAATGCTTAACAAGACTCAAATATGCAGTAGGTCTACTGTTGTTTGTGCAAATATAAATGGCGACATTTATAGTTTCTAACAGTGCAACAGAAAGCAACCTGGTGAACATTCCAAAGCATTCCACTCATGTCCATCACACCAATTTTCCATACAGAACACTCACACTGGCTGAGCAGCTAGGAAGCAGGTAACAGGGAACATTATAAACACAACAGGAAGATACTACATCTTCTCCCCTTATAAGTGAAAAGTTGTAAAACCATACTAAAATGAAAACAAGTATACACAACAATGTACAAATGAAGTTAATAGCCCATAACCCAGGGATGAATGGGAAAAACTACTTCACAAGAGGGACAAAGACTAAACAAAGTAGGAAAGAAGAGTGAAAAGATACACACGAAATATCACACATCCTCCTCCTTTAATACTGAAACAAAAGGAAAGTCGCTCACTGACACAAAGTGAGATTACATCATATGAAAAGACAAGTGAAACAATGTGAAGAGAAAGAAGGTAGAAACACACTCTAAGAACTCTAACACTGTGAAGAGAAACAAGGGGGTAACGCACACCCAGAACTCTAACACTATGGGTGGACTGCACCCATGTACCTGCTTCTTATGTAAGGAACAAAACCGTGTAACATGTGGAGAAGGGACAATAACTCAACTTGCTACACCTCATGTGAGGGGCCATGAAGGCAATAATGGGACTGTAACCCATAACATAAACTTTATAGATGGGATTCAACCCATTAAAATGTCAGGAAACGGTGGAGTGCAAAATGGACAGTGACCCATAATGCAAACTATGTAGATGGGACTAACCACCCATTACAAACTGCGTAGATGGGACTAACACCCACTACAACAACCAAAATGTGAATCACAAGGTGACTTCCACACACTACATGACCAACATGCAGCACAAGGTGACTTATACACACTACATGGCCAACGTGAAGCACATGGTGACTTACACACATTAGGAACATGACAACATTTTGTTAAATGGGACTGCTACCCATTAACTGAGTAAAAGGGAGAGACAACCCTCAAACCACTCCAATGTAAGGGATAAGTGGCTACAATGTGGAAGTGGGACTAGAACCCATTCCCATCCCTCAAGAAAGGGATAGTGACAATCAAACAAGCCAAAACCACCTAAAAGAATGGCTCAAAGAATGTGGTTTTGCAAACCACGAGAATGAATAACCAACATCATAAAACGATAATAGCACCCTCCTGTAAGGGTCAGCGAGGACACAGAACGTAAAAATACTGGACAGACAACCCCCAAAAGCATCAACACAGCAAAAAATCATAGAATAGTGCATAAATAAACTATAGCACATAGCCATTTGAAAAACAATTAAACATGCGCCAGTGAGCGACCTCTCACCCGAGTAATGTTGAACTAGTTGCACTTTGGTTAGCCCAAATACGTAGACACTTTCAACCATTTTGAAGCTCAAGATGAAAAAAACATTAAAACGACAAACAGTACCTTTGTTGCAAGAGAACAAAGTCGTTGAAGACCACTTGATGTTGGAAAGTCTACATGTGAAATAAAAAATAAAATCCACGCGAAGATGACTAGGCTGAGGCAGCTATGAATAAAGTTTGTAGTGATGAAGGTCCACACAAGAAGGATGTAATTCCTGATGTTTATTTCATGAAGATGACAGATAGTAAAGTCCATAACATCAAGTAGATATGTAGTAGATCAGAGCCCCACCAGGAGCTGCCTGTCAACTGCTCAGCCCATGACCAACTGTCACTTCTCCTCTCTGAGTCCCAACATTCCGAGGCATCATCAGACACCAACATTCTAATGAGTCAGAGCACAGGCACTGGCTGAGCAGGGTTGGTAAAATATCTTACAATATAAATGCAGGATACTACATATATCCATTTTCCTTCCAACAGAAGAACAAATGCAAAATAAGATAAAAGATAGCAAGAGTGAACAAAGGACAGATAGCAAGGAAGGAACAACGGAGTGACTGAGAGAACAACAAGGAAAAGAGCAAGCAAAACAGAGCGAGAAAAAAGATGGGATAAGGCAAGGAGGTAAAGGTAAGGTGTGAGTAAGAAAATGGAAAACCCATCCTCAACAACAACGAAAAAGAAAGGAAAGAGAGAGAAGAAAGGGAGGCTATGCAAAATAGAGAGCAAACGTACCAAAGACAACCCCTTAGCACACCCACTGGCCAGGCAGGCAAGCAGGGAAAGAAGGACAAGGCACGACAGGAACAGAAGAGAAGACAACCCAAAGCACAGGGAAAAAAGAAGGAAGAGATTCCTCTGGAACAAGGAAGAACAAGAAGAACATAGCAAAAAGGGAAAGACTGAGAACCATAAAAGAATAACAGAGAATTGCGTAAGGAACAGATTCCAAAGTTGAAGAGGAAGTGCACATCAATAGGAAATCTGAACTGGAGAAAACAGAGAGGAAGCGAAGAGACACAAGCAGTATCACTATGCTCCTCCCCATTTCCAAAAGGACAATTCAATAATGTAATATAGAAAGTAAGCGTATTTCAAACAGCAATAGCATCATAGAAAATGATTAAGACCCATTTTCATCCTCTACTCCTAGACAGGAGGGTGAGAAGCACTGTAAATGGGACAAGAGCCCATGACAAAGTAGGCCATGTAAAGTAAACCCCCATGTGGAGGAAAACAGTACAGCCCTGTAAAGATGTGACTAAGACCCATAAGAAACCCTGTGTGAGGGTGACAATGTAAATGTACATGGGACTGTGACCCATAATGTGAAAGCCCGATAAAGGATAACTCCCATGTACAGGTCACATGTGTACATATGTTGTAATGGGACTAAAGCCCATAAGACGCGCCCTGTGTGAGGGTGACGGTTTAAGAAAAGGGGACTGTAACCCATGAAACGGTGCCCTAAGTAAGGGTGAAGACCGTATGTAGCCCATGTAGGCAAGTGTATGTAGGCAAAAGGGGCAAGAACCTATTGCCCTCCCTGTGTAGGGAAATGTAAAGTGTAAAATGGTCCACAAGAAAAATGCACAATGAGCCCCAGGAGGTGAGTGCCCAAAGTACATGAACACAAAAATGTAACCCATGTAGGTAAGAGTGTAGTGGCGAAATGGGGCACAACCCAAACCCAGGGGCAAAACCAAATGAAACCCCTATGAGTAAGCATAAAGTTAAAATTCAGCAATTAATACAATTAGCTATATAACTGCATCACATTTGGCGGAAACCACAAAGAGTCACTTAAAAGAAGCAACATTTTCTGTATTTATCCACTTTTAAAGATAAATGCAGAGAGAAAACACATTGTTTTCTGTCTGTATTTATCTGTAAAAATCAGTAAAAACCGAAAACCGGGAGCCTTAATTATAATAATGATGTTACTAATAAATAACTTACAAAGAAATTACTGGGCTACGTCTACTAATTCACCTCTACGCATAGAACTTACTTCTCCACTACCTGATCCTGAATTCAAGAGAGAAGACCAGTTTAGAAAAGTGGCCCAAGTTAGAACATTGGCAGTGTTGCTGCTGTTAATATAAATATATACCAAACAAGCACTGGCGTTGCCAATAGGTCTCGCAGTAGGAAAGTTGGAGCTATTGGTTTTGTAAATGACATTGTATATTTATATATCGTTATTGGCATTGTCAATAACAATATATAAATATAAAATGTCATTTACAAAACCAATAGCTCCAACTTTCCAAATGCGAAACCTATTGGCAACACCAATGCTTGTTTTGAAGATGTAGTCCCCAAATTTGAGACTCCATGACAGAGAGCGGCTGTGAAGGACGGAGAGGCGACAGGCAGAGACCACACGTGGAGGACATCAAAGGAAGGGTGGGAGGGGAAAAACAGATTAGCGAGCGAGAAAAGCCATAAACACCAGGGGGGCGGGGAAGCAGATTGCCTTCAAGCCTTTGAAGACAAATGATGGTGGTGCCTCTGATGTAATCACCAACACCCTTAAAGTACAAGACCACAGAGAAAAGATAGAGGGAGAGGGGCAGGGAGGGGGGGGAGCGTTCATGAAGGCCATACATGTAATAAATAATCACAGATGTTTTAGTTTAACCAGCCTATGATGTCTGAAGGGACGTCCTGAACTAGATTCTGGCATGTAACTACGAAAGGATAAACATTGAACACATTATGTGGATTCAATCTTTGCCAACAATCGATATCAAAATAAACCAAACCATGAAGTGATGCGAACCATTGCAAAATTGTATTACATTAATCATCCCTATGTTTTAATTACAGCTGAACTCCGCATGCGCCACGAGACACGCTGTGTCTGATTTGCAATCATGATAAAGAACGAATGAGTTTGAAATCCGCTTCATACTTTTACTATTAAAAGTATTGCATTAGTGACGTTCAATTACAAGTCATGCAGTTGTGTTACCTTGTAGCTTTGCATATGACATCATTCTTGAAAGGAAAATAATCCGCACAACAAACATGCTGTTGTTACACTACATGGTTTTCTTGTTGGTGTCCATACAGGTCCATGCGTGGAGCGTTTGCAGGCATGGTGCAACAGACGGGGGCGAGGGAGGGGAGACGAGGGTGCTCTGCAGGGGTGATGGGACCTGGTGTAGAGAAGGCGAGCAGACGACCGTGGGGGCAGAGGGAAGAGAGGGCAGTGGAGACTGGGGTGGCGACAGGGAGATGCATGCACGTGCATTGGGTGATAAGTTGCTTTTAAAAATAATATACACGCAAGTGTTCATTGTCTAACGTTTTTATGTACATTAACACACAGTCAAACAAGTGCTGCTAGACACCGAGTCACACGCTGCGTGCGAGTTTCGGGCAGCTGGGTTTTTTTGTGGAGAGCTTCCGGTTAAACAAACAGTGCCGCTTTTGAGCAATTCCAAAGCATCGGATTCATCTGGCACACACAGCTGTTTGTTTTCCGTCTCCTCTCTCCCTTTTCCTGTCCCGTCCCCGTTTGTGTTTTTTAAGCGGACCGCGGCATCGTGTGGAAGTCAGGCATGTTTGAATGGATGGTCGAAGGAGCACTGACAACAATTTAGAGGAAGAACCTTATATTGTAAAAGCATCAGCACTGAGAGGTCCAGCCCTTTGCTTAAAAAAAAACAGAAGCAGTACCTGACGTTAAACCCATGCTTCTCTCGCGAAACATGTGAAAGAAAATATTTTGAAGCATGTCAGTGGGAAGTTTGTGGTATTTAATTCACAGCTCTTCATGTTGGCTTCTAAGCACTCGACGGTGTGGAGATATCGAGAGTTATGGCACAGCCTTCATTCCGCTCGGACTATATCGACTCTATAACTCGGCCATGACCTTCGACTTGTTTATCATCGGGCTATGCGCTCAGAAGTGGCAGATAACATCATAGCGCTCTACAAAGCACCCATAGTAAAGAGACATCAATATAAACTTGCCTCTGGTTTATTACACCTCTATAGTTGTATCGTGCTGGAGGACGCTGGGATCAAAACTGTTTTTAGTTTGATTGGATTGAACAGAGGAGAATTTGCTGCACACGTTGCGTCGTAATTGAAACCCACATCAAACTTTATTTGAATCAGCAGGTTTAAGAAAGCTGATTTTTATGTTAAACAGTCCTGAGAAGAATAGCAAGCACTCTTTTCTCACATCCTCCCACAGTAACATTAATTGATGCATTGTAGGGATTGCTTGTTATGGGGATTTTTTCCCACGTGAAAAGCATATTTCCTCATAGTCTCGTGCTGTTGCCGTTTTCCTCTACTCATCAGACTCGCAACGAGCTACGTTTATTTGCTCCGTAAGGTGCAGTCTCACGGCCACCAGAAGATGTCGCTGTGGTCATGGCACGGAGGAGACGAGTGCAGGGAAATGAAACCCGCAAGATGTAAACCACAAGAGACCCTGTTGTTTGGGATGGTCACAAGCTGAGTGCAGGGAAATGAAACCCGCAAGATGTAAACCACAAGAGACCCTGTTGTTTGGGATGGTCACGAGCTGAGTGCAGGGAAATGAAACCCGCAAGATGTAAACCACAAGAGACCCTGTTGTTTGGGATGGTCACGAGCTGAGTGCAGGGAAATGAAACCCGCAAGATGTAAACCACAAGAGACCCTGTTGTTTGGGATCGTCACGAGCTGAGTGCAGGGAAATGAAACCCGCAAGATGTAAATCACAAGAGACCCTGTTGTTTGGGATGGTCACGAGCTGAGTGCAGGGAAATGAAACCCGCAAGATGTAAACCACAAGAGACCCTGTTGTTTGGGATGGTCACGAGCTGAGTGCAGGGAAATGAAACCCGCAAGATGTAAACCACAAGAGACCCTGTTGTTTGGGATGGTCACGAGCTGTGGTTGGACTTGAACATGCAGCAAGCAAGAGCATGTTAGAGAGCATATTGCTTATAATGCAAATACCGCTTTTAATAATGCAAACCGTTACTCGGTGAACCTCATGTAGGATTACCACCTTCTTAGAACAAAATGTGTTTACCTTTTGATGTCAAGTAACGCATAATAAGAACTGTTATGTAGAAAAAAATCGAACAAAGAACAAGAGCAGCAGGGAAACTGAAAGTACGGCCAGCCACCGGCCAGCCATGAATAATTAGGGGAGGAGAAGCCGCAGAGCACACGCTGGGAGAAGCCCTTTGATGTGCTGTGCGGCTGTGAAAAAATGCAATTAGGAGGGAGGGAGGGAGGCCGATGCGCGTGCTTGTTTGGTCACGTGATTCACGTGAACTCAAAGAAAACCGCACCAAAAAGCCCTTGGTTTCACAAGGATTTTGAGCACTTGAATTCTCTCCATTTCCCATTCCTTCGGAATGGAAAAGGCGAGACCTAAAAAATCGCCAATGCTGCCTATCTTGATTTACTGTTTATTTTTTCATCCCACCTTCGAATAAAACATAAAGTGAGGGGACCCTAGTTTCTTGAATCAATCTTTTGTTTTATTTTCTTTTACTTCATTAGAACTTTTTTGATCATTTTTTATCAAATTTATACATTTCAAAACAACTTTTTGCACACATTATAGGTAAAACATTCTATACAATGAACAACCCCTCCTGTCATTCACACTCACTCACATTTACAGATCACTGTCAGACACTCTCAAACATACTTTCAATCATACTAATCCTTATTTACAATCATGAGTCGATTATTTTTCAGAAAACACAAGATTTCTTTAACATGTAGCCATAGATATGTTGTAAACATCAATCTATAATCCATAAAATTTCGTTTCTAGTTGTTGTCTTATGGCTTTGAGAAAACACGGTCTACGCGTTTCGAACTCTTCTTATTGTTGAGTTCTCATCAGGACCTTACACTGTGAATGGAGAGGGGAGACCTGAGTTAGGCGTGTACTCTTGACCATATTTAAAATTACTAGTTGGATCAACATCCCTCATACATCTTACCTCTAAACTTGGAATCAAATAAATTGAAATGTTCCCCAGACAACACGACGCAGGACCACCTAAATGACATAAAATGCAAAGCTCAGCCGAGCTGTGCCAATATTGCTATATTCAAAACAGCATTAATAAAAGCAAGCCACTACTCACTTTTAATTCATGGCAGTCGTACACACTCTACCCTGTAAAGACACATAGGCATGTGGTTAGGAGGACTCATAATGTTGGTAGTTCATTCTTTCGTTAGTCTATGTGCTGCAAGGTGGGGTCATTCTTACCTAGAAATCTGTTTTGGTAGGTGTGGGTAGGAGAGAATGATTGTATAAGGATGATGCCCCTGCAATTAAAAACGAGATTTGTGTCAGCCGCTTTGCAAATTTGTGATTTTTCTAGTACCTCTGAATTGTGCTGTGACAGGACGCCAGTTTCGATAAAACGTATCAACGCTCACCTTAATTTTTGGCAATACTCGGTGTCAGGCTTTCGTTTGGTGCCGACGCGGTTTCTCGCTAAGAGTGAGGCATGCCGGGATTCAGTATATCTGGATCATCCGCTTCCCGGTCGCGCCATCTTGGAATGTCTAATAATCCTCCAATACGGTCTTCTTACTTACTCCGACTGTTTATTTCAGCGGGGATTTAAATTTTGAAATCTTTGTTGTCTCCGGCAATTTTTTATTTTTTCAGCGGGGATCTATAATTACAGCCTCCTTTTATAGTGAATCTACCAGCTATTTCGTTGGGGCTTGCTCGCGTCTGTGGAAGCCATATTGTAGTGTATACAGGAGGTGCCAACTCACCTCTTTATGATGATATATATGAATTGGTGCCCTAGAACCAACCACAATTTGTCATCTGGTCACTCCGATGTGTTGTGGTGCAAGCTTTCTAATTGTTAGGGGTCAAAAGGTTTAATGGGCTGTTTATGGAAATGCATATCATGTATATCGGTATCTATCTTTAGGATAGTCTATATATTTCAGAAAGTTCATTAAGTCCTTCTGTCGCGGAATTGAATTTCACAATCATCATTGCCTCATGTCTAGACAATTTAGCCTCCAGATCTCCACCTCTTAAGTCCTGTTCGACTTTGGCGATCACTGTCCATCGTAAATCACTCTCTGTATGTTCTTTTAAATGCCAATGATGGACCAACGGGGCATTTGGGACCTTCCTTTTTATTCTAGATTTATGTTGTTGAATTCTTGTTTTAATTTCTTGATTGGTTTTCCCAATATAAAGTAGGCCTTCACTAATTGTAAATCTCGCTACGTTATATACGGAGGAAAAAGGTCTGTGTGATTTACTTTATATTGGGAAAACCAATCAAGAAATTAAAACAAGAATTCAACAACATGAATCTAGAATAAAAAGGAAGGTCCCAAATGCCCCGTTGGTCCATCATTGGCATTTAAAAGAACATACAGAGAGTGATTTACGATGGACAGTGATCGCCAAAGTCGAACAGGACTTAAGAGGTGGAGATCTGGAGGCTAAATTGTCTAGGCATGAGGCAATGATGATTGTGAAATTCAATTCCGCGACAGAAGGACTTAATGAACTTTCTGAAATATATAGACTATCCTAAAGATAGATACCGATATACATGATATGCATTTCCATAAACAGCCCATGAAACCTTTTGACCCCTAACAATTAGAAAGCTTGCACCACACCACATAGGAGTGACCAGATGACAAATTGTGGTTGGTTCTAGGGCACCAATTCATATATATCATCATACAGAGGTGAGTTGGTACCTCCTGTATACACTACAATATGGCGTCCACAGATGCGAGCAAGCCCCAACGAAATAGCTGGTAGATTCACTATAAAAGGAGGCTGTAATTATAGATCCCCGCTGAAAAAATAAAAAATTGCCGGAGACAACAAAGATTTCAAAATTTAAATCCCCGCTGAAATAAACAACAGTCGGAGTAAGTAAGAAGACCGTATTGGAGGATTATTAGACATTCCAAGATGGCGCGACCGGGAAGCGGATGATCCAGATATACTGAATCCCGGCATGCCTCACTCTTAGCGAGAAACCGCGTCGGCACCAAACGAAAGCCTGACACCGAGGATTGCCAAAAATTAAGGTGAGCGTTGATACGTTTTATCGGAACTGGCGTCCTGTCACAGCACAATTCAGAGGTACTAGAAAAATCACAAATTCGCAAAGCGGCTGACACAAATCTCATTTTTAATTGCAGGGGCATCATCCTTATACAATCATTCCCTCCTACCCACACCTACCAAAACAGATTTCAAGGTAAGAATGACCCCACCCTGAAGCACATAGACTAACAAAAGAATGAACTACCAACATTATGAGTCCTCCTAACCACATGCCTATGTGTCTTTACAGGGTAGAGTGTGTACGACTGCCATGAATTAAAAGTGAGTAGTGGCTTGTTTTTATTAATGCTGTTTTGAATATAGAAAGTTTGGTACAGCTCGGCTGAGCTTTGCATTATATGTCATTTAGGTGGTCCTGCGTCGTGTTGTCTGTGGAACATTTCAATTTATTTGATTCCAAGTTTAGAGGTAAGATGTATGAGGTATGTTGAGCCAACTAGTAATTTTAAATATGGTCAAGAGTACACGCCTAGCTCAGGTCTCCCCTCTCCATTCACAGTGTAAGGTCATGATGAGAACTCAACAACAATAAGAGGTCGAAACGCGTAGACCGTGTTTTCTCAAAGCCATAAGACAACAACTAGAAACGAAAATGTATGGATTATAGATTGATGTTTACAACATATCTATGGCTACATGTTAAAGAAATCTTGTGTTTTCTGAAAAATAATTGACTCATGATTGTAAATAAGGATTAGTATGATTGAAAGTATGTTTGAGAGTGTCTGACGGTGATCTGTAAATGTGAGTGAGTGTGAATGACAGGAGGAGTTGTTTATTGTATAGAATGTTTTACATATAATGTGTGCAAAACGTTGTTTTGAAATGTATAAATTTGATAAAAAATTATCAAAAAAGTTCTAATGAAGTAAAATAAAATAAAACAAGGATTGATTCAAGAATTTAGGGTCCCCTCACTTTATGTTTTATTTGAAGGTGGGATGAAAAAATAAACAGTAAATCAAGATAGGCAGCATTGGCGATTTTTTTGGTATATAGATAAGGCTGTAGCTTGGCCTTGCTGCTTGGGAGCCCATACCCATGTGTGTTTTGTAGCTGTTAATATAAAGACCATAACATTGGACGTGAGGTACCTGGAAGTCACCTGATGGACGTTAACTGGTTGATTCTGGCTGCAATAAGGTGTCACACAAAAGACATTGAAGTGTCACACACGGGCATAATGAAACTTTACAATATCACATACGAAAACTGAACAAGCATTTGCAATGCAATAGGTCTCGCATTAGGAAAGTCTGAGCTATTGGTATTGTAAATGACACATTTTTATTTATGTTTTGTTTTTAAAAATAGCGAATTTAATAGCTTTGTCATTTACAATGCCAATAGTTAGAACTTTCGCAAATGTGACACCTATAGCATTTGTAATGCAATATGTGTTGTATTTACGTGACTTACATGTATTGATATTACAAATAACAATAGCTTTTAAATTTTTTTCAATAAAATAATACTTAAATAAAAGTTATTGTAATTTATAATGGCAATAGGTTAAAGTTTTGTAAATAACTTTTGTGAAGATTATGGTCAGTGTATTTTATTGTGACGAAAATCCAAGAACAGAAGTGAAATATTAACATATTTTTGTTACATTTGTAATAGAGCTTGAAACATTGAGAGAACATATTTGAACCAGGTGTTCTTGAATGGTTGCACAGATTGATGCTGTCGTGGCGCCGAGTGATGTTGTGATGGCGAACGAGTGATGCTGTGGCGTTAAGTGATGCTGTGGTAGCGCATAGTGATGTTGTGGTGCCCCTGAGTGATGCTGTGGTGGTGCGGAGTGATGCTGTATGCTATGCTATGTTTTCTTTTGCTATCCTATGTTTTGTTTTGTTATGCTATGTTTAGTTTTGCTATCCTATGCTTTGTTATGCTATGCTATGTTTTGTTATGCTATGCTATGTTTTGTCGTGTTTTGCTATGCTGTTTTGTTATGCTACGTTTTGTTATGCTATGCTTTGTTATGCTATGCTAAGCTTTGTTTTGTTATGCTATGTTTTGTTGTGTTTTGTTATGCTATGCTATGTTTTGCTATGCTTTGCAATGCTAGGTTTTATGTATGCTATGTTTGTTTGTGTTTTGTTATGCTATGCTATGTTTTGTTGTGTTTTGCTATGTTTTGTTATGCTATGTTTTGTTTTGATATGTTTTTGATGTTTGATGTTTTGTGGTTTTTATATAGCGCTCTGTCACTCCAGGGAGCATCCTGGCGCTTTTATCTTCATTGCTGACAGGCAGTATGGTGTTTCGACTGCGTTTGGGAAGTTTGAGTATAATTAGACCAAAGTTTTGCATTTTGATTCTGGGAGTCCGTAGATCCATGTTTTTAAAGATTTTTTGAAAGTCTGTTCTGAAGATATTAGACGAAGGTCTGTAGGGAGTGTGTTCCAGGCCTTAGCCCCAAGAACTGCCAATGATTTTCCCCCCTTGGTGGCAAGTTTAAACTTGGGGACAGTGATCAGATTGGCTGTGGCTGATCTAAGTTCTCTCGAGGGATAATACCTGTGGAATCTGTTATTTAAGTATTTTGGGCCCTGTTTGTGAAAACACCTGAATGTGGTCACAATGATTTTAAATAAGATCCGCTTCTGAATAGGAAGCCAATGCAGCTTGTTCAGGGCAGCTGATGCTGATGATCTTCTAGGCAACCTTAGGACCAATCTCGCTGCCGCGTTTTGAATAGTCTGTAGTTTATGTAGACTAGATTTTGTTACTCCAGCATACAGACTATTACAGTAGTCAATTTTGGATGTTATTAGGGCAACTGCTACTGTTCGGCGGGCGGGCAATGGTAGATAGTCAAAAAATGTGCGTAGCCCTTTCATGATGTTAAAGCAGGCAGCTGCTATTTCTTTGGATTGTTGCTTAAAAGAAAGCAGATTATCAAATTTTATGCCCAGATTTCGAGTGGCATTGATGGTGTCTGGGGGAGCTTCCGCATCGGGTGGCCAACAGGTGAGTGGGGAAAATAAGTTATTTTTCCCAAATGGTATGATCTCTGTCTTTGCAGAGTTACATTTCAGATGGTTTTCGTGCATCCACTTAAAGGTTGCCGTCAGACACTCTTTTAGGTCTCGTTCTGCTTTGGCTATATCTTTGTCCAGAATCAGGACCAGTTGGGTGTCATCGGCGTATGCGACCGTATTCACATTGAAGGACGCAATAAGACTTATCAGGGGAGCCATGTACAAATTAAATAAAGCAAGGCTAGGCTTTTGTTGTTATGCTATGCTATGTTTTGCTATCCTATGCTTTTTTTGTTATGCTATGCTATGTTTTTTTATGCTATGCTATGTTTTGTTATGCTATGCTATGCTTTGTTATGCTATGCTATGCTTTGTTATGTTATGCTGGTGAGGGTGAGTGAGGGTGAGGGTGTGTGAGAGTGAGGGAGGGTGAGAGTGAGGGAGGGTGAGGGTGTGTGAGGGTGTGTGAGGAGGGGTGAGGGGGTGAGGGTGGCTGGGGTGAGTGAGGGTGAGAGGGGGTGAGGAGGGTGAGGGTGTGTGAGGGTGAGGGGGTGTGAGGGTGAATGGGTGTGACGGTGAGTGAGGGGGTGAGGTGTGTGAGGGTGAGTGAGGGTGTGTGAGGGTGAGTGAGGGTGAGTGAGGGTGGGTGAGGGTGGGTGAGGGTGGGTGAGGGTGGGTGAGGATGAGGGGGTGTAAAGGTGAGGGGGTGTGAGGGTGAGGGGGTGTGGGGGGTAAGGTTGAGGGAGGGTGAGGTTGAGGGGGTGTGAGGGTGAGGGGGTGTGAGGGTGAGGGGGTGTGAGGGTGAGGGGGTGTGAGGGTGTGTCAGGGTGTGAGGGGGTGTGAGGGTGAGAATTTCAGTGCTTGCTAAAAACATCTTGATGCAAGGAACTGCACAGCTATTCTTTGTTCAGCCTTCGGATCTTGCTTTAAAATTAAAAACTACACTCCAACACAAGAAAACCTTAAAGCAAGCAATGCCGTCCTCCTAAATCTCGGTGATAAGATCACCCATCTCTGTTGCTAAGGTTAATAATGAAAAAATCCAAGAGATTCCAAGAGAATCCATAATAGTAAAACCAAAGTCTGTCGTAATCTGGAGAAACAAAATGCCGTCAGCACGATCTTTCTGACGTCAAAGTTCAAAAGAAAGACTGAAAGTCAAAACGTGATTGTATAAGGTCATAGAAATTCATATGCCGAGATCCCTCATTTGAATAGAACTTCAGCGGATATGCTGAGGCTCTGTGTGAAAGATATCATGTAGGACGGCCCACGCGTAGAAAGCTGTTAACAGCTGTAAGTAGAACTGAGGGTAATCCATGGTTCTAGAAGCGGGTGTGCTCTATCATTGAACCAGCAGTAGGTCATTGTCCGGGTCCGGGTAGATAGAGCAGTGTGCCTTTTTTCTCCTGAATTACTAAAAAAAACTCTGCATACATTGATGTATATCATTATGCGTTCGGCCTATTCAATCTCACTAACACACATTCATCTATACTCACCATGAACTTATGAAAATGAAAACTGTACCCATTATTTCTTTACCATTGTGGTAAAAAAGCAAAAGAAACTACCTGTTTTAAAAAGCACAGGTTCGAGTTCCCTGTGAAAAGCATTAACATATTTCCAAGCATGGAAGGTGAAGAAACATTAACCCGGTTAATTCAGAAGTGTAAACGAAACGGAACCAGAGACGCATATGGTTCCAGCTGAGCTGAGTGTTTTCCTGTTGCGATGCAGAGTGTTTTCCTGTTGCGATGCAGAAGGTGCTGGTTGTTTTAGGCTTGGAGGAACCTTTCCTGCTGCCGAGAGGGTGCATGGTGCTGCAAGCTGAGGGCTTCATGGGGGGATAATTGTAACAAGTCTCCCTCACTATCTATAAAAATGTTAACCCCTTCACAGTGCCTTCACTCCCGCAGTGCTTTGATTTTTGTAAATGTAATAATAATGCACTTCTATTAAAGCGCGGCAGGAAGGAGCTGTGTGCGGGGGCCGCCATAAAAATTCACTTATATCAAATTGCAACAGGAGGGGGCTGTTTGCAGTTGCCGCCATTGTTAATTGTACTCCCATATTATTGTAAAAACGGATGCCGTTCGGTAACTTAAAGCACGACACCTGGGGCCGGAGGGGGGTACGTGTGGAAGGCGCCATTGTAAGTGTGCGCAGTGTCCTTAAACAAACAAACAGGCACTGATGAGCGGCAGTGACAGCCCGAGGAAGTTACAAGATATAAGTAGTGGATGGCAAACGCAATCACACATGAGGTAATGGTGGGGGAGGGCATCACATGGACTGCACACGTAGCTGCATCTATGTCAATTGAAGCATTTGTTTTTAAAACAAGCATTAGCGGCAGCAATAGCTAAGTTTCTGAAAGGGGCTAGCTTACGTTGCATGGAACACACGAAAACGTGCTTCCGGGGTTCATTCAATCTCCTGTACGTGATACATTTATTGACATTTTATGAGACCGAGATGGTGGAAACCCTGGACGGTCCAGGGCATGCTAAACGTCTGTTCACCATAGACTTACTACCGGTCTTGTTTTTGACGCATGTTGGAACATGTAGTTTCACTTTTCAGTATGTTGAAGTACAAGCTTGTACTTCAACATAATGAAAAGTGAAACTACATGTTCAACATACTGAAAAGTGAAACTACATGTTCCAACATGCTTCAAAAACAAGACCGGTAGTAAGTCTATGGTGAACAGACGTTTAGCATGCCCTGGACCGTCCAGGGTTTCCACCATCTCGGTCTCATAAAATGTCAATAAATGTATCACGTACAGGAGATTGAATGAACCCCGGAAGCACGTTTTCGTGTGCTTAGAGTTGTGGAGCGCGAAAATAGAACTTTCTGAAAATCACCTACATTACACGAGTAATTGTGGCTTGTGGGGCGGCTAAATAGGAATGTTAATTATGATAACATGCTAAACCTGCTGTTCTGATATTATTTGTGTGCATACTATGTAATATGCAACTTTTGTTATATTGTATAGCGCGCAAATATCACCCGGTGAAGAGGCGCTTTAGAAACAAGCTCTTGGCATTGCTGTGGGGAGGGGGGAAAGGGGGAGGAGAAACGAGAGATACGGCCTGGCGGCCGTGAAAGTGAAAGTACGGCCGGCGGCCGTGGGCAGTGAATAATTAGGGGAGGAGAAATGCCTGAGGCAGGGCGCACGCTGGGGGATGCCTATGGGAGGGAGGCAGATGGCTTTGATGTGCACTCACTTTTCACGGGCACTGCATGGAATCGCCGGATGGTTAAGCTCTGGTTAAGCCCCTATATTCTCTCAAGCTCAATGCGCAAGCGCATTGACAGGCGAGACCTAAAAAGTGACAGTTATGTCTGTCTGGTAAAAGGATGATACAGAGTCCAGCTGTATAGTTGAGTAATCCTTTATTGTAGCTTGGTTCCGGGATAGGTAAGTAGGAGAAGATAGAAGATACAGATGTAGCCCCACCAGAAGCAGGCTCCTCTCAGCTCAGCCTGGGTTGACCAACTGACACTCTAACCACAGAGAGACACTCAGGCATTCTATGATGTTGTAGGCGTGGGAGGGGGGCTGGGAACGGGCGCTGGGCTGGGAACGGGCACTTTATCAGGAATAGGCTGCAGACCAGTATATTTCTTTAGACTCGGCTTTATTTGTAAAGTATGCTTCGTTCTAAACGTTAGTCTCTCTCTGGCAAACTCCAGCTTGTCCGTGGTGGTGGTGTCTTGCGTCCGGCGTCCTGGGTGACCGCGTCGTCCTCCTCACCGGTGCAGCGGCTCCGGAACCCAAGGAGAAAGGAGACCAACAGAGGGAAGCCGTTAGTGTCACGACTGATAACGTCTTTCCCAAAGCGGGACCTAGTAGTTGTGAGGGAGCACCCGTGAACTGTACAACTCCAAACAAAGTGCTCGTGCTCAGGAGGGCGGGGTGACGTGAGGAACTTAGGAAGGGAAGGGGGGGTTGGAGGGAAGCGGAAAGGACACAGGAAAGGCACGCACTGGGGTATCTACAGTATTCACACAGGGGCGCTCTTTCTCCCCACCCAAGTTGCCCAACGCCGCCGTACCTGAGAAAGCCACACTCCTCCCTCGGGAGTGTGGCACGGCGGTTCATGGGGTCGTTGGCCTCCAGGCTCTCCTCCGCTCCCGGTTCTCCCGTCCTCTCCGTCTTCTTCTTGCTTCGCTCTCGGTCTCTCCTCTCCGGCTCCGTCTCTCTCCTCTGCGGTGACGTCACACGCCGCATACAGGTCTTCCATCTCTTTCATCCATCCAGGACCTCCTGCGTCAGCCGGGGGCCTGGTCTCGTTGGAATCGACATACGCCCACTAAAAGGCGCCGGTGTCCAGTTCCTCGTCCTGTTCCGACTGCGTTCCCCATTCTGTCCTCGCTGTGCCCGTCTGTGGGGAAGGAGGGGAGTTAGGGTCAGGGGTCCACCAGTCCTCCAGGCCTCCCGCCCCGACCCTGTTACACTCCTCCCCCCTTGGATTCTCCTGATCGGGGAGAATGGGCACCCTCGACAAGTAATCGGCATTGCCATTGTCCAACCCCTTTTTGTGCATGATCTTAAACGTAAAGGGCTGGAGAAAAAGAAACCTTCTGAGTACTCGGGAGTTCTGGGTCATGTTCCTCTGCATCCATTGCAGTGGAGCGTGGTCCGAGTACAGTGTGAAAGACCTCCCCTCTAGATAATACCTCAACTTGTCCACTGCCCAGCGTATCGCCAGGCATTCCTTTTCGACCGTGGGGTATTTACACTCTCTAGGGTGGAGTTTCCGGCTTATGTAGAGTATGGGGTGTTCCAGCCCATCTTTCCCCTCCTAAGACAAAACGGCCCCAACCCCAGTGTCAGAGGCGTCCGTCGCCAGAGTGAAGGGTTTCTCGAAGTCTGGTGGTATCAGCACGGGGCTGGACGTGATGGCCCTCTTTAAGTCCTCGAAAGCCCTGTTTGCTTCTGCGGGTGGGGGTTTCCCTAGGCTGAATTTGGCGTTCTTTTTGAGGAGGTCCGTCAAGGGAGCTGCTACCTCTGCGAAGTTCATAATGAACCGCCTATAATATCCGATGAGGCCTAAGAAAGCCTTTAGTTCTTTCTTGGTAGAGGGAAAATGGGAGCTTGCTCTGGCCCGTATCTTCTCCTCCTGGGGTGCGATTACCCCCTCCCCCAACATGAACCCCAGGTATTTTACCCTGGGATATGCGGCTCTTGATTTCTTCGCGTTCACGTGTAGTCCCGCATGTTGTAAGGCAGTGAGGATTCGGTCTATGTGCTCCAGGTGTTCCTCCCATGTCCTACTGAAGATGATTATGTCATCGAGGTACACCGAACTGTACCCGGTGTGTGGGGCCAATACCGTGTTCATCAGTCTCTGGAACGTAGCCAGCGCTCCGTGGAGTCCGAAAGGTAGCACATTGAACTCGAACAAGCCATCGTCAGTGGCAAAGGCTGTTTTGTGCCTGTCTCTTTCTCGCAGCGGTACCTGCCAGTAGCCTTTGGTCAGGTCGAGTGTCGTGATGAATCTGGCTTCTCCTATTCTCTCGATCAGCTCGTCCACTCTGGGTATTGGGAAGACGTCGAAGGTTGATATAGCGTTTAAGGCGCGGAAGTCCATACAAAACCGGGTGGACCCATCCGGGTTTGGGACCATCACTATGGGCGAAGCCCAGTTACTTCGCGATGGTCGAATGACTCCGAGCTGTATCATGTCCCTGACTTCTCTCTTTACGTCTGCTCTCCTGGCAGCCGGAATACGATACGCTTTCTGCTTGACCACTTTGCCCGGTTCTGTCTCTATGCAGTGTTCGGCTAAGTTGGTACATCCTGGAACGTCCGAGAACATAGGGGAGAACCGTCTCAATCGTTGTAGGAGTTCTCCTTTTTCGGACTCCGTCAACTCGGGATTGATGGGAAGCAAGTCTAGGGTGGAGCCCTCTTCCCGGGACGGCAACGCGAGATTGGTTGTTTTGGGTGGGGGTCCTATCCATTTCTTCAACAGATTGATGTGGAAGGTCTGCTGTCGTCTGGGAGTGACCTGCACACGGTATGTTGTTTTTCCTATTGTCTCCATAACCCTGTAAGGCCCCTTCCATTCGCTTCTGAACTTTTGTGTGGAAGACGGGAGAAGTACCAAGGTCCAGTCTCCCTTCTTCAGTGTCCTCCATTTCTTGCCCTTGTCATAGTGGTGTCGCTGTTTGTCTTGGGTCCTCTCCAAGTTGGAGTAGGCTAGATCCCTCAGTTTGCCTAACTTGGATTTCAATTGTTTGGTGTACTCCAATAGGGATCGTTGATCTGCCGCCTCTTCCCTTTCCCAAGCGTCCTTGGTGATTTCTAGGAGCGATCTGGGCTGGCGCCCATAAAGCAGTTCGAAAGGGGAGAAACCTAGGCTACTCTGCACTTGCGCCCGCAAAACATAAAGGGCCAAGGGCAACAACTTGTCCCTATCTCTGTTTTCGGCGGTTAACATCTTTTTAAGTGTGGTTTTGAGCGTGCGGTTATATCGCTCTACCAGACCATCCGTCTGGGGGTGGTAGGCCAAGGTACGTATATGTCGCAGATCTAACGTTTTGCATACTTCGGCCATCATCTTAGAAACAAAGGGAGTCCCCTGATCAGTTAGGATCTCCCTGGGGAAACCCACCCTTGAAAACAGCTCGATCAGTTTTTCTGCTACGTTCCTTGTCGTAGGGGTACTAAGGGCAAAGGCCTTTGGGAATCTGGTGTTATAGTCGACAACGACTAGTGCGTATGTATGTCCCCTGGTTGTGCGGGGAAGAGGACCAATAAGGTCCATTCCCACCCTCTCAAAGGGGTTGCCTATGATGGGTAACGGTTGGAGGGGTACCGCTGGTGGTCTGCTCATATTCTTTTTTCTGGCAGACCTCACATTGTCTGCAGTAGACCTCAGCCGTCTTGTATATGCCAGGCCAGAAGAAGTGTCTTGTAATGTTCTAAAGGGTCTTCTCGGCCCCGCTATGTCCTGCCGTCAGATGGGTGTGGACATAAAACAGTATCTGGTCCCTGAAGTCTTTTGGGACGCCTAGTTGTGGGGGTGCGCCTGCCTTCCCTTCCCTGTTTAACAGATCGTTTATGATCCTGAACTTGGGATACCCTTGGGTCGGTGTTGTCTCTGCGATATGGGCTGCTTCCCAGGCGTTCATAAGGGTAGGGTCATTGACCTGTGCAAACTTGAATCCCCGATCCAACTCCCAGGGTTCGGTGGTTAAGTATGCCTCCCGGGGCTGTCCTTCAATCTTTCTCCTGAAGAGGTGAAGGAAATCAGGGTTGTCTACCCCTATGATAAGGTCCTCAGGTAGGGATTCCACTTCTCCCACTTTTACTACACAGGGTTCCCCACCTAGGGGCCGTAGAGTGAGGTGGGCTACAGGGTATGGTTTCACATCTCCGTGTACACATCTGATGTGTACCACTAAGTTGGACCCTAACTGGGAGGATCGGACCAGTTTTTTTTTATCACCGATTGTCTACAACCAGAGTCCAAAAGGGCTTTCACACATTTACTGTTAACGTGTACCCTTACATAAAAGGATGGTCCCATCTCCGCTGTGTACATGACGGCTTTTGGTATGTACCCGACATCCATTGGCTCTTCCGCTGTTCTCTTTCGGGGACACAGTCTGGCGATGTGCCCCCACTCTCCACATTCGAAACACTGTGGTCCCCTTGTGGTGGGGAGCTCGTATTGCATCGGTCGGGACCTCAATGGTTCAGGCGCCTGTTTAGTCTTCTTCTCCTGTCTCGCCATCCCTGAGGCTGCTTTGGGTCCCTTATCTGTTTCCCAAGGAAATGTTTGTGGCATTGCTCGGTTGTAATTGGAGGCCATCTCAATGGCTTGTTCAGCGGTTATGCCTGAATGTTGCTTTAGCCACCGCTGGGTGCCGTATGGTAGGGCCTCCATGAATTGTTCCAGATAGATGCTGTGATGAAGCAAAGCTTCGCATATTTTGCGGCTTGCTGAAGTCAGGAACCTCGTTTATGTGTAATACGGTAAGAAGTGTATGTTCTACTAACATTTATGTTTAGTTTGGATAAGGATCGTGAAGCTTGCACATGTGGTTTACTAAAATAATTTACTCGAGTCATCTAAAATGGCCGCCGCTTGTATTTAGTTACTGCGCATGCGTCAGCCACACTCACGTGTCCTGACGCGTCTGCAGAAGTGGAGGGAAAGTTATGCGCATGCGTAATTCATAGCTGTGCTTATCATGTGGTACTGCTCGTGCCACTGCTCTTGTGACTGTATCAATGTGGCTAACATTTAAACGCAATAGTTTTATTTCTTGATGATGAGTTAAAGGTATAAATCCTGTGATGTGTTTCCATAATGACATTACTATGTATTAATTTGTTTTCGCTTACTTTTCATGTACCGCGGGGAATGGGGTTTTGTCTGTGCCGAGAACCATCTTGGAGGTCCCTCTGCGCCTGCGCGACTTGCCGAGGCATGACAGACCTTGACTGATGGAACACAGCCAGTTGGCAGTGATGAGCAAGATGCTCCTGAGAAACGACCCGAAAACTCGGCTGAACCAATCATATGTGCTCACAGAGCAACAATGTTAAAGTTACCATTGTATTTCTGCACCAGTTCTCATGAGAACCCCAATCTAGTTAGGCGGTACCCTATTATGCAAATGTAGGCTTGAAACACTATGTCGTGATTGGTGTGTTACCCAAATCCTACCTTAGGACCAATCGAAATTAAGGGATTCTGACACTTTGCAACATTAGGGGGTGGTACACTGTCCCCAAACTGTATATCTACCCTGGGTTCACCTAGTGAACCGTCCGACTTGTCTGGTTTAGCTGACCTGTCACTGACCCAACGCACTCAATAGGTGACTGAAGATACAGAGCGCTGCGAAGCACTCTGTCCGAATTTGACCATAGACTGAGGTTCTACTGAACCTTAAAGTGCTGGCAAAGCACTTAGCTGGGAGTTCGCTGACCCAATCGGGGTCTTGATCGATAGCTGCAGAGCGGGTGGAGCGCAGGCGTTGCTTCCGAACTGTGGGTTCCGGTCCTGTCCTGAAGAGGGTCCTGTCCTGAGGGTTTGCTGTCCTGTCTTGAGGGTCCTGTCCTGACTCCTATTCCGAGGGTATCCTGTTCTGTCCTGGGTGTCCATTCTGCACCTGCTGTCCTTTGAGGGGTATCCTTCCTTGAGGGTTTCCTGTCCTTAACTGACCCGTGGCCAGGGTTTGGTTTCCACACCTTTCTAGGTAAATATTGCTCTGAAACTCTTAAATCTTGCACCTTCTGAATTTCTAACTTTTGCTTTAATAAAGTTCATCATTGCATATGTTATATTTTCCATGCCTTTCCGCAACTATTGAAGATCAATTACATATTTTTCAAAGGTTTGTTCCTATGTCTTCTCACTGGTTAAAAATTATATTTTGCATTGCAGTTTGTAATTTTCTGATATGGTCTAGAACTTCATTGCCTAGATTGTTCAAAGGCCCATTCACCTTAAGTGAAGCGTGTTACTCTTTATAGGCCCTCCCATAGTTATTCATGCATAAACTGTCCATGCTTAAACATTTCTGAGATTTTATAGTATTTTCCATCTGCATTTCATATTACATTTGAATGATTACCCTGTCATTATTTCTTTATGCCTATATAATTTACGTTATCTTGGTTATTGATTGCCTTATTTTACTGTACCTCATGCAAGAAAATAATGAATTTTAGATAAACATTTTAAAACTTCCAGTTGTCCGTGGTCATTTAAACAGTATTTGAATGTTATTGTTTGGGTTTGTATTTTGCTGCCTTTCTTTTACAGCTAGCTCCCTGATTCATTGTGGTCATTAGGTACCCGCATCGGTGGATGGTAAGTCGGGTGCATTGAAAATTATTAGCAGGGAACACACACACATCAACTTGGTAGAGCTCGTGAAGTCACCTGATTAATGTATATGGTGATTTGAAAGTATATGGGCCCTGAAGCCGGAAACGGCGAAAACTATTGGTCGGGTGGCCTCGCGCGCTCTATCAGTTTTCTGGTAGCTAGAGGATGGTTAGGGACTAGTTGAGAGTAAGGCAGGGATTAGTTGGACTAGTTGAGTCGGAAGCTGCTAGTATATTGATGCTGCTAGAAGAGCGGCTGTTCTAAGAGACCTGATCATTCTCTTGTGAATACGCTGCTGAAACTCATGAATTTTTGCATTGTTATTATTCTTGTTCTTATATTGTTATATGTACTAATCCATGCATTTGTAAACCGTATTGTTTCATGTTGTCCGAACTCCCCGGGGAATTGAAAGGGCAAGTGGTGAATAGAATCCATTGTCCTGAGGTCACAGGCTCGAGGAAAGTTAGGTGCAGGTTAGGATAACCGGGAAGCACTAACTAGGGTTTTTCTGAATACATGTGTGAATAAATGACAGTAACGGGGTTCATTGGCAAAATTCCCATAGTGGCGTAACCTAGTAAGGGTCACATCGGAAGAGTAGCAGGTTCCTCGGAGCTAGCGTGAAAGCAGAGGGGTCCGCTGAGAAACCTTAAACTCGGATTATATCCCGGAAAGAAGTGGATGAGTTTAGGGGAATAACAGGTTCACCGATGCTAGAGTGAAGGGTAGGCGGAAGAGATCTGCCCGCAGCGAGTGAAAAGTAAATCGAAGTAGTTTACTTGCAGTAAAACAATTCTTTCTCTGTCTAGACACTTGAGCACTGTGGCGAATGTGTATTTGTTGTAAAATAACCAAGCACTGAGCACTTTAAAAGAAAGAAAGTTTCCGTTACCTTGTGAAGGGAGGGGGTCAGCCGCGAAGCGTCTCTGACGTCACTCTGTGCCGCGCTGGGATTGGTGGAAGCAGCGGGCGGGTAGCGGAGCTGAGTTTGTAAAGGAGGGGTGAGCGCCGGAGCGTGGGAACTATCTCACGAAGGGGCCGCGCACCCATTGGCCGAGATTATTTAGAGTCGCGCACCCATTGGTTGCACGAATTTCTGAAGTGCGTTCTGATTGGAGGTAGTTTGTAAACAAAGTTTAGCGGAGAAGTCGTATGTGGCACTCGCAGACTACAGGAACTCGACCTGATCCAAGGCACCTAGGGTTTGAAAGGGATCAGTGGAAGACTAATAGATATGATATTATGTACGGAACAAAGAGAAAAATGTCCCTTATAAGTAAGGTGAAAAATTATTTTAAAACGGACAAACCGATTAAATCTAGAGAAGGTGTTCTTGTCCCACCACCTAATACTCCTGCCTCATTCATGATGTTTGACCGAGGGTACAATACCTGTGTGTGGTTGGAGAATTGGGTGAAGTACACAAAAGATGACGGAGTATTGGCTTTTCCGTTAGATGGTACTTTCAATGGTAGGATCCTATTTAATTTAAGGACTCGGATGAACGAATTGCATCCCAGACCGAGACTAACGCAGTATGAGGCATTAGAGGAATGGGAGATTGAGGCTTTTGAAAGAGAAAGACCCCGAATGGACAAGGGTTTGACCAAGTGGTACCCCAGGCAGAAACAGGAGTCCAGGGATAAAAGGATGAAACAGTGGAGGCAGAGCATGATTGTTGAGGGTCTGTTCCCCATGATGCCGGCATGTCGTAACCCTGCAGCGGGTGAGAAAAGTACTGAAAAGTGTAAGCATTGGGGGGCCCCGGGGGAATCAGATGATGAATTGATAGATGACATTTGTACCAGAAGTCCGCCACCTTATAATGAGGGAACCCGTCCTTCCAGTGTAGGAGATGCTCCCCGACGCCACTTCCTCAAGGAAGAAGACAGGTCCCTAGGACTGGGAGGGGGTGGTCAAGGGTTACCCTATTTTGAGAAACCCGAACCGACGGAAACAAGGGATATATATCCCAAAGTGCCCGTAGGTCAGGAAGAAAATTACTCACGTACAAAAATGTTCCTTCCCAGACCCCTGTATGAAAGCGAAGAGAAACCATCGAATTCAGGACTGCCTTTTGTTCAACCTCCATACGGGGAAGAGCGCAGGTCCTTTAATACTGGGACTTTATTCCCGAAACCAAATTATGGTGGAGGACCAAGTGAAACGCATCCTACTGCCCCGAGTTTTACTCCTCCATTGACCCCACAGATATTACATGACACAACTTTAAGAAGGATACTAGTGGAAAAAGAGCAAGAGGCTCTAACTAGACAAAGGACAGAAATAATTCAGAAAATCTCCCAGTTAAATACCAGTCCTGAGGCATTGACTATTCCAGTAACTATTGGACCGGTGGTCCCGTTATACGGAAATGGTCAGGGAAATCCGATTACTCCAGTTATGACCCCAGTCATGGCACCCCCGAGACAGGAACCGATAATCATAGATGATCAGTCCAGTGAGTGCGAGTCTGAAGTTGCGTTCTTGGACTTGCCAAACAAACCGACCGGAAAGGGATTGCAGCAGAGATATAACCCTTTTAATACAAAAGAAATTAAATTAGAGACAGCAACAGGTACTAGGAATGTCTCTCTGGTAACTCCGGATGAAATTGAGAGTTGGAGTCGTGAATTAGAAAAACAAACTCCACAAACGAAACCTTTGGACCTCTACAAGCTGAGGGTAGAAATAGAAGAATTAATGGCAGGGAATGTGGGGTTGGATCGATTGAACACTTACTCTGAAGAAGAATTGTCGTTCATATGTAAAAGCTTTACAAGGAACACCAGAGTGCTCCACGAAAAACTGACCGAAACAGCAGTTAGTATGGGGGTAGATATCTCAAAATCCAAGCCCTTACAGAAACCGTACAGAGCAGACTTCTCAGACAAAGATATAGAGCACCTGAATGTGGCGGGAAAAAAGCTGCAGATTAAAGAATTAATGGGGGTACTGCAGAAATGGGGAGATGTGGAAAGATGGAGAAGCAGGTGGGCGAAAAAGAGGGAAGAGGTTCGCTCCCGACAAGTGACTCCTGAATTTGCTTTAAGGGAGGTAGAAAAACCTGAGCAGTTATGCCCCATGCGCGAAGTTCCAGGAGGGAAATATGTGCATGTCCCCTGGTCTAGGCAGGATATTGTGTCCTTCACGAACGATTTTCCAAAATTACGAGAGAAACCAGTTGACTGGTACAGGCAGGTGGAGAGGTTCGTGAAGGTACAGAAATGTCTGTGGAAAGACCTGGATGGGTTTTTCGACATTGTGGTTCCGGTAGATTTGTGGACCCAGTGTAAAATAGCCATAGACTGGCCCAGTGAGGAGTACCCAAGAAATAAGGAAACAGGGGAGCCATCAAAGGATGTCATGCGAAAATATGAGCAGGTAATTCAGCATTTGAAAGAAAAGGTGCCCGCAAAAGAAACTGATTGGACAAAAATAGATAGAACAACACAGGAAAGGGACGAGACAGTGCACTCCTTCTATGAGAGGTTATTGCAGGTATTTAAAACATACAGTGGTATTGATAACATCGATTTGAAGGACATGACGCACTTTATTTACAGGTTTGTAAATGGTTTAAGACCTGAAATTTGTCAGTGGATAAAAGATAATAAAATCTGTTGGCATACTAAGAAAATGGATGAGGTCCTGCGGTACGCTAAGTACTGCGAGGACGAGATGGCAGAAAAGAAAAAGGCCCTTAAGGAAAAGGTGATGTGGGCTCAGGTGAAGCTCGCAGAACAGCAGGAAAAACAATTGAGTAACATGGTTAAGAATGCTGAGAACAAAAGTCCTGGGGGAGGGGGTGGAGGAAAGCCCCGGCCCAAATTTAGCAGGGAAGAGGCTATGAAGAAATTTCCCTGCCATCAGTGCGGCGAAATTGGACACTGGCGTAACGAGTGTCCCCAATTATTAGATGATAATGCAAAAACTCCTGATTTAACTCCACAAACGCAGAAAGAAAGACCAAGAAAGACTCAACCCCAGGTAAAAACAGTTCAGGTGCCTCGAGCACCCAAACAGGTATACAGGGGAAGACAGGCAGAGGGTGAGGAGATAGAAGTTTGGGAAAGCGGGGAGAACAGAAATACAGCAACTTCGCAGTATCTGCTAAATGATACCTTCCTTTGTAATGATCAGGACTGACGGGGCCTGAGAGGGGAGGACGAGGAGTGCGTACTTGGCGCTTCCTTGCCGGTAGACCAGTCTGGACCATATATTGAAGGAAAGGTTGACGGAAATGATGTCACCTTTCTGTTGGACACTGGCGCTACCCGTTCTACTGTAAGAACAGTGGACGTTCCAAACCTACCCCTCTCGGGAGAAAATATCCAAGTAGTGGGTGTATCTAATCAATTGATTAGTACTCCTGTTACCGAACCAATGGAGATTTCAATTGGAAATTTTAAACAGATGCATAGATTTGTCGTCTGTGACACCAGTCCAGTGAATCTACTGGGTCGTGATTTGCTGTGCAAAATGAACTGTACCATCTTTTGCACACCAAAAGGTGTTGAAATACAGACCCCAGATGAAGATGGCATTTATAAATTATTGTTACTTAGACCTGACTCAGAAATTAAAAGATTGACCCTGCAGGACTTGCCCCAAGAACTCCAGGAAGCAGTAAAGCCAGAGGTGTGGGATTTCACTGGAAAAGATGTGGGGTTGATGAAAGATGTGGACCCCATACAGATAGCCATCAAGGACAATGCAGTATATCCTAACACTAGGCCCTACCGAATGAATGCTGAAGTGAAAGCAGGTGTCACTCTGGAAATACAAAAATTATTGGAAGGAGACATCATACAGGAAGTGATGAGCAGCCCATGCAACTCACCGATTATGGGCATCAAAAAGCCTAGTGGCAAGTATAGGGTAGTGCAAGACCTGAGAAAGGTTAACAAAATTGTAGTTCCTTGCTGCCCTATTGTCCCGAACCCTGCAGTGATATTGTACCAGATTCCTTGGGATGCTGAATGGTTCACTGTGATTGATTTATGTCATGCATTCTTTTCGATACCCCTGCACCCCGACAGCAAATTTCTTTTCTCTTTTGCCTTCGAGGGTCACGTGTATTGTTGGAACCGGGTCCCTCAAGGGTATACAGAGAGCCCCTCTATCTTTAATCAGATCTTGAAAAAATGTCTAGAGACTTTGATCTTACCTGGGAACTCTGTGTTAGTGCAGTACATAGACGACCTTCTACTGGCGTCTAAAAGTCATAGGGACTGTGTAGTTGACACCATTGCCCTCCTAAATCATCTGTGTGAGAAAGGGCATAAAGTGGCCCCTGACAAACTACAGTTCTGTGCGAAATCAGTGAAATATCTAGGACACCAGATAGAAAAGGGTGTCAGAAAAGTCACATCAGAAAGAGTGAGAATAATTCAAAAGATGCAGCTGCCCCGTACTCAAAAAGATGTCAGAATGTTCCTGGGTGTATTAGGGTACTGCAGGCAGTGGATTCTGGGATTTGCAGCCTTAGCCAGGCCCTTGATAAAAATGACCACGAGAGGAATGCCAGATATTGTAAAGTGGGACGATGAAAGCCTAATGGCTTTCACAAGACTGAAAAACTGTCTGTGTACAGCCCCTGCGTTGGGAATGCCAGATTATTCCAAAGAATTTGCCTTATTCTGTGACACTCGCGATAATTGCGCATTGTCAGTCCTGACTCAAGAACATGGCACGACCAGAAGGCCTGTGGCCTATTTCTCTGCCACTTTGGACCCAGTAGCTGCTGGGTTACCAGGCTGTCTGAAAGCAGTAGCTGCTACCTGTGCAAGTTTAGAACAAAGTGAGTCCATTGTCATGGGACATCCTGTGACTGTGTATGTTTCGCATGGAGTAGTAATTCTATTGACCAGAACTAAAACGCAGTATCTCACCCCTAGTCGGCTGACTAAATACGAGAGGATTCTTGTGGGTGCAGCAAATGTAAGCATTGTTAGGTGCGGTATTCTGAACCCTGCCACTTTGCTCCCCGACCCCTTGGAAATGGAAGGTGGGGATGATGATGAACATGACTGCATTGACCTGACAGAGTTCAGTACTAAACCACGCCCAGACATAAAAGAAACGCCGTTGCCTGAACATGATAAAGAACTATTTGTGGATGGTTCCTGTCTAAGACATGAACTAGGAGGCCTGAGTGCTGCTTATGCAGTAGTCTCTTTTACAAAAATTGAAGAAGCAGGTTACCTATATAACATCAAGTCTGCACAAGTAGCCGAATTGATTGCTATGATAAAAGCTTGCAAAATTGGGAAGGACTTACGCATAACAGTGTATACTGACAGTCAGTACTGTTATGGAGTTGTGCATGACTTTGGCCAATTGTGGCTACAGAGGGAATTCATGACTTCCTCAGGTACTCCCATTCGGAATGCAAAGGTTGTTCATGACCTTTTAGAGGCCATCCAGTTGCCCAAAGAACTGGCAGTGGTAAAATGTGCTGCTCATAAAAAGAGCATGGACAAAGTATCACTGGGAAACGATTATGCTGATCGAGTGGCCCAATGGTGTGCCAAAGATCGGTATATTGTAAATCCAAAACGAGGGGGGCCAGGAACCAGCTGCCAGCTTCAGGTGTTTGAAGAAGTGCCTACATGGGATGAAGTGAGAGAGTGGCAGGAATCGGCTCCTTGGCAAGAAAGAGAGAAATGGAAGGAGGATGGGTGTAGACCGAGACGTGTGGATGGTGTGATTTTGGGCCCAACTGGTATGCCTGTGTTACCCCGACACTTGCTTGGCACAATGGCAAGATTAATACATGAAGGATCACACATTGGTAGGGATGCCATGATTCTGGTATTTCAACAGACTTGGTACAGTAAGAAGTTCAGGAAGGTAGCAGAGTCCCTCTGCCAGAGGTGCCTGTCATGTCAACAGATGAACCCAGGCAAGAGGACAATGGTTGAACTGAGCAAGATTGGGAGATCAGGGGGTCCCTTTGTAAGGATACAGATTGATTTCATCACCATGCCCCGTTGTGAAGGGAAACGATATGTCCTTGTCATTGTTTGCGTATTTTCAAAATGGGTAGAAGCTTACCCTACTCCCCAAAGTGACGCACTGACAGTAGCGAAGTGTTTACTAAAAGAACTGATACCTAGATTCGGAATACCATACATTATTGAATCAGATAAGGGTGGACATTTCCAGAATGAAATACTGGCTGAACTCTGTAAGGCCTTTGGAATAAGGCAGAAACTCCATTGTGCATACCACCCAGAGGCTTCTGGAATAGTGGAACAAGTAAATGGAACTATCAAAAACAGACTAGCAAAGCTGACAGATGCTACTGGCATGACCTGGGTGAAGGCCCTGCCTCTGGTCCTAATGGGACTGAGAAGTGTTCCTGACCGCAAGACAGGCCTAAGTCCCCATGAAATCATTATGGGAAGAGTGATGAGACAAGCATGGGTGCCAGGAAGCAAACTGTTGAGTATTACTGATGATTTGGTGCTTGAATACTGCAGAAGATTGGGTGACCAAGTGCGTTCTATCTCTCGCCAGATTGGAGACGACGGCATCCTCAATCCAACGACTCCTCTCCACAACTTGGTTCCAGGAGACTGGGTCAAAATAAAGAAGCACACTCGATCTAATTGTCTGGCACCAAGGTGGGGAAAGAAACGCCAAGTAATCCTGGTAACAACCACTGCAGTGAAGGTCGCAGGTGTTCCCCAGTGGATCCACGCTGGACACACCCAGAAGGTATTACCAGACAAAGAATTTGCAGAAGAAGGGCAACCAGCAGAGGACCCTGCAGGAGCCAGTCCAGAAGCAGCTGACAACGAGCAGCCCAGCACCAGTCAGGTTGCAGGAACAGCAGACGTTGGCCCAGGAGTAGTTGACTACGAACTGCCAAGAATCCAGCCTGCTGAAGAGGTCCAGGAAACTGAGCCAGGAGTAGCTGAAGACGAGCTGCCAAGCATATGGCCAGAAGAATGGATACCGATGATTGATCTGACCGAAGATCCTATCAGAACAAGAGAGCGACTTAGTGAAGGTAGAGAGTGGACTAGTCAGGAAAAGCAAGGCACAGGCGAAGAACCTCAGCCGCTTGAGATTCACATCAAAACTGAGGAAGGAGAAGGTCAGACAGGGACAGAGCAGGTGTTCGATACACCACCGCTAACACCTGATGCAGATAAAGGAGAGACTAGAAATAGCGTGATAGTTCGAGCAGAAGAAAATCAAGAGATCGAAGTGCTTGAACAGGATCAGAGAGGGTTAGAAGAACGGGTTCAGGAAACAGAAACAGAAACAAAGACAATCGAAAGCCAAAAACAAAATATTCCTGAACAAGGCCAGATTAGCAACCAGGCAGAAGAATTTGATGCTAGCCCTGGAACTAGCCAGATAGGGGAAGTAGAAGAAGAAAGTGGAGAAGAATTACCACAAGATAAAGAGAACAAGAGAATAAGAGAAGAAAGTGAAGTCCAAGTACCGACTAAGAGACTAAAGAAAAGAAACAACCTTGAGCCTAGGTTTGTAAAAAGATTGAGACTAAGGATAAAGACAGTGGAAGAAAAACGTGCAGAAGCAAGAAGAAGTGCTCGGATAGCAGAGCAAGAAGAAGACTCTTCCAAAAGAAGGAGTGAACGAATAAAAAGACAAAACAAAAAGTACAAGTCTCCTGAATGGACACTGGTTTTGGAAGAACTTGAAGATCTTGATATAACTGACGTGAGCGACGGAGAGCCCGTCCCTGAGTACTCAGCTGAAGAAGAAGACGAACCACCGTGAATTTGCACAAAGTAAGCTAGTTGTGTAAAGCCAAAAAGAGGGGTCGAGAAACTCCTTCTGAGCCAAAATGTCTGATTCAACAGTGAATGGTAGACCTAGTTGCAGCCGTTTTAAGACGTGTTGCAAGGTGTGTATATGTAGTGTAGTAGTACTGATAGTTATCTGGATAGGACTAACAATTTTCATTCCCTTTGCTGTAAGTAAAGATACTAACATTGTCCCTACTGAAGTTGTAAATACTGACAGTGAGGAGCTAACAACACAGAGTGTAGCAAGACATGAAAGAGCCCTGAGACAAACAAAACAAAACTTAGAAGCATCAGATGAGGGAGGACTACATTATCATGGAGTTAAGAACAAGACACACTTAAATGTTTTCGCAAACTTGTTAATACACTATGTAGAGACTATGGAAATTGAAGATTGCTATGTCTGCATGAAGCTACCTACTTCTGTGGCTGAAGGCGTGACATACCATCACCTGCCATTGACATATGGAATCTCCTGTAGCATTTTAGCTAGTTTATTTTACAAAAGAGGACCGTTACAGTACTATTACTCTAACAATGACGTGATCTTTTCTGAACTTCCTATACGTGGGAACTTGAATCCTGTACATACCAAAAGTGACACCATAAGATATATGGGAGACTACTTTCTGACTATAGGTAACATTGACATAGCAGACGCACACAGAGATAACTTGACTTGTTCTTTGCGTGAGCAGGAAAAGACGTTCCTGAACATGGCAGAGAAAAGAAGAATTAAAATTCAAAAGAAGGCTAATGACGAAAGTCAGAAAAAGCCAAAGTGGGCAGAGAACATGGAAGGCACCTCATCTGGTGGAGCGGGTCCTGCTCTGTTGCTGGATTTTGAAAAGAAAGGCAAGCTATGTCTTCACCGCGAGAAGACTAGCTATTATAATAATGTTTTCATTGGTTCCAGTGAATGCGAACATAATTACAAGGTAATTGGAGGTTGGGGTTTCAAAAATGGGTCAGAGCCTGTGTTTCCTGGAATTTATTATATTTGTGGGGACAAGGCTTATTTCAAATTGCCGGATCACTGGTATGGAAGCTGCTACTTTGGTATTGTCTTCCCGAAAATATACCATGTGAATGGGAAAGCTGGAAGCAATGAAGATACTAATGGCTTAGTGCGTAGTAAAAGAGAAAGTATAGGTGAAATTATGGGTAGTATTTTCAGTGCACTGATACCTGGAGTGGGAGTGGTTCTGAACACTCACAGAATTTGCAAATTGTCTACTATAGTAGATGTGCTGTCTACTGAAACAGCTCATGGATTTCTGCTGGTCAATACTGAAATGGTTGCGATCAGATCAATGGTTTTGCAGAATCGACTTGCTCTTGACACCTTATTAGCGAAAGAGGGCGGAGTCTGCCGGATGTTGAAGGCGCAACATTGTTGCACTTATATTCCGGATAAAAGTGTACAGATCAAAAGATATGTGAAAAACATTACTAATTTGGCAAAAGAACTCAAACCACTCGAGGTTGATAGTGCCTGGAAGAGACTGGTAGATGGTCTCTCAAATGTAGGTCATTGGCTTGCTAGCATAGGTAAAAGCTTATTGTTCAAAATTCTGATGCCAATTGGTATTATAGGTCTTATTATACTTTCCATTTTCTTGTGCTGTAAATACCGCAAGCGCACCAAAAAGCACGAGGTAAATGCAAGAGGAGTGAAACGAAGTGTGGATGAGATTGAATTAGAGGAAGTGAATGATCAGATATACAAAAAGGTGAAGACTTCTCACCCTACTAAAACTGAGAGAGAAAAGTTAGAACGGTTGCTGGAAGAGATAGAACTTTATAAAGTATGAAAGAAAGTTGGCATCTGGTTCCATTATAATTTGTGATGATAGTAAATATCATCAAAGAGGGGATTGATGAAGCAAAGCTTCGCATATTTTGCGGCTTGCCGAAGTCAAGAACCTCGTTTATGTGTAATACGGTAACAAGTGTATGTTCTACTAACATTTATGTTTAGTTTGGATAAGGATCGTGAAGCTTGCACATGTGGTTTACTAAAATAATTTACTCGAGTCATCTAAAATGGCCGCCGCTTGTATTTAGTTACTGCGCATGCGTCAGCCACACTCACGTGTCCTGACGCGTCTGCAGAAGTGGAGGGAAAGTTATGCGCATGCGTAATTCATAGCTGTGCTTATCATGTGGTACTGCTCGTGCCACTGCTCTTGTGACTGTATCAATGTGGCTAACATTTAAACGCAATAGTTTTATTTCTTGATGATGAGTTAAAGGTATAAATCCTGTGATGTGTTTCCATAATGACATTACTATGTATTAATTTGTTTTCGCTTACTTTTCATGTACCGCGGGGAATGGGGTTTTGTCTGTGCCGAGAACCATCTTGGAGGTCCCTCTGCGCCTGCGCGACTTGCCGAGGCATGACAGACCTTGACTGATGGAACACAGCCAGTTGGCAGTGATGAGCAAGATGCTCCTGAGAAACGACCCGAAAACTCGGCTGAACCAATCATATGTGCTCACAGAGCAACAATGTTAAAGTTACCATTGTATTTCTGCACCAGTTCTCATGAGAACCCCAATCTAGTTAGGCGGTACCCTATTATGCAAATGTAGGCTTGAAACACTATGTCGTGATTGGTGTGTTACCCAAATCCTACCTTAGGACCAATCGAAATTAAGGGATTCTGACACTTTGCAACATTAGGGGGTGGTACACTGTCCCCAAACTGTATATCTACCCTGGGTTCACCTAGTGAACCGTCCGACTTGTCTGGTTTAGCTGACCTGTCACTGACCCAACGCACTCAATAGGTGACTGAAGATACAGAGCGCTGCGAAGCACTCTGTCGGAATTTGACCATAGACTGAGGTTCTACTGAACCTTAAAGTGCTGGCAAAGCACTTAGCTGGGAGTTCGCTGACCCAATCGGGGTCTTGATCGATAGTTGCAGAGCGGGTGGAGCGCAGGCGTTGCTTCCGAACTGTGGGTTCCGGTCCTGTCCTGAAGAGGGTCCTGTCCTGAGGGTTTGCTGTCCTGTCTTGAGGGTCCTGTCCTGACTCCTATTCCGAGGGTATCCTGTTCTGTCCTGGGTGTCCATTCTGCACCTGCTGTCCTTTGAGGGGTATCCTTCCTTGAGGGTTTCCTGTCCTTAACTGACCCGTGGCCAGGGTTTGGTTTCCACACCTTTCTAGGTAAATATTGCTCTGAAACTCTTAAATCTTGCACCTTCTGAATTTCTAACTTTTGCTTTAATAAAGTTCATCATTGCATATGTTATATTTTCCATGCCTTTCCGCAACTATTGAAAATCAATTACATATTTTTCAAAGGTTTGTTCCTATGTCTTCTCACTGGTTAAACATTATATTTTGCATTGCAGTTTGTAATTTTCTGATATGGTCTAGAACTTCATTGCCTAGATTGTTCAAAGGCCCATTCACCTTAAGTGAAGCGTGTTACTCTTTATAGGCCCTCCCATAGTTATTCATGCATAAACTGTCCATGCTTAAACATTTCTGAGATTTTATAGTATTTTCCATCTGCATTTCATATTACATTTGAATGATTACCCTGTCATTATTTCTTTATGCCTATATAATTTACGTTATCTTGGTTATTGATTGCCTTATTTTACTGTACCTCATGCAAGAAAATAATGAATTTTAGATAAACATTTTAAAACTTCCAGTTGTCCGTGGTCATTTAAACAGTATTTGAATGTTATTGTTTGGGTTTGTATTTTGCTGCCTTTCTTTTACAGCTAGCTCCCTGATTCATTGTGGTCATTAGGTACCCGCATCGGTGGATGGTAAGTCGGGTGCATTGAAAATTATTAGCAGGGAACACACACACATCAACTTGGTAGAGCTTGTGAAGTCACCTGATTAATGTATATGGTGATTTGAAAGTATATGGGCCCTGAAGCCGGAAACGGCGAAAACTATTGGTCGGGTGGCCTCGCGCGCTCTATCAGCTGGACATGACTTCCTCTTTACTCCTACTCTCAGGCCTCAACCATTTGTCAGCAGCCATTTTCAGTCTCAGGTACAATGTCTTAGGGTGTTCCCCTGCAATCCCTTTTTCCTTCCTGAATCTGAGTCTGTAGGCTTCTGCATCCAGCCCCAGGTGGTCTAGTATCACAGCCTTGATTGTTGCATATGGTGTTAGCCCTGCATGGTTGGCCACTTGGTAGGCAGCTTGGGCTTCTCCTGACAACAGGGGGGCCAGAAAGAAGGGCCACTTCTCCTCTGGCCACCCACAGGCTCTGGCCGCCCGCTCGAAATTAGTGAGGAATGCATCGGAGTCTTCCCCGGGAACGTATTTCTGCAGCTGTATGCCAGAGGGATGGGGTCCATAAGCCCGTCTTTCCAACGGTATGGGAACGCCGGGGTTCTGTACTACTTTTTGTAGTCCCTCAATCTGGGCGGTGATGGTGTTCTTAAACATGTCGCGGTCGGCGTCAGCGGTTGAGATCTGTTGACTGACTGCCCATTCCAGCTTCTGCTGCCCTTCTATCAATTGCTGTATCACTTGTTCCATTGCCGTCACCTGCACGGAAGGGCCGGATCAAACTTCTGACACCAGTGTAGGCGTGGGAGGGGGGCTGGGAACGGGCACTTTATCAGGAATAGGCTGCAGACCAGTATATTTCTTTAGACTCGGCTTTATTTGTAAAGTACGCTTCGTTCTAAACGTTAGTCTCTCTCTGGCAAACTCCAGCTTGTCCGTGGTGGTGGTGTCTTGCGTCCGGCGTCCTGGGTGACCGCGTCGTCCTCCTCACCGGTGCAGCGGCTCCGGAACCCAAGGAGAAAGGAGACCAACAGAGGGAAGCCGTTAGTGTCACGACTGATAACGTCTTTCCCAAAGCGGGACCTAGTGGTTGTGAGGGAGCACCCGTGAACTGTACAACTCCAAACAAAGTGCTCGTGCTCAGGAGGGCGGGGTGACGTGAGGAACTTAGGAAGGGAAGGGGGGGTTGGAGGGAAGCGGAAAGGACATAGGAAAGGCACGCACTGGGGTGTCTACAGTATTCACACAGGGGCGCTCTTTCTCCCCACTCAAGTTGCCCAACGCCGCCATACCTGAGAAAGCCACACTCCTCCCTCGGGAGTGTGACACGGCGGTTCACGGGGTCGTTGGCCTCCGGGCTCTCTTCCGCTCCCGTCCTCTCCGTCTTCTTCTTGCTTCGCTCTCGGTCTCTCCTCTCCGGCTCCGTCTCTCTCCTCCGCGGTGACGTCACACGCCGCATACAGGTCTTCCGTCTCTTTCATCCATCCAGGACCTCCTGCGTCAGCCGGGGGCATGGTCTCATCGGAATCGACATACGCCCACTTAAAGGCGCCGGTGTCCAGTTCCTCGTCCTGTTCCGACTGCGTTCCCCATTCTGTCCTCGCTGTGCCCGTCTGTGGGGAAGGAGGGGAGTTAGGGTCAGGGGTCCACCAGTCCTCCAGGCCTCCCGCCCCGACCCTGTTACAGATGTCATGGTACATTCCAACAGAGCAGTACAGTGGGGAGTAGCAGGAAAGTAGTTTACTACACATACCCCTTCCTTGGGGAACAACAGCAGAAATAAAGAGAAATACAAGTATGATACCTCAGAAATAGCATTAGCATGAATTGAAAACATTGAGATGCAAATATCTAATGGTGTAATACATAAGGTATCAGAAATACCACTGCCATGAACAGAAATACATTAAAATGCAAAAATAATTGAAAACATTAAATTGCACATATTATTACTACAAGCCCCCTCCTCCTCCCTTAGAGAAAAAAGAAGGCAAGGTTTAGGTGGAAAGAAAAACCAATGCAACAGAGAAGGGTGGACACTCCCACAACCTCCCCATACACAGGTACACCACAGGGTAGTTACCCTGGCAAACAAAGGTGGGAATTAACACCCTTACAACTTCCCCATAAAGAGTACAGTAGAGGGTGCTGCTCCTTGGGACTAAAAAACAACATCCCCAAGATAAAGGTACAACAGGGGTATGATTCACTCTAGATAACCGGAAGCGTGCGACCTCCACAAGAAGGATAAGAGTAAACGCTCTGGAAAAAAAACCAAAAGTTCCCCAGAGAAGGGTAGAAGGTATACTGACACCTAAAATCCGTTAAGAGTAACGAAAGAGACCTAAACACTAGAGAGAAACTTCTCACTCAAAGTCCTACAAATGTGAAACCCTTGGCCACGAGTTCCATGCAGGTGGACTTCGACCGGAGCATAGTGTCAACATGAAAGGATGCCCCATGGGTAGTAACCCCCCAAAAGTAGGGTACAACACAGGGTAGTCACCCTGCAAAATTACACAACCTCCCCTAAATGGTAGGGCACACCACAGGGAAAAATGCTCAGGAAAAACTGCACAACCTCCTCTAAATAGAGAACACTACAGGGTACTTACCCTGGAAAACAACCCAACCTCCCCTAAGTAGGGTACACCACAGGGAAAAATACCCTGGAAAAGAACACAACCTCCCCTAATAAGAGTACAACACATGGTACTCACCCTGGAAAACTGAAAACTAAAATTAGAGGCATTGATTGCCCCCACAACCTCCCCAAAGAAACGGGTACACACAGGGCCGGACTGGGACCCGAAATCGGCCCTGGCAAAGTGCTCAGCCGGCCCCCCCTCTACCCTGGGGGTGCGACTGAGCTCTTTGCCAGGGCCGGTTTTCGGCCGATTTTGTTACAGGGCCGTTTTTGCAGCTATGCTGCAAAAAACGGCCCTGTAACAAAAACGGCCCCCTGGGGCCCAAAACCGGCCCCCACCCATGCGGCCGACCGGGGGATTGCCCGGTGCCTGCAACGGCCAGTCAGGGCCTGGGTACACACTACGTATGAAGACTAAATCTTGACACACACTGTCCAATGGTACACTACACCTGGGCGCTGTACGGATCGCTCACTGTCTCACAACACACTAGAATTAAAAACTGAATTGGAGCACAGACTGTTCCCTCAACCTCCCCATGACTGGGTACAACACCCCCATAACCTACAACACCCACATAACCTCCCCGTAAATGGGTAGCCCTTTTTCGAGGAAGAGGTGCACTTTCAAGTGAAAGAAATTCATGTCTCAGAAGTCAATATCATCAAGTTTATCTCAGCATCCATAAAAGCCTGACTATGCTGCAACATCAGAAGAGCTTCCGAGGGGAAGCATTATGAAGTTCTTTCTGAAGGAGTGGAAGGAGTTCATATACAAAATCACACACTGCACTAGTAAACTGAAAAGGGGCGCCTTACAACTGTTATAGAACCTAAAACCAAAACATGACAGTAAACACACACACTAATATAAGACATGCATTATGATGACAAGTATTAAAATAAAAAGAGAAAGTCTTAAACTCTGGTGAGCGATCTCTCACCCGACGTCCTCTCACGAAGATCGATATGGCTGTTCGCATCACAAGCGGTGTAGCGCAATGACTCCCTCATGGTTAATGTTCAGTGTCCTTCCAAAGACATAACATCCAGTTGCCGTGGTTCATGAAGTAAGTGCCACTTCCAGCGCAATCAGCACAATAAAACGAGATTTCAGGCAGAAAGAAGACCTCAAAGTTCTCTGACGACTTGGTTGAACTTGAACAAAATGCGGTTGGCAAGACGTGTAGAAGGCTGGATGGCTCTCAACGCATCCAAGCTGCATAGCGTCACAACACAGCTCTGAGAAGCGTAGAGTCGACAACGTCACAGAAGATATGTTGCAGGCATTACGAGACCGGTAAGGCTGCGCTTGTCGAGTGCATGCGTGCAGTGGGAGCTCGTGGGCTGTTAGAAAGGCAGCGGTTAAATTGCCACGGAGAAGAGGTATCTTGAACATCCAAAACAGCAGAGTAAACTGCCCCCACACACCGGTAAAATACAGCCCAGTCCCTGCCTCTCCAGACATGCGCGTCGGCTCACAAGAGAAACAACCCGTAACACAAGTTGCTGCGACAGCTAGCAAAAAACACCCAGTCACTGAATCTTATTTGACAAAAATGCGGATGAGCTTACTAACGGTGCCACTTTTCTGGACACTGTTGAGTCTTCTCCAAAGCTGCCGGTTACTCTCAAGCAGACGCAGAGCTCCACAAGCAGACCAAAATGCAGCGTTTGTCTTGGAGAGTGTGCCAGAACCGGTAAGCACAGCAAGATAGGAAACTTGTAGCGCCTGTAGGAAGTGTGTTGCTGGAGAGACTTGTTCACTGTAGAAGTCTTCCTGATAACAGCACACACCTCAGTAATGAGAAGACAAACGCCCAGGGTGCAGGCTGTCCAAATGGTACAGGACATTATTGGGCTGTCCAGGGAGTTTCTCTGAGGTTCGATTGAGGTTTCGAAAGTCCTTAATGTTCTTGGTTCCTTGTCCTTTAGTTCCTTAGTTGTCCTTACTCCACGCGCAGGTTCAAGATTGTTGCCAAAATGTGGTAAAGGATGATACAGAGTCCAGCTGTATAGTTGAGTAATCCTTTATTGTAACTTTGGTACCGGGATAGGTAGGAGAAGATAGAAGATACAGATGTAGCCCCACCAGGAGCAGGCTGCTCTCAGCTCAGCCTGGGTTTACTAACTTAAACTCTAACTACAGAGAGACACTCAGGCATTCTATGATGTCATGGTACATTTCAACAGAGCAGTACAGTGGGGAATCTCAGAGAAGTAGTTTACTACAGTCGGTTTATGGGCACTGCAAGCAATTGCAGGTCTTAATTCCCCATTGCCGCAAGTGATGCTTCTATTCTGTCATTTATGTGCACAGGCACGCTAGTCTTTCGATAAAACTGGAAAAAAGGTCTTCAATAAGTTGGGCACAAAAGCCGTGCCAAGTGTAGTGTTGCGAGTTAGTTTAAAGCTTTTTGGTGTGTCTGTCCCCGCACCCCAGGCAGGTCAGTGTATGCTGGGCCTGGGGGTCAGATGGTTGCCATGGATACCACAGTCATCTCAGCCTGGATCTGCCTAGACAGCAACAGGTGCTTTGCAGCCCCTGAATACGGATGTGTCAGGTGAGCACCCAAACAAGACAGCCACTCTGAGAAGCAGGGCTATAGCACTCAGAGCGAAGCATTTCAGTAATTTTCCCACAGTACTGCAATACCTGACTTTGTCCTGCAAAAGAGCAAAAGGCAGAGCTTGCACAGCTGACCAGATTAAGCTGCGGGTTGAACTGTGTCCTGAAGTGAGATAAAACTGTGTAGTTCCAGTTTCTTCTCACTTTGCTGGGACACATAAAAATGAAGCACAACTGCAGTAAAAGAGGAGCCTAATTAGGGAACCGCACAGGGAGAAGGGGGAGGCGGGATGAGATGTGGCCTAGTGACCAGAACTGTCTACTTTAGAACCGTAGAAGAGGACTCGAATCCCGGCTCGGATCACCATTCTGTGATTCTGAGCAAACCATCTAAGTTACTTGTGCTAAATAAAAAGGTATCTGATTCTCATGTAAAGCGCCCCGGGTCAATTAAAGCATTAAGGACATCACATATGAGAAAAGGGCATCATTTCTAAAAAAGATCTCTTGGGATGGATGCAACTGTCTTATTTCTCGCACAATAAAGTGTCTCTTAAAGTGTCACACATAAGGCTTGAACGGTCACACATAAATGCACTACACACATGAGAATGTCACACATAAGCAAACTGAAAAACTTGGCAGCTATAAGCACCTTTGGAGGTGCGTGCAAAGCACCTTGGAATGTGATCCAGCCATCACAACACCAAGGGCTGGCAAGTTCCCAAGTACCTGACAGCAGCAACAGTCCAACCCCCAGAGAGCCACATACACAGACTGCCTATCAGCAGGCGTGGTTACAATGTAGGCTTCAAATACGTTTCTTAGAGCACCCGGTCCCTGGATGTGCAATTTTGTCAGTAATAGTCTTGGCTCAGGCCTGGGAGACATTCCGAACCAGTACAACATGGAGGGTCAATTCAGGGTGCAGTTTTGAACCTTCTCCAATAGTGGAGTTGGACTGCATTTGTTACCGGCTACCGATTTGCACTGCTCCACTGCCATTCACCACTTGTGAAGGAATTGAAGAAGACCAGTGGGCGAGGCACAATGCTGGTCCAACTGCAGCAGTGTGAAAACTGAACGGCACCAGTCATTGCTTTGAAAGTGCATGTGGCAGCTGGAGGGTGGATTGTCTTGTGCTGCTATGAATATACACTTGAGGAGATGGTGGTAGCTTAATGACACGAGTTGTTAAAAGTTAGGCTGAAAACCGTCAACATTATCGGCGCCCTCTTGCTCTCCTTAAACCTTTTGTGCGCGTAACAGCCGCCATTTTGGACACCATGGCTTCCCTGCTCTCGCCGAGAGCCAGCGCGTCTCTCTCTCTCTCTCCTAACTTCGCTGGCAACCCCCCCCTGCTTGCACCTGCCTTGAGTCATAAACCCCTCTTCGGCGCTGCTCTGCCCCAGGCCCTCATCCTGTTCCCAGCGCGACACCTCCCTGCTTCCCCGTCATGACCTCCGGCCCTTTTGATGCAAACCCCTTTTCCCCGTGTGCCCGTTTGTCTTCCCCGTTCCCAGGCCGACACCTAGCTCTGCCGATACCAATCTCTTGCCCCTCCCCATACAATAGGAAGCTTCCCTCCTCAAAGGACCCCCGAGATGATCAAAGCCCCCCCCCATCCCACGAGATCCGATCGAAACCCGCACACTCCGTGAATCGGCGGAATACCCAGCTGCGCGATGATCATCACCTGCTGTGAACGGGGCGGGGACTTCCACTGTAGCCTTGCATGGGAACGGGCTGGGAAGGGGGGATTCTGAGGATGTCTTTCCGTACATCAAAGTATCAACGAGAATGTGTTACATGTAATAAAGAGATAAACTTGTGTATAAGAGGCCAGGCCTCAGGGATGCAGTTAGAGCACCTCAGAACGATACCTTCTGTCCGTTTTCGTTGTGTTCTCCTCCGGAGCGAATAAAAACCTTGTTTCCTGCCTTCCAGTCTCCAGCGCCTGCCTCTTCAATAGTTTAACTTCTTTGTGGGTTCAAGAGGCGACATCGCCGGGCAATAATTAAGGATCTTATATTCTGGTTGGTAGTGCCCCCCAGTTTGAATTTTTCCACAATTGGCGTCCCAAGCGTGGGGCCCATCAGCGACCCATGGATCCAGTGGGAGAGGTCCTGACGACAAAGTGAACGACTGCAACGATCGGGAACGCGTCTGTCCGATAGACCCTCGTCTGACAGCCGATCATCCGAACTTCACTGGTTCCGAACAGACCTCTCTCGAGTGATCTACGGTCCTGACTGGGAACCATCAGGAGTGCCGCGAGGATAACGAAGAAGAGAGGACGATCGGGCGCTGGATTCGGAAGTCAGGAAACTGTCCATGCGGTCCGGGTAAGGTCGTGTTACCACGACAAATTGCGAAAAAATTGCTTGATTGCTTGTTTGTTAAATACTAGTATTGCTCTTTTTGTTTATTTGGAGATTCACTGTCTGCAAACGGAGAAACAACAGGCTCTCTCTTTGCAAGCAGTGGAGGATAGGTAGGGCAGACAACCGTGCTTATTTTTCTCCCCCACCCTATAATTGCTTGAAACTGAACTGTTGTTCGCAAAATTATTGTTTCCTGGAGATTCCCTGTCTGCAAACAGGGAAGAGACCACCCTTTTTGCAGATAGTGAAAAAGGTAGGTAACGCAGATCTTTGCGGACCTACTCATTCTCCCCATTGTTATTTATTGGTCTTTGGTTATTGTGATCCATGAGGTATTCACTGCCTGCAAACAACGTAGAATAGAAATATTCTGTCTAGTCTTTGCACCTAGTGATAAGATAGGCAGTGCTGACTTTTTTTAGTCCCTCGTTACGAGCCGTCATGTCTGTCTTCTCCCCACTGATTAGTAGCCTGTTTAGCCCGGACCGCTTATTAGAGATGGACCATCCAGCCCCACTGGAAGGCACCCCTAATAAGGACATGTTCATGAAGCATGGATTGACCGCTATTGCCTATAGTAAACTATGGCATAAATATACAAAACAGGGTCAAGAAAGTCAATGGCCCCTGATAGGATCCTTCGATGATGATAAAATAAAAACGCTAGAAACTGCCCTAGGTAAAAACAAGACAACACCTACTATGCTTGATAGCTTCGGCATGTGGCGAAAAGAAACTGAACAGCGTAAAAAGAAAACTGAGAGTAGGTTGGAAAAAGAGCTGCAAAAAGCAGCCCACCTAGCTGCTCAGAAACTAAAAAAGGAGATAGAGGAAAGAGAGAAAGCTAAACAGAAACTAGAAAGGGAAACGCCAAGCCAGTGTCCGGTTAGAACCCCCTCCATGCTCTACCCTGATTTACCCTCGAAACGACAAGCCAATGAGGACCTGCTGTTAGGTCCCCCTATCATCTACATGCCCCCTCCATATGCCCCTTCTCAACCCTTGGCGCAGCACGCGCCACCCCCAGGTACAAACGAAGGTACCGCCACAGCGTCGGCCCCAATGGCCTCTGTGCCAGCCGAACCCCTTGTATTAAAACCCGCATCAACAACAACGTTAAACGAGCATGAGACTCGAGGGGCTGGCCTTGCAAGAACAAACAGGCTAGACAAAGATGAGCGAGCGGGGATCGACAAAATAGCAAGGACACTGGTAGAAAGGAAGGATGATGAAGAGTACATCACAGATATGTTCAGCTCGTATACAGGGAGTCACAGACGACATTTTACCGTACGACTGTGTTATCATGTCTTGAATGCATACGAGGACCGATATCGAGACAAAGGTCCCGAGAGCCTAAGGACTCTGTACCGGAAGGTCGATATCGGGGATGAGGGCGAGTGTGATGTGTCGGACCTCCTTACGCGTACGCTTGAGGTTTTCCGCCACCTCACTGAACGAAAGCCGGGAGCTAAATCCGCGGCCCCCGTGGTGACCGAACCACCAACCGAGCAATCTAACACCATGATGCCGATACGTGAGGCTGCCCCTTACTGGGTTCCCCCTCGAGGTACAGGGACTCACGATGATGCAAACAACCAAGATGCAAAGGGAAGGGTAGTATACAACTGGGTCTACCAGCCATGGGACCGGCAAGAGATACTGACATTCCGGAAATCTCTACCCGACCTACGTAAAAACCCCACTGCCTTCTATACTGAATTGGGTACAGCCCTGGGTTCAACTATCATGACCCTGGCTGACATCGACTTGTTCTTCGGGTTATGTCTACCAGCTGATGTGTGGAAGCAAATCCGGAAAGTCGACCACCTTGAGCTGTTCGGACATACCTGGTCACAACTCGATGACTTGGACAAACAACGGGGACCAGGACAAAAGCCGTTGAAATCCATTCTAGACCTCCCAGATAAAATTGTAGAGAAATTAAAAACCCTAATCCCAGAAAAGAAAGTGGACTGGTCGATAGTAACAGCCTGTCGCCAAAAACCCCAGGAGGATGTATCGGAATACTTCTCCCGGTTTGAAACGGTGTTCTCCGATTACAGCGGCCAGGACATGACCACTGCAACCGGACACCATCTGTTTGTCCAGAATTATGTTAAGGGCCTATCATTGGACATCTCCCAGAAACTACAGGCCAGCGAGAGTAGTTGGGCAGCCTCCAAACCTACAGCGATTCTCCAAATGGCCCAATATTATGAGCATCAGAAAAATGAAAACGATAGGGCGACAGAGAAAAAGAAGAAAGACTTAAAAGAGAGGGTGATGATTGCCAAACTGCAAGGGGTGACTATAGGACGAGACCAATACCGGGGAAACTACCAGACAAACGTCCCTAAGACTGCATTTCCCCAGGACCGCACTCTGACTCCCTACAGTGGACGCACAGACCTTAGAGATGACCAGTGCGCTTTCTGCAAAGGGACTGGCCATTGGAAATCCCAGTGCCCAGTTCTCCTGGAAATGATCAGGAACAGAGACCCCAGGGATGTAGCAAACGGACCGAGACCTAAGGGACCACAACGAGGGCCCCCAAATGACGCGACTAATGACAGATCAAGCAGACCGAATACGTTCGATCGACCCAGACAGAACCAATATCAACAATCTGACTATGACGACACTCACACCTTTGCATAGGACAGCCAAGGGCGAGGGAGGGATCCAGTCGAGCTCTATGTTGACCAGCAGGGCCCTTATGTCACTGCTAAGGTCCTGGGTACCAAGTCTCCATTTCTGGTAGACACTGGCGCAACACGTAGTGCGTTATCTAAACGACTGATTCCAAGGGCACCCTTGTCTGGCTCACTCATAACATCGACAGGTTTCGATGGAACGCCCTCCACCAACCCTTTGTCTGCCCCGATTCTCTTTGACGTAGAAAACAACACCACCGACACCACGTTCTTGCTTTCCTCCAATAGCCCTGACGCCATTATGGGACTTGACTTACTGAAACACTTCCGAGCGACGATTAGGTGTTCTCAAGATGGAGTTCGAGTGTTTCTTTACGACAACCCCGTTCTGCTTAAACATTGTTCCCCCCGACACATGTTTTCCATCACCGACGTCGACGCGTCCCTGCTTGACACCCTACCTCCGTATCTGTGGGCCAAAGCGGATTCGGACGTAGGGCGTATGTTAATTGACCCAGTGCACATTACTGTCCGACCAGACGCAACACTCCCAAAACTCCCACAATATCGGATATCGCCAGAGGGCGAGAAGGCATTGGTAATGATTATCCAGTCACTGATAGACGCAGGAGTGGTAGAGGAAGTGGTTAGCAACGTTTGCAACAGCCCTATCTTGCCCATTATCAAGAAGCAGGGAGAGGGAGATGAGAAAGCATACCGTTTCATCATCGACCTCCGAGAGATCAACAAAGTGGTGGTACCCCAGTACCCTGTGGTCTCAGACATCACCACCATCCTGACCTTGATTCCATCCACTGCCACCACCTTTTCCGTCATCGACCTCAAGAACGCATTCTTCTCCATCCCCATCCACCCAGACAGCCGATATCTCTTCGGCTTTACCCTAAAATCCCGCTCATATAGGTTTTGCCGAGCCCCTCAAGGCTACACGGAGAGCCCTAGCATCTACAGCCAGGCCCTCAAAAGGCAACTAGACCAAGTCCGGTTACCCGACGGGGTGGTGTTGGTACAATATGTCGATGACATCCTTTTGGCAGCCGACACCACCCCTCTAGCGGTTACCGCCACCATTCAACTCTTGCACTTCCTTGCGGAAAATGGCCACAAGGTCTCCAAGAAGAAGTTGCAATTCTGCCTACCCCAGGTCACTTACCTGGGTCACCTTCTGTCCAAAGATGGACGGAAACTCACCCCTGATCGAATCCAGACCATTCTAGACACCCCTGTCTCTAAAACCCAGAAGCAGGTTCGCTCCCTATTAGGCCTCACCTCCTTCTGCCGACAATGGTTGCCAAACTTCAGCCTCGTTGTAAAACCACTGCTCTCTCTCCTAAACAAAGACGTCCCTTTCCCACTCCCTTGGACTCCTGAGTGTCAAACCTCCTTCACAGAACTACGAGATGCCCTTTGCTCAGCCCCTGTCCTGGGTACCCCTGATTACAGAAAGCCCTTCTCCCTTTACACTCACGAAAGGGAGGGGTGCGCTTTATCTGTCCTGACCCAGGCCATCGGTCCTAAGCAACGACCGTGCGCTTACTTCTCTGCCACTCTTGACCCTGTCGCCAGAGCCTTGCCTGCCTGCCTTCGAGCTGTAGCTGCTGCTGCAGTCTCTATCCGACAGAGTGAGGGGATTGTACTCTCGAATTCCCTCACGGTACTGGTACCCCATGCAGTCGACACCCTCCTGAACCAAACCAAGACGCAACATCTGACGAGTGCACGACTGACTGGATACGAACTAACCTTGCTTGCCCCCCATATCACCCTGAAGAGATGCACCACACTGAACCCAGCAACTCTGTTACCCTTGCCAGAGAACGACCCCAATGTGCACCCCGTACATGACTGCGTGACTCTTACGGACGAACAGACCAGGAGTAGGGTCGATCTCAGAGACACAGCTTTCCCTGACCCCGACGGGGAGTTGTGGGTGGACGGTTCTTGCATCAAACTCTCCGATGGTACCACTTCCGCTGCCTATGCAGTCACCACGGCTCGAACTGTAGTAGAAACAGCCCGCATCACCCAGCGATCTGCCCAGGCAGCGGAACTGATTGCTTTGACGAGAGCCTGCATCCTGGCAACAGGAACCACGGCGAACATTTACACCGACAGCCAGTATGCCTTCGGGGTGGTTCACCATTTTGGGCTCCTCTGGAGGGAGAGAGGATACTTGACCTCACACGGCACACCCATTCTGCACGGGGATTTAGTCTCCGCCTTAATCGAAGCTGTCCTCCTCCCCAACAAACTTGCCGTTATCAAATGCCAGGCACACAAGAAGGTGACAGACATTATTGGACAGGGAAATGCACTAGCCGACATCACCGCCCGAACGACAGCTGTAAATAGAACGACAACACGTATGTACGTGACCAGGTCACAAGCAGAAAACTGGACTGACGCCAAGGACACAATTAGAGACATACAAACGGCTAGCACACAACACGAATTGACTGAATGGGCACGGGTGGGATTGAAAGACGATGAAGGCTGCTGGCGGACAAAAGACACGAACAGATGGTTGCTACCTGATTCATACTTGATTCCCATATTAACCATGGCACACTCCCCTGCCCACATAGGATCAGCCCCCATGATCGAACTTGTCTCCAGGGTTTGGCACAATGACAAGATCCCAGATTCCGCCAAACGCCTGGTCCAACAATGCTTAATATGCCTGCAACACAACCCCGGGAAGGGAACTGTAGTACCCCGGGGGGGATTTGGGGTCCCAAACCACCCATTTGAAGTCCTGCAGATGGACTACATCCAGCTAGACAGATGCCAAGGCCTGAAATATGTACTTGTCGTGGTGTGCGCATTTAGCAAATGGGTGGAAGCATATCCAACCCGTGACAACACCGCTATGGCCACCGCAAAGGTCCTGTTAAAGGAGTTTTTCCCCCGTTATGGCCTCTGTCGTGTTTTATGGAGTGATAATGGCCCCCACTTTGTAGCCAACGTTATCCAGCTCATCCTAAATGGGCTGGGTATCAAACAGAAATTCCACGCAGTCTTCCACCCTCAATCTGCTGGGCTTGTCGAACGACACAACGCCACACTAAAGCTTAAACTGGCCAAAATAGTGGCTACGACGGGCCTGAAATGGCCAGACGCCCTCCCATTGGCATTGCTATCGATGCGCTCTACCCCCACCCGACATCACTTAACCCCGTATGAAGTTGTCTTCGGTCGACCCATGAGCGTCTGGTCTGCCCCGAAACCAACGTCCATTCATGACGTTCCGGATGTCCTAATGTCTGATTATCTGTACAAATTGACTGAAACTTTGTCTGTCCTTCATCAGCAGGTGCAGCAGGCCATCCCCGATGCTTCCAGGGGTCCGGGTCACGCCATCCAGCCGGGGGACTTCGTGCTGATCCGAAACTTTCAGCGATCAAAGAGTTTGGAACCCCGGTGGACGGGCCCCTGGCAAGTGCTGATCACCACTCGGACCGCACTTCGAGTGGAGGGGAAGAAACACTGGCTGCACGCTCATCACTGCAAAAAGGTCTCTCCAGCCCTGGCCACGACAGACACCGTCAACACCCAAGAAGAGCTCCTGAACCAGGACCGACCATCGTTGAACTGCTACCCTGATACAGAGACACTTGAACTTTCAAAACATCCTGACCCCACTGTGCCATCTCGAGAAGGGTATTTCCTGCGTCGAAAGGAGGGAGCTTCGGCTAAGTAGGCCACGGACTAGGTTAAAGAATCTCAGAACGGTGACCCAAACTACCAAGGGTTACCTGAAGAGAAGCTAAAACTAAGTCTGTGGTCCTGCCCACTACCGAGCACCTTGAAGACGAAGATGATGGAAGCGCCAGATAAGAAGATGATGGAAGCGCCAAACAAGAAGCCGACTGAGACAACAGGAAATACCCACTACAGAAATCCGAGAACAGACAGACTCCATAGCTCAAAGACAATTGCACTCTTCATCGTAATCCTCCTCTGTTTTCTCCTCATGACTACGCTCTGGATTATGGAAGAACACGCACCTGCTCACGAAACATTCCTAACCACTGCTCAGCCTACCACCATGAAGGAACATTATCTAATTTCGCTCTCTCCTCAACTAAGAGAGAGGCGAAAGGAGTTTTGGAACAACTCTTTCGTGCAACTACTTCACCAGCACAATCTTGCCACCAACGCCACCAACTGCTGGATCTGTGGGTTGCTACCCCATGCCACTGGACATTCTATACCATTCATCCCTTCACCCTTCTCCGTCCACGGCTCCTGCCTTGCCTGGCTGATCCTCTTGCAAGAGAGCTATACGGGAAATGCCACCTCCAGCAGAGCTGCAGCACATTCTTCTCATGGGGCCGGGCGAAACAAGACAAAGACACACTTCTGCCCGCTGACCCCCAGCGACTCAATCCAAATGGACATTCCGGCCAAAGAACGAATCGAAATGCAGGTGTTCAACAATCCAACCAGACCCACCTTCTCCTATCTGCGGAAACGAACGGCTGCCACTCTGACTGTGGCCCTGACGGTCATCAACGTCACAGGCCACATGTGTATAGAAGGACTTGGGACACAGCTGGTGGGTCGTAGCGCTTGCCGCTTTACCAGAACTTTGGACTCCACGGATCCACCTTCCTTTGTGTCATCCCCAAACATGTATTTCATCTGTGGCACGAAGGCCTACACCTGGCTCCCCAAAGGCTGGGGGGGCACTTGCTACATCTCCTTCGTCCTTCCTCCAACTTATGTGGCCCCAGCGAATCACCACAGACAAAAACGAGCCAAAGACGTTGAGCAAGCCGACTCAACAGGGACACAGTTCCTCGATGCTATGAAAGGACTCGTCCCCCTCTGGGGCCCGATGGCAAACAGCCGTGACATCCGACATTTGACTCAGGCAGTCGAGACAACCATGAACATCACAGCGGGCATCTTTGCCAACAACACTGCCGAGCTCCAAGCGGTCCGTTTGGTGGCTCTTCAGAACCGCCTCGTTCTAGATGTGGTTCTGGCGGACCGTGGAGGAGCATGCCGCATTATTGGGGCCAGCTGTTGTACATACATACCGGACAACTCACCCTCAGTGTACAAAGCCATCGAACATCTTCACAGACTCTCTTCGGAAGTTCACCAAGAGCAAGAAGAATGGTCGCTTGGTGGTTGGTTCTGGGACACCGTCAAAAGCTGGGGCTGGAGACTGCTCACCATTATCCTGATTCCCGTAGTTGTAATATGTGGCCTATGCTTAGGAATTCAATGTTTGCCACCTATGTGTTCTTTATGTGCGAGTTGTATTTTTCCCAAAACTGTGGACATTGGAAGCGAACATATGAGGGCATTATATGATACCGAAGTTAGGAATTTGATGAAAATTGACATTGAGTAAGCAAGTTGGCTAGATATGTTGAAAAGGGAGGACTGTTAAAAGTTAGGCTGAAAACCGTCAACATTATCGGCGCCCTCTTGCTCTCCTTAAACCTTTTGTGCGCGTAACAGCCGCCATTTTGGACACCATGGCTTCCCTGCTCTCGCCGAGAGCCAGCGCGTCTCTCTCTCTCTCTCCTAACTTCGCTGGCAACCCCCCCCTGCTTGCACCTGCCTTGAGTCATAAACCCCTCTTCGGCGCTGCTCTGCCCCAGGCCCTCATCCTGTTCCCAGCGCGACACCTCCCTGCTTCCCCGTCATGACCTCCGGCCCTTTTGATGCAAACCCCTTTTCCCCGTGTGCCCGTTTGTCTTCCCCGTTCCCAGGCCGACACCTAGCTCTGCCGATACCAATCTCTTGCCCCTCCCCATACAATAGGAAGCTTCCCTCCTCAAAGGACCCCCGAGATGATCAAAGCCCCCCCCCATCCCACGAGATCCGATCGAAACCCGCACACTCCGTGAATCGGCGGAATACCCAGCTGCGCGATGATCATCACCTGCTGTGAACGGGGCGGGGACTTCCACTGTAGCCTTGCATGGGAACGGGCTGGGAAGGGGGGATTCTGAGGATGTCTTTCCGTACATCAAAGTATCAACGAGAATGTGTTACATGTAATAAAGAGATAAACTTGTGTATAAGAGGCCAGGCCTCAGGGATGCAGTTAGAGCACCTCAGAACGATACCTTCTGTCCGTTTTCGTTGTGTTCTCCTCCGGAGCGAATAAAAACCTTGTTTCCTGCCTTCCAGTCTCCAGCGCCTGCCTCTTCAATAGTTTAACTTCTTTGTGGGTTCAAGAGGCGACATCGCCGGGCAATAATTAAGGATCTTATATTCTGGTTGGTAGTGCCCCCCAGTTTGAATTTTTCCACAGAGTCACTGTACCATTGTGTTGGAAATAGGGATGTTAGTGTCTCTATGTTTCAGGAGTTTTGCAGCAGTTTTAAACCCTCTTATGCACAAAAGAGGGTAACAATAGATAGTTATCTTTTTACACAGGCTGCGTTGCTTAGTTTTACTTGCAATAAAGTGAGACTCACAGTGTCACACAACTGGCAGTATCATACATGCCAACATTTTAGAGAAGGCAAGTGGGAGAGTTTATAAACAGATAGTCGGGAGAATTTATTTTCCCCACTGACTTATATTGAAGCAGAAGCAATCTGCCTGAATTAGGTGTATAGGTATGTATGTGACAGACAATCAGCATTTCATTTCTGGCACTTTAATAACATAGCACCACATAGCTGCCAAGGTTTCAGATTGCTTATGTGTGACATTTTCATAATTTCAGTGAAATTATGAGTGATATTTAACAATTATGATTGGCACTTTGCTAACAAACAAAAGCAATCAAGAAGACCAAGAAAAACATATAAATATCAGCAATGTCCCCCATCTTAGTAACCAAAAACTGTAAGGAGATCTTACAACTGCTGCAAATCCCCAGTAATGAAACTGCTCTTGCAGCTTAAACGAAGTGTAAAACAAATGTGTAACTATGATATTAAACTTGAACTCTGACTGGCCTCAAGGGTAAAGAAACGCTCCCTATAGAGGGTCCTGGGGGATTTTCTTCTATATCCCAAAGACACCCAGAAATGTAATACAACATCATAAAAACCCCAGACTATTTACAGAAGTACATTTGGAAAGCAATCATGTACTTTCTGATCTAATATTGCAAATATAGAAAACGGACAAAGATAAATTTCTAAGTGTCTTCTCAGAAGAACCCCAGGGTGCCATCAATACCACTCCGGATATTATTTTCCACCGCGCTTATAAATAGAACTTATTTTGTTCTGTGATGTTTAGGAGTGGCTTGGTTATATTTACCTGCTTCATCTAACATCATCATTTTTTGCTTGCTCATCAGTGCCTTCGAGATAAGCCACGTAAAGCACCCTCAGGGGTAACCACAAGATGTACAGGGTTATTTAGGACTTATTATTCCAACAAAAGAGCACCAATGTTCTAAATTGTTCACCATGGTAACAACCAGTGCCTAAAAACGGCGCGCGCAACCTTCACGCTCATTTATTTATTTGATAGTTTATAGAGCGCGAACCAGACTTGTGAGGGCATCAGAGCGCTTTACAAGATTGAGGGTGGTATACAAAGAGTTAAGAGGAGATGGAACCAATTGGGTAAAATAGGTAGATACATTATACAAGAAAGAAAACACGCAGTATAAAGTCCCGGATACATTTGGGATAAAAAAAAAAGAAACAGGTAGATACACTATAAAAGAAGGCTCGCAGACTCTTGGGAGGGATGCCCAGGAGTGCAGGGCAGGTATCATCCGTAAAAGCCATGGATAATGCCGAAGTGGAGGGTGGAACATGTCGCTGAGGTGATTGTAATATGATTGTTAGGTGAGAAATTTGCCCATTAGGAAAGTTTTGGTCTCCTTTTTAAAGCATGCCAAGGACGGAAGTCTTCTGGTGGCGGGTGGGAGAGAGTTCCAAATTCTTGGAGTGGCCCCAGAGAAGGCCCGATTGTAGTTTTTTCTCTCCTGGAAGCGTGCTGGTTGAAGCAAAAGGTCTCTGACAGATCGGGAGTTTCTGGCTCCTCCGGATATCACGAGTTTCTGGGCGAGAAATGCAGGGGGATTGGAGTAAAGAGCTTTGTGAGTAATGCAGGCCAGTTTAAGTTGTATTCTGGCCTCTAGGGGAAGCCAGTTCAGAGCTCTGAGGTGGGGAGAGATGTGGTTGAATTTCTTTGAGCCAGTTCGGAGTCTGGCGGCGGCGTTGAGGCAGGCTTTCAATGGGGCCAGAGAGTTCTTGGGTAGCCCTGCGAGAGTAGAGCATTCATATTCTAGTCTGGAAATGACTAGATTATAGATTGCCGTTTTTAGGTCAGAGGCATCGAGGAAGGGTTTTAGGTTTCTTATGTAACTCAGGTGGAATCTGGCAGTTTTGGCCATTGAGTTGATATGGCCCCGCATGTTTAGGCTGCCATTAAGGGTTATTCCAAGGGATTTCGCAGATTTAACAATGGTAGGAGGGCAGTTTAGTGTGTGATAGCCTTGATCCTTTCCTGGATGTCTGGATTGGTTTTGGGTGGAGAGATTAGTAGAAATTCCGTTTTATTTGTGTTAAGTTTCAGCTGGTTGACAGTGAGCCAGTGGACAGCCAGCTTCAAAGCCTCATTCAAGGGGAACATGTCCTCAGGTGAAGAGATTTTGATGAAGATCTGTGTATCATCGGCGTGCATAAGGTAGGAGATATTGGCAGAGGGTAGCACCTCTGTGAGCGGTTCACGGTAAAGATTGAAAATGGTGGGGGAAAGGGTTGATCCTTGGGGGACTCCAACCATGATCGGAGAGGGAGCGGATAGATTTACATTGATGAGGACTCTCTGTGAGCGATTTAGGAGGAAGGATCTAAACCATTCAAGGACAGTGCCATCCAAACCCACCCTGAGTTTGAGGCGTTCAAGGAGAATTTTGTGGTTAACCGTATCAAAGGCCGAAAATAGGTCTAGGAGGATTAGGAGACAGGTTTTGCCTTGGTTGAGTGCTTGGAGGGCGTCATCCACAATGTGGAGGAGGGTGGTTTCCATGCTGTGTCCAGGTCTAAACCCGGATAGGAAGTCATCTAGAAGGTGGAAATTGGTGATGTGAAGGTTCAGCTGCTGTTTCATACATTTTTTCAGAACTTAGGCAAGGAGTGGGATGTTGGATATGGGTCTATGGTTGTCGGCGGAAGCAGGATCTATCGTAGGTTTTTTTGCTGTGAGGGATGTTCCTGGCTTCATGTACTTTGAGCAGGCTCGAGAAAGCATCGCGCCAAAGAGACGTTTTCCTGGAGTGAAAGTTGAGGTCGTTAATGATAGTGCCCTTGTCCACGCAGAGATGAAGATCAGATATCTGGGTCTCGGGATGACTTTTCAGGATGGAGTGTTTGAGGGATTTAGAGGCTGATTTGGAGGATAGATAACGGTGTAGTAGTTGTTGCCCGTGGAGTTCTGGCAGGGCCCTGCCATGCTGAGCAGAGTGATGACACTATCGCCCCAGCGGTCGGTTTGAGTAGTGAAATATAACAGTAGCAGCCTCAGCAGGTTTGCCATAATATCTATGTTTACTTAGAGAATATGCTACAGCGCCAAGATGCCGCACTTTAAATGAGCAGTGAAAATGCGAATGCAGGCACAGATGAGCTGGCCGACGGCGGGCGACAGCACCAAGGGTACGCTGAGGTGGATACCAGCCAATCGGCCCGATACCAGCCAAGCAGCGTCTGACTCAGGACAGCAAGGGCACAGTTCAGGGCAACAGCAGCGGTCGCTCCAGTGGGTGAGTTTGAACGACGGAATCTACTTCTGAGGTGTGCTTCTGAAGGGGTCTGCAGTTGGTGGAAGGGGGGGGGGGTAGGTGAGGCGGTTTATAAAGGGATAAAAACCAGAATAGGTAATCCCCAAACCGGGAGCTCCTCGGGAGGCTCCTACTCGGTAGTTATCTTGGAGCTAATTTTACAGGCATAGTCGTTCACTTACGAAATCGGGAACGCAAGTTTTGATTTACTTCACAGCTCTGCAAACAATCTGGCATCCCGACAGCGGTGGAATGCCTAGCAGCAGGACTTTAAGAAGGCCGGGGCTCAACGGGTCTGAGCACCGGCAGTTTTTTTAAGGGTGCCTCAAAACGGGTCTCTATCTGGTTCTGTTTTATGCCCTGGCACAGGCAGTCAGTTTTTTTTTTAGGTGGTCCGTTTTTGTTTCCAGACTGCAGTGACAGCAGGCACATTGAAGTGCGCGTAGTAAACATTGTAGAGGAAGGGAACTCCTTTAAAGAGTAATTTTCTCTCTGGATTTCCCTTCTCTTTTTGAAAATCAGATCAGCAACATTGTCGTGGTGTCACCAGGGCTTGAAGAGGAAGTTTTTCAATATTATATACAAGCCATAGTTGCTGCTTATTTATCTTATGCAACTAACAACCATTGACAAAGGCAATAGTCCTGACTTGTATGATGTGACTTGTTGTATCATATATCTGGATGCAATGACGGAAACAACAAAATGCAAGTCGGTCGGCACACCGTGCTAAACACAGATTTTTAGCTTTGTTTATTTTAAGCCATGCCCGTATTACAATGACCACGCCCCTTTGAAAGACCCCCCGTTTTTTCATCCCACTTAAAACCCTGCCTAGCAGCATCGGACTCCGACCCTCCCCTCCTATTAGTTTCTCCCCACAGATGCTGCTGCCAAGCAAAGCAGGGAGCCCAAGACCAGATAGCTAACGCTCTTGCAGAGGAGGCGGGCCTGCCATGATGGTACATGAAACACACCATGAGTGTCACATGGTCAGTGATCTGCTGAGCCTTTCACTGCCACGTTGAAATGGGCCAAGTGAATTCAGATTTTGGAGATTGAGTGATGCCTGGCTCAATAACGGACACTTAAACAGCCATTATTGAAATGGAGCCAAACTCAGATGACTCCAATGTAGACGACCGGGAATGAAGATGATTGCCGTGCCCCATGTCCCCTGTGTGACATTATGCTGCTGCAAGCCCTCAAAGTGCAACAACATGATCACACATTCTAGAGCCGCCCTGTCGCAGGAACTCGCTGTGCTCCCTTCACGACTGCCCCAGCCCTCACTTACCACTCGGACGCTGCGCTTCTGCAAATGCAGTTCCCAGGTGGTCAAAATGCGTGATTAATGCATTACCCCCTCTTGGTTCCTCCTCGTCCCAGTCCTTACACAGTGAGGCAGTCCTGCCTTCACCCAGCCAATCAAAACACTAGAAAACCAAAAGCTGACCGTATGAAAATGCAGATGTCCCTGAACGTAACCTCTCGCCCAGACATAAATCATGGAAGCCAGCAGAGACCGAGACACGCACCTTGTACCCCCAAGAAGGCTCAAGCAACAACGAGCCACCTGAATGTCGGCACGAACCAACAGACTCAGCAGCCACCGAGAACCCCAACGTGGCCCCCCAACCCCAAGGACAGGCGTCCGAGAGCAACAAGAGGAGAGAAGGGAGCCGAAAATTCACCCCCTACACCAGGATGGGAGAGCAAAGCCACCAGTCCAAATTAGGAACCAAAACATGGGCAAGAGGAACCAGAGCCATGCAATCCGCAATGAGTCAACAGAAGAAACACCAAGGACACAAGGTGCAGGCGAGCCCAAGGAACCACAGCCGTGGAGGCAGTCACCACTCCCCGGACCAGCAACCAACACCGAGCCAGGGCAGAAGGGCGACCCAGTCAATAGGGTAGAGAACCGAGCCGGAGGGAGAAAACAGCCCCCGCAAAGTGTTGAACAGGCCGCCGAGCAATCAAAGTTCATGAACAGGAACCTGAAGACAAGGCCAGAACCAACATAAACCCCAGAGATCGGAACAAGGCCACTGATGCCCCCACCGCCAGAAAAGCTGTAGGGAGGGCAGAAGCAGAAACCAGACAAAAAGCAACACAGGGAAACACAGAAAAACCCAGATGCAGCAAAAAACCCCACAGCAGGAGCTAATACCTTGGCAAAAAGCCGGGGAGCAGGAGAGAGGCCAAAAAGCAATACCTCAAACCGCAGGAACCGACGACCTGCCAGACGGACGGGCATGTGAAAATAAGCGACTACCAAATCCAGGGAATCCAAAAATCACCCACCATGAGGATGGGAAGGACTGACCGCAAGACGATCAACTGAAAATGATCCAGCCACACTAACCCGTACAAAGCCAGGCGAGACAGAATCGAGCGCAAGGAACCATTGGGTGACAGGACCAGGAACAAAGAGGAATAGAACCCAGGCCCCGCACCGCCACTGGAACCAGCACAACAGTGCTCTGTGACAAAAACAGGCCGAAGTCAGATACGAAGGCAGAACGCAACATGAGGCCCAAGGACAACGGGGAAACCGTGAAAAATAGCCCAAAAAGGGGATGGCCCCATAACAGAATCCGGCAACCAAGACAAAGACCGACAGGACCCACCAGCCGGAAACCAGACAGGACCAATGATCCAGGAACAAACCGAGCAAAGCCCCCAAAAAAGTAATATCGCCAACAATGTAGACAGGGAGCACACAACCAGTCTAACACCAGTAGTGGAACACATAACCCTTAGAGGAAAAGACCGCCATCGCAACCACCAGGCCACAGTGACTCCACCTGGGCACAATAATATGTGATCAACACCCAGGGGCAGCTGCAGTCGGAGCAGAGGCCGGGAACCAAATGGAACGCAGCCCCCAGACCACGAAAGGGCTGAAAAGAAGACAGAGTACTTGGAAACTCCAGCAATTGCCAAAAAAACAGGGATCCACAAAAGGCAGGCAACGGACCAAGGTGCCAGAGCAGCGACAAGGCACCAAAGCGCGGTCCAGAGAGACCTCCACGAGCCACCGCAGCCCTGGCAACCAAGGATAAGGCCCACAAAGAACCAAAAGCCATATCCAAGAGAAACTGGGCCAAAACCACCAATTGGGCCAAGACAGGAGGAGGGTCCCCTGAACCTGGAAACAGCCAAACAACCACACAAAATCCTTGAGAAGGACCTGTGAAGCAAAGGCAGAATAAGAGCCAGAAAGTACCCCAAAAATGAGGAGCAACATACCAACGCTCGAGAGTAGAAACCAGCCTCTGCCCAACCGGTCTACCAGGGAAGCCTCCCCCGAAGTAAAGATGATTGACTGCAGGAACCAGAGGAGACTGGGTGTCAAAGTCCGCCTGGCGAAACAGCTACCCCAGAAAGCAAGGAATACCCTGCATGACAACTCCAAGCCATTCCATAGTCAGAATATCCAACAGGACAGCATGAAAGGGCAGGAAAACTACCACAGAGGAACTAAATGGGGAAGAAAACCCTGCATCAGAAAATGAATTTGATTCAAAACCCAGCACTACCCGAACATGAACCCAGCCCTGAACTTATACCCCCTTAGGGGAAAAGTCCTCAACACCAACAATAGATGTCGTAGCCTCAGGCTCCAGCAGCGGAGACAGGACAGCAGAAATACATAATTCCTGCAAATCAGCCCTAGAAATCTGCCAAAGATCATCCTCCTGCAGCTTCTGGGCATAATGCTGCATGGACAAAGACTACGCAGGCACCGGAGAGGAAGCCCCATCACACATGGCTACCAGCAGGAAGAGCAACCAAACAGGAAGTGTGGAAAATTAGTACGGTTTGATGAACATTATCTGCGCCATCTTGCCTTTCCCCTGATGCCACACTTTTGTCGTGCGCGCCCGCCATTTTAGGTGCCTCGATCAGGACCATCCCTTTTTGCATGCCACTGGCCCCCGACATAGCCCTTCGCCCTCACCAAGCCTGCACGCTGACCAACCCCCCCTGCTCGCACCTGCCTTGAATCATAAACCCCTCTTCAGCGCGGCTCTGCCTCAGAACCTCATCCTGTTCCCAGCGCAACACCTCCCTTCTTCCCTTTCCTGGTCCCCGGCCCTTTGATGCAAACCCCCTTTTTCCCCGTGTGCCCGTTTGTCTTCCTCGTTCCCAGGCCGACACCCAGCTCTGCCGATACTATTCCTTGCCCCTCCCCGTACAATAGAAAGCTTCCCTCATCAAAGGACCCCCCCCCGAGTTGATCAAAGCCCCCACCCCATGAGATCCGATCGAACCCCGCATTCCATGAATTGGCGGAATATCCAGCTGCGCGATAGTCATCACCTGTTGTGACCAGGGTGGGGACTTCTACTGTAAATGTGTGTGGGAACGGGCCCGAAGGGGGGATTCCGGGAATGTCTTTCCGTACATCAAAGCATTGCCATGAGTATGTAAACTGTAATAAAACCGCAAAAGGCTGTATATAAGGGGCCAGGCCTCAGAAATAAGTTAGAGCACCTCAGAACGATACCTGCTGTCTGTTTTGCTGTGTTCTCCTCCGGAGAGAATAAAACCTTGTTTCCTGCTTTCCAGTCTCCAGCGCCTGCCTCTTCATTGATTAATAATTCGTGGGTCACAGAGGCAATACCGCCGGGCAAATATCGATTGTCCCCGACCTGCAGGTTTTACAATTGGCGTCCCAAGCGTGGGGCCCATCAGCGACTCGTGGATCCAGTGGGAGAGGTCCCGACGACAGAGTGAACGACTGCAACGATCGGGAGAGCTCTTGCCCAATAGACCCTCGTCTGGCAGCCGATCATCCGAACTTCACTAGTTCCGAACAGACCTCTCTCGAGTGATCTACGGTCCTGACTGGGAACCATTAGGAGTGCCGTGAGAAATACGAGAAAAAGAGGACGAACGGGCGCTGGATTCGGAAGACAAGAAACTGTCCATACGGTCCGGGTAAGGTCGTGTAAACACGACGGATTGCGAAATAATTGCTTGATTGTTTAAAAAAATACTAGTATTACTCTTTGTTAACTTATTTGGAGATTCACTGTCTGCACGCGGAGAAACAGTAGGCTCTTTCCCTTTTGCAAACAGTGAAGGATAGGTAACGCAGCCGTCGTGCCTATTTTTCTCCCCCACTGACTCTATTATTTATTAACGGTTTTTGGGAGATTCCCTCTCCCTCACTGATTAACTGGGTTCTTTGACCCCGAACTACTGTTCGCAGATTGTCTTCTGGAGATTCTCTGTCTGCAAACCGGAAATAACAGATTCCTCTTTGCGGATAGTGAAAGGGTAGAGGACGCAGACTTTTGCGCCCTACTTACTCTCCCCATTGATTCTACTCTATCTTATTTATTATTGATTGTTCCTCGTTATTGGTTACTCTTTGTTATTTTGTTCATGAGGTATTCACTGCCTGCAAACAACGTAGAATAGAAATATTCTGTCTAGTCTTTGCGCACAGTGATAAGATAGGCAGTGCTGACTTTTTGTCCCTCGTTGCGAGCCGTCATGTCTGTCTTCTCCCCACTGATTGATAATTGGTTCAGCCCGGACCGTGTATTAGAGGTGGATCATATAGCTCCACTGGAAGGCACCCCTAATAAGGACATGTTCATAAACTATGGATTAGTCACCATAGCCTATAATAAATTGTGGCACAGGTATACCAAAGAAAGTCAAGACAAACAGTGGCCACTGGTAGGGTCCTTTGACCTTGATAAAATAGAAACGTTGGAAATAGCCCTTCGCAATAATAAGACAACGCCTATTATGCTCGACAGTCTCGGTATGTGGCGCAGAGAGGCTATGCAACGACAGAGAAAAGACGAGGACAAATCAGGTAGAGAAACATATCGACAGGACAACCCCGGGGCACCACGACCTAAAAGTTATCCCCCGACACTACGCAAAAGACGGCCAGACTTAGGGCAAGACCAATGCGCTTTTTGTAGATATGTCGGACACTGGAAAGCCCAATGCCCGACTCTACTGAGCGTGAGTAGGGGCAGAGGGCCGACAGGAATGACAGGCCGGCAGAATGAGAAGAATCAGACTCACATGGACAGACCAGATAGAACCACCACGTTTGATTATGCCCGATGGCACAGATTTCGCCAGAACGATTTCAGCGACATGTTCGAATTTTCCTAGGTCGGACAATGTAAAGACGGGAACCCAGCCTAGCTCTAAATTAACAGACAGAAATAGAAAAATTATGGCCAATCACTGTTTTATGTTTGTCTTTGGATCTTGTGTATCATGCTTTTACTGTCCCCCCCTGTCTGAGTTTGTGTGTACGTAATATATAAATCTGCGTCATCCCCCTGCACGTGCTTCCATGTTACATAAACTATGATAATAGGAATTTTAGCATGAAACAACCTGGAAAGAAAGAAATGGGAAACGAAATCAGTAAGCCACTGATAAACACGAACTTTTATTTTAACATAACAAGCAAAGAAAAACACAATAACGCTAGAAAAACAAGAACGGTAAACTGTAGAACATGAAAGTCAACAGAACACCCCCCCACATTCTGGAACCTTCCAAAGTAGGGCAGGGTTACGGCTACGCCCAACCGGCGGCAACCCATATAAGGCGGGCCCTGCTGCCAACACTTGGTCAGGAAATCTTAACGTATGGGGGAGCCGGAGGAGAGGCAGGGGCCAGCGGCCTGGGCAGTTGCAGGTAGTCCCGCCACATGCCTCCTCGGCCCAACCGAAACGGCCCTGGATAGTTTCAGGTAGTCCCGCCACATGTCCACCCGGTCCGGCCACCAATGGCCAGGGACCGGGGCCAACTGAGTCCGGCTGCAGCCGATAACCTAAGGAAGCCCGGTCCAGAGAAGAACGAGACACCTCTTCCTTTTCCCCTCCGTTACAGCCGCAGCAGCTCTGGGCGGCGGGATGCCCTGTCCATACCTCTGCAGAAATGTGTCCAGGTCGGGCTGGGAGGGAGAGGCGACGCGGACGAGCCTCTCCCACCTCCACGGATAGGAGGTCTCCCAGCCCCCGGCCCAACGCCGAACACCCCCAGCCAGGCGATGGTGCCCCAATACTTGCGCAGCACCGAACGTGCAATGGTGCCCATATTTTCGGAGCACCGAATATGCAATGACTGCACCGATACTTGCGCAGCACCGAATGTGCGCCGCAGGTGGCCATACCTCCGTAGCACTGGGCATGGGCCTTGTGGAGCACAGGGTGTGGAGAGACCATCGTGCATGCCCATGGAAGAGAGCGGCCTGGAGTGCACCGGGAGAAGGAGACGGCGCGGACGAGTCTCCCTCGCCCCCCAGGTGGGGGCATCACAGCCGCACCCCAGCCGAATGTCCCGCTTCCACAACACGGAGTTCCACTCTCTATTTTTGTCCCCAGAAAGGTCTCTTCCACTCTTGCAGACTCGATGAGAGGGGACTACTGCAGGGCCTCAAAATGGCGTCTGGGTCTGCTGGAAGGCGGGCCTCGGCCGCTAGAGTAACTTTGAACAGCAATGTAACTCGGTCGCTCGCCCACCGGAGCACGAGCCCCCACCTCCGACAACATCTCCACAGCCTTGAAGATTCTACAAAGGTCCCCGGAGGAACCCTCGGCCACTGCAGGCCTCCGGTAAGGGACAACTGCCTTGATCGCCAACGAAATAAATATGACATTGCCACTCCTTCTGTTAGCATGAATTCTAGAACTGCCGAAAAGGACTCTGGTCCAACTGCCGGTTGTAGGAAACATTTTTCCCTGATGCCACTTCCGGACTAACCCGGCCCCGCCCAAAATGGCGCCGGTATCGATAGGAACTTACGAATACCTCGTGGTGTCCCTTTTTACTATACAAACTTAATGTTCTGAGACATATATGACCCTTTGTACACTTGACAAGAAGAAAGGAGAGCTCACTCGAGGAACATGTAAAAGGATCCCGTTAAAAATGATGATTATAAATGTACAATGTATTATATTTTTTTATATATATAGCCGATGTATAACCTCGCTTATGACGCACGCACACGGTATGCATATAGGAAATCTGATTGCAACTAGTCTGACTATGCTTCTAAATTATGAAATAAACGCCCCCGAGCCCCCGGCCAACTGATAGACGTTCTAGTTTGCTACAAATGAGTTGCTAAAACTTTCTAATGTTTTTATTGCTGCAAAACAACACCCCCCACTGTACGCACTTTAGCCATTGCCGTGTCCGGCCAAATACGACTGCACCCTTATAAATCCACGTACTATGATTTTGCAAAAATAAAGGTTTTCGAAATAATGAACGGGTATTGCATGCTTTATTTGAAATATGGGATGGGCGGGAGAGTTCTTTTCTGTGCACCCTACTATGCTCTCTCTTTAAGGTTATTAGAAGATGGTTGCCCAGCCCCGGAGGACGGATCGGATCTACGACACGATACTCTGCCTCCAAGGTACGCGACCGACTCATGAACTCTCGCGTGGAGGAAGACCTCGGCTTCCAAGGATGGGTAAAACGAACGGTATAAATGAGGGAATGTAAAAGAAGGGTAAAATAAAACGACGTAAATGTTACAAAGTACGACGTCCAAAGGTATTAGGGAACAGAGCTGACTCAAAGAACCGAAGAACCTTAGAACATCACAGTGTTGAAGGAGCTTTAAGGACCCCGATAGTGAGATACATCTACTAACTAGACACCTCGCACTAGGCACCTCTGGTTTCCCTTTTTATGTTTCCCCGCACACGACCTATAAGGACACACTGCCCCCCCCGACTCCAGAAACCATATCCCCGGGGATTCTACCCCGAGGAGGAAAGACGAGTATGAGGTAAGTAAAGGACTCTCGAATCCATGTATTTGATATGCGCGAATGTTGTCCCCCCTCCCTTCCCCTCTTTTCCTCCCTCTACAGGTTACATCAGGGCCGCAACCGAGGTATGGCGAAGATCTGAAGCCTTGCCCCGTCTAATACGCGAAGCGGACCAACGCTGCAAGGTGGCGCCTAGCACGCCTACAAACTACTCGTGTAGCAAACGAGCCCGTAAAACTAGTATGATCTGATGAAAAGTGATCACCCTTAACCCAGGCTGCGCGAATGAACCCATGTCACGGGTGAATCGAAACTATGAGAGAATGTGCGTGTGTGACTGAAGCGTTGACTCAACTGGTCGAAGGACCAAGAATGTGCGACACAATGGTACCTCTTTTTTCCTCTTCTCAAAGCATGTCCCCTCTACCCTGTCTAATGCTCGCCCGCCTCAAACTGCATGCCTTTCAAGATTCTAACACAGACCCGTAAATGTCCTTTGCTGTGTAATGCACTAAATAGCCTTTCTTAAATACACTGCCACTCTCCATGTAGCACGTGTACTATTTAGCCTGCTGTTTCCTCTCTCTCTCTCTCTCTCTCTCTCTCTCTCTCTCTCTCTCTCTCTCTCTCTCTCTCTCTCTCTCTCTCTCTCTCTCTCTCTCTCTCTCTCTCTCTCTCTCTCTCTCTCTCTCTCTCTCTCTCTCTCTCTCTCTCTCTCTCTCTCTCTCTCTCTCTCTCTCTCTCTCTCTCTCTCTCTCTCTCTCTCTCTCTCTCTCTCTCTCTCTCTCTCTCTCTCTCTCTCTCTCTCTTCTCTCTCTCTCTCTCTCTCTCTCTCTCTCTCTCTCTCTCTCTCTCTCTCTCTCTCTCTCTCTCCTCTCTCTCTCTCTCTCTCCTTCACGCTCCTACTCAGCCGAGCGATCAGCTCCGAAATTGGCAGACTGCCACCCCTAGCGCACCACCCGATTGGCTCCAAATACCGCCAGTATTTGCACAAAACTTGTCTTTAATAAAATCACCCTAACGCTGTGTCACCACCTCTCCTTTCCGAAAAATATTTTGATGAAACCGAGAATTGGCCATAAGGGAAAGGACAGGTAAGACGACTGAGGTTCCCTAATCTGACCCGAAATGAGGGAACTACATGTCAGCGGCTCCTATTATGAGATAAAATGCCTCAGATGACGCGACCTTCCCCGTCCCGAATTGTCGCGATACCCAAACCATAAAGGTAATCGAAACCTCCCCATCTTCTCAGGACGCACCCAGTATTGCGTTCAGTTGCCCCCCGATAAGAGTTTTCTTAACTATCCTTCATCCCCAGATTGTAAAAGGGTGGGTCGACTCGCGACTAACACAGGCAGCTGTGGTTCCTAGAAATGATTTTTTTATATAGGCAAATTTCAGAGTTTGGAATTCGAGAAATGCCACTGAATGCTCACCAACTGAACTATGGCCTTCGGCCGATAGTACCCTTATAACCCAAAGTAAGATGACGCCCCCCCATCACAGTTTTCTATGTCCCTAGTTGTCTTCCCATGAGACCCCTGTCTTTTCTAATTTAGTAATCAGGCCATGAGAGGCTGCATAGGAACCAGAATGATGTTTTACAAAGTTAAAGTTTAGACCGAAGCGAAGAAAATCATTACAATGGACCTTGTCGAAAGTGAAAATGTTTAGTTAAAGGGCAGGATGCATTGATAATATGAAAAATGTTTAGCCTGTGTTCGTCCCTCAGCGAGAGGCCTATTAGTACCATGTTGATAGCTCACAACACCCTTTTTGTAAATATAAACCCCTAGAGAACGGTATAAGCATTGTCAGGCTTGTATTAAAAAGGTGGGTCCCCATCAGATGAACTGTCGTGACTATAGTAACCAGTTGTGAAGGAAAGTCATAGTAAATCCAGCAGGCTCACTATCGATCATTAATATGTCAGTTGTGAACCCTAATATAACGGACGTTTCTATTCTCATTTACCTGGAGCTGGGAGAGAAATAGACTTATGTGATTACTTTCCTCTACAATTCTCTAAAGACTGTCTTTTCAAACTCCTTCAAGGGTACGGCTGTCGGAGGAAAGAAGGACCGGATGTGGGAGCACGTGGCCTAACTACAGACTATGGAACGTCTGCGACATGGGCCAAGGCGAGACCGCGACTGAACGAAGCTGCAGGACGAGGCACTATCTCCGACAAAATGAGAGGAAAGGGCTAACCCGATGCCCCTGCTCAATGTTCGAATGTGTGCTGAGAAGTCCCCGCTCTCTAGACCCGGTCATGAGCCCGCCTACCAGAAATCTCTCGTTCCCCTAGTTTGTTCCCGATCTGGCCTTGCTCCATCCCCCTTTTTCTCCGACCTACCCGATGACTATTTGTACCCTCTTCTTCCACCTGAACTTTTGACTATTGATTCCAAAGGACACAGGGCGAAAAAGACCCTTTTTTTGACCAGAAACGAGAGGAAAGGTCGTGCCCTGCAACACGGAACTTAGAATAGAGCTGGACTCGTAGCTCCACCGCCGGTGCTCCACAGTGCCAACAGAAGACGAAAAAATTGCTGACAACTTACTAAACTTCGAACATTCCTTCACTATCATCTCTGCTACGTCTCGTTTCTCTCCCAGCCAACATTGTATTAATTATGTAACAATCCATCAGTTCACCTTATGAATGTACTCACTGCTCGCACTTCGAATCATTTTGTATTGCATTACTATGACTTTCCTGCTAAACAAGTTTATCAAAGTTTATCAATAGGTCCGCCTCCTAAAACTAGAGATCTTAAATGTAATGTTTACGACTCCTTCACCTAGGGTTCCTACTGCTTTTTCTTATGCCCACCATAATAGAACTGAGTAGAAAATGAACCAGCAAGATGTCTTGAATATGTTAAAGGGAGGACTGTGGAAAATTAGTACGGTTTGATGAACATTATCTGCGCCATCTTGCCTTTCCCCTGATGCCACACTTTTGTCGTGCGCGCCCGCCATTTTAGGTGCCTCGATCAGGACCATCCCTAATTTGCATGCCACTGGCCCCCGACATAGCCCTTCGCCCTCACCAAGCCTGCACGCTGACCAACCCCCCCTGCTCGCACCTGCCTTGAATCATAAACCCCTCTTCAGCGCGGCTCTGCCTCAGAACCTCATCCTGTTCCCAGCGCAACACCTCCCTTCTTCCCTTTCCTGGTCCCCGGCCCTTTGATGCAAACCCCCTTTTTCCCCGTGTGCCCGTTTGTCTTCCTCGTTCCCAGGCCGACACCCAGCTCTGCCGATACTATTCCTTGCCCCTCCCCGTACAATAGAAAGCTTCCCTCATCAAAGGACCCCCCCCCCGAGTTGATCAAAGCCCCCACCCCATGAGATCCGATCGAACCCCGCATTCCATGAATTGGCGGAATATCCAGCTGCGCGATAGTCATCACCTGTTGTGACCAGGGTGGGGACTTCTACTGTAAATGTGTGTGGGAACGGGCCCGAAGGGGGGATTCCGGGAATGTCTTTCCGTACATCAAAGCATTGCCATGAGTATGTAAACTGTAATAAAACCGCAAAAGGCTGTATATAAGGGGCCAGGCCTCAGAAATAAGTTAGAGCACCTCAGAACGATACCTGCTGTCTGTTTTGCTGTGTTCTCCTCCGGAGAGAATAAAACCTTGTTTCCTGCTTTCCAGTCTCCAGCGCCTGCCTCTTCATTGATTAATAATTCGTGGGTCACAGAGGCAATACCGCCGGGCAAATATCGATTGTCCCCGACCTGCAGGTTTTACAGAAGCCCAACACACACACCAGGAAGTACCCAACAACTCCCATAAAATACTGCTCCCAAACAATCACGTCCCATGAAACACGAGACAAGGAAAACACAAAGGACAGGCCTGCAGTCACCCCCCCCAGCCACAGAAGAAATCAACATGGCCGAGGGGGCCGGACGCTGCTTGCAACCTTCAGCGCCGGAATGACCCTGGGCCAGGACATCAGGAGAGGTCCCCGCCTCAGCCCAGCACATGAGCGGGGAGCGTCCTGACCAAGGAGCAGGAGCGCGGCCGACCGGTGCACCGGTATGGCAGCGCAGAGACATCAAAGTCAGAAAATAATACATGTGCATCTAAACAACAAGAAAAGACCTTTAAAAAAATAGAATGTTAAAGACTCACGGTACCGCAAAACATCCTGCAGCAAAACCGGAAATAGCAACAGGACACAGAGCACCAGTGTTCCAACCGCCGTCGGAGCAAGAAAAAAACAAGAATTTGCAATGCAATAGGTCTCGCATTATTAAAGTTTGAGCTATTGGTGTTACATTATTTAGCAATGCCAATAGCTCAATCTTTAATAATGCGAGACCTATTGCATTGCAAATGCTTGTTTTCCTGGTTGTTGGTACCTGTGGGGGGGGCACTACGTGCGTCTATGCGCAGTACAGCAGAACACAGTTCTCAAGAACTGTATAGTGCCCCATGCTGGTATAACCCAAGACACTACGAAGGGGAGTCTGACGCTGGCGTGGAGGAGATGGAAGGAGGGTGGGGGATCGGGGGGGGGGGAGATGATAAGTTAACGCCGTTCCAAATGAGGGGGCTGTGGCTGTGTGTGGTGGGGTCGAGCTGTGGCTGTGTGATGGGGTCGGGCATGTCAGGGGTGGATGTATGTATGTGGTGCGTGCGTTCATTCAGCGGGGTTCAGTGCAGGGTGCATGGCATACATGAATGTATAGGGAGGGAATGTATAGGGAGGGAATGCATAGGTGGGGACATTCGAAATGGATGAGGGACATCCCGGGGGTTGGAGGGAAGGGTTGGCTTTCTTGTGTGTCGGCCTTTTCATGCCTGGTCTGAGCTGATATGTTTCTGTCCTGTAAAGAGCACTAACGCAGCGGGGATGCATCCCTGAAAGAGACCAGTCAGGGGGTGTGTTCATGTTATGTTATGTTATATTTATTTTTATATAGCGCGCGGCTACTCAAAAAGAGTGTCCCGGCGCTTTAGCAATGAGACCTACGACGAAATAACACAACACAGCAGTAAAAACAAAGGGGGACCCAATAAAAGAAGAAGAGGAAGAAAGCCTAAAGAGTAAACAACCAGGTCTTTAGACACCATGTGCTGGTGTGAACACCCCTCTGACCGGTTGTGGGGTTCAGTGCTGTAAGCAATGGCCTGAGGGGAGCTGAACCCCTAAGTTTAAACGCTGCCTTGTTGCTATATTCCACAAGAGTGGAATTTGAGACCTCTGGACAAGAATGTATATTTTAAATGAGAATTTATGATTCGTGTGTTCGATTCTCCGCCCCCCCCCTAAAAGTCAATGTGGTGTTTGTGGCACGTCACAAGCCAAGCGAGGGCGCGAATCCACGCCGTGCAATTTACACTCAGTGAGTGAGATTTCAGAAATCTGAACAACCCAAATTACTTCACCCTACAAATCTGGGGCAGAACGCTTTATTGCCCCTGCCCTCCCGGGATAACCTTGATGGTGCACACTTCCCTAAGCTTCGCAAGGACAAAGATAAAAATTCCTGGGGAATTTACATATGTTGGCAAGAATGTATAGAAGCGCCATTGTGACACAGTGATGCATTCACCACACTCACCTTGCTGCTAAACATGGCACTGACACACCACCGAGAGACACAAAAACCACAGACCTTAAGAGGGCACCATTCGCACTTACTCAGACCCCGTGACACACTGGCACACCCCGGTGTGATGCCATCAGCATGAAACGCCAGCCCAGTCATACCTTCACACTCATCTCAGTGCTATATATAGCTCCACGCTGCAGTGAGACAGTGTCACAGCCCTCCTGAGCACTTGGGCAATACTGATAATCAATCACCAGCTATAGTGACACACACGCTTGAGTGATAGCACTAGACACACAGACCCGCAGGCTTTACTGCTAGAAACAAGGCTGGTTGGCTTCGGCGCTAGACACTGACACGCCTGCCTTGCTGCTGAACAGGAGCCGGGTGGACCTCCAGGCTGAACCCAAGAATAAGATACACACAGGCTCACACTACTAAACATGAGCGAGACAGGCCTCGCCGCTGAAGACAGTCAACAGGCTTGTGCTATATAGATATACTCAGGCCTCCATGCTGAACACGAGACACACAGACTGACAACCCATATTTCATAAGCAGGACTGGCATATTGGGCAGTTTTCGCGGATCCTGCAAAGATAATTCATTAGAGCAGTGAGATACGGAGTTGGACATAAGCTCTACATTTCCATAGTTGCCCCCTCACCACAAGCATGCTTCAAAAGAATAACAATCCCGCGAGTGGTGCGCGTGCGCGTGCTACAGCGAGCGATCTGTTTTCAATTATCGCGCCCGTGTCTGGGCAAGATAATTGAAAACAGATGTCGGCGTGCGGGTAACAGACACCAATAGGCCATGGACGGAGCAACGCGACCGCCCATGGCCTATTGCGTGGTGTCTTTCTAAAAAAACAACCGCAAACGCTAATACCGTGGACAGAAAGGAATCGCACACGCACGAGCGTGTGCGATTCCAGTGTCAGATTTGGAACTCTCCACAAAAGGGCTCGCCTGCGCGAGCACTGCTGCGCACTGCATCGCGAGGGGCGAGCCCTAAACAGGCACGGCAGTGGGTGGGAGGGGTTTATGTGACTTTTAGCTTTTGGTTTTCTAGCGTTTTGATTGGCTGGGTGGAGGCAGGACTGCCTCACTATGTAAGGACTGAGACGAGGAGGTAATGAAGATTACCTGTAAGTAACATTTTAATGCAGTGATGCAGAGCACCACATTAAAACGTGTTAGTCTTAACGCCTGATGCGTGGCACTTGGCAGGGCTGGCACAAACAAAAACCGAGTTATAACTCTGTTTTTGTTGTGCTGTGTAAAACAAACAAAAATAAAATGCTGAGGCCTATAACATGCTCCTTATTCCCCCCTCCAAGCATTAAGAACAAAGCATTAACCTTTGATGTCAAAAGTATAGAGCATGTGTGACGGGTATCAACATTTTATTTTTGGCAGTTTTACAAAACTCCAAATCAGGTTTCTGCATGTAGGAATCGTAATCCTGGAGGCTATTCTTGAAATCAGTAGTCTCCAGCTTGAATCAGGAGGGTATGCAGTATAAGTACCTCACCCTGCGCCATCCTCGAGTTTTCTCATTTCCCTACCCCCTGTTTTGTAATGTTTTAATGTTTTATTGTGTGCAACCTCCCACCCTGCCTTTGTGCTGTGACTGCATCCCCCCTCCGACCCCACTTATGGAACTCTGCTTTTCTGTATATAGAGATAACTCTAATAACTAGTATATGCAGTAGACCTTTGTACCATCTACCATTCCTATGTGACTCTTAGAGTATATCCAGTCATATCCCTTCCCTATGTATATAGAGATAACTCTAATCACTAGTATATGCAGTAGACCATTGTGCTCTCTACCATTCCTATGTGACTCTTAGAGTATATCCATGTGCATCCCTTCCCTATGTATATAGAGATAACTCTAATCACAAGTATATGCGGTTGACCTTTGTACTCTCTACCATTCCTATGTGACTCTTAGAGTATATCGTCATATCCCTTCCCTATGTAAATAGAGATAACTCTAATCACTAGTATATGCAGTAGACCTTTGTACTATATACCATTCCTATGTGACTCTTAGAGTATATCCATTGTATCTCCTTGTGTGACTTTACATCTTGTACATTTGCAATTTTTTCTGTTAGTATCCTTCATGTAACGCATGTAATCCTTAGTCCTTATGTTTTCAACTGGTCCTTATGTAAAGCGCTCTGACACCTTTGGGTAAAGTTCGCGCTATATAAAATCGCATAAATAAATGAATGAATAAATAAATAAATAAATAAGGCCTTTCTTAAGTACACTGAAACTATATGGTAAGGTCATACGTAAACAGTCTGAAAACGTGGCACCCATGCACTCAAGAAACAAACTAATCCCAACAGTCAAGTAAATGCATATGATGGCCCTTGATTTGAAATCAACTTAAGCGTCACCAGCAGGAGAAGACAAGATTATTCCGTAGTACCTCCCTATTCACTGCCCTTAGTAATTCTCTACTCAAAGATGGCCGCCGCGTTCACGTAGCACCCATTCCACTGACCCATAACAATACGCAGGGGAAGCCAAATCTAGAATGGCCGCCACACTGCTTCTGGAATACTATATTGGGCTGGCAATTAGGCCACTTCATGAAGAACTTTCCCTGACTTCTGCAGAGCGTGATACTACAGATACTAATTAGCACATCAGAACTCGAGCGTGTGAGCCATTAATGTTGCAACGCAATGCTCCGAAATGGTAAAGTATGAGGTCTGGCGGTGCAGCTACGTCACGAGCTAACGCAGCTTCCGGTCACGCATTCGCCGCCGCAGCGCCTCGCGGTCTGCCACTCACTTCCACAGCTGTGTGTTCTGCGTGTCTCCTCCTCAGTTTCCAGCCGGTACATCATATGCGCCTACGAGCAGTGGGCGCGCCGCTTCTGAGCGTCCTTGTAGCGCTGGTCTCCACCTCCGGGGGGCCAGGCTGGGCCCGATCCTCTGCTTCGTACACCCGCCCCTCCGGACCCGGGCCAAACCTGGCCATCTTCCGATGGAGGAGACGCTTTTATCAGTGTCCCAAAATTACTTTTCGGATTGGCGCATCATTTAGCTGAGCTTTTACGTTTTGAGAATTCCTTGGAGTGAAAGCATATTTCATTAAATAATAAGAAGTGATGTCAGACAACACTTAATGACAACAGTAGAAGTGACTTACAAGAGTATCAGATTGCATTACACCTTTTATTGTTTTTTTTTTACTAGAGCCAGTATGCATGGAAGGAACGTAAAGCCCCGCCCATATTTTTCATTAGTTTGTGTCATTGTCCTTTGTCAATGTTGGCTTCTGATTTGGTAATAGGTGTGCTAGTCCCTCTTCTGTACCGCCTTGTCTACATTTGTAACCTCCCATGAGGTTTGGCCCTTTTACTTGTGTAGTAACACCTACGTTTTCTTTACAGTCTGTCAACACTGTTTTCTTTAATGATTTTCTCCTACAGCGCAACACAGGCATGTGCTGCTCTGCATACCAGAATCTTACAATATTGAAAAAATACACTTTGGCGGGCACCACGAAGAAAAGAAAGTTGTGGCTCCTCCAAGTCTATTTTTCTTTATTGTAAGCATTTAGTAAACAGCAAGCCATAGGCGGTGTGCTGCGCTGCTTAACAAAATCTTACAATATTAAAAAAATAGACTTTGGTGAGCAGCGCATTTCTTTTCTTTGTCGTGGCTCGCCGAAGACTATTTTTCAATGTTGCGCTACATAACAAAATCTTACAATACTGTAAAAATAGACTTTGGCAGGCCGCGCCATTCTTTCAATTGGTGCAGCTTACCTCAGCTGACTCCTCCACCACCCGTTTGTACTCTCTTCTGCTGCAACAGGAAGCAGTGCAATAGGTTTCGCATTTGCAAGAGTTTAACCTATTGGCTTTGTAAATGACAATGCTTTTTATTTATCTGTTTTAAAGACCAACAAATAAATAAAATGCATTGTCATTTACAATACCAAATCCTTAAACTTTTGCAAATGCGAGACCTATTGCATTGCAAACAAACGCTTGTATTTTTTTTACGCACACGACAATTAAAATGCTGATTTAAAGTTTGTTGGACAGTAACATTGATATCCTGATGCACCTGAAGTACTGCAGATGCGCTATCTATCACATTTGTTGTGGAGTAACCATTAGCCATACTCTAAATCGGGCCATATTTGATTTGCCCACAATAACAAGATGTTGAGCCGAAACCTGAATTTGAACTGTGTTCCCCAGTTCCAAAGTCTGCAGCTAGTCAGTGATTTCTGATGCTTCCTTAGCTACCAGATACTGCTCTGTTGACTGCAGTGCATTAAAGCGATCAGCATTTACTCCCATTGTCTCATATTTGGCAGTTAGACAACAGATGTGGTCTTCCTGCTCCACTTCTTGGTAATAAATGAGACATAGATAACCCTACAGACACTGATATGCATGCAGCACTTCACACAAGTCATGCAATATTTTCTTCCTTGCCATGGAGTAATTGTAACAGTGGAGGAGTGTATCTTTTGCTCATAAATTCGATAAACATATCTACCCATCCACTGGTGTCTTTCCCTTAGTATTAGGAATCTACACTACCAATGTTTTGCATGACCCTCCACACTCACATTGTGTCCTTGTACCAGCTACCTTAGCATTTGGATCCTTTATAATGACCTTGATGCTACCATGTACTTGTTCGCCGTTGCTTCGCTACTTATTCTTGAGCAACACGTCTGAACCACAAAAAGAATAACATTCAATAACTCTTTGCTTAGCACCCACTCATCCTTTAATAGCACATCCACATGTGGAAACCTCTTGGATCTGATATTCATCTCCAACATGCTTACTTATTCCCTACTGACCATGATATGTGTATTTGTAAAGCGCACTATCACCCACAATGGTTTCCTGGTGCTTAGCAGCTGTGGGCGCCTAGTCCTGTTTCTTTTAGGCTGGTTAATTTAAAATCCAGGCTTTCAGCTTCTTGCGGAATTCAAGAATAGACGCTCTGATGTGGAGAGGGAGGCTTTTTGACTCATTCAGAGTGTTGTAAGAGAACTCCCCTTCTGATCTGGTTCTTTGTATAAGTGGGATGTGTGTGAGTAGGAGTCCTGCGGAGTGGAGGTGTCTGGGTGGTATCAAATGTGACTTCTGGTGGATGGAGCCTAAGTTATGTAGTGCCTTGAATGTGTGTGTGAGGAGTTTGAAATTAGTGCTTTGGTCCATCAGGAGCCAGTGTAGCTCCCTGAGGTGTGGTATGGTGTGAGTTCTGTGTGGGAGGTTGAGAATGAGTGGCTGATGAGTTCTGGGTTGTTCATTGTCTTCTAATGTGTTGCATGGTGATTCCCGGCGTAGAGGGTTTTCCTGGTAACGAGGGCATGAGTGACAGTGTTTTTTAGTGTTGCTTGGGAGCAATTTGCAGATCTTACTCAGGATATTCAGGCTATAGACGCAGGATGCAGTGCTGGCATTGACTTGTGTGATCATGCCCAGTTTTCTGTCGATGGTTATTCTTAGGGTCCTGGTATGGGTGTTAGGTGTGTTGGTCAGAGTTTGTCTGGTCACCTTTTGGAGTGTCATGGTGAGGTATTCTTGCCCAAGATCACTGCTTCTTTCTTGCCAGTATTGAGCTTGAGATAGCTTGCTTTCATCCAGTTAGCTACTTCGGTCATGCAGGCGGTGACGTTATTTCTTGTATTGGGGGTCTTTTCCAAGAGGGAGCCAATGAGTTGTGTGTCATTGGCGTAGAAGTGTGGTTACTATCACTTCATCTGCTCTTAGAACTAAGGTACTAATCATTAAAGCACTCCATGGATCTATTCCCAACATTTTTTACCAAACCCAGAACAATATTGTTCCTGTGTTAATTTCCGCCTCCATTGACCAACTTAATGACACTGCTAACTTCAACCCCCCTCTTATCTCTTTGGCCCTTCCTCCGCAATGCCTCTATCACTGTCATTCCCATTGTCCACTTATTAAAAACTAATATGTATGTACTCTTTCATAAGTGGGGCAAAGCCTGAACCGCAGAGCAACCGAATGCATACGAAAAGGCCAGCAAACCCTAATTTCAGCCAAAAGTACTTGCAAATCTTCTTATTTCTAACACCCAATCTCTTTATGGTGCTCCTATCCTCTACAACATGTGTACACTTTCAATACCCTATGTACTCCACCACATGTATCCCAACCATTCTACCTTCAGTTCTGGATTTTTCTTCTTATCATCAAAGATCATTTTCTTTATAATCAACATCACTGCACTCTGTACAGCTCTGTCATTTGCTATATCATGTTGTGTCTAACACTCTCTCAACCCAGGCGTATACAACTTTTTTTATTTTGCACCTATAAGCCTCTGAAAATACCCACTGCTCACCTCTCATCAAAGTTTCCCAACTTCTCCTATTCTTTAAAAACTTTAAAGATCAACATTTCAGCTGCCTCACGCTTTTTCTAACTGTGAACAGTTTGTTCATGCTTTTAATTGGCCTTCTGAGCCCTACAAACCATTGAAACACTGCTCCTCCTTTGTTTATTTAAAACAAAAACATGTATCTGTCTTATCATTGCAGTACATGAAATCTGTTCTCCTGTGTTCTATTAAAAGGTAGAAAAAGGTCATAGCTTTAGAGTCCGAGCCTTTGTATGTACAGTACATTTTGAATGGTGTATGCTGACATTACAGTGCCAAACATGTCTGGCATACATATTATTAATAAACACATGGGAAGCATGAAATAAGAAAATGCACCATTCTCACTTTGGCAATGTTGGGGCATGTTCTCAAGAACGTGTGATAACCATCGCAAAAGTTACTTAACGCAACCTTCAACATCGCAGTCTATCGTGGGAAAATGACGCAGTGTTAACTAAGTATTCACAACACGGCGGTACCATGTGATAGTCTCTAGATAATGCGTCAAATGACCGCATTAAAGCCAATGCCACACCGCAAAAATGCGAAACATGAATGCAAGAAAACTTGCGATGAGGCCAATTGCGATACGAAAAGCAGCGAAATCCAGCGCAGGCCTGCAAACCCCACGCGTCTGGCGGGAAAATGCACTATAAAAGCTACTAAAACAACACACCAAAAGAATCAAAAGTGCGAAGCAACATAGATGCACCCTGACCGAGTGCAGAGGCCAACACGAACCCCACGAGTCCCACAGACCACCAGCAAGGAACAACGGGATCTGGGAAGGCCAAGGAGAAGAGGAAGACGGGGTGCAGTCCGCAGGAAAATCAGACCAGTGCCACAGAAGTGACAGAACACCCCAACAACTGACCCACCATTACACAACCCTGAATGCAATCGGAGTGTCGAAGAGGCCAATGGAGGATGCCAAGAGGCGCTGGCATGATGTAAAATCCAAACCAGGCATAAAGCTGCTGCCAACAGGAAGGCAGCAGCGGCGACAGGAGGTGGGAGTCCTGCGCCACAGGAGGAGCTGGAGGAAACCGAGGCCACAGTCATCAGTGTGGAGACGGTGCAAGGAGCTGGGAGTCTGGACAAAGCTCGATAGGACCTGACACAACATCAACAGGGCGAGGAACAACCAGGGACTTGGAGATGGACACAACGGCACACATCCACAACGATGTCTAGCACACTGCACACCCACAATGACCCTGGATCATGCCTCTGATACCCGTGGGACTCTGCAGCACACACACATAGCAACAACAGCACATCCACATTGACGACAATGTGGTACAATGTGCAACTCCCACACCGCAGAACAGAGGATACAACTGGGTCCATACATGCGCTAAAACAAGCCAACTACATCTGACAGAGTAGGAAACTTTGAGATGGAAATGTACGCGTACAACTCCACATCCGCCCTGTAGTCCAAATGTACACTGTCCACCATCAAAATCCAGCACCACCATGTAACCAAGAACAATGCACCGACATACATGTCTACACAATGTCAACATGCATCTCCCATTCACATTACAGAGGGACAACAACAACAACACCAGCAGAGCAGACCACACAACTCGTCAGTGATGCTGGAGAGGACCACCACACCTTCGACACCGATGCCCTGCAACAGCTCATGGACATCCTAGGCAACCCACTCGCAGGAGCAGGGCAGCCAAGCTACATAGAGGAGAGCACAGCCCCTGCACAGACCACACAGCAGAAAGCACCCGCCAGCCCTGCTGGCTCCCAACACTTCACCAAGCCACACATGGCATCCCAATGACAGGTGTCAGAATACCAAAAGGAGGTGGCCGAACAAGTCCGGGTGGGGTCCGAACACATGGAAAACAATCTAGATCATATACGTGGGTGTCTAATTCTCTTCAGGGACCACCTACACCCCGCAAAGGATACCCACACTGCGACTGTACTGAACCATGCCCAGAGCCCCGCTATTATCAGTCACACACCCGCATTGGACCTGCGTACGGCAGCCCAGCCCACTACTATTATGTATTGCGTGGGTGATGACAAAGCTACATGTCCAAACCTAACCCGCTGCCTGCGGTGTAATGGTTGCATCCGCTGTACACAGCACATAGTAATGTTGAAGGGCCCGGGGCCCACATGCATACATCATGACCACACAGACACGCGGAGCTATTATGTGGAACTGGCTACGGACATGTGCGCCCAACCCCTTTATTGGCAGGCTCACTTGTACAGTGACTCCTGTGCTGGATGGGTGTGGGGTGAGTGTAAGCCAGCATGCATGGAATGGTTGGTTGCTGGCAACAACTTGACAGTGATCACCATTAAAACAGAAACAGAAAACACCAACATGACATAAACAACTGAGAAGCATTATGGTGGTAGCCGGAGCAAGTACAGAGGACACCCAAAATGCAAACAGAAGTGTCTGTGAATTGCAGCGCACTGAGGTTGGGGCACTAAAGCTGAGCGTGCACATGTGAATGGATTGTCTAGGATTGCGTCTTTTCGGGATAGTCCTGATGCAGCTGCAGTGGGGTGGTTACACCTGCATCATGTTCCTCATCGTTGTCCCAAGTCTCCCACACTGACTGAGATGACATTGCTGCGTAACCTCTCCACAGCAGAAAACTCAATCAGTAATGGAAAATGGCTTACGGTGCACTGAGTTAGTAGTACCTGGAGTGTTAAGCAGGGTATCAGGCCAAAGATGGCATCCCTGACAGGTGTGAGCAACTCCGTTAGTCTGTCAGGACCACTGTTTCGACTCTGGCAGATTGCGGTTGAAGATGGTCCTGGCGGTGGTGGCGTGTGCCTCCTGCGGTGATGTGACGTCCGGGCCGGTCAGGACACAATTTGATGTGTGAGCCCTGGTGGACCGCTGTTGAGCCTGGAGGCAGCGGACAGTGCAGGGCCACATACACATGGCGTGGATGATCCCAAGACGATCGTCTCAGAGGCCATCCAATATTCTATCAGACAGGGGCCTTGACTTGAGCTACACAGAGTTAGTGGCCTTGAATGCACAGTGACCGGCACAGGCACACTGCCACGGGACGGTGACTTGCGGTCCACTGAGGTAGGGCCACGCAGACTGAGCGGGTCCTCGTCGATGTCGAAGGTGACTGTGGCGGAGTGTTGCGGGGGACAGTGGAAGGTGTTCTCCAGGGCATGATGCAGAGGGCAGAAGCTATCCAGAAGCAGCAAATAGAGGAGTGGAAAGCGACAGCCTTTTTTCCACCACCAATTCGGTATCAGCTGCATGAGGATGAAAACTACCCCCTAGTCTATAGACTCACTCGCCACCTTTGTACGACCAGAGAGTGTCCACGAATGTCGGGGAACAGACTTAGTGGCACCGGGGCTTAGAGGGGATGCAGTTTGCGATGACGCTGGTAAACTGATAGGAACTCTGCCATTGCTAAATCAAGACTCTGTGACCTACTGGTCCACAGTGTAGGCCGAAGGCAGCGGTCAGCAGTGGCCCACAGCCACGTGTCGTAGGCTAGCGGTGCACAGAGTTAGTGACACCAGGGCTGTTGTCGGTAGTGTTCGATCACCTCCGTAACAATGATCCTTTTTTCTCCCAAATGCTACACATCATCCTCCTACGCCTCTCCTTGCGTGCAATACTATGTACTCTGCCTTTGAATAATCAGTTCCAATTCTGTGACCTACTCGAGCGCAGCGTAGGCCAAGAGCAGTAGTCCGTGTGGGCCCATATAATCTTGCGGTTGTGATGCACTACTAAGGCCTTGTGGCACCACTAATCGAAGGGAGTATAGTGACATAGACTCTGCCACAATTAATGTTCTCTGCCACGGTGTAATCCAGACTCAATTCCAAATGTGTGACCTACTTGTCCGCTGTGTCTGCTGGTGAAGTACGTCAAAGAGAAAGGAGTACTGCGTGCCTGTGTTGCGGAGGCCGTGATGGTCTGAGGAGGCTGCCAAGGTCGCTGGCCTCAGCCTTGGAGCTTGGAGTTATTATAGTCTGTACTTGCCTGACCGCCATTAACATCGCAATCGCCTTCTTTGTGCTCCAGTGTTGTTTGCAGATCGACTGCGTGCTGCCATTTTGTTTGTTGTGGTCCTGCCTCCGTCCCCTGATCTCCACCCCGCCTCCCTGCTGACCCTCCCTCCCACTGATACTGACCTCGCAGCCCCTCCTCGATCGCGCTGTGACCGTCCTGCTTTCAGTAGAAGCGGCCGCTCCACACGCTGCTCCCAGCCTCCTAGAAGCGGTATCGTTACCTCTAAGAACCTGCACATTGCAACTTTATTGTAGCTAGAGCGTAGCGCTACATTGCCCCGCCCGCTGCGCAGCATTGTTTATATTTGCTGAGTCCATCTGAATCGTTACGCTTGACGACTTTAGTGCGCTTGTAAGACTGTAATTGTCTACATCTCTGCCTGTAATTGTATCAGCGCCAGTTATTATAGTCTGTACTTGCCTGACCGCCATTAACATCGCGATCGCCTTCTTTGTGCCCAGGTGTTGTTTGCAGATCGACTGCTTGCTGCCATTTTGTTTGTTGTGGTCCTGCCTCCGTCCCCTGATCTCAACCCCGCCTCCCTGCTGACCCTCCCTCGCCCCTCCCCTTCCACTACCCACATATGACAAATGCATATACGCGCAGCGGTCGCGCCCCATGCGCGCCGAAGGTGCGCCAAAGGTAAGCCCGTCTACGCCCGTCCGCGCCTGGACCGCGCCCAACACCAGACCCCCTGGTCCCCGCCGCACCCAACCCACTAGAATCACATATGATGCCGCAACTCTCCTCGCCCTCAACCCCGGACGCACACCACAATGCTGCAAAGCCACCCCAGGACGCATCCACGGTCCATTCGCCTGCCTCTCCTGCAAGTTCAACTGCTTCAGGACCCTCACCAAATCCACTTCCTACAAACACAACTCCGACTCGAACCGCCTAAAGTGCATCCTGCTCAACACCCGCTCGGTCCACAGACACGCAACAGAACTCTGGGACCTAATCGACACTGCGTCACCTGACATCGCCTTCCTCACTGAAACATGGATGAACACATCATCCGCTCCCGACATCGCCATAGCCATACCGGACGCTTACAAGATTATCCGAAAAGACCGCACCATTCAAACAGGAGGAGGTCTCGCCATCGTCCACAGAAACACCATCAAAATCACAACCAGTTCCGGCGACAATCTTGCAACCGCCGAACATCTCCACTTCCAGATCCACACCGACCCCAGGACCACACTTAGAGACCCCCAGGCACCCGCACTCAATTCAGCAATGACATCACGGACTTCGTCAGCCCACACGTCCTCGCCTCCGAGAACTACATTCTTCTAGGAGACCTCAACTACCACCTTGAAAACAAACACGACAACAACACCACCACCCTTCTGGACAACTTGGCCAATCTCGGACTCAAACAACTTGTTGACACCCCCATTCACTCAGCCGGACACACGCTCGACCCTATCTTCACCTCCAGCAAGCACATCTCCTTCGATCGCACTACAGCTCTCCATTGGACGGATCACAGCTGTGTTTACTTCAGCTACAAAACCACCCTGACTCACAACCGCCCACAACCTGTTCCTCGAAGAAACTGGAACACAATCACCTCCGACCAACTCCTCACATCACTCAAACAAAACACTCCCCCCCTCTCAATGGACCCAGACCAAGCGGCCACCAACCTCAGGCTATGGATTACCCACAGTGCTGACGAATTAGCACCCCTGAAAAAGCACCAGATGAAATCAACCAGCAAAAAGGCTCCCTGGTTCAATGATGAACTTAAAAAATCCAAGAAGCTATGCCGCACCATGGAGAAGAACTGGTGAAATAACCCAACCTCGGTCAACATGGCCTCCCTCAAGACAGCCACCCGCAAACATCACCAAATGATTCGATCCGCCAAGAAATCCGCATTCAAGGATCGTCTCGACAACAACACTCACAACGGCAAGGAACTCTTCAATATCGTCAAAGAATTCACCAACCCCACCGCAGCATCCAATGACATCACTCCCTCCCAAGACCTCTGCGACGCACTATCCTCCTTCTTCTACAACAAAATTGCCGACATCCACAACAGCTTCGAGAATTCTCCCAACGATCAACCCACCCCACCCCCTTCAGACCCTACTCCTCCATCTAACAACCTCAACGTCTGGAACCCAATCTCCACTGAAGACACCATTCGCCTCATGAACTCAATCCACTCTGGCTCGCCTTCTGACCCCTGTCCCCACCACATCTTCAACAAAGCTGACTCCATCATCGCACCCCAACTCCGCGATGTCATCAACTGCTCGTTCAACTCTGCCACCTTTCCAGAAATCTGGAAACACGCCAAACTCAGCGCCCTCCTGAAGAAACCCACAGCAGACCCCTCAGAACTGAAAAACTACCGACCCATATCCCTCCTCCCTTTCCCTGCCAAAGTCATTGAGAAAGCCGTCAACAACCAGCTCGCCACCTTCCTTGAATCTAACAACTCCCTTGATCCATCTCAATCTGGATTTCGAGCCAAACACAGCACCGAAACCGCCCTCATAGCAGCGACTGACGACATCCGAACACTACTGGACAACGGAGAAACAGTGGCCCTCATTCTACTCAACCTCTCTGCCGCTTTCGACACAGTCTGCCACAGCACCCTCATACAACGCCTCAGCAACATCGGCATACAAGGAAAAGCCTTGGACTGGATCATCTCATTCCTCGCCGGGAGAACTCAAAGAGTCCGACTTCCCCCATTCTACTCAGAGGCCACTGAAGTCATCTGCGGCTTACCTCAATGATCCTCACTCAGTCCTACCCTCTTCAACGTCTACATGAGTCCTCTGGCCTCCATCGCGCGTCAACACAACCTCAACATCATCTCTTACGCCGACGACACCCAGCTAATCCTCTCCCTCAGCAAAGACCCCAGCACCGCCAAAACCAATCTTCACGAAGGCATGAGAGAAGTTGCCGAATGGATGAAACAAAGCCGTCTAAAACTCAACTCAGACAAAACGGAGGTGCTCATCCTAGGATCTTCCCCCTCAGCCTGGGACGACTCTTGGTGGCCTTCCGCTCTGGGCACAGCACCCACACCCACAGACCATGCACGTAACCTCGGTTTCATCCTAGACTCCTCTCTCTCGATGTCCAGACAAGTCAACGCCGTCTCGTCCTCCTGCTTCAACGTACTTCGCATTCTCAAAAAGATCTTCCGCTAAATCCCCCTCGAGACAAGAAAAACTGTCACCCACGCACTGGTCACGAGTCGGCTGGACTATGGGAACACACTTTACGCCGGAATCACAACAAAATTACAGAAAAAACTCCAGCGCATCCAAAACGCGTCAGCGAGACTCATATTAGACATCCCGCGCCAAGAACACATCACAGGACATCTAAAAGGCCTCCACTGGCTTCCCGTCAACAAAAGAATTACTTTCCGCCTTCTCACCCACGCTCACAAGGCCCTCTACAATCTAGGACCCGAATGCCTCAACACTCGACTGTCCTTCTACAAACCCACCCGCCAATTAGGATCATCCAATCAAGCCCTCGCCGCAGTCCCGCTCATCCGGAAGTCCACCATGGGTGGCAGATCCTACTCCTTCCTGGCTGCCAAGACCTGGAACTCACTCCCCACCCACCTCCGCCTTACTCAAAACCACATCTCCTTCAGAAAAGAACTGAAAACCTGGCTATTCGACAAATAATATACCCCTTCCCCCAGCGCCTTGAGACCCTCTGGGTGAGTAGTGTGCTATACAAATGTCTGAACTTGAACTTGAACTTGCACAGCATGTGGTTGGCCCTCTTACGACAAACCCCGGTATTGGCAGGTGAACATTGAGGCCTTGGTGTGCAGGGGCTGGCAAGACTGCTTCGGGGACCAGCGGCCCGGGCTGCAGCAGGCGCACAGGATTGCAGGCAAAACCGCTCACGGCGACGGCATCTGCCTCGTGGCGGGGTGAGAGGTGCCGCCCTGGCAGAGATGTTGGCCATTCCGGAAGTGGACAACGCCCAGAGTTACGTGCCTTTTCTTCACACCCCTTCGCTGGCCTGGCATAAGTCGGGCCAGCCCACTCCGCTTACAGGGGTACAGGGGGGACATAACAAGCTACATTTCCGCGTTCTTCCCCACTGGCTGGGGTGACATGGTTGCATCCACTGTCCAGTACACTCCAAACAACAGCAGTGTATGTCGACGTTGATCTGTCTGTGGTCTGCATACTGCAGTCTGGCCCTCACATCCATGCCACACTTGGCATTGTGTACATTCTTATTCATGGGTCACTTGCCTCTTTCACACATGCCTGATCCCCACCTCTTCCCACATTTTGCTATTGTGTGGCTGAGGTGCCATGCCGTTGATGGCTGATGTACATGGCTGGCCCAGGTTCCCGCAATGAGTTGTGCTATCGTGCCTGGTGGGTGTGCATGTTGTGCGACATGTTGTATGTGAACTTGCGACGTGTGCATTTCCAGTGTTGTGAGTTGCATGATTGTGGAGTTGAGGTTTGTGTTGTGTTCATTTGGTATTTTCCACCGAGCGGTGCATTTCCGTGGGTGCCATCCAGGTAGCGCAGGTTGATGATGGACTGTCGGAAGGTGTTGGGATCATGTACACTGCCTGGGTGTTTGGCGTCGACGTTGGTTGAAATTCCCCTGTGGTCCACTATTCCCTGCACATATGTGTGATATGTGCGCTTTCTGTTGCGCTTATTGTGTGCAGTGTTGCCATGGGGCACACGTTGGAGATGTGTGCAGTCAATTGCCCCCTGACACGTGGGAGAAGCCAGCTGTGGCGTAGACGCCTTACTTGGTTTCCCGCTGTGCCTGCACAGTGTTGGGGAAGTATAGATAGTGGGGTACCAAGCTCAACGAGTCGATCGGGCAGAAAAGGGTTGAACATGGTGGTGGTATCTGCTTGACACCACCATCCATATTATGACGGCAGCGGGAAGCAGCCAACTCCTCCACGGAAAGGTATGCGGTTTCCTCAGTTGGGGGCCCTTTGCGGGCCCCCAGAATGTGGGGGGTTTGGTGTGGGGGAACATGGGGGGTACCTATGGTACCCCCCTGCATTTCCATGGACGACATGTAGGCAACCCGCGGTGCCTGCCACTTTGTGCATGCAAATGCACACATGCTTTTTTTGTATTGCGGTGGGTGCTGCTGACAGCACGGCCCGCCGCAATGCAAAATATGCGGGATGTGCCCGCCAGTGTGGCGGGCGCATCCTAATTGCCCATGCAGGACTGCCTTAGCGGGCGGTCCCATTTCCCGGGGCAATGCCCACCATCATAATAGACCCCTTGTTCTGTGGTTCTAAAAAATAAATGTAACCAAGTATTATTTTTAGAAATTGGTCTCAGATTTATTCATTGAGTGTGTGTCTCATTTATTGCCAGTGTGTGTACAACAAATGCTTTACACTTCCGCGGATAAGCCTAACTGCTCACTCACACTACCACAAATGAGAACTTTAGTAGTATCTACATCTGAAAGAAACAGGTGTGTATTAGATTCCTTAGCTTAGAATAACCCCCAGGCGTCTGCTGGAAAGTTTTGCATAGCAAGTCAAGTCAAAAAGGCTTTATTTCGATAAAAAATCATAAAAGCAACACAGAAATCACAATAAAACAATTTTAAAAACGAGCGTGAACGTGCAATGAAGATTTAACTTATTTAGAAAAAATTAACAAAACAGTACATTAGTCAATCAATTTAAAAGATGTAGGCAATCGATACTAGCTTTTTAGTTCATTTAGGTTTTACAAATTTGCAAGGCAGTTCATAAAACAATTCATTTAGGCAGTGAATTTAAAATAAAATTAAACAGTCAATTTTAGCCTTTTGATTAGAATGGACCAAGCCCACGATAAAAATTTGGCTAAGGCACAAACGTAGGTCGCACGGCTGTCAGATATTAATATCCTGATTGCAGCCGCATGGCTCCTAGTGCCCAGCTGCCGACATAAGTTTTTGAGCCAAACCCTCCTGGGAATTGTATACTCTCTGCACTCAAACATAAAATGTGCCAATGACTCTGGTTTATCAAGGCATGCTGGGCAAAGCTCTGTGGTTTGCACACGAGATTTCCAATGTGAAGTAAAAGAATTGAGGGGAAGGGTTCCTATTCTAAATCTGAAATACAAAGCCCTGTCAAAAGGTTTTTCAATAATGTCAAGGTAGACTTCCCGTTTGGGTTGATCTTTGAACTTCAGGAAGTCCTCCGTAAGTCTACCCGTGGTGGTACTAGTGTTCCTCTGAGAAAGGATCCAGTCCCAATAGAGTTTCTTAAGAGTTAACTTCGGGGGTGAGGTTCTATTTGCCCATGCTTCACTCAGGCCCAAGTTTGTTAACAGCATCTTCATATCCCTCAACCATTTAATTTTATGCCACCCTGGTAGTGACATAATTTCTGCTAGGCCTTGGGCATATCTGCTGAGTTCCTCCACACGCCACATGCGTGCCCATAGCAATAGTGGACGGAATTTTGCAACGTCATCGATTGGGTGGCAACCTAAATCCAACATTAGCGGGACTGTAGGAGTGCCCTGCGGGAGGGACATAATCGCTCTACAAAATTTATTCTCTGATCTTGGCAAAGCGTCGGTAATGGGTGAGCCCCAAAGTTCGGCCCCATAAAGAGCAGAACTAACCCCTTTGGCTGAGTAGATCTCAAGGACTGTAGCTATTGGTCTTATTATACAGGAGCGTTGTTCTTTCAGTAGGGCTCCTGTAATCCTCTTATGAGTTAACAGCATTTTGTCCAAGTGTGGGGTCCATTCCATTTTGTGTGAAAGACGTATCCCAAGATAGTCGAAGACCTCTACCCTCTCCAAGAGTTCAGCATTCAGGGTAGGAGAGCGGACTTGTTTTTTGGGAGGATTCAGCACAATGTATTTAGTTTTACTTGTGTTGATTACCAGGCCTCATTTGGTACAAAAGGATTGGAAGTTGTCTAAGAGCCTTTGGAGGCCCATGGGGGTTTTAGAAATTAAAAGCGTATCATCCGCGAAGAGGAGGGTTGGTATACGTTCGCCAGCCAGGGATGGTTCATCTGAAGGATGTTTCCGAAGATGCTCAACCACCCCATTGATGTAAAGGGAAAAGAGGGTGGGAGCTAGCACACATCCCTGACGGACGGTATACACCTGTTACAACGCATTTTTTACTCCGCACTACCATTACAACGCGACCATTACTCCGCATACCATTACAACGCATTGCGCTGGGGGGCGCTCTAGGATAGGTAATAAGTATAATTTACTATCCAACACCTTCCCTAGGGTCCACGGGGACTGGAGTTAGAATAGTAAATTATACTTACCACTATCCAGCGCCCCAAGGCGCTATGCGTTGTAACGGTATGCGGAGTAAAAGTCGCGTTGTAATGGTCTGCGGAGTAAAAGTATGCGTTGTAACGTCATACATCCCTGACGGACACCTCTCTCAACCGGGATACTATTTGTTTTTTCCCCCCCTGGGCCCCACCTAACCTGGGCAAAACTGTTTTGATGTAACCTGACAAGTAGGGATAGCAAGTAGTGGGGCAACCCCATGTCAGCCAGTACACTCCATAGTCTCCCTGGGTACGAGGTCAAAGGCAGTCTTTAAATCGATAAACGCGAGATAAAGACTGCCCTTGCCTATGACCACAACTTTCCAGTACACCATCATGAGTCTAAAAGCTTGTTCGATTGTTCCGGTACCCACTCTAAAGCCCGCCTGATAGTCAGAAAGAATTTTGTTTTCTTCTATCCAGTTTAAAATTCTGACCAGCAGGACCTTGCCGACTACTTTTTGGCTGATATCTAACAGGCTAATGGGCCTATAATTAGATGGATCATCTCTAGAGCCTTTTTTATGAATAGGGACCACCTCAGCCCCTTTCCACGAAGAGGGGATAGGGGCGCCCCTACAGATAGCAACAAGTAGGGAGTGGATCAGTTTCCCCCACTTCTTGATATCAGATTTTAAGAGGTCACCAGGGATACCGTCCGGACCAGCCGCTTTTTGGGGAATAATAGTGCTTATTGCGTAGTCCACTTCCTTAGTTGTAAAATCAAAGTCATTAGGCTGAATGTCCCAAGTTGGGGGGAGCAATGGTGGAGCCACCACCCCCCCATCAGGATCACAAGAGGCAGTAGGAGTGAGATGATCGTCATGACGGGTATAAAGCTTTGAAAAGTGATTGACCCACGCCTGACTTGGGATATTACAAGTTATCAAGTCACTATCTGGCCTATTGCGAGCTCTTATAGTATCCCAAAACCATTTCGAATCTTTCTTAGAGCTAGCTTCTTTAAGGGTAGACCATTAGGCTTCTTCCCACTCCCTTTTTGCTAACCCCAGTGTTCTCTTGTGTTCTTTCCTGGCTATCTGTATTAGGGATGGAGACTTGCCCTTAACGGCCTCAATTAGCCTTGTCTTAGTTTTGCATAGCAGTACCCTTGCGCGTCGGAAGGCATCGTCTGCGGCTCCGCGTCCATCGGCGGCGGCGCTGGGATGACATCGTCGGGGTACTTAGACGCCGCCCTTGCACGCTGACGTCAGTTCTTCTTTATTCCGCGCCAGCTGGCGCAGGTCCGGAGAAAGCAGTACCTTAGTAATTTTTTGACTAAACCTTTTTGGATCATTTTGATATCTTCTCGAGTCTTCCCGACTCTCGGTGCCGGTAGGGAATGCCCTTGTTCAAGCCCTGTACCGACTCATGTCGGTAACCGATCCCCACTGCCGGTACCTGTATTGCCTTGGGGCCGACCACGACGACCGGTCATGCCCCGACTGCCGGGCCTTGACGTCGAAGGCTAGGCGGGAGCGGTCCCGCAAGCGCCTCGATCTCAAGCAGTCGGCCCCACGCCACTTGAGGTCCAGGAGGGGGTCGAGGCACCGGTCGTGGGGCCACAGTCTTTTAAGCTCAACGAGTCAACACCATTCATCGGGCTCCTAGTCCTCTGGTAAGAGTCACTGGAAGTCGAAGAGACGCCATCGCTCTTCTGAATCCCCCAACGCTCGCGCGACGCAGCCGGGGGTTTGGGTGACACCGGCTCCGTGGCCAGCTCCATACCCGCTGGTCCCTGGGCTGAACGCAACGCCGTAGGAGATCGAGGCCTTCCTCATGGCCATGAGGTCCCTCTCTCTTCCGTCGGGTCCAGCGGTGCAGTCTGCCTTTCGCTTCTTTCGTGGCCAAGGAAGGGGCGCCCCTTCACGTCCTGCCAGCCACGGGCCGCAGTCTAACATCCAGTGCGTCGGCGGGCGTGGTAACCGCCGTTGCGGTGCCAGGGGACAACGGTGCAGCCAGTCCACATCTACTCCCGCAGCATCCGCCTCAAAGCCCTCCTAGTCCAAGCTTTCAGGCCCATTTAACGCCAGTGAGGGGCAGGGTCCGCCATCACCTCCTTCACTGGCGTACCATCACTTCGGACAGGTGGGTGCTGCAAATCGTCCGAAGGGGCTACTCCCTCCCCTTCGAGGCGACCCCTCCAGCCATGCCACCGCAGTACCACCGCGTGTCGGAGGATTACTTGCAACTTCTGCAAGAGGAAGTGTCAGCCCTCTTGGCCAAGGGGGCCATCGAGCGCATTTCTGGGCCAGAAGTAGGGTGTGGTTGCTATTCCCACTACTTTCTGGTACCCAAGAAGGGCAAAGGGGGCCTACGCCCTATCTTGGACCTGAGGAACGTCAACGGCTTCCTCTGGAAGGAGAAGTTCAAGATGCTGACTCTGGCTCAGGTCTTGGCTGCCCTAGACCCCGGAGACTGGATGTAGCATTGGACTTGCATGACGCGTATTTCCACATTCCCGTCCTGCCGGCCCACAGGCGTTGCCTGCGGTTCATGGTAGGCCATGAGCACTTCCAGTTCACCATGCTCCCCTTTGGCCTTACCAGCGCACCACGGGTGTTCACGAAAGTGATGGCGGAGGTCGCAGCTCATCTGCGCAGGGTAGGAGTGTCAGTCTTCCCCTACCGCGACGACTGGTTGTTGAAAGTGGGCTCGCTTACACCTCAAGTGTCCACTGTGACGCACACGGGGTCGTGGAAGAAGAGAATTACGCCAGCGCAGGTTTCCTGGTCAAGGCTGATGCGAATTCGGCACTCTAAGATGGCGGCCGGATGCGCGTTCAGCCTGCGGTCTAGTCTTCCACCTAGTAGCCGCTGCAGTTTAGGTGAAGCGCGCGCTGATTGTCATCTGCGCACTTCACCGAGTTGTTTGGTCAGAGCAGACATGGAGTTCGAGTGAGGAGAGAATTGTAGCACAAAAGTATTTAAAAACCCTAGTTTCTAGTCAGAAGACTAGTTTGTAGATGCTTACTATCTGCTGTGAGCATTTTTGTCCATTTTCAAGCAGTTCTTGAAGACGTCGTTGGAGTCGGTAATTCCGCCGCGAGTTACAGACTCGGTCAGCCTTGTCCTGTACCTAAGGAGAAGAAACATGAAAACAACAGAGATAAGTGACATTAAGAAATTCATACAGAGCATTTGCAAATAACTAAAGACTTGAATAGAATATAAGGAGTCGTTAAACCGTACTTACCACAAATCATCTTGACTTCTTGGCAACCTACAAAAGAAAGAAAAAGAATAGGAAGTACTTTAAGGAATAAAAGAAGAGGAAACACGCATACACAGATAGTATAAGTAAGTATAGAGTACTGGGCTTAACAGAATAGTGAGTTAGAATTGAGTAGCGGACAGCTAATAATCTTTCTATGATTAAACACGCAGGAGAGCACACATCAAGAAGAGAGAGCATTTAGGAGGATAACAGACTACAGAGTTCCTGAAGAAAAATAGGGGAACAGAATAGTTATCATACTCTTAACAAGCAGCACAGAAGAGTGACACAATCTTGGGAGCACACTGGTATGTGTAGAGATAAGGAATCAAGCAGATAATAAGGTAGAGTAGGAACCAACAGGTATTAATGTTTCCTTTTCCTACAGGTTCCAGCTATAACTAAGGTCTGCGGGTCGGACAGAATAGAAGGAGCCAGCCAGGACAGTCTCTTCTTCTCACTCTCAGGGCCAGATGTAGGTGGCCAATTACCGGTCGGTAACGGCCGAATTCGGCCGTTACCAACCGGTAATTGGATTTTGAGATGTAGGGCCAGTCATTTTACAGAATCGGTAAATTTACCGATCGGTAAATTTACTGATTCTGTAAAATACCGAATCGGTATTTTTACCGATTCGGTAAATTTGAGATGTAGGTGGGACTCTTCTGAGTCCCACAAGCCTTACCGAATCGGTATTTTACCATCAAATTCAATTTGATGGTAAAATACCGATTCCGGTGTGCATGCACATGTGTGCATGCACACCTCTGCCATGTGACAGGCAGACCTGCCCTTGGGGCATGTATGCCTGCCACATGGCACCCGAGCCTGTTTTGCGGGGGGCCAGAGGGTGTCAAAGTGACACCCCCTGCACCGTTGTGAAATTCGGTATTTACCCATTCGGTAAATACCGAATCGGTAATGCCCATTCATTCCTATGGGCTTCAAAGCCCATAGGAATGAATGGGCATTACCGGTCGGTATTTACCGAATCAGTAAATACCGAATTTTACCGATTCGGAAAAAAAACATCTGGATTTCCCTACATGTCCCCCCTTCACATTTACCGACTCTTAAATACCGAATCGGTAAAATTCGGTATTTAAGAGTCGGAATATTTACCTACATCTGGCCCTCAGTTTGTTATTTTATCCAATATCCCCCTTCCCCCCAGGATAACAAGTGAGAGACTCGTGCCAATTGAGCTCTGGGTTGTTGTTTGGGGTGGTTTGGGGAATAGGCATCTCTGTTCCTGTGCAGCCCAAACGGAAAGAGTTTTCCTCGGATCCTGATACCCCTTGACAGTCGTCAGCCACCTTCAGACTACTGCCGACCTCCTTCACTTGCTTGGGTTTTCCATCAATGTGCCGAAGTTACACCTGTGTCCCTCTCAAAGGCTCCTCTTCATCGGAGCGGTTCTGGATTCTGCGCAGATACGGGTTTATCCTCCCGAACAGCAGGTTCGGGATATTCAGGCTCTGATTCCGATCTTTCAGCCTTTATCCGGAGTCTCAGTCCGGTTGACGCTACGGCTTCTGGGGCTGATGGCCTCCTGCATCCTTCTCGTGCATCACACCAGGTGGCGGATGAGGGCTCTGCAGTGGGACCTGAAGTTTCAGTGGGCCCAGCATCAGGGCAACCTGTACGACCATGTCCGGATCTTGGAGGGTACTGCGAGACATTTGCAGTGGTGGCTCACGGACCGCGATTGGGTCAGCGGCAGATCCCTCTCCCTTCCCCAACCGGAGGACGTAGTTGTGACGGATGCATCCCTCTTGTGCTGGGGGGGCCACATGGGAGAGGCGGAGATCAGAGGTCTCTGGTCTCCGGCGGAGTCCCAGCTCCACATCAACCTTCTGCAGCTGCGGGCGATCCGGCTTGCACTGAAGGTATTCCTCCCCTCTGTCCGGGGGAGTGTAGTGCAGTGTTCACGGACAACACCACCGCCATGTGGTACGCCAACAATTAGGGCGGGGTGGGGTCGTGGACCCTTTGCCAGGAGGCTCTTCTCCTCTGGCAGTGGCTGGAACATCAGGGCGTGACCCTGGTGGTTCAACACCTGGCAGGTATCTTGAACGTCAGGGCGGACAAACTCAGCCGTCGGTGCATGATGGATCATGAATGGCGTCTGAACTCCGACCTGGCACAAGGTCTCTTTCAGCAGTGGGGAGAGCCTTGGTTAGATCTATTCGTCACAGAAGAGAACGCGCAATGTCATCAGTTCTGCGCGTTGGAATTTCCAAGGCGGCACTCGCTCAGAGACGCTTTTCGTCGCTAGTGGAGTTGCCACTTTCCGCCTTTACCACTTCTTCCCAGAGTGCTGAGGAAGATCAGGCACGACCGGGCCCAAGTCATCCTTGTGGCTCCGGACTGGGCACGAAGATGCTGGTATCCCGAGCTACTCAGCATGTCAGTTGATCCCCCGATTCATCTGTCTCTTCAGGTGAACCTTCTGTCACAGCAGCAGGGGACGGTCCGCCACACGAATCTGTCCAGTCTCCACATTCAAAATCATTGGCACTTCCGGAAATACATCAAAACCTGGTTGTTTGCCTCCATTCAGGAGGTCAATACTTAGGCTGCGTCCTGTAGCCACCTCCTTGCCTGCCCTCTGACTGCCGGCCCGTTAGCGCTGGGACGCCCCATTGCTGGGGCAGCCATGCGCTTTACAAGCATACTTAATATAACATAACACCTCCATGCGTGGAGATTAAGCGGCGACAGTTGAGGCCAGTTGACTTGCCTCCTGAAGTCTGTGATGTAATTCTGGCAGCCTGGGCAGGTAGAGCCTGGGCAGCGCATGTGCTGCTCTGCTAGGCATGCAATACGCATGGAAGGAACGTAAAGCCCCGCACATATTTTTCATTAGTTTGTGTCATTGTCATTTGTCAATGTTGGCTTCTGATTTGGTAATAGGTGTGCTAGTCCCTCTTCTGTACCGCCTTGTCTACATTTGTAACCTCCCATGAGGATTGGCCCTTTTACTTGTGTAGTTACACCTACGTTTTCTTTACAGTCTGTCAACACTGTTTTCCTTAATGATTTTCTCCTACAGCGCAACACAGGCATGTGCTGCTCTGCATACCAGAATCTTACAATATTGAAAAAATACACTTTGGCGAGCACCACGAAGAAAAGAAAGTTGTGGCTCCTCCAAGTCTATTTTTCTTTATTGTAAGCATTTAGTAAACAGCAAGCCATAGGCGATGTGCTGCGCTGCTTAACAAAATCTTACAATATTAAAAAAATAGACTTTGGTGAGCAGCGCATTTGTTTTCTTTGTCGTGGCTCGCCGAAGACTATTTTTCAATGTTGTAAGCTTTTAGTAAGCTGCGTGCTGCGCTACTTAACAAAATCTTACAATACTGTAAAAATAGACTTTGGCAGGCCGCGCCATTCTTTCAATTGATCAGATGACTCCTCCACCACCCGTTTGTACTCTCTTCCGCTGCAACAGGAAGCAGTGCAATAGGTCACGCATTTGCAAGAGTTTAACCTATTGGCTTTGTAAATGACAATGCTTTTTATTTATCTGTTTTAAAGACCAACAAATAAATAAAATGCATTGTCATTTACAATACCAAATCCTTAAACTTTTGCAAATGCGAGACCTATTGCATTGCAAACAAACGCTTGTATTTTATTTACGCACACGACAATTAAAATGCTGATTTAAAGTTTGTTGGACAGTAACATTGATATCCTGATGCACCTGAAGTACTGCAGATGCGCTATCTATCACATTTGTTGTGGAGTAACCATTAGCCATACTCTAAATCGGGCCATATTTGATTTGCCCACAATAACAAGATGTTGAGCCGAAACCTGAATTTGAACTGTGTTCCCCAGTTCCAAAGTCTGCAGCTAGTCAGTGATTTCCGATGCTTCCTTAGCTACTAGATGCTGCTCTGTTGACTGCAGTGCATTAAAGAGATCAGCATTTACTCCCATTGTCTCATATTTGGCAGTTAGACAACAGATGTGGTCTTCCTGCTCCACTTCTTGGTAATAAATGAGACATAGATAACCCTACAGACACTGATATGCATGCAGCACTTCACACAATTCATGCCATATTTTCTTCCTTGCCATGGAGTAATTGTAACAGTGGAGGAGTGTATCTTTTGCTCATAAATTCGATAAACATATCTACCCATCCACTGGTGTCTTTCCCTTAGTATTAGGAATCTACACTACCAATGTTTTGCATGACCCTCAACACTCACATTGTGTCCTTTTACCAGCTACCTTAGCATTTGGATCCTTTATAATGACCTTGATACTACCATGTACTTGTTCGCCGTTGCTTCGCTACTTATTCTTGAGCAACACGTCTGAACCACAAAAAGAATAACATTCAATACCTCTTTGCTTAGCACCCACTCATCCTTTAATAGCACATCCACATGTGGAAACGTCTTGGATCTGATATTCATCTCCAACATGCTTACTTATTCCCTACTGACCATGATATGTGTATTTGTAAAGCGCACTATCACCCACAATGGTTTCCTGGTGCTTAGCAGCTGTGGGCGCCTAGCCCTGTTTATTTTAGGCTGGTTAATTTAAAATCCAGGCTTTCAGCTTCTTGCGGAATTCAAGAATAGACGCTCTGATGTGGAGTGGGAGGCTTTTTGACTCATTCAGAGTGATGTAAGAGAACTCCCCTTCTGATCTGGTTCTTTGTATAAGTGGGATGTGTGTGAGTAGGAGTCCTGCGGAGTGGAGGTGTCTGGGTGGTAGCAAATGGGACTTCTGGTGGATGGAGCCTAAGTTATGTAGTGCCTTGAATGTGTGTGTGAGGAGTTTGAAATTAGTGCTTTGGTCCATCAGGAGCCAGTGAAGCTCCCTGAGGTGTGGTATGGTGTGAGTTCTGCGTGGGAGGTTGAGAATGAGTGGCTGATGAGTTCTGGGTCGTTCATTGTCTTCTAATGAGTTGCATGGTGATTCCCGGTGTAGAGGGTTTTCCTGGTAACGAGGGCATGAGTGACAGTGTTTTTTAGTGTTGCTTGGGAGCCATTTGCAGATCTTACTCAGGATATTCAGGCTATAGACGCAGGATGCAGTGCTGGCATTGACTTGTGTGATCATGCCCAGTATTCTGTCGATGGTTATTCTTAAGTTCGTGGTATGGGTGTTAGGTTTGTTGGTCAGAGTTTGGCTAGTCACCTTTTGGAGTGTCATGGTGAGGTATTCTTGCCCAAGATCACTGCTTCTTTCTTGCTAGTATTGAGCTTGAGATAGCTTGCTTTCATCCAGTTAGCTACTTCGGTCATGCAGGCGGTGACGTTATTTCTTGTATTGGGGTCTTTTCCAAGAGGGAGCCAATGAGTTGTGTGTCATTGGCGTAGAAGTGTGGTTACTATCACTTCATCTGCTCTTAGAACTAAGGTACTAATCATTAAAGCACTCTATGGATCTATTCCCAACATTTTTTACCAAACCCAGAACAATATTGTTCCTGTGTTAATTTCCGCCTCCATTGACCAACTTAATGACACTGCTAACTTCAACCCCCCTCTTATCTCTTTGGCCCTTCCTCCGCAATGCCTCTATCACTGTCATTCCCATTGTCCACTTATTAAAAACTAATATGTATGTACTCTTTCATAAGTGGGGCAAAGCCTGAACCGCAGAGCAACCGAATGCATACGAAAAGGCCAGCAAACCCTAATTTCAGCCAGAAGTACTTGCAAATCTTCTTATTTCTAACACCCAATCTCTTTATGGTGCTCCTATCCTCTACAACATGTGTACACTCTCAATACCCTATTTACTCCACCACATGTATCCCAACCATTCTACCTTCAGTTCTGGATTTTGCCTCATCATCAAAGATCATTTTCTTTATAATCAACATCACTGCACTCTGTACAGCTCTGTCATTTGCTATATCCTGTTGTATCTAACACTCTCTCAACCCAGGCGTATACAACTTTTTTCATTTTGCACCTATACAGCCTCTGAAAATACCCACTGCTCACCTCTCATCAAAGTTTCCCAACTGCTCCTATTCTTTAAAAAATTTTAAGATCAACATTTCAGCTGCCTCACGCTTTTTCTAACTGTGAACAGTTTGTTCATGCTTTTATTTGGCATTCTGAGCCCTACAAACTATTGAAACACTGCTCCTCCTTTGTTTATTTAAAACAAAAACATGTATCTGACTTATCATTGCAGTACATGAAATCTGTTCTCCTGTGTTCTATTAAAAGGTAGAACAAGGTCATAACTTTAGAGTCCGACCCTTTGTATGTACAGTACATTTTGAATGGTGTATGCTGACATTACAGTGCCAAACATGTCTGGCATACATATTATTAATAAACACATGGGAAGCATGAAATAAGAAAATGCACCCTTCTCACTTTGGCAATGTTGGGGCATGTTCTCAAGAACGTGTGATAACCATCGCAAAAGTTACTTAACGCAACCTTCAACATCGCAGTCTATCGTGGGAAAATGACGCAGTGTTAACTAGGTATTCACAACACGGCGGTACCATGTGATAGTCTCTAGATAACGCGCCAATGCCACACCGCAAAAATGCGAAACACGAATGCAAGAAAACTTGCGATGAGGCCAAATGCGATACGAAAAGCAGCGAAATCCAGCGCAGGCCTGCAAACCCCACGCGTCTGGCAGGAAAATGCACTATAAAAGCTACTAAAACAACACACCAAAATAATTAAAAGTGCGAAGCAACATGGATGCACCCTGACCGAGTGCAGAGGCCAACGCGAACCCCACAAGTCCCACAGACCACCAGCAAGGAACAACTGGATCTGGGAAGGCCAAGGAGAAGAGGAAGACGGGGTGCAGTCCGCAGGAAAACCAGACCAGTGCCACAGAAGTGACAGAACACCCCCAGCAACTGACCCACCATTACACAACCCTGAATGCAATCGGAGTGTCGAAGAGGCCAATGGAGGATGCCAAGAGGCGCTGGCATGATGTACAATCCAAACCAGGCATAAAGCTGCTGCCAACAGGAAGGCAGCAGCGGCGACAGGAGGTGGGAGTCCTGCGCCACAGGAGGAGCTGGAGGAAACCGAGGCCACAGTCATCAGTGTGGAGACGGTGCAAGGAGCTGGGAGTCTGGACAAAGCTCGATAGGACCTGACACAACATCAACAGGGCGAGGAACAACCAGGGACTTGGAGATGGACACAACGGCACACATGCACAACGATGTCTAGCACACTGCACACCCACAATGACCCTGGATCATGCCTCTGATACCCGTGGGACTCTGCAGCACACACACATAGCAACAACAGCACATCCACATTGACGACAATGTGGTACAATGTGCAACTCCCACACCGCAGAACAGAGGATACAACTGGGTCCATACATGCGCTAAAACAGGCCAACTACATCTGACAGAGTAGGAAACTGTGAGATGGAAATGTACGCGTACAACTCCACATCCGCCCTGTAGTCCAAATGTACACTGTCCACCATCAAAATCCAGCACCACCATGTAACCAAGAACAATGCACCGACATACATGTCTACACAATGTCAACATGCATCTCCCATTCACATTACAGAGGGACAACAACAACACCAGCCGAGCAGACCACACAACTCGTCAGTGATGCTGGAGAGGACCACCACACCTTCGACACCGATGCCCTGCAACAGCTCATGGACATCCTAGGCAACCCACTCGCAGGAGCAGGGCAGCCAAGCTACATAGAGGAGAGCACAGCCCCTGCACAGACCACACAGCAGGAAGCACCCGCCAGCCCTGCTGGCTCCCAACACTTCACCAAGCCACACATGGCATCCCAATGACAGGTGTCAGAATGCCAAAAGGAGGTGGCCGAACACGTCCGGGTGGGGTCCGAACACATGGAAAACAATCTAGATCATATATGTGGGTGTCTAATTCTCTTCAGGGACCACTTACACCCCGCAAAGGAGACCCACACTGCGACAGACACATGTATGTGCATATTTCCTGTACTGAACCATGCCTAGAGCCCCGCTATTATCATTCACACACCCGCATTGGACCTGCGTACGGCAGCCCAGCCCACTACTATTATGTATTGCGTGGGTGATGACAAAGCTACATGTCCAAGCCTAACCCGCTGCCTGCGGTGACATGGTTGCATCCGCTGTACACAGCACATAGTAATGTTAAAGGGCCCGGGGCCCACATGCATTCATCATGACCACACAGACACACGGAGCTATTATGTGGAACTGGCTACGGACATATGCGCCCAACCCCTTTATTGGCAGGCTCACTTGTACAGTGACTCCTGTGCTGGATGGGTGTGGGGGGAGTGTAAGCCAGCATGCATGGAATGGTTGGATGCTGGCAACAACTTGACAGTGATCACCATTAAAACAGAAACAGAAAACACCAACATGACATAAACAACTGCGAAGCATTATGGTGGTAGCCGGAGCAAGTACAGAGGACACCCAAAATGCAAACAGAAGTGTCTGTGAATTGCAGCGCACTGAGGTTGGGGCACTAAAGCTGAGCGTGCACATGTGAATGGATTGTCTAGGATTGCGTCTTTTCGGGATAGTCCTGATGCAGCTGCAGTGGGGGGGTTACACCTGCATCATATTCCTCATCGTTGTCCCAGGTCTCCCACACTGACTGAGATGACATTGCTGCGTAACCTCTCCACAGCAGAAAACTCAATCAGTAATGGAAAATGGCTTACGGTGCACTGAGTTAGTAGTACCTGGAGTGTTAGGCAGGGTATCAGGCCAAAGAAGGCATCCCTGACAGGTGTGAGCAACTCCGTTAGTCTGTCAGGACCACTGTTTCGACTCTGGCAGATTGCGGTTGAAGATGGTCCTGGCGGTGGTGGCGTGTGCCTCCTGCGGTGATGTGACGTCCGGGCCGGTCAGGACACAATTTGATGTGTGAGCCCTGGTGGACCGCTGTTGAGCCCGGAGGCAGCGGACAGTGCAGGGCCACATACACATGGCGTTGATGATCCCAAGACGATCGTCTCAGAGGCCATCCAATATTCTATCAGACAGGGGCCCTGACTTGAGCTACACAGAGTTAGTGGCCTTGAATGCACAGTGACCGGCACAGGCACACTGCCACGGGACGGTGACTTGCGGTCCACTGAGGTTGGGCCACGCAGACTGAGCGGGTCCTCGTCGATGTCGAAGGTGACTGTGGCGGAGTGTTGCGGGGGACAGTGGAAGGTGTCCTCCAGGGCATGATGCAGAGGGCAGAAGCTATCCAGAAGCATCAAATAGAGGAGTGGAAAGCGACAGCCTTGTTGCCACCACCAATTCGGTATCAGCTGCATGAGGATGAAAACTACCCGCTAGTCTATAGACTCACTCGCCACCATTGTACGACCAGAGAGTGTCCACGAATGTCGGGGAACAGACTTAGTGGCACCGGGGCTTAGAGGGGATGCAGTTTGCGATGACGCTGGTAAACTGATAGGAACTCTGCCATTGCTAAATCAAGACTCTGTGACCTACTGGTCCACAGTGTAGGCCGAAGGCAGCGGTCAGCAGTGGCCCACAGCCACGAGTCGTAGGCTTGCGGTGCACAGAGTTAGTGACACCAGGGCAGTTGTCGGTAGTGTTCGTTCACCTCCGTAACAATGATCCTTTTTTCTCCCAAATGCAACACATCATCCTCCTACGCCTCTCCTTGCGTGCAATACTATGTACTCTGCCTTTGAATAATCGATGTTCAGTTCCAATTCTGTGACCTACTCGAGCGCAGCGTAGGCCAAGAGCAGTAGTCCGTGTGGGCCCACATAATCTTGCGGTTGTGATGCACTACTAAGGCCTTGTGGCACCACTAATTGAAGGGAGTATAGTGACATAGACTCTGCCACAATTAATGTTCTCTGCCACGGTGTAATCCAGACTCAATTCCAAATGTGTGACCTACTTGTCCGCTGTGTCTGCTGGTGAAGTACGTCAAAGAGAAAGGAGTACTGCGTGCCTGTGTTGCGGAGGCCGTGATGGTCTGAGGAGGCTGCCAAGGTCGCGGGCCTCATCCTTGGAGCTTGCACAGCATGTGGTTGGCCCTCTTCGACACACGCCGGTATTGGCAGGTGAACATTGAGGCCTTGGTGTGCAGGGGCTGGCAAGACTGCTTCGGGGACCAGCGGCCCGGGCTGCAGCAGGCACACAGGATTGCAGGCAAAACCGCTCACGGCGACAGCATCTGCCTCGTGGCGGGGTGAGAGGTGCAGCCCTGGCAGAGATGTTGGCCATTCCGGAAGTGGACAACACCCAGAGTTACGTGCCTTTTCTTCACACCCCTTCGCTGGCCTGGCATAAGTCGGGCCAGCCCACTCCGCTTACAGGGGTACAGGGGGGACGTAACAAGCTACATTTTCGCGTTCTTCCCCACTGGCTGGGGTGACATGGTTGCATCCACTGTCTAGTACACTCCAAACAACAGCAGTGTATGTCGACGTTGATCTGTCTGTGGTCTGCATACTGCAGTCTGGCCCTCACATCCATGCCACACTTGGCATTGTGTACATTCTTATTCATGGGTCACTTGCCTCTTTCACACATGCCTGGTCCCCTCCTCTTCCCACATTTTGCTATTGTGTGGCTGAGGTGCCATGCCGTTGATGGCTGATGTACATGGCTGGCCCAGGTTCCCGCAATGAGTTGTGCTATCGTGCCTGGTGGGTGTGCATGTTGTGCGACATGTATGTGAGCTTGTGACGTGTGCATTTTCAGTGTTGTGAGTTGCATCATTGTGGAGTTGAGGTTTGTGTTGTGTTCAGTTGGTATTTTCCACCGAGCGGTGCATTTCCGTGGGTGCCATCCAGGTAGCGCAGGTTGATGATGGACTGTCGGAAGGTGTTGGGATCATGTACACTGCCTGGGTGTTTGGCGTCGACGTTGGTTGAAATTCCCCTGTGGTCCACTATTCCCTGCACATAGGTGTGATATGTGCGCTTTCTGTTGCGCTTATTGTGTGCAGTGTTGCCATGGGGCACACGTTGGACATGTGTGCAGTCAATTGCCCCCTGACACGTGGGAGAAGCCAGCTGTGGCGTAGACGCCTTGCTTGGTTTCCGGCTGTTCCTGCACAGTGTTGGGGAAGTATAGATAGTGGGGTACCAAGCTCAACGAGTCGATCGGGCAGAAAAGGGTTGAACATGGTGGTGGTATCTGCTTGACACCACCATCCATATTATGACGGCAGCGGGAAGCAGCCAACTCCTCCACGGAAAGGTATGCGGTTTCCTCAGTTGGGGGCCCTTGGCGGGCCCCCAGGATGTGGGGGGTTTGGTGTGGGGGAACATGGGGGGTACCTACGGTACCCCCCTGCATTTCCATGGACGACATGGAAGGCAACGCGCGGTGCCTGCCACTTTGTGCATGCAAATGCACACATGCTTTTTTTGTATTGCGGTGGATGCTGCTGACAGCACCGCCAACCGCAATGCAAAATATGCGGGATGTGCCCGCCAGTGTGGCGGGCGCATCCTAATTGCCCATGCAGGACTGCCTTAGCGGGCGGTCCCATTTCCCGGGGCAATGCCCACCATCATAATAGACCCCTTGTTCTGTGGTTCTAAAAAATAAATGTAACTAAGTATTATTTTTAGAAATTGGTCTCAGATTTATTCATTGAGTGTGTGTCTCATTTATTGCCAGTGTGTGTACAACAAATGCTTTACACTTCTGCTGATAAGCCTAACTGCTCACTCACACTACCACAAATGAGAACTTTAGTAGTATCTACATCTGAAATAAACAGGTAAGTATTAGATTCCTTAGCTTAGAATAACCCCCAGGCGTCTGCTGGAAAGTTTTGCATAGCAATACCCTTGCGCGTCGGAAGGCATCATCTGCGGCTCCGCGTCCGTCGGCGGCGGCGCTGGGATGACATAGTCGGGGTACTTAGACGCCGCCCTCGCACGCTGACGTCAGTTCTTCTTTTTTCCGCGCCAGCTAGCGCAGGTCTGGAGAAAGCAGTACCTTAGTAATTTTTTGACTAAACCTTTTGGGATCTTTTTGATCTCTTCTCGAGTCTTCCCGACCTTCGGTGCCGGTAGGGAATGCCCTTGTTCAAGCCCTGTACCGACTGCAACCGACTCATGTCGGTTACCGATCCTCACTGCCGGTACCTGTATTGCCTTGGGGCCGACCAGGACGACCGGTCGTGCCCCGACTGCCGGGCCTTGACGTCGAAGGCTAGGCGGGAGCGGTCTCGCAAGTGCCTCGAGCTCAAGCAGTCGGCCCCGTGCCACTTGAGGTCCCGGTCCAGGAGGGGGTCGAGGGACCAGTCGCGGGGCCACAGTCTTTGAAGCTCAACGAGTCAGCACCATTCGTCGGGCTCCAAGTCCTCAGGTAAGAGGCACAATAAGTCGAAGAGACGCTATCGCTCTTCTGAATCCCCCAACGCTCGCGCGACGCAGCCGGGGGTTTGGGCGACACCAGCTCCGCGGCCAGCTCCATACCCGTTGGTCCCTGGGCTGAACGCGACGCCGTAGGAGATCGAGGCCTTCCTCATGGCCATGAGGTCCCTCTCTCTTCCGTCGGGTCCAGCGGTACAGTCTGCCTTTCGCTTCTTTCGTGGCCAAGGAAGGGGCGCCCCTTCACGCCCTGCCATCCACGGGCCGCAGTCTAACATCCAGTGCGTCGGCGGGCGTGGTAACCGCCGTAGCGGTGCCAGGGGACAACGGTGCAGCCAGTCCACATCTACTCACGCAGCATCCGCCTCAAAGCCCTCCTAGTTCAAGCTTTCAGGCCCATTTAACGCCAGTGAGGGGCAGGGTCCGCCATCACCTCCTTCACTGGCGTACCATCACTTCGGACAGGTGGGTGCTGCAAATCGTCCGAAGGGGCTAATCCCTCCCCTTCGAGGCGACCCCTCCAGCCATGCCACCGCAGTACCACCGCGTGTCGGAGGATCACTTGCAACTTCTGCAAGAGGAAGTGTCAGCCCTCTTGGCCAAGGGGGCCATCGAGCGCGTTCCTGGGCCAGAAGTAGGGTGTGGTTGCTATTCCCACTACTTTCTGGTACCCAAGAAGGGCAAAGGGGGCCTACGCCCTATCTTGGACCTGAGGCGTCCTCTGGAAGGAGAAGTTCAATATGCTGACTCTGGCTCAGGTCCTGGCTGCCCTAGACCCCGGAGACTGGATGGTAGCGTTGGACTTGCAGGACGCGTATTTCCACATTCCCGTCCTGCCGGCCCACAGGCGTTGCCTGCGGTTCATGGTAGGCCATGAGCACTTCTAGTTCACCATGCTCCCCTTTGGCCTTACCAGCGCACCACGGTGTTCACGAAAGTGATGGTGGTGGTCGCAGCTCATCTGCGCAGGGTAGGGGTGTCAGTTTTCCCCTACCGCGCCGACTGGTTGTTGAAAGTGGGCTCGCTTACACCTCAAGTGTCCACTGTGACGCACACGAGGTCGTGGAAGAAGAGAATTACACCAGCGGAGGTTTCCTGGTCAAGGCTGATGCAAATTCTGCACTCTAAGATGGCGGCCGGATGCGCGTTCAGCCGGTCTAGTCTTCCACCTAGTAGCCGCTGCAGTTCAGGTGAAGCGCGCGCTGATTGTCATCTGCGCACTTCACCGAGTTGTTTGGTCAGAGCAGACATGGAGTTCGAGTGAGGAGAGAATTGTAGCACAAAAGTATTTAAAAACCCTAGTTTCTAGTCAGAAGACTAGTTTGTAGATGCTTACTATCTGCCGTGAGCATTTTCGTCCATTTTCAAGCAGTTCTTGAAGACGTCGTTGGAGTCGGTAATTCCGCCGCGAGTTACAGACTCGGTCAGCCTTGTCGTGTACCTAAGGAGAAGAAACATGAAAACAACAGAGATAAGTGACATTAAGAAATTCATACAGAGCATTTGCAAATAACTAAAGACTTGAATAGAATATAAGGAGTTGTTAAACCGTACTTACCACAAATCATCTTGACTTCTTGGCAGCCTACAAAAGAAAGAAAAAGAATAGGAAGTACTTTAAGGAATAAAAGAAGAGGAAACACGCATACACAGATAGTATAAGTAAGTATAGAGTACTGGGCTTAACAGAATAGTGAGCTAGAATTGAGTAGCGGATAGCTAATAATCTTTCTATGATTAAACACGCAGGAGAGCACACATCAAGAAGAGAGAGCATTTAGGAGGATAACAGACTACAGAGTTCCTGAAGAAAAATAGGGGAACAGAATAGTTATCATACTCTTAACAAGCAGCACAGAAGAGTGGCACAATCTTGGGAGCACACTAGTAGGTGTAGAGATAAGGAATCAAGCATATAATAAGGTAGAGTAGAAACACAACAGGTATTAATGTTTCCCTTCCCTACAGGTTCCAGCTATAACTAAGGTCTGCGGGTCGGACAGAATAGAAGGAGCCAGCCAGGACAGTCTCTTCTTCTCTCTCTCAGTTTGTTATTTTATCCAATATCCCCCTTCCCCCCCATGATAACAATTGAGAGACTTGTGCCAATTGAGCTCTGGGTTGTTGTTTGGGGTGGTTTGGGGAATAGGCATCTCTGTTCCTGTGCAGCCCAAAAGGAAAGAGTTTTCTCGGATCCTGATACCCCTTGACAGTCGTCAGCCACCTTCAGACTACTGCCGACCTCCTTCACTTGCTTGGGTAATCCATCAATGTGCCGAAGTCACACCTGTGTCCCTCTCAAAGGCTCCTCTTCATCGGAGCGGTTCTGGTTTCGGTGCAGTTTCGGGTTTATCCTCCCGAACAGTAGGTTCGGGATATTCAGGCTCTGATTCCGATCTTTCAGCCTTTATCCCGAGTCTCAGTCCGGTTGACGCTGCGGCTTCTGGGGCTGATGGCCTCCTGCATCCTTCTGGTGCATCACGCCAGGTGGCGGATGAGGGCTCTGCAGTGGGACCTGAAGTTTCAGTGGGCCCAGCATCAGGCCAACCTGTACGACCATGTCCGGATCTTGGAGGGTACTGCGAGACATTTGCAGTGGTGGCTCACGGACCGCGATTGGGTCAGCGGCAGATCCCTCTCCCTTCCAAAATCGGAGGACGTAGTTGTGATTGATGCATCCCTCTTGGGCTGGGGGGGGCCACATGGGAGAGGCGGAGATCAGAGGTCTCTGGTCTCCGGCGGAGTCCCAGCTCCACATCAACCTTCTGCAGCTGCGGGCGATCCGGCTTGCACTGAAGGCATTCCTGCTCCTCCGGCAGTGGCTGGAACATCAGGGCGTGACCCTGGTGGTTCAACACCTGGCAGGTTCCTTGAACGTCAGGGCGGACAAACTCAGCCGTCGGTGCATGATGGATCATGAATGGCGTCTGAACTCCGACGTGGCACAAGGTCTCTTTCAGCAGTGGGGAGAGCCTTGGTTAGATCTATTTGTCACAGAAGAGAACGCGCAATGTCATCAGTTCTGCGCATTGGATTTTCCAAGGCGGCACTCGCTCAGAGACGCTTTTCGTCGCTAGTGGAGTTGCCACTTTCCGCCTTTACCACTTCTGCCCAGAGTGCTGAAGAAGATCAGGCGCGACCGGGCCCAAGTCATCCTTGTGGCTCCAGACTGGGCACGAAGATACTGGTATCCCGAGCTACTCAGCATGTCAGTTGATCCCCCGATTCATCTGTCTCTTCAGGAAAACCTTCTGTCACAGCAGCAGGGGACGGTCCGCCACACGAATCTGTCCAGTCTCCACATTCAAAATCATTGGCACTTCCGGAAATACATCAAAACCTGGTTGTTTGCCTCCATTCAGGAGGTCAATACTTAGGCTGCGTCCTGTAGCCACCTCCTTGCCTGCCCTCTGACTGCGGACCCGTTAGCGTTGGGACGCCCCATTGCTGGGGCAGCCATGCGCTTTACAAGCATACTTAATATAACATAACACCTCCATGCGTGGAGATTAAGCGGCGACAGTTGAGGCCAGTTCACTTGCCTCCTGAAGTCTGTGATGTAATTCTGGTAGCCAGGCGTCCCTCCACAAAATTGGTATACGCCTGCAGGTGGAACAAATCTGTGGCATGGTGCACAGCAAAGGCTGTGGATCCACTCTGTGCCCACCTTTCTGAGGTTCTCCTCTTCCTTCTGTCTCTTGCCCAGCAGGGCTCTGCTCTGAGCACTCTTAAGGGCTACCTCTCTGCCATTTCTGCCTTCTTAAGGCTACCTGATCAGCCCTCTTTGTTCAAGTCCCCCGTTGTAAATAGGTTCTTGTAGGGCATCACTCATATGTTTCCTCCTGTTCCTTTCGTGATGCCTCGTTGGGACTTGAACCTTGTTCTTACTTATCTGATGTGCGCTCCTTTTGAGCCACTTCATAACTGTCCTCTACGTCTTCTCACTCTTAAGACTGCATTCCTGGTTGCCATCACCTCTGCCAGGAGAGTGAGTGAGCTCCAGGCCCTTTCTTCACAACCTCCTTTCCTTTCTGTCCATCCGGACAAAAATGTGTTGCGGACATGACCCTCTTTCCTGCCCAAGGTAGTTACAACATTCCACATCGGGCAGTCCAGCACCTTGCCCGCCTTCTTTCCGCCTCCGCATCCCTCGATAGAGGAAGAGAGGCTCCACCGTCTGGACCCAAAACATGCGTTCTCATTCTATCTGGATCGCACACACCAGTTCCGGGTGGATGACCAACTCTTTGTTGGTTATGTGGGCGCTAAGAAGGGTTGGGTGGTGCACAAACAAACCATCTATCGGTTGGTCGTTTTGTGCATCAAGATTTGCTACTCTTTGGCGAGGAAGGAGCCTCCTGTTGGGCTGGAGCCTCCTGTTGGGCTGAGTGGCCCATTCCACTCGGGCCACGGCGGCTACTACTGCCCTGGGTAGGGGGGTCCCCTTGCAGGACATCTGTCAGGCAGCTACGTCGGCCTCGCTGCACATGTTTGCAAGACATTACTGCCTGGACAGCCAAGTCCGGAGAGATGGCTTCTTTGGCCGTTCCGTTCTCCGGGACTTTCTGGTGTGATCTTGGTTCGCAGACCCACCACCAGGGTTGGTATTGCTGGGGTATCTATTCTAAGGTAAGGAATCTAATACTAATCTGATTCTTTCATATGCACAAGTTACTTACCTTCGGCAACGACATATCTGTAAGAAACAGTAGTTAGTATTAGATTCTTTACCGCCTCACCCATCCTCCCCGTTCTGCGAACCGATATCTAGGGTTGAGGTCATCCCTTTCAGGGCCCTAGTTTCATGGCACCAGTGTCGGTTTTTATCATGGCTCTGCGTTTCTAGCGTCAGCGCTCGAGGGCGGCGTCTAAGTACTCCGACGACGTCATCCGGCGCCAATGATGCCGACGACGGACGCGGAGCCGCAGACGACGCCTACCGATGTGCAAGGGTACTGCTACGCAAAATTTTCCGGATCCAGTCTGACGCCTGGGGGTTATTCTAAGGTAAGGAATCTAATACTAACTACTGTTTCTTACAGATATATCGTTACCGAAGGTACGTAACTTGTGCTTTAGCCTCTGAAAACACTCTGGGGATCCACTGGACCCTTTGCACACTATAACACTTTTTCGATATAATATATAGAAGGCCAGCTTCCTACAGGTGCAGGTGCACTGGGGCCCAAAGGGCTGAGGAGCCACTGACCCCTGATTGTTAGTATACATTAAAATTGAAACAGTAGCTAATAGCATAGCAACTTCCTAGTTGTCTTGGATATATGGCATATTAGGTGTTTATTGTAGGAAACCCTAAGATAAGTAAATGTGTCCAATGCATTGCATGACATAGTTTCTTCAAAGACATTCAGTCAGATCTAATTCTGCCAGGGGAACCGGTCTCCAAATGTTTGCAAATTGTTTGCCCACTGTTTGATGAAAGGATATCTTTGAAGCTATTTCTAGCCCAGCTAAATCTTTCATCAATAATTATGTTTGAAATGAGCAGTCTAAACCAGATATTTTAGCCAGTTACTGCCAAGCCATTCAGACTATTCTACCAAAATTCTTCTCTACCTCACGAATTTCAAAGATAGTAGTAATACGTGATTGTAACACCATATATCATTCTAGCACTTTTTCTAGGGGTATTTGTGGCATCTCTTTGTGAAGCACAGCCCTAATTAGCTGCAAGGTAATGTCATTGTACGGTTGGCCCTGTACTCAAGTGAAGGCCTTATCCACATCATTTTCAGTAGAGAACAGTGCCAGGGGGAAGATTTCCAATTTTGCCTAGTTTATTCATGGATATCTCTGCCTGCTTTGCAGCAGTCTGCAATCAAATGGCATTCAACGCCCTTGTGTTGAACTCTTGTAAAAACACAAAATAAACATTTTCCTTCCATCCCAATATTCAACCACATCTTTTTTTCTTAATCTCCATGACCCTAGTACAATCAGCAAGAGACCTCCAAGCTCTTAGAACCTCACCGCACAGCTGGAGCAATTCATGACTGCCAGTCAGGTATCATATCTTAATAAAGCCAAGGTCTGCTTTAACTCAGATATGTTAGTGTGTTATATCTGTTCTGCTGTGTGAATAATTCTCTGACACCCATTAATGTGCACATTCAGTAGCTTACTGTTACAACAAATGCTGGCACTTCCCTGGCAGCCTACGCTGCATGGGGGAAATAAAAACACAATGCAGTCACTGCTGCAGTTGATTCGTAACTCAGCAGATGTGGGAACGCTTAATCACAGAAACAAGCTATAGAATGTGTTAGAGAGACTGACAGAAACAATGCAGGGGGCACATGTAAGGATGGGCACACCAACAGCATTGTGAAATGTAAAATGTATTCGGTAGCAAAGAAAACGTCCTTAGTCCTCATGGTTGTTATAAAACAACTCTAATATATTCGAGCAGAGTTGTAACCAAGACATGGTATTTTAGAATTTAGCAAAGATTTGGGCATTCTATATCTTACCCAAGATACACAAAACCCAGAGACCACCACCCGGCAGGCTTATTGTGCCCGGCATTGGTTCTATTTTAGAACCTTTATCACAATTTGTGGATTGGTTCCTTGGACCGCTTGTTGCAAATATGCCCTCATATCTTCAGGACACCAAACACATCTTGTCCTTTATGACTATTATCCAATTTGATCCTGAGAAACATCTGCTAGTCTCATTTGATGTAGAGGCCCTTTATTCAATTATTCTGCAAGAGGATACTTTACGGACTTCCAAACAGCTGTTGACACAATGTCCGTGCGGTGATCAGACACCAACATCTTTTGTCATGGAATGTGCGTCCCTGGCCATGAAGGAGAATTTGTTATCCTTTGAAGATCAACTATACTGGCAGGTGACAGGCACATCCATTTGCAGTACTTGTGCCCCCAGTATGGCTAATTTGTATATGCACTGATTTAAAGAGACTTACATCTACCCCATGGAGAATCCCTTCCAATGAATCTGAAATTATGGAAGAGATACATTGACAATATCTTGGTCATCTGGGAGGGAGACCAAGTATCCCTGGAGGTTTTTTCTTCATGGCTTAAGTCTTTGAACAGTCATCTCAAATTCACATGTGAATACAGTAAGAAGGAACTTCCATTCCAGGATCTCAAGCTGTACCCTAAAGAAGGTTTGATCTTCACGGAACTATATCAAAAACCTATGTCCTGCAACTCATTGCTCAGCTATAAGAGCTTTCATCCACAAGCCCTTCGTGATATTCTCCCAGTAAGACAGTTTCTGAGGCTGAGAAGGAACTGTACCGAATTGACAAATTATAAAGAACATGCCAATAATCTCACTCAGAACCTCCTTTTACGACAATATCCATTAGATCTTGTTCAGAGAGCCTCTAAACGGGTGCACAGCAATAATTGTGAGGCCGTACTTGACACCTACTCGAAACCTCGATCAGAGCGTTTGGTAAGTGTGAGTACGTTCAGTCATCTGACAGAGACCGTCAAAAAAGCCATTAACACCCACTGGAACATTTTGAATAAAGGCACTAAGGTCTGTGTGAAACCTCTCTCTTTGCCTTTAAACGTAGCAGCAACTTGAGGAATATCCTGGTTCATACAAGACCACGTCATACTGTGACCTCTGACACCTCACGTCGTTTATGGACAGGGGAACCTATCAGTGGTCACTTCCCTTGTGGTTCCTGTGTTGTTTGTCATTTTACACAGCGCACCAAACAGTTGGATCTAGGCTTGAAAACCCCCTGGACCTTATCTAATCATGTCAATTGCAACTCAGTGGGGCTAATATATTTGATAAAGTGCCCCTGATGTATGTGGGAATGACAACTTGTAAGGTTAAGACGAGAATCATTGAACACAGGAGCTCTGTTAAATGTAAGAAATTCAATACTAAACTCACACACCATTATTTCGACGATGGATATACTGAAGAAGACATTAAGCGGGTGCTTGATAAACCACAATATTGTGGGAACATAGGTCCTCTTGACAAAATACTTTTCGCAGAGAACAGCGCTGGGTATTCAAACGAGGAAGTTGTCTTAGCAGTTTGAATGATGACATTATGTGGTGTGCATTCTTATACATCTCACAGCACACTTATGTCTTATATTCTGTTCATCCTGTCCAGTCATGATATATCCACACCGTACTACAACTTTCGCTCTATATGCGTGAATATACTATATATGATATACCTATTCAACAGTTATATAAAGAATACCTTATTTATAACTTGCCCCCCCTTTTTGAACACTCCTCAGTATGACGTAATAACCGCATTCAAAGTGACAGATGCGGGTTTACAGCTGGTACGCTGTATTATATGCTGTAACAGGCCCGAGACTGTGAAATGGGTACATAACACTATGAAGGTAATAATATCACCGAGGCTTCAAGCTGTCACACAACTAGCACTTGATTTGCCAGACCACATACTTGCACAATAAAAGAACTATTTACTCACCCGATGCTCGAGCGGGGCAAAACAACATCCTTTTTGGGCAGTAACGCCATCTTGGGTGAGGGAGACACTGTCCTGCCTTCCTCAGCACAATCCTTTGAAGCGCTCTAGGTGCTGGGCAGGGCTCTCTGGCTGTCTGACAGCATAAATGCGGGGAAAGGTAAGCGCGCAGCCTTAGACTGTGGGGATAACATCGCGCTGCAGCAGGAAGCTGAGATACCTCGTTTGGGATCTGTTTTAATAATAATTTTGCAGTGAAACAGCTAGTTCTGTTTTTTTTTAAATTGAATTTGCACACTTCATAATACTTGCCAGGCCACATACTTGCACATTAAAGAACTATTTACTCACCCGCTGCTCGAGCGGGGCAAAACAACATCCTTTTTGGGCAGTAGCACCATCTTGGGTGAGGGAGACACTGTCCTGCCTTCCTCAGCGCCATCTTGTGAGGCGCTCTAGGTCCTGGGCAGGGCTCTCTGGCTGTCTGACAGCATAAATGCTGGGAAAGGTAAGCGCGCAGCCTTAGACTGTGGGGATAACATCGCGCTGCAGCAGGAAGCTGAGATACCTCGTTTTGGGATCTGTTTTAATAACAATTTCGCCGTGAAACAGCTAGTTCTGTTTTTTTAAAAATTGAATTTGCACACTTCATAATAATTGCCAGGCCACATACTTGCACAATAAAAGAACTATTTACTCACCCGCTGCTAGAGCGGGGCAAAACAACATCCTTTTTGGGCAGTAGCGCCATCTTAGGTGAGGGAGACACTGCCCTGCCTTCCTCAGCGTCATCTTGTGAGGTGCTCTAGGTGCTAGGCAGGGCTCTCTGGCTGTCTTACAGCATAAATACGGGGAAATGCTAGCGTGCAGCGCACACGCGCAACGGGCGCGCTGGTGGCGCGCCGGAGGCACGCCAGGGGCAAGCCCGTCTGCGCCCATCCGCGCCCAGGATGCGCCTAGCGCCAACAACGCTGTCTGTTTGGATGCAGCTCAGGGACGCCTGGTCTATGATAGGGATCAACTTCTTCATCTGGGTAGGTCGTATAGCAAGGCAATATACCATACAGGCTATGAGCCATCGGAGGGAAAGTCTCTAACTTGCAGACTGATCAACAGTCAGTCTCTTGTCAAACATCCTATAGATGTCCTAAGTCTAATTGAAGACATGGGATTAGACGTTTTATTTTTAACAGAGACATGGACCACCGCCGAGTCAATGGTGGAAATAGGGCTAGCGTGCCCTGATGGATACAAAATCATCCATAAACCAAAAACTACAGGCAGAGGGGGAGGTGTGGGAATAATTTTTAAGGAGGAATTAAACCTTACGTCCCTATTGGTAGAGGAAGTAGAGGGGATAGAAACTATGGGTTTTACGCTGCAGACACCGGGGGGCAATCTATTGTCAGGACTGCTCTGCTACAGACCACAGAACACGCAATATCACAAACTCCTAGATATCATTATCAGCCTAACCTTGACACATACTAGGATGATTGTACTGGGAGATTTCAATCTTAGGGAGAAGGGGAATCTTAGTACCCATCTGAGAGATTTAAATCACACATGGGCTAACCTGAATCTCGTACAGCTAATGGAACAGGCCACGCATCAAGGGGACCACATCCTAGACTTACTGTTCGCCAATCAGGCCACTTCCAAGATACTAAATATATTACCCAAGACTTGGACGGATCACCACCTAATTCAGTTTGAGACTAAGCTGCCCTGCCTAAAGGCCAAAAACAATCAGCAGAAATCCTACAGAAGCGGCAGGGAATGGGCAAAATTGGATAAGTCGGGCTCACTCCTATGTGATAAGGGAGAAAATTGTCCTTCTTCTAGGCTGACTGTTGAAGAGAACTATAAAATCTATGCCAGCTATATCACAGATTCTCTAGATCAGATAATTCCTATAAAGAAGTTAAAAATTAGGAATAAAATTATGGCCCCTTGGTACAATGAAGAGCTGAAACAGTTATGAATGCTCCGCAAGCAGGCGGAACGGAAATGGAGAAGGGATACACTGAGGAAGGCAAAAAAGAATTGAGACTAATACAATTAAAATGTAAAGAACTTATTCTCAAAACCAAGGCCAAATTCTATGCTTCCTCCATCATACAAGCGCCGAACAGAGCAAAAGCTCTTTTTAAAATCATGAAAGACCTGTCTGCTCCGACATGTCTAAACAATAAGGTAGCAGCATCACAAAAAACTATGTGATGATATTTCTCACCATTTTCAGGACAAAATTATAAAAATTGTTAACACTCTTCATCCTAATAATGAAGGGCTTGATGAAGTAGAACTACGGGGGAAGAAGATCCTCCACAGCAAGCAGCCCTGGATGTTTTTCCGGCACTTGATGTTGATGCTTTTAACAGTTTGGCTCACAGTGTCACATCGGGGTCTCCCCTTGATCCCCTCCCCTCGAAAGTCTGGAAGAGTTTTGACAAAGAAACCCTCCCGTGGCTGAGACAGATTTATAATCAATCACTGTTGGAGGGAACTGTCCCAGACTGCTGGAAACAGGCGGTGGTGACCCCGCTGATTAAGAAACCTACCCTCGATCCATCAGTCCCGGACAGTTTTAGACCAATTTCTCTTTTGCCCTATCCGGTCAAAATTCTGGAGAAGGCAGTCAGTAGGACACTGCCGTGTTTTCCTGGAAGAAAATCTACTACTTGACAAAGACCAATTTGGGTTTCGACCAGGCCACGGGACTGAGGCTGCGCTTGTCAGCATGATGGATAACCTGCGAATGCGTGCCGACAACAGGAATGCCACGGTTTTAGTGCTTCTCGACATGTCGGCAGCATTCAACACGGTTAACCACTCTATCCTAGTGGAGAAACTCAGGAGGCTGGGGGTGAAGGGGCGAGCACTGCAATGGATTCAGTTTTACGTGACGGGGACACAGCAGGTTGTGTCTTTAGCACCATTTTCCTCTAGTAAATCGTCGATAATATATGGAGTGCCGCAGGGCTCTGCGATCAGCCCCATTTTGTTCAATAAATATCTGCAGCCCTTGCTTCTGAGTATTAAATCCTTTGGAATCAGCCTAGTAAACTATGCTGATGATACTCAGTTGGCGTTTTCCTATGAAGGTGAACACGTGATCTCCCTGGATACCTTCCAGCACTGCATGCAAAGCACGGCTGGTTGGCTCAGGAGAAACTCCCTTCCATTTAATAGCGGAAAGACCGAGGTACTGTATTGCTCCTCCGCAAGGATACCTAAACCTCTACCTTGTGATTTCAAACTCACTCCTGAGGAGGGACCTATAGCACCGGTCAAGAAGGTACGCAACCTGGGGGTTTGGATCGACGACAACCTCCAGATGGTGTCTCATGCAAATAAGACGGCTAATGTATGCTTCTCCTTGATACGGTTGCTATGCAAAATTCTACCGCTACTACCAATGGATTCTCGTGCGGAGGTGGTAAGAAGCTCAGTACTAAGCAGGCTGGATTACTGTAACTCTCTGTACTTGGGTGCCCCTAGTTACATCATTCAGGGCTTGCAGAGAGTACAGTCTGCTGCGACAAAATTGGCACTCATTAGGTCGTGTAGCTCATCTTCCACATTGGCTCTCAGAGAGCTACATTGGCTGCCAATTAAAGAAAGGATACATTTTAAGTCCTTATGTTTGATTTTCAGAGCCGTGCACAAACTGGGCTCGACTCCCATGCTGGAAAAATTTAGGTGGTATCAACCCAAGCGGAATTTTCGCTCTTTGAGTATCGGCCTCCTGTCGGTCCCCAGGTTCAAACAGGCCAGGGCTGGAGGGAGGGCATTCAGCGTGGTGGGTGCCCGCCTCTGGAATGAACTCCCTCTGAAACTAAGACAAGCAGACACCCTGACTGAATTCCGTAAGAGCCTGAAAACCTGGCTCTTCCCAAAATCTTAGCTCTCCACTTGCTATATACTTGGCCCTACCTTATCTCCATCAAGGTTCCCCTCTCAGTCAGAAGGCCAGGATACCTGTAGGATGACAGTTAGCGCTATAAAAGTACTAAAATAAAATAAAATAAAATAAATTATGTCCTCTCTTTTTCTGGTTCTTATACTTAGTTAATACTTAATAGTTAAACTCATATAGCGCGTGACGGAGGCAGATGATGACACTGTGGGGGAGAGGAGAGCCTGGAAAAGGGCTCCTGTTCTCACCAGCCTGTGTCATCTGGTCAGCAGTACCTTTATTTTAACTTGCTGTTGTGTTTTTACTCGATCTCATTTACGCTGCCATTTGTTTTTAAACTTTCACCATTCTTTTGCCTACCTGCACGGAGTCCCCGGTCCACCGCCGATTTTTCGGTTTGTGTGGAGGGACGGAGGCGTGCTAGAGGAAGGAATTACAACTTCCAGTCCACGATCCAATCAGCTGCTTGGCAGCTGATCACTCTTCCCCTTTAAAGTAGATGCATCGCGCTGCGCGCAGCTGACGCACGCAGCGGGCGCACCAAATGCAAACCCTTCTGCGCCCGTCCGCGCGAGTCCGTCGCCAGACGCCGAACATGTTGCCCTTTTCAGCAAAACTGGGCTGATCTACACTAAAAAGGAGCTGTATGCCTTAAGGAGAGGGGTGAGCAACTGCAGTCAGTCCTTTGGGACTATCATTGAGGGGCCTTTCTGCTGTTCAGGCTGTGGCTTCAGTGCCACTCCTATGTTGACCTCACGTAGTCACTCCCCACGGCCTAAGACGGCGATTAAGATCTTTAATTTTACCAGTCAGACATCAGGCTGACATTCATGACCTTTTGGAGGACTCCTCCCCGGATGTCCTCTTTCTTACCAAGACGTGGCTCTCAGATGATACAACTGCGGAACCTGGCCTGGCACTCCCTGCAGGGTATAGCATCCTTACCCTTAACAGGGGAACTAGACGAGGGGGCATTGCGGTGATTTATAAATCGGTCTATCCCTGCACCTTCACTAAACAAACTATACCTGGTTGTGAGTGTGCCCTCTTCAAGATTACATTCAGCCCTAACTACACCATGTCAGGACTTTTGATCTATAGGCCCCATGGGCCATCCACTGATTTTAAGGCTGCGCTCGAAGAGGTTGTCAGCACGTTAGTAGTCAATACTGCTAACTTTACAGTCACAGGGGATTTGAACATCCACTTAGAGAAACTTAATGACCCTGATGTGTCAAGTTTTATAGCAGATATGGCAGGTTGTCAATTAACACAACTAGTGGTAGGCTCTACCCACATAGCTGGCCATTTGCTGGACCCAGTCTTTACTAATATACCTTCACTTACAGCACTTGTCCCCATGCCCATGGGATGGTCTGACCATTATTTGGTTCCTATGTCCCTCCAGGAGATAATGCCCTTACAGAGCATGGTTCAGACATCCTCGCTCAAACGCCTCTGGCATAAAGTTTATTGGGATTCTTTCCAGGCCCGACTGTCCACTACATGTCCTAGCCACCCTAACGACCCTAATGAGGCTTATAGGGTGTAACAACGTGGGTCTGCCGTATAACCCTATTTTGGACCCATTAACAGTAAATGATCGTTCACCCACCCCCTCCCCTTCTCTCTGCTCCTTACAGAACATCAATGTCGAGGTTCAAGATCCGGACAATAAGTCAACAAACTGGTCCTTTAACTGTGAGTCGGATGAAGAGTGGGCGGGTCTACACCAAGAGACGGAAACGTCTTATACAGGAAACCGCCAATCAGGAGTGTGCTTGTTCACCCGGAGGGAAAGAGTTGGGGAGGAGAGCGACGAGGAGAAGGAGAGCGAAACCGAAGAGGACCTGTGGAGAAACCCCGACAAAGAGGAGAACGGAGGAAGACCGAAGACCCAGCAAGGAGGAAAGCCAGGAGGCCACCGACCTCGCGACTCGCCCAGCCATACACCCAGGGGAGGTGTGTGGCTTTCCAAGGTACGGGACAAAATCAGTGGTTGGACCGGGCGGAAGGGCGGTATTAGTAACTGACCTGGGTATCTATGGTCCCGGTGTTACTCCTCCCTCCTGAGCACCGACTATCACGTATTCACCTTACACTAGCCAGAGCACGGGTGGTGTGTATCCTCACTCCCTTATCCCTAAACGTAAAATCCAATACAGAATAGTACACTGATACCGTACTCTCTTATCTCACTTATTCCGAGAGCCAAAACGGAGAAGAAAGAAGAGCTGCCCAGACGGACTCGAGAGAGAACTCGCCGAGTCGTCTCAACAAAGTCCGACCTTCGAAGACTTGACCGGAGCCGTTCCCCACGTCGAACCTTGGAAAGCAGAAAGACATGTACTGATTTCTTGTACCAAACAATAAATACGAAGTTAACAAAGACCCGCTGGGCCTATCACATAGGGAGTTTATAGACTAGATTAGCCAGCCGCTAGATGACCTCATCCCTGAGAAACTATCTCTGAACCGTAAAACCCGTTCTAAACCATGGTTCAATAGTGAGTTGGCTGACCTGCGTAAAGACCGGAAACGGCTGGAACGGATATGGCGAAGGGATTTCAACATCAATGTGTAATGCACCTATCAAGCGGCAGTTAAAAGCTACCACAAGGCAACTCAACTGGCACGCGTAACGTTCTATGCCGACCAAATCCGCAACAGTGATAACACGGCAAAGAGCGTATATTCAATACTTTCCAGCCTTAAATCACAGCAAACCAGTGCGGGGCAGGAAATACAGTCCAATGAGCAATGTGAAGACCTTGCCTCCTTTTTCATTAGGAAGGTTGTTAATATCTATAGGTCCTTCCCTGCGACAATTAGCACTTCTCTAGCGGTGGGGCGCGATCAACCTGCCAATATCTTGGAGTCTCTCGCACCCATTTCTATAGATCAACTTCAAGTACTTTGCAGGAAAATTAAATCTGGCTCTCCTTCTGATCTCCTTAAACCAGAGCAATTTAGAAGGATGCTGCCTACGATTATGTCCTCCTTGAAGCAGGTAATTAACACGTCGGTTTCCACCGCTACTGTGCCCAAGGCGTGGAAACATGCCAAGGTGCCACCTTTACTTAAAAAACCTTCATTGGACTCAGCCAAACCCGAAAACTTCCGCCCTATTTCACTACTCCCTTGGGCAGCAAAGATCACGGAGGCGCATGTCAATGCACTCCTCTCAGACTTCTTGGCCGAGAACGACACACTAGACCCCTCCCAGAATGGTTTTCGACCTGGTCACAGCACGGAGTCGGCTCTATTGGCTGTGACAGAACATCTTTGGTCCACACTGGAAGCTGGGCAAACGTTGGCGCTGATCCTTCTGGATCTCAGTGCCGCGTTTGATACAGTGTCCCATGCCATTCTGTTACAACGTCTGGAGGAGGCAGGGATTGTTGGCTCTGCCTTGAAGTGGTTCACCTCGTTCCTTAGCGAGAGGTCATTTATGGTCACCGTTCCCCCTTTTGTTTCAGGCACACACCCCATTAAACAAAGTGTGCCACAAGGTTCCTCCCTCAGTCCCCTCTTATTTACTCTATGTCCAACCGCTGGCCACGGTGGCCAGAAATAGGGGACTGACCATGGTCTCTTACGCCGACGACACGCAGCTGGTGGTGGCACTCTCAAGCGTCACAAAGAGGGACGCCCTGAAATTTCGGGGCAATCTGGCGGTGGTCACCGAGTGGGTGACCACTAACTGCCTCCAGCTGAATGCTAGTAAATCAGATGTGCTGTTGGTGGGAAAGGACCATGGTCTATGGAGTGAACTTTGTTGGCCTGAAAGTCTGGGTAGTGACCCTCCTCACAAGCAAGCTGTCAAAAATCTGGGGGTATGGTTGGATTCTTCGCTGAGCTATCAGGCCCAAACCAAAAAGGTGGCATGGACTTGCTTTGGGCTTCTATGAGGGCTTAGACCCCTTTTGTTTTTTTTTATCCCCGACGCGCCAGACTATCATTCAGGCAACTATAATGTCCAGATTGGACTATGCCTGCTCTCTGTATTTGGGGGCAAATAAGGCCGAGATTGTCCGGCTGCAGCGGTTACAGAACGCAGCAGCCAGATCGCTGATTGACTTGCGCAGGTCCTGCTCGGTGTCAGCCACAATCCATAGGCTACATTGGCTGTAGGTGGCCAGGAGAATTGAATTTAAGGTCCTTTGCATTACCTTTAAAGCCTTCTAATTCAGCCCCCCTAGTATGCTGGCCAACCTAGTTATCCCCTACGTCCCCACACACCAGCTACGTTCTTTTGGCCAGCACCTGGTGAGGGCCCCAAGGTTCCGGAGAGTGCGGGCAGGAGGACGTTCCTTCCGCAGCAGGGCAGCGCTCCTTTGGAACGCACTGCCCACTCATATTCGAAGCCATACTAATTATTTGGCTTTCAGGAAAGCCATAAAACTTACCTATTCCCCGCTGTGTAATCTTTGCCTTCCACCGTGTTAGTTCTCCTTTGCTGGGGCAGCTGTTGCGCTATACAAATGGCAGTAATAATAATAATAATAGTTGTGTTCGGCAGTTTGGTGATCATATTGATGTATTGGTATAGTGCAAACGGGATGTTGATATAGTACGCATAATTCCAAACTCTCCATTCTTCAGTTGTGTGACATGTGTTTTTATATGTCCATCTAGAGCTCTACATGTGGAGAGACTCTGTTGACGGTTGAGTTGGACCTTTTCCATAGTGTCTGGGTAAAGTATAGATAGTTGCTCACTGGGAACACGCTACACCTTGCATTAGTGGTGGTGGTAGACACAGGTGACTCATGTTGATTGACATAATGTATATGTTTGATGATTATTTATTTTTACAGGGCCATCTGACCTACTCAAGAATCTGTTGTTACTTAGCACAGCTGGTCAAGAGTCAAGGCCTGAATATACAAGAAGTATTATATTAGAGTGATATAATTTCTTTTACACGTTCTGTAATTAGCAAAGTAACTTGGTCCTGAAGAATGCCCTAAACATCCCAGTCATTCACGGCAGAAACATGTTGACCTCATACAGGGTGAACATCCATATCCCTATTTCACTATGCTTTTAATATCTATCCCTTAGGGCATAGGAATAACGTTTTTTGCACCTATTGAGATAGTTTTAACAACACTTTTTTCTTTAGCATTCTGTCTTCACTCTACCCACATGTATTAGTACTTCTCGTGCGATAGAACATCCCTGCTCCTTTCCTGCGGGAAAGTAGTAGTCCACACTGGGTACCTTGCAGTCTCATTGTCTAGAGGGGACCCTATGATGAAGCATGTCACACTAGGGTGAGTGAGGATTCTCATGCAAACGCTGCAGTGCCCCATTGGTTTTATTTTTATGGTTTCGGTTCTTTGCTACCCTGTACACTGTGTGAGGTTAAATTAAAGTAGTACAGTCCAGATTGGGTAGTGCAGGCATTCTCTTGACCCTTAGTGTAAGATACACACGAGATCTTTGTATGCCATTCTGCCACCGGCTAGCCAGCTGGACTGAGGGAAAGGATCAGTGTCATAGGCCTTGGCCGGAGGAGGGATCCTCCAAACCAAAGGACATGGCTGTCGTAGATGACTGCATCCTGCATGGAGGGGGAGATCCCAAGTAGAACTTCCCCTACATGCAGGACTGCCTCAGGAGATGGGAACACTATGTTGGGGAAAAACCAGTGGAGCTCCCCCATAAATTACCACCCTTGCTTGTTGGGGATGGAAATTGATTTCATGCTTTGAGAAGAACACCCCAGGAATGAATCTAGCTATAGGCATTATTAAAAGTCTGCTAAGTACCTCATCGGAAAACAGACTAACCCGGTGTTCGCCTGAGCTCGCAACCCAGCAGTTATCCAGGCAAACACTGAGTATGATGGGGCCACATTCATTTCATACCTGTACCAGATCTGGATGGCCCTGAGGAAGATGTTCCCTGAGTACCCGGATGTTGGATGCTTAATAGCAGAAACTATAAAACTTGAGGCGACCATCACTGAGTTTTTGTTTAGAATGAGGGAATGTTGGGGACAAGTGGCAGGACAACCATGGACTTTATATGGTCCTGCAAGTTGCATTCTTCTATAATATCCTCAAAAAGAGACTATCCACCAAAATACAGAGCGGTTTGGATAGCGTAGTAGAGTTAGACACCAAACCCTTGCGGGAGATACAGGCCCACAAATTGAACTACAACAAATAGAAACAGGAGAAGGATTGGGCTAAACAGGAGCAAACCAAGCGAGACGCTGCTAAGTTGGTGTAGGAGAGTAGGGTCTGCTTTCCTATGGCCACCCCACTTTTTGCTTTTTGCTTCACTGGTTTTCGACTTAGATGTGGCTGTGGGCCTGCTAATCAGAACCACAGCCCTGCTATTCTCTCTCGAAATTCACACCTTGTACTTTAGATACATCACCAATTGGGAATTGGGTCACTCTTGTGAGTCCCTGTACAGTGTACCATAGGTACCCAGGGCATAGGTGCACCCAAGGCCTACCAGGGGCTGCAGCATATCTTTTGCCACCCCTGGCTGGCCATCCAAACTGACACAACTGGCTGATCACTCAGCTGGGGCAAGGTCGTGTAATCACCCCTTGCTTAGGTATAGTATTCCTATATCTAACCTTATATCCTGACACATATACACCTATAAGTCACTCCTATGGCAGGCCTTAACAATCCTGAAGGCAGAGTGCTTAGTTTTATGTGAGATGAGGCTCTAGCATGAGCTGAGCCTGTCTGTAGCTTTCGGAACCATGTCCTTATAGCTGTTCTAGGATAAAGCCATACCATATACTCTTAAGTGCATTATAATCCTCGCGGTTGAATGCTAACTTTGGTTTGGCTTTATCAAAACATCTCATGTAATGTCATACGCTTTGGAATACTACCCCCTCGCCAGTTCTGGCGACAGGGGTAGCATTCCACCCTTCTAGAGGGAGTAGACATGTTGTTCCTACTAATCCTGGTTAAAGTTAACCAGAGCCTCAGCATCACAAAATGGATGCTGCTGCCACAGACACAAGTCTGACCTCCTGCTGCTGGGAGTCCTTCCAGTGAGGGAGGCTTGGACAATAGGTTTCCTGTCTTGGGAGGTGCTAGCATCACCCCAGACAGCCCATAGCGTATTGGAGCAGGGATGGCTGAATGAAATGAGACACTGCCTGGGGCACACAAGGTGTCCCATGCATAGTCCAGTTCAAACCGGTGCTGGGGCACTCCAGCCCCAGCTCTGGCGTGAAACTGGACAAAGGGAAAGGGGTGTAACCACCCCCTTCCTGGGTCCCACCCATAGGAGGGATCTAGCAGGTAATCCATCCCCTAAATTTGGTATATAGGTAGGAGCTGAGTCCCAAAACTTTAGATTTCTCCTGACTGAAACTTGAAACGAAGCTCTGGACCTTCGACATTCTACTTGTGGATAGAAGACTGAAGAATCTCCCTTGTGGTCAAGGAGTGACCACCCTGTGTAAGCAGGCACCATCAAGCGATCAACGGTTTGCTTTGTCGACGCTTCCGCCGGAGCCCGAGCACAGAGACTGACAGGACCTGGACTTCCAGACTTCCAACAGCCCGATCCACAGTCACAGCAGAGCTGAGACCCGTGGAGGCGACGAGAGACGTGGGACCGGCCATCTTGGAAAGCCAGCGCATTGCTTTCCGTGCAACTTCCGAGGCGCCCCCGAAGTTGTGCATTGGGGATTGAGAAGCACCGAAGATCAGTCCTCCACACGCCATGAGTTCTGCGTGGGGCCCTTCTGCATTTTCCTGCTCGATGCGTCTGTCCGGTCACTTGTTCGTTGGCTAGTGGCCTCTGTGACAACGAACCCTTCTATTTACACTGCTGGTCTAGTTGCTCCAGACTGGCCCCTGCTTCCCTGAAAAGGAGAAGCCCATCAGACCTTGCTGGTCTGATCAAGAAGCCATCTTCGATTCCTGCATGGGTTGACTTTGCCAAGGCTTGTTGACCCCAATCCGGAAGCCGACACCGCCGACAGCGAGAGCCTTCATGGGACAGTCCGTATCCAGCTCCTGGTCATCATCGAAACCTCCTGGTCCACGTGGCTGCAGAGACAAGCTTTACGACATCACCTGATTGCTTCGCGACATCGCCTGGTTCCTTCCTGGTTCCATCCTGGTCACTGGCTAGTGACCCAGACTCTGTCCCCTCTGCTTTCAGGTACTCTTCATCCTCGATCCGCCCTTCGGTCCAACCGGACACTTCCCTCCTGGTCGCCTGCAGCATCTTTCTCCAAGGCTCCATAGGAATCAGCGACGAAACACGACACACTTTGACACCTATGCACCCGCTTCCTGTGGGTGAGGTAACGCGAGTACTTCAGTGCTCCTGTGGGTATTTACTATCCTAGTGTCTAACTTTCAAGTAGCTTTCTCCATGTCCATCCGGATGTGACTTAAAAGAACTAGTTTCTAATTCTTTCGTTCCCATTCTAACTCTATGGTAACTTGCGTGTGTGTAAAGACACTGCACACGCATCCTGTGGGCCTCCTGCTCCCTATCCTTTGGTAGTACAGCGTAGCCCCAGCGATTCTCCAGGCCCTAGGCCTAGCCTTTGTTCGTGACGTGGTTCTTATACCCCTATTTTAGTATATGGTTCGAAGTGCCCCTAGGGCATTACTGTATTTTGTGCAACTTATTGTATGTTGATTAAGCATCTTGTTATGTGCTTGTGCCTCTGACCTCATAAAGAGTTCAGAGGATTAATTTAGTAATAAATACATATATATTTTATATACATAACCTGTGTGGTGTCCTTTCATTTGGTATTAAAGGGGTTACATATGGTAAAACAGCTGGCTTCACATGCCCTCTTGAGTTTAGGCTAAGACTGCTTTGTCTATGTTACCACTAGGATAGCTGGTCTATAAGGTTGACTTTACAACCATCACCATAAGGGTTGTTTGGACTGATACAGGGTGCCCACTAGAATAGTGGACATCACATATCAGGCCAACTTCTCATAGATGGTCCAACATAAGTTGAAGAAGACCGCCCTTGAGAGAGATACTTTGGCTGCTAGCGTTCAAATGGCACTGGATTTGAAGGGGGTGCCACCTCAAAACCCCAGAGGGTTTCAACCTAATTATAATGGCAGGAATCAGGGAGATTGGTCACAGCCAGACCACAAAGAATGTTACTATTGCCACAGGATGGGCCTCATGTCCAACCGATGCCGGTTAAAAGCATAGCACGGGCAGAGGTTGATAGGCATAGGTCAGTCCCAGCAAAATCCCCAACCACAAAAACAAATATAGGGAGATCCAAACAACCACATACACAGCCTCAGGGAAGTCAGCCAGCTACAGCACCACCACAACAAAGATCCAGAAATTTGGCAAGCACGTAGCAACAGCAGCCACAGGCAGGGAGCCCTACCCAACAGGGGCAAGGGCCACAACCCCAAGAGGAGCAACTATCTGGGGAGACAGTACCTTCAATCAAACATAGAACTCAAACTTGTAGTAAGACAAAACCCTCAGCATTCACACCCCACAACCTAGCCTTACTAAAACCTAAAAGAAGGACCAAGGAGACAATATTAGGGAATTCAAGCCTTTACTTGTATTAAAGAAGTCAAGGCGGCTGAGCGTGTTCTGTCAATTGGGTAACCTTGCTAACGCCCACTATTCCAGGGGGCCCGCAGGAGCTTAGGCCTCACTCTGCTGCTAATCCCCCAGGGCAGGCTGGCTGACCTGGGGGATCCATGAAGGCAGGGCGGCTCCCCATCCATTAAAAACAGTCATCCTGATCCCCACAGCCAAGTCAAATTGGGACGGGTTCCTATCACCAAGTCGAAGCAACCTCATTCTCGTGTCCTCAGCCTGGTACCAAATTTCCTTCATGACACGTGGTTCCAACCACAGCACCCCCAAAAACCTCCAGCCAGTGGAGACCCCCTTTCAGTTCCAAAATGAAGCTATCCTCCAGTGGCGGGAGCCAGGGTTCCCGTTCTCTCTGGTTAGTGAAGACCCTATCATCTCTATCAAATGAGATCTGCCAAATTGCGATGTGCTGCAAGATGCCGAGTAAGCTGGGAAGAGAGTTTCGCCTGAACAGCCAACTATCCCAGTTCATCACCTTCCTTATACAAATGTCGACGAGTTCTTGACCTTAGATTCTGGGTTTTCCAAGCAGCAATGTTTTCTCCTCCTTTTTCCCTCACAATTTTAAGGGTCCGAGGGAGACGGGGGTGGTGGCAAAAAAGTTCATCACAACTCCGTGCAAAATTAGATCTCGAGAATGCGCTCACCCCCAACGCCAGGCCTAGCAGTCAGTCAACACCCCAGGCCTTACTGTAAGAAACAAGTAATAGAGATATCAAGGGTACCCCAATATGTGAACCTGGGGTGGTAAGCTGTGTAGGGAAAACAGTGGTTCTGGTGTGGCCTAAAGATCCATTCAGAAGTGACCCTGTGTGGGGCACTGTGATTGAAATTTAAGAAGTTAGTTTCTTAAAAGGGAGCGGAAAGTAATATACAGAGGGACATGTAGGTCAGTTTATGACAGGTGTTTATTCCAAGTATTCAGGTGCTCAAACAATAAGTGACAATAAGCGTGACGTGATAAGTGAGGGTGGTATTAAAATAAAGACATCACATTGACAACAGTATTATGAACTCCTTAGAACATTTTTAGAGAGTGAAAGGAGTACATGTTGTAGGGGTCGACGGCGTTTCACACTCAATTATTTGAGTTCATCATCAGGACATACATAGGTGAGCAGGCTCAATTGAGTGTGAATGCTGTTAATTACTAATTCGTGGCGGTCAGCGCCTCTGAAACGTGGAGCTCTTCTTTATGTGAGCTCGGGGGACTATAGTGCCGTTTGAATTGTGGACGTGCTGCTCTGTAGCACTGTAGGGTGATTGTCCGGTGCTGAGTGCGAGTTACTGTAGGAAACAGCCCAATTTAAGACACCGTAATACCGGAAACACAAGGTGGCCACAGGACAGCTGCAACCACCTCCATTTTTCTGATAAAGTCGGATAATCAATCACAAGAGATCTAGAAAAGAGCCTAAAAGACAGATAAAAAGAAGCCCAAAGGAAGTTTCAAGAAGAAGGGCATTAGGAAGACACCTGGCACCACTGGTAGGGTCACGTCGCATGTTAAGTGCCAGGATTAGAGGGGTAAACACATAACCTCAGGGCGTGTTGTGATGGCCAGCAGCACTCAATTGAGAATGTCCCTTCCATTATACATCACCCATCACATGTGCCAGTCAAAACACTATTCACACTCATAGCATTTCTCAGGTACACCTTGGAGGGAGGGGCTGGCATTGACTCTGTAACTCTAACCCTAGATAGATTAACAACACCCCTTGTTCACGAGATTACTCCATAAAAATTTTAGACCAAGTTAATTGCCAGCCAATTACAGAGAAGGGGGAGGCTCGATGTCCCATGAGAATTAAAAACCCCAAACAACCCCATGATATTAATGTGTTCAATGTACCATAATGCACTTTTTAAAATTGGATACCTTGACTTGTGCCACCTTCCAGTGCCTCACTAAAGTTGGCATGAACGAATTAGGAAAAGTATAGCCCTCAAAAGAAAAGCACAGGACCACAAAGAAAAATTAATGCTCCTGCAGTGTTGTATTTTTTTTAACTAACCACACAAATGTAGCTCTAATTCAATAGGTTGGCGGTCAAACATCTAAGTGCACCACCTTCCAATGCCACTTTAACACTCCAGCAGGATTTACAGTGTGCTAATTGTGACTTGCAAACTGTACAGTGAACTTTCTTTTGTGCCTCAAACCTTTTGCCTTGAACTTTTCGACTAAAGAGATTTCCAATTGCCAGAGGATTGCCAACACCTCCCTGGATCAAGTTCCAAGCTCTAAAATACTTCATAAGTTCTATATTGTTGCACTTCTATGTAGCCTTTATTTGCTATGGGTGTATCTGCATCCACTCGTGATCAATGCACCACCTAGTCTGATGGAATCTACCCCAAAGCTATAACCACACTTGCATATGGACCTCTACCACATCACTTACAGTTGGATTGAACCCAAAAGTAGCACCCCACATGCAATACACAGCACCCTTTTATATAACATGTGGTATCATGACATGACCGCTGTGGGCTCCAAGACAACAGCCAGGCTGTGTAATGTCAGTTCACTGATAGCAGTAGACACAGACAAGCTAACCCCTGGACGAGCCAGATGCATCCTCTACTTATACTTATGTAGGATTAGGGCCAAGATGCAACTCGACAGAATAAAACCCAATAAAGTAGTAGTGAATCTGACCTGTTACAAGACCAATCCCTCAGTATTGGCCCTTTTCACTGAGCCTAGCAACATTAAACAGAGCTAGATAGGATGCACAGCAAGGGCACCATACGGGAGGACACTGTTTCGCCCCAAGACTTTCCAGAAAAGGGATTCTTGGAGGGATCAAAACCTCTGCACGAATGCACAAACATGTCTGCTCTAACTTTCATTTGTGGTCCCAGGGTGGTCTTTAGCATTTCTGGGGCTGTCTTGTTTAATAACAAATGGACCCCAGACATGGAGTTCCAATGTAGGGCCATCCACCTCAATGATGCAAGGGGAAACGAGTATTGTAAGGGAGGGTTGAATAATAGCATAGATACCCCATGTCAGGAAATCGGGGGCACTGATGTGAATAAATATACATGGTTAAAAGGGAAGGGGCAACATTTAACTGTACGCAAACGTAAACTGTATTACTTGTGTTTCAGAGGCAAAGGAACAATTCCACTAGGAATGAATGAGAACTGTGGTACAGTGCTGCACTTTCCGGACATGCAATGGATTACTACTGGCAGTACGGCACGTTCGCTTACACTGAGCTTGTTTTTAGATGGTGTGGCATCTGCCCCCTAATTACCATACACACCCTTTCCCAAAGACAAGCTGTCAGGGTTGCATCAACACCCGCTTGGGAAATAGACAACTTTGTTGCATCAGGCTTGAGAGAAAAGAATTGCTGAATATTTTGGTTGGACTCAGTACAAGGACATTCCAGATGAGTTCAGACTGTATTCTGATACTCAAATAAACGCGGAGGTCTATACCCTTCTTCAAAGTGTAAACAAAAGTGAGTGCCCACTGGTTAACGGTAACCAGCTGGGAGCTTCTCAAGATGATGAACAGTATTGAGCTTGGCCTTAATGCGATCAAAGAAGAACTAAGAGCCATCTGCCTCATGGAGATGCAACATCGATATGTGTTGGACTTAATGACTGCGATGGAGGGCGGGGTGTGTGCTAAGATCGGTGCGTCCTGCTGCACGTTTATTCCAGGTAATGACCTAGATAACAGGACTCTGACTCTTGCCATCCAAGCACTGCACCACTTACAAAGAGACATGCTGGATGGACATGTAGAATGGAGTTGCCCCATAGCAGGCATGGTATCTAAATTGTTCAACCCAATCACACGATGAGGGAACTCTACCGTGTGCACAGTGAGATATTTAAACAAGTACTTTATGCTCAAATTATCAATTATTTTACTGCTCGACACTCTACTTGGAGTGGCCCACCGTTAAAACCTCTTGGAAATAAATAAACAATACTAACCAAGGAGCATCACATTTACAATTTAAATTTTAGAGCATGTTTTTCTGCCATTTATCAGAAGAAAAAAGTTCCAAGCAGGCTTGCTTTATCACTTCATCAGTATCTTTAATTTTTCATTCGTTGATCATATCCACTTGTGCAGATGAACATATTCTTATTCATTCATAAAGGTTGTCAAAAGTTACAAATTTCCCACAGCTACAGCCTACGCATTTCGTCCCTGCTGGGACATCATCAGGGCTGTGAAAAAATAAGAAAAAACACAGAGTAACCATGAGGATCAAAGCGACCGGGAATAATCCTATTCCTTATAAACTAATCCTATTCCTTATAAACCAACATCCGCTTGATCCTGCCTATATGCCATTCTAAACATCATAATTGCATTTAGTCATGGCCTGCCTATATTCCATTCTAACATGATATATATATACAATGATCAACCTACTCTTGGATTTTCATAAAGCGATGCAGAACCCCCTCTAGGTGGTCTTAAGCAAAAAAGAATCTTTTATAATAACCTGCATTACGCATGAATTTCAGTTTTCATTAATTCATCAACATACTTGTTCAAAAATGCATAATGTTGTCACCTTAGTGACCCCTCTCACCTTATAAAGAAATCGTCTTTACTCTCAGTCTATCAATGTCAGGTAATTGTATCCCAATATTCTTTCCAGATCCTATAATTGTTCACGACCAGTATTGGATCACCCCAATACTTGGAGAAAATAGAAAAACAAACATAAGTCTCACCCCAATTCAACCTCATCTCCATCTAAGAATTAGTGCTCTCGCGAGAAACCTCAAAAGTGAATGCCTATGTTCCCATTCACCTATATTCAAGAAGTGAGTGTGTTCAATTGTATCGTAACATCACGGTGACGGGAGAACCCAAGTCCGGCGTCCCAATATTGTTTGCAATAAGGTTTATCCAGGTGAAATAAGCCTGAAAATATATTAATTGAATTCATATTAACCCTGCTAAGGTTCATATTCCACCCTATCATCCCGATTGGTTGCCAAACATGCCCTGCCCTGTAAAATACTGCAACCCACGCAATTATTCCTGCCCCTCTCTTTTACCAATGGCTCACCTAATGCCAAGTCCATGCAGTCTCCTTACCTCACTAATCTTGTCCCTCAAACAATGTCCACAGAAATATTATATAACATGGGAAGAGTATTGTTTCCTAAAAAGAGATTACCCTAAGTTATCCATACTATATCTTCTACCAAATATCCATAAAAACTCCACTATACAACCAGGGAGACCTATAGTGTCTTCTATAGGGAGTGCTTTAGAGAATGTCTCCAAGTATGTTGATTTTTTCTTGCGCGAATATGTCATTGGATTGCCATCTTATGTTAAAGATAGTACAGATTATATCTGTAAACTACAAGAGGTAATTACTATGGATGTTAACTCCCTGTACACTATTATCAACCATGAAGAGGGTATACAGGCGAGTTACCATTATTTACAAAAAAGACCTAAACAGTATCTGGAACACACCAAAATGTTGTTGGACATGATGTCACTATGTTTGTCCAACAACATTTTTATGTTTAATGGCACTCTTTTCCAACAGATCCATGGCACTGCTATGGGCACTTGTTTTGCCCCAAGTTTTGCCAACCTCTTCCTGGGCAAGTGAGAGGAGGAGATCAGATTGGACCACACTTTGAACTTTTATTTTTCCAACGTAAAAGTGTGGCTCCGATATATAGATGTTCTCTTTCTAATTTGGACAGGTATCGAAGCACAAGCATTGGAGTTTATCATCATCTTAAACACAAATACCCACAATATAACACTGACTAGCCACATCAGCAATAAATCGATTGAATTTCTAGACCTTCTGGTTACACCTGAGGATAATGTTCTTAAAACAAGCCTCTTTAGGAAGGCGACGGCAGGAAACACACTTCTTCACGCTCTCAGCAGCCACCCAGATACTCTCAAGTGGAGTATCCCGTATGGGGAGCTGCTGAGAGCGAGACGAAAATGTAGTAGTACCTCTGCCTTTGATCATGAAATGGATATCATGATCGAAAGATTTAAAGAACGGGGGTATCCAGAATGGGTATTGACGAGAGCTATAAATCATGTCAAAACTGTAGATCGAAATTCATTGCTCAACCCCAAGGAAGAGGAAAAAACTAAGTCCAATAATAGAGAGTCGGAGGACATCACTAGGGTAATACTTACCTATAATAGCAATTCCACGCAAATCTCTAAAATACTAGCGGACAAATGGGATGTAATAACTAGCGATCTCATTATTGGTCCCACGATGCCCCGAAGACCTAAAATAACATACAGAAAGGGGAGGAGTATTAGAGAAATCATTGTACACAATGGCATCACACCTAGAGGACCAGACAGTGAACACCAGTTGAAAGGTGGGCACTGTAAAGCCTGTCGCAGTAGTAGCCTGGTTAAATCTGTCTCTATTCACGGCCATGGTTCACCTAAAATAATTGACCAATTTCTAACGTGTAGTTCCACTTACTGTGTATATGTACTAATGTGTCCGTGCAAGATGAGGTATGTTGGGAGTATCACATTAACAACCAAGAAAAGAGTGCTTGAGCATATGCGGGCAATAAATAATAAAGACCCACATTATCCCATAGCCAGACATTTTGAGCTTTTCCATCTATCCAATAGCATTTTGTTAAGCTTCTTTGCATTGGAACAAGTCCTCATTGGCCTAAGGGGTGGGAACAGAACTTTGGCATTACGCAAACGAGAATCAAAGTGGATAATTGATCTCGAAACCAAATACCCCAAAGGTCATAACCTTGACGAGGTATTAGCCGCACATTTGCGGGCTAATAATCATATTGTCTGACATTGGGTTTACTGTAATCATATAATTTTACTGCAACCATGCAACCTTTTGCTATTCTGACATGATTTTATAAATATGACTGCCTACTATGTAGTAATAGTGCATCATATAACTGTTTTATATTCACACAGTGGGTAATGTCTAATTTCTTTATTTTTTCTACACAGGAGGAAAGGAAGGGTTACTTGAGTTGCGGACTGTCTCATCCGTTCCGGATAACCTATCCCTTTCTTCCAGGGGTCCTATTTTCAGATAAGATTTTATTTCACTTTTATGATGTTCTGTGCACTTCACTTTCTTCTCTTTTCATATGTTACAAGGAAGACTGCTTAGGTTATTAACGAGTATATTTTGGTCTATCTAACATGTATATATATGATTGTAAATGACTTTGGTATGATATTTTATAGGCACTATGCCGTACATTAAGATACATACATATCATCATATATGGTACTTACTCCCCGTCCTGTTTTTCACACGTGTATAATTTTGACACTATGTCGAAAGAATAATTGAAAAATAATAACAAAAATGCAAAATATAAAGATATATACATTTGTGAATGTGTAAATATACAAATATCTTTTTGTACTTTATACAAATATTAGAGCAATATGGGGACTGTAACCGTATAAGGATTGTTAATTTATATTTTCCATTTCATGAATACATGTCCTTTACTATGTTTATTTGTTCAACGTTCTAAGATGGCCGCCAGGTTAATTTAGACACCACTTACCAAACAAACAGTCCTTTTGTGGTGTCTAAAACCTATGTATAGACTTCCTGTAACTTTAGCAAACCGTGTGATCAAGACAGCTTTGCTGTCGAAATGCGTAGCCTTTGCTAAATAAACTGTGGCATCCTCTGAGTACGAGTATTTTCTTTGAAGAAAGCTGCTGTGGGATTTACAAATTTGCCGAGAGACCTGCTCGGCGTCTCTCTCGCCATCTGTCTATGGGCCACGGACTTCATGTAAACAGGTCGTCTGGAAAAAACAAATGTATATATATATATATATGGATGGTTCTTTTCTTTTTTTTTTTTCGCAATGTAATAGGAGGATCAATTACATTTACGTATAAAAGTGAATACTGTTCAACAATGCATTTTGTATTCTCCTATAATTCACTTTAATTTCTATGTTTGTAATTTCATGGATTTGCGTGATCCCATTTTATACATATGTTCTGCGTATTGTTTTTATAAATACTAGTCTGGCTTTTATTATTTCTGACACTTGCATTTCAGTTAGTCTTTTCACTATTTCCATGATGTAATGCAGATAAGGCGTATACACTTTTTTCTGTATTGTCCCACCTTTATTGTTACTATATAAGTCTCTCAGTGTTTTGGGCGCACTATGTGAACAAGCTCCCTGGTGGAGCGAAACGCGTCATCCTTTATGGAATAAACCGTCTTCCTGCAAACTCATTTGAGTAGTGATTGTTTTTTGGCTATATTCCGCTGCATCGTGTGAGACTTTTTGAGGTCCAGACCTATCAAGTTCCGCCGTCACCTGACGGAACAAGAACTGATTTTTACATATATATATATATATACATATATATATATATATATTTACTTTAAAACAATTAATAACTATTATGTTTAATTTATTTTATATTTGTGTATATCAAAATAAAAAAAAATACACATACATATATTTATATTTCCGCACACACATACATACACTTATAAGATAAAATCTAATAAAAAAACATTATATTATAAATTAAAAACATTAAACTATTTAAAAGTGCAACAGTAGGGAAAGTGTTCAATAGCAGAGGGGTTAAAATTACTATTCCCTCTCCAATGAGTGCAACAGTAGGGGAAGTGTTGGATAGCGGAGGGGTAAAAATTACTATTCTGACTCCAGTGAGGTCAACAATAGGAAAAGTATTGGCTAGTGAAGGGGTAAAAATTAATATGCCAACTCCCGTCAGTTCAAAATTAAAAACAAACAAAATATCACCGGACAAAATATATTAAAAAAAATTAGGAATATTTAAAAACAAATCTAAAAACTAGAAACATATTATAATGTTAAATAGATCTGACAAATACTTCAAAATATTATATTAAATACTTTAAAAAATAATTTACAAACAAATAACTCTTTTTAATGAGAAAGTATTTATAAACAAAAACATTAATTATTACGTAAATGTAATCTTTTTTATTTCTGACCCTATAACACCACACAATTCACATCACACATCTAAATTTTAAAAAAACTGTCCCTCCATATTTAACATAATTAACTATCAATTAAAGAAGTATTATTAATTAAAAACCAAATTAAAACAGATAAAAATTAATATACTCCCCAAATGTTACCCCTATAAAACCAAAACACACACACAAAAAAATAAACAACTGCCCTAATTAATTATCAATAAATGAATTAATATTATTTATCAACTAATTATTAATTAATTTAACATAAATTACTTTCCACTCTTACCCCTAAAAACCCCACAATCCACACCTGAAATGTTCCATAATTAATTTTAAAATAAAACATTTATATCAATTAACTACTTAATAAATAATTAAAAATAAATGACTTCGCAACCTTTACCACTATAAACACCACAACTCATATCTACAATTAATTACACAATTGCCACATTTACATTTTAAATAATTAATTAGCATGAATTAACAAATAATTATTATTTAATGTAAAATAAATTACTTCCCACCCTTTATCCCTTTCAACCGTACAACCTGCTCCTAAAAAAATAACACAATTATCATAATTAATTGCCAATTAATTAATTAATATTATTTAACAGCCAATTAATAATTAATTCATAATGAATTACTTCCCACTAATAACACTATACAATCTAAATTTAAATAAATAATACTAAATGAAAAATAATCATTAATTTATTATAATTAAATTACTTCTCACCCTATTAACCCACAACCCATTATGGAACTAAAAAAACACAATAAAATAAAATAAAATCGATAACTACAAAAAATGTGAAACAAAAAGAATACTTATACAAAAAAATAGATCACATACAAAGTAAAATATATAACACTAATAAAAAAATCGATATTTTAAACAACTATATGTTTGCAAACGATATTAATGACTTCAATATTTTTAAAAACAATATTTTTTACCTTAAAGTCGATATTCTTGACCACGATATTCTTGCTGTCGATATTTCTGCGTCACAATATTTCCAACTCGATATTTGTGTAAGTCGACATTTCCAACTCGATATCCTGTCTGCATACCCTTCCTCATTTACTACTAAGGGACTTATTTTTATGTCGAGCGGACCCGACTGACTCAGTTCAATGCCACCGAACACTGTTCGGTTGCATGCTCTTTTTCCGAAATGGAATCTGTAACACAATCTCTCATTGAGGAAAGGGAGATGCAGTTCATCCCTGCAACCCGTGGCAGGCACCTCATGGGGCCTCAAAACACACAAGATGATGGACGGAATGTTGCACAATGGCACAACATTCACCCCCAGTCACAGATCTGGGTTTAATCCATTGTTATGTTGTGCACCACGCCACCCCAGTTCAGACATGGCCATTTGCAAATCAGTCTTGACCCTGTGCCTCATGGAAACAGTCCAGCTCGATCTGCCAAGCCATGTCTTCCCTGGACTGGAATCAAGCATCCTAGGACCGGTTTCTGGCTATCAGCCATCATCAGCCAGAATAGCTTGACTCCGGTGGCGTAGTGAGCACGGGACCCTCTTCTGGGCATACCCTTCTCGCATAGGGTGAACAGCAAAGCACACAAGATGATGGATGGAATGTTGCACATTGGCACAAGATTCATCCCCAGTCACAGATCTGGGTTTAATCCATTGTTATTTTGCTCACCACGCCACCCCAGTTCAGACATGGCCATATGCAAATCAGTCTTGACCCTGGGCCTCATGGGAACAGTCCACCCCGAACTGCCAAGCCATGTCTGCCCTGGACCGGAATCAAGCATCCTATGACCGGTTTCCGTCTATCAGCCATCATCAGCCAGGATAGCTTGACTCCAGTGGCGTAGTCAGCACGGGACCCACGTCTGGGCAGACCTTTCCCACATAGGGCGCACAGCAAACACACACAAGATTATGGACGGAATGTTGCACATTGGCACAACATTCACCCCCAGTCACAGATCTGGGTTTAATCCACTGTTATTTTGCTCACCACGCCACCCCAGTTCAGACATGGCCATATGCAAAGCAGTCTTAACCCTGTGCCTCATGGGAACAGTCCAGCCCGAACTGCCAAGCCATGTCTTCCCTGGACCGGAATCAAGCATCCTAGGGTGGGTTTCTGGCTGTCAGCCATCATCAGCCAGGATAGCTTGATTCCAGTGGCGTAGTGAGCACGGGACCCACGTCTGAGCATCCCCTTCCCACATAGGGCAAACAGCAAAACACACAAGATGGTGGACAGAATGTCACACATTGGCACAAAATTCACCCCCAGTCACAGATCTGGATTTAATCCATTGTTGTTTTGCTCACCATGCCACCCCAGTTCAGACATGGCCATATGCAAATCAGTCTTGACCCTGTGCCTCATGGGAACAGTCCAGCCCGAACTGCCAAGCCTTGTCTTCCCTGGCCGGGGATCAAGCATCCTAGGACCGGTTTCTGGCTACCAGCCATCATCAGCCAGGATAGCTTGACTCCAGTGGCGTACTGAGCACGGGACCCACGTCTGGGCATACCCTTCCCACATAGGGCGAACAGCAAAACACACAAGATGATGGACGGAATGTTGCACATTGGCACAACATTCACCCCCAGTCACAGATCTGTGTTTAATCCATTGTTATTTTGCTCACCATGCCACCCCAGTTCAGACATGGCCATATGCAAATCAGTCTTGACCCTGTGCCTCATGGGAACAGTCCAGCCCGAGCTGCCAAGCCATGTCTTACCTGGCCCGGAATCAAGCATCCTAGGACTGGTTTCTGGCTATCAGCCATCATCAGCCAGGATAGCTTGACTCCAGTGGCGTAGTGAGCACGGGATCCACGTCTGGGCATACCCTTCCCACATAGGGCGAACAGCAAAACACACAAGATGATGGACGGAATGTTGCACATTGGCACAACATTCACCCCCAGTCACAGATCTGGGTTTAATCCATTGTTATTTTGCTCTCCATGCCACCCCAGTTCAGACATGGCCATATGCACATCAATCTTGACCCTGTGCCTGTCGGGAACAGTCCAGCCCGAACTGCCAAGTCATGTCTTCCCTGGACCGGAATCAAGCATCCTAGGACCGGTTTCTGGCTATCAGCCATCATCAGCCAGTATAGCAACTGTTGTTTTTGCACCGCATGGTGCCTGCCAGCCTGCCACTGGGTGCAGGGTTCAACAGGGGGGCATAAGTGGTGCCACCTCTGCCTCCAACTGGGGCCATGCAAATGTAAATGTAAATGTAGACGTATTTGTAAAGCGCACTGATACCCCGGCAAGCAGTGTGTCCTGGCGCTGTACTCATACCGCTAGGGAACCCGTCCTGGCTTTTCCCCGTGAAATGTCCACTCCTGGGCATCCCCGGGGTGCAACCAGGCATCCCCAGCGCTGTAGGGGGCCGTTGTGGAGGTTAAGCAAGCTATTGCCCAGAGTTGCAGCGTGAGACTCATGCTCAGAGTAGGCACCGAGGTGAGAAATCAGGTCCGAGGAATTATGAGCCCAAGATCCGCCAAATCAGCCGAGATCAGCCGAGGCGGGATTTGAACCCTGGTCCCGACCAGACCTCTGTACCAGGGACTGCCGCTCTAAGCAGTGAGCCACACTCCTCTTGGGGGGGCCCCCAAACATGCTTTCTGACATGGTTTCCATGTCGGACAGGCCAGCATGGAAACCATGTTGGAAACTGTGGATTGCAATCTTAAGGGCGGAATGGCCCACCCTTGAGATTACTGAGAAGATTCTGACTGGCAGGCAGGCTCTCTGAGCCCATTGGAAGCCAGCCGTAATGACCGGCTGGTTTACTTTCTGACCACCTCTATTATAATGAGGCAGTCAGAAAGTAAACCGAGTGGCCCATTACGATGCGGTTCTAAAGGCTCTGACCACAAGTCGGATCTTTTACGGGCCACATCCTAATGGGCCCCTATTTAGTGAATTTACATGTGTGAGAATCTCCTCATAGAATAGATAGGAAAGATGGAGGCAGGATATTTACAATCGTAGGTTTGTGAATATCTTTTTATAGTACTTTAGGACCACTAATGTACTAGTATTAAACTGTACTACAGAATGCATTTTGTGCAACTTTATCCTATATTTTACCGGGAGCCAATAAAGATCCAGCTGGTGAGGTATATTTGAATTTTGATTGATGCCAGCAAATTATGTCCTGTTGGTTTTGTACCCTGTGCAGTTTTGGAATCTTAATTTTTTTTCAGGCCGTCATTAGTACGTTGCAATAGTTCAGTTTGAGATGAATTAAAGCCCTTGTTAACTTGATGAGATGGGAGGGCACGAGGAAAGGTCTGATTTTTCATAGCATGGCCAATTGGAAGTTAGCACTTTTAACCAGAAAGTTTATCTGCGGGTCAAAAGATATATCCCAATCAAGGATAATTTCCAAGGTTTTTACTGTTACTAAAGGTTGTATAGATTGTCCCATTGTTTTTGACCCTGGCAAATGGTGGGATCTTGTACATTTTTGGTTTGTTATTGAAAATGTGGACCTCAGTTTTGTACCCTGTTTAGGCATAAGAAACTGTCCCTTATCCAAGAGATTATGTGTTTCATGCAGTTCTAGAATGTTTTTTGGTTGGGTGATTTTTTTATTTAGTGTGACGAAGATTCGTGAATGAGTCTGTGTAAAGCTGGAATTAGACCTGATATGAATCTGTGAACTATGCCATGGGTCATCAGTGTTTTAAAAGTGAATGGGGAAAGTGATGTTCCTTGAGGGACTCCACAATTGACCTATTTCTGTACGGATATAGACGGGCCAGACCAGTTCTTGAGGGCAGTTCTTGACAGGTCTATCACGTCTTTCAGTTGAGGTGGATCAGTGGTGCTGGGTCATTAGCATCCATAGCTGTTAAGTTGTTTTCACGTATATGTATTAATGCTGATTAGGCTTGCCAGACTAAAACCTGATTGGTGGTCATGTTGTATGTGTTGATTTCAAGATGATTGTGAAGTTATTTGGTGATTTCCTTTTCCGGAAATAGATATATCTCAGATTGGCAATTGTCTGAAACTGTATTTGCTGCTTTTATCATGGGGTTCATGATCAGACTTTTTATCACAGAAGGTCCTTTTTTTTGCTGAATGGAGGGGCTGATGGATTCTGCAACTTGTGGCACCAATTTATGAGAGAACATTTTCATCCATTTGGCTGCATGTGGGTAGGATGGATGTTTTAGACTTTTGTGTTTGCAGCTGATTTTTATCACGCTGTCCAGATTCATAGGTTTGAAGTTGGAAAGTGATGCATTTTGGCACAACAATCATAATTCATTTTGTTTTAAGTGACTCAGGTGTCATTCTTGTCAGCAGTCATCTACTGATTTCATGCATTCTTTGACAACTGCTGGATATCTAACCTTTCTGACGGTGCTGGGGCAAGGTTCAAATCTGTCAAGCTTTTACCTTCAACTGTGCTGTTTGCCTGTATGGATGGGTTTACCAATGTAAGTGCTATGAGATTTCCAGATATGACGTTTATTTCATTGGTCTCTCGTTTCGATTGATAATGTCAATTGCCCTACTCATCCAAGTGGCACCTTAATGTGAATCATAATCAATTTTTTGGGCAACTTCCACTTCATCAAAAGCCACGAACGGCTCAATGCCTTCAGCAGACAAGAGGAGTGTCTGTTCAATTGCTGAAGAAATAGTGTATTTTCTTTTTCCTGATTCCAACTACCCCTTCATTCATGTCGGCAAAAACACCTTCAATTATCGGATAAATCCTTTCATGTTGTGTCCATTGGAAAATTTGTAAGATATCTTCCGAGAGGTTTTTTGCTCACAGCTGTTTCTTTTCTTTTTTTCTTCTTTTTTTAATGAGCTACATAAATTCCGTTATAACAGCAGTCTTGATGAATTTAAACAGATATTAACAAATAAGTAAAAATTATATAGCAGATTAATTTCCTAATCAATTAAGAAAAGTAACAAAAGTTAGCTCATCAAGAATAATTACAGTCTTACTTATTGATTAAAAAACTGGCCCAGATGTTCTTAAGGTGTTGGCGGCCCTTAACCCCTCTGGTCTTAAGTATGGCTGCTTCTCGTTCATACATTTCTCTGAACCTGGACCTCCATTCTAAAGCTGTGGGAAGTATAGGACCAAGATAGGCTCTGGCAATGTATAGCCAAGAGGTAACACTCGCGATTGCAACCACTGCAGAATCTCTAGGGTTAGTAATGTCTTTATATGGCATCAGAACATCTTTTTTAATTAACTTTATTGATTTCTACACATACCCCAGATGAAACGAGATGTTCAGAAATTGTGGTCCAAAAACTTTAAAGAATAAGACATCCAACAAACACATGAACAATGTCGCCTTACCTGGATCAGCTTATGTTATTAACTCTTGTCCCTGCCCATCTGCAGATCTTCTCTGGAGTGTAGTAAAGCATGCATATAGTTTTAAATTGCTGCATTTTAGGTTTAGCAGGAAAAAACCGGGGGTGTGGCTTGGCGCCTGATGAGTATGGCGGCGTCCTTGTGAGGCTCTCTGGACCGGTGCAGCGGTTTCACGCGCATTCACCCTTTAACGCAAAACCATACGGAGGAATACATCACGGAAGACCTGCTGAATAAGATGGGATTCGGCTGACATTACTTTAACAATCCAAAACGCAGCAAAATCCAGGTAAACTTCTTCACAAGACGTGGCAATATCGCGGCCGCCATTTTGATTCCTGGAACGAACCGCAACATGCTGTAAGTGCGACGAAATTGGTTCCTTTTCAGTGACCTCAAGCTGGATTCACAAATTGTAATTATGGTACTCCCTCCTCCTTGGGAATTATGAGGTGATGCGATTACGACCGCCATTTTGAAAAATGCGATAAGCTAAAGAGGATGAGCACTTGAATTTCGTTACCAAATATACCAGCATTTTCTGTTTTGCGTACATTTTTTCAATGCTCAATGCCCTATTATGGACTTCTTTCTTCGTTTTTTTCCTTCCACTATCATTCATGTTATTTTCTTTGTACTCCACTAGCATGAAGTAAGAGGTTCACCAAGGATTGCACTGTTCCAATGCTCCAGTGACTCTTTTTGTCCTCAACGTTAAAGCTCTAGTTGGTTCAGTGATCATATTCTAATAAAGTACTCATCTAGGGTGCACAGAATTACTCGAACTTCATTTTTCTTTCTGGATTGCATTTGCTCCTTGGTCTGCTACTTTTTCAAGACTGCCCGGATCCTTTCTCAAGATTCCTTTTCCCACACTGATCCCAGGTTGATGGGAAGATCGAAAGGATCCTCTTCTATAGCATATAAGCCAAAACGCTCCCTTACTAAAAATTCAAAGCTTTTCACAGAATTTTCCTAACTGGAAGATTCAGGACTAATCCCCTCAGAGTGCTCTATCATAACCATGGATCTCGCTCAAGCACCACCAGGGAAGTCCAATATGAAACATCTAAAGAAAAACCCACCTTCGCCACCCAAACCAGCCTCACCTCATTACAAGAAATAGGAGCACTTAGACCCTTTGTTGAGGAAACTAATTCTAAATTACAGACCCGTTCGGATAATTGGTCTCAACTTGATACAAGACTTACAGTAGTAGAGCAAAATATCTCCTCAATTAAAGACACCACAAACAGTGTTAGCCTTCTTCAATCTCAATGTAATGTAATGTAATGTAATGTCACATTTTTATAGCGCGGCTATCACTCCAAGGAGCATCTTGGCGCTGTGTATCGTAGCCAGATGGATCAGGCTGCTGACAGATGGAGTTCAGAAGTCCTATGCGCTTATACTAAGACTTTACAAGCTGTATCAGTGAGTGTATAGATCCATGTTTTCAGCCCTTTCCTGAATTGGCTCTCCGTGGTGCATTGTCGCAATTTTGGGGGAAGCTTGTTCCAAGCCCTAGATCCCATGACTACAAGGGATTTTCCTCCCTTGGTGGAGAGATTATATCTGGGCACCACCAGTAGGTTCAGGTTTGATGACCTAAGGACCCGTGAAGGTGCATAGCGCCTGAAACCATTTGCAAGATATTTAGGCCCTTGCGAATGGAAAGCTCTGAGGGTGATTACCAGCAGTTTAAACAGGATATACTTATGTATTGGCAACCAGTGGAGGGCTTTGAGCGCGGCCGAGGCGGACGACTTCCTTGGCCAGCCGAGGATAAGGCGTGCGGCTGCGTGCTGGAAAATCTGCAGTCTGTGGAGCACGGATTGATTGGTTCCCACATACAGACTATTGCAGTAATCCAGCCTAGATGTTATCAGTGCAACCGCCACCGTTTTCCTGGCATCCAATGGCAGAAGGTCAAAGAATTTTCTGAGACCTCTAATGATGTTAAAACAGGTGCCAGCCACGGTCACGGCCTGTTGCTTAAATGAGAAGGAGTCGTCAAACTTGATGCCCAGATTGCGGGCGGCAGCAATGGTATTTGGGGGGGCTTCTGCGTCTTCCGGCCACCATAGTTTGGGTGAAAACATGTTTTGCTGCCCGAAAGGCAGAATTTCGGTTTTACCCGAGTTACACTTGAGATGATTATTCCTCATCCAGTCAAAAGTGGCTGCGAGGCAGTTTTTAAGGTTTTCTTCTGCTCCGGGCAGCTCCCTATCCAGTACTAGGATACGCTGAGTGTCGTCAGCATACGAGATCGTACTGATCTGAAAAGAAGAAATTAGTTTGATCAGGGGGACCATATACAGATTAAAAAGTACAGGGCTCAAACTAGAGCCCTGCGGCACCCCCGACATCAAAACCTTCTCCTCAGAGCAGAACTCGCCTAGTACGGTAACTTGCCGCCTCTGGTTAAGGAAGTTTGTTAGCCATGCCAGTACAGTTCCGGCTATCCCTGATGTTACTAGACGGTCGATCAGTATGGTATGTGACACCGTATCGAACGCCGCCGATAGATCAAGCAGGATCAGTATGGCTTTCTTCCGCTGGTCGATGGCGTCCCGCACGGTCTCCACGGTGAAGAGAAGGGCAGATTCTGTCGAATGCTGGGCCCTAAACCCTGCCTGATGGGAATGCAGAATATTATTTCCTTCTAGAAATTCAGTGAGTTGTTTATTCACGAATGTTTCGGTGAGTTTAAATAACACTGGAAATAAGGAGATGGGGCGAAGGTTAGAGAGATTTGCCGGATCTGCTGAGGGTTTTTTCTGTAAAGGTTTAACGGCAGCTAATTTCCAGTCACTAGGTATCTCGGCAGTAGCCATTGATGTGTTAATGATACCATTAATGATAGGATTCACTGAGTCTATTATTGCTTGTAGAAACCGCGGAGGACAGGGATCAAAGGGTGAGCCCGATTTGTTGGAAAGGATGGCTAGACGGGACTCCTCTAGCCCCACATGGTGAAACTTTTTAAACCGGACTCTTTCTTTGGCTTCAGCGTCCGTACCGAGGGCCTGGAAGCATGCTAAGGTCATTCCACTGCTCAAAAAACCCTCCTTGGACTCCGCGGAGCCAGCCAATTATCGCCCTATTTCCCAATTGCCGTTTTTGTTTAAGGTGAAAGAATCGTATGTAAATTCCATCCTCTCCAAGTTTTCCGCGCAGAATGCCATTTTTAATTTCAAAGTATGTTTATTGAATTTTTCAGAACAGAAAAAAGAAAGGCATGGCATAGCTAAGCACAATCAACAAGCAGGTTAAGCGAGCGAGACAGACAGACACGTCTTCTCTTAATAAGCGTTAGATGAGCAGGGTGAGCATGCTCAGATGTAAAGGTAGTGCCCGGAGGTCGAAAGACGCCCCTAGTCGGGGCAACAAGTAAACAAGCCAGCCTTAAGAACCCGCCCCCCCCCTAACACCCCAAAACAACACCCCCCCACCCCACCAGTACGCCAGTCTTCCATGGCAGTCCTGTGAGGTATTGCAAGACTAAATGTATCAGGGTGCCTCTGTTTGCGTTCGGTCTATCATGCAGTCCGTAAGTCGTAGGATACGAAGGTACTTCGGGCAGGTGATTTCGTGGAATTCCCTGGAGAGCAACGCTAGGAGTGGCTGCCAAGTGGTGCGGAATGCGTCAGTAGTATGTGTTAGTGTGGCCTGAATCCGTTCCATGCCCAAGGTGAACCATAGCTTGTGTAACCAGCCAGTGTGGGTGGGTGGGGTAGTAGAGCCCCATAGCGACAAGATGTGTTGCGACGCTGCCTGCATGGCGATGCCCATTTGTTTGCCGCGAGCTGATCGTAGGGGGAATGTAAGTGCGTTTGGAAGTCCTAGGAGTGCGTATGCTGGGAAACGTGGGATCTCAGTATCGAATGTGGAGTCAATATCGTCCAGGACGACCCTCCAATACTCCTGCAAGGCGGGACAGTCCCATAGGAGGTGAGTCAGTGTACCCCGGCTGCCACATCCTCTCCAACACAGCGCGCTACGGGTCGGGTTGCTTTGGTTGAGTCTCGCTGGGGTAAGGTGCCAATATATAGCCAATTTTATCGCCGATTCCCTGGCTTTGGTGTTGCGGGTAGTGTGGGCGGCCCTGTAATATATGTGGTTCCATTCGATCGTGGAAAGAGGTCTTCCGAGTTCCGCTTCCCAGCGCCGCTGCCCAGCGGTCTTAGCAGGGTCGGCAGTAGGGGAGAGCATCCGATAGAGATCTGAGATAAGATGTTTATCGGAGTCTTTGGACACAAGCCAGCGTTCGAACGGCGTCATTTGCCGGCCCACCAGAGGGGCAACGTCCGGGCTCAAGAGCCAGTGGCGGATCTGGAAATATTGATACATGTGAGGATTGTCCATTCCATAGTCTCGCGAGAGCTCGGCGAGAGGAAGGAACCCCTCCGTGTCAAAGAGGTGCCCGGCCGATCGGCACGGTGTATCACGCCATTGCAAGAAAGCTCGAGTGTCCGTGCCGCAGAATGCCATTTTTGACCCATCTCAGCATGGTTTCTGTGCCCGCCATAGTACTGAGTCTGCTTTGCTAGTAGTTACGGAGGCCATTTGGGCAAACTTGGATGTTGGAGACTCAGCGGCCTTGTTCCTTCTGGACCTAAGCGATGCTTTTGACACCGTCTCCCATGCGATACTCTTAAGACGCCTGCAGGAAATAGGCATTAGGGACGCGGCCCGAAGTGGCTCTGGTCTTTTCTGGAGGGGAAGTCCTTTCAAGTTCATGTGCCTCCTTTCCACTCCCAAGAGCTTGCCTTGCACCAGGGTGTACCGCAGGGTTCAGGGTTAAGCCCCCTACTGTTCAACATCTACGTCCAGCCTTTGGTCGTGTTGGCGAAGGGAAGGGGTTTGTCGCTGGTATTGTACGCTGACGACACCCAGTTGGTGATTGCGTTTTCCAAAAAAAGGTGCACCAATCTGACCAAGTTCAAGGAGGACCTCTCAGCGATTGCGGACTGGATGGCGTTGAACTGTTTGCAGCTCAACGCCAGCAAGTCTGAGATCCTACTGTTTGGAAAGGATCGGGAGTTGTGGTCCGAGCATTGTTGGCTGGAACGCCTGAAACCTGCCCCCTTGCCCAAGGAGACAGTGAAAAACCTAGGCATTTGGTTTGATAGTGGCCTGACATTTGCCGCCCAATCTAAGGCAGTGACGGGGTCTTGTTTTGGGCTTCTGCATGGCCTGAAGCCACTGCTGGGTTTTTTTCCTCCAAAGTTCGCCAAATCATTCTTCAGTCTACAATTTTGTCTAGACTGGATTATGGAAACTGCCTATACTTGGGGGCGAATAAGGCCAGTGTTAAGTGTATCCAAAAGGCACAGAATGCAGCTGCCCGCATGCTGGTGGCCCTTCCTAAATCTTGCTCTGTTTCCCACGTACTTCGGAAACTCCACTGGTTGCCGGTGGAGAAGCGCATTCAATTTAAGGTGCTTTGTTTGGCGCATAAGATCTTGTCGCTTCAGGCACCCGTGGGGTTGGCGGGGCTGCTAGAGTCCTATGTGCCACGGCGTCCTTTGAGATCCGCCACTTCAGCTCTGGTTTGCAACCCGCGTGTCTTGAAAGCCAGAGCGGGTGACCGCTCCTTTCGCAGTCTGGACGCGAAACTTTGGAACTCGCTTCTTGTTTCCATCAGAGTGATGCAGAACGACCTTGCATTCCGGAAGCCCATAAAGACCTGGCTTTTTCCTGCATAATCCTTCTCCTCTCTGGTTCTTGTCTTGGAGTCTGTGATTTGCGCTGGGACGCCCCGTCGCTGGGGAAGCTATGCGCATTATAAATTCGACAAAGAAATGACATTTGGACTAAGATACAGAAGTCTTCCAGGGCAGCTAACACAACGCAAACACTGTATTTTGTATATAATAGACTCCTGTTAACCCCCAAATACCTTATGCAAAAGGTTTTCTGCTGTATTGGATATTTTCTGGACATGTTCATCCTCTGATGCAAATTTATTTCATATGCTTTTCTCTTGTTCACGTACACAATTTCTGGAAACAAGTATGGTCTCAAATTAATCTAATTTTTGGTACTAAATTTCCTTTCTCTTTCATACATGCATTCTTAGGAAGTCTCTTATCTATTTGGAAAACAGTTACCTCTAATGTCAAAATTATTGATTTGTTATTAGCGGTTGCTTTTCAGTAAATTACTATAAACTGGAAAGACTCCAGATATTTCTTATAAGGCATGGTGGTACGCTGTGTGCCACAATCATAGGTTAGACACTTCCTTTGTTTATCCTATACATATGGCAACAAAACGCTTAGAATTATGGCTACCTATTACATTGTATATTGATGCAAGTGCCAAAAGATTTTCTCAGTTACAACCATCCCAACAAGAAGTGTATAAACCACCTTGAATCCCCCAGATGTTCCTATAGTTTTATCCTTCAACGAAAATTGTGCATCCCTTATATTGTTCTGCTTTCTGTACCTTTATTAATTAATCCAATTAATTTACATTTGTTGTGGTAATTTTGCAATGTAATGACGTGAATTAGGTATTTTGTACTGTATAAAGACACCTCCATTCTTTTCAATAAAAAATGTTTTTCATACTTAAAATAACAGGAAAAAACTATCAATTCATGAAATCAAATGCATCAGTATTGTTGTCTGTGAAATATCCATGCAGAGCTGTTCACTCCACATTAATGCAAGCAAAGACTTCAATTTATGTTTTCATAATTGTATGAATTACTAGCAGCCCTTCCAGACGTTGTCCGGGTATGAATTGCTGCTGGCCAGTAGTGTATTGTTTTGTAGGATTTTGTTTTGATAGCATTTCTTATCTGTGACAGGCCTGTGAAACGCTCCGATTCACAGTGCACTGCTGATGCACTTAAGAGTCCGCGTTCAGTAGTGTGTGAAATCGAGTTTCCCTACTTTATTTTTCCTTGCAATATTATATAGCGCGAACTCGACAACATGGCATGAGCACAATTTACATTACAGAAGAACACATTCATTTGTGGTAGGCACGGGGAGACAAAGCGATTTGCCTGGAATCACAGGATGTTGAGCTGATGCCGAAATTCGAACGTAGCTCCCCAGCTCTAAAGTTCGCAATTCTAGAACTTGTGGCGGGAGGTGTGTCTAAAAGTGTATGGCGGTGCTGGCCATCAATGAGAGAGACCTGTGCATTTTTCAAATGGGTGGTGAAAAAATATGAGTATGTTGCTGGAGATGTGGGCTGCCGTGCCACCAATGTACTTACCGGGGGAGGGTAAACACCCATTATTCCGCAACTTTCTTTCCGCATACCATCACTCCGCATACTTTCATTACGAAAGTACCATGACTCCGCAATGCCATTATAACGCATGGCATTACATTTTATATGCTTTTACCACGCATACATTTACAACGAAATTCGTTGTAAATGCATGAATGGTAAAAGCATGTTTTTTAAATGTTTGGATAAGGTAAGTATGGGTATAGGTGTATATGTTTTGGGGTACTGAGGTAAATGTTTTGGGGTGTTTGGGTATTTTAAGGGTTCAGATATAGTTTTGGGTTATGGGGTACAGGGGTAGTTTTAGGGTTTAGGGATAGGTATGGGTTTTGGGGTACAGGGGTATTTTTAGGGTTCAGGAGTAGGTTTGGGTTTTGGGGTACAGGGGTATTTTAAGGGTTCAGGGCTAGGTTTGGGTTTTGGGGTACAGGGGTATTTTTAGGGTTCAGGGCTAGGTTTGGGTTTTGAGGTACGGGAGTATTTTAGGGTTCAGGGGTAGGTTTGGGTTTTGGGGTACAGGGGTATTTTTAGTGTTCAGGGCTAGGTTTGGGTTTTGGGGTACAGGGGTATTTTTAGGGTTCAGGGGTAGGTTTGGGTTTTGGGGTACAGGGGTATTTTAAGGGTTCAGGGCTAGGTTTGAGTTTTGTGGTACAGGGGTATTTTAGGGTTCAGGGGTAGGTTTGGGTTTTGGGGCACAGGGGTATTTTTAGGGTTCAGGGCTAGGTTTGGGTTTTGGGGTACAGGGGTATTGTTAGGGTTCATGGGTAGGTTTGGGTTTTGAGGTACAGGGGTATTTATAGGGTTGAGGGCTAGGTTTGGGTTTTGGGGTACATGGGTATTTTTAGGGTTTAGGGATAGGTTTGGGTTTTGGGGTACAGGGTATATTTATAGGGTTAAGATGGGTTAGTGTTTAAGGGTGTTGGGGTATTTTAAGGAGTAAGGGTGGGTTATGATTATGGGGTGCAGGGGTATTTAAAGGGAGCAGGGTGGGATTAGTTTTTTAGGGTGTAAAGGGTAATAAAATAAAATAATAAATAAAAATAATATAAATAATGCAATTTAAAAGAATAAATATTTTAATTAAATTTAAAAAAGTCTGTATATATATATATATATATATATATATATATATATATATATATATATATTAATATCTATATATATAAATACACATATATACAAACATATATTAGATGTTTTAATAATGTACTTTTACAATGTATATGACTTTACCACACATGCATTTGCGTTATAATGGCATGCCTGATGAAGTCATATGCGTTGTAAAAGTTTTAGAAATGATGTCTTTGTGGAGTAATAGTCCCGCGCTATAAAAATTGCAGAGTGATGGTATGCGGGATGTTGGTTTGCGGAATTTCATCATATATTCCCAGGGGAGGGATAGTCCCTTTCTTGCTATTTCAGTGGAGGCGGGCCTTGTGTCCGAATGTGCGTGGTGCGAGGCCTGTGCGCAACAGAAGTGGAAAATCTCCAGTGTGTGCTTCAGGCGTCACCGGAAGTTAAGGCGAGATTACATTTCCTGCACAATGGCCCCTGTTTGCGCTCCTTCCGGCCCTTGGGAATAGCGCCATGTCTGACCTCCATACAGTAAAGCAGGTGCACATCACTGGGAGCGCGGGGCAAGCACACCCGGAGCTGGAATATACAGAACCTGGGAAGAAAAAAAAATGAAATATTGGGCACAACGCTCGCTTTTTTTTCCGTAATCCTGCGCCCCGCTCACGCCCGCGCCCCCAACACACACCCACAGCACACGATATGAGACACAACGCAGACACGCCCACAAGGGACTACTTTACTGGCACGGTTCTTTTACCTTTTAAATGTATATGGTGGGCGTCTGCATAGCCTATGTCCTTCTGCTGCAACTGCCCCTTCCAACGCTGTATTGGGTGTTGTGATTAGTGCTGTGGTTCCTGAGATTACCCGCCTCAAAGGTTTGGGCTCTCTCTTTATTATATTAGTATAGATTCTAATTGATAATTACCCATGGTTGTATAGAAATATTTCAAAATATCAAAATCATCTGTATCGGCTAAGTTAAACCTACGTAGTAAAATCATGGATCTGTAAGTATTTTTAAAAAGATTGAAGCGGAAGACCATGATGTTCTTCAAGAGGCAACAAAGTGTATAAACCCGGATGAGGAAAAAACCTGGCCCAGGGTTTTAGACCTACTGTAAACCTCCACCTGACCACCGTGTCAGATAGATGGAAAATAAGTATGGCCCCACAATGGAGCATACAGATGTATATATGGCATGCCATATTTAATACAGATTTCCCCTAGATTTGATGAGTTTCCTTAATAATCTTGAACTGCACTCATTTAAAATAGTTCTGCAAAGAAATAACCTAAAGTCAGAGCCCAGAGCCAATTGACAACCCAATACAAGAGAATCAGGATCAGAATATTTAAGTAGATTCCGAATACGCAATCCGAAAGCTGCCAAGAAGTATAACTTAAAATCAGGAAGTATCAAGCCTCCTTGATTAGCTGGTGGTTTCATGAAGAGTATTGTCTGCCGGCCTCTTTGTAGTCCTAGATAAAATTGCTGTTGAGCACCCTCAAGTCACTTAAAAAAGAAATCAGGCACTGGCAACGGAATTGAATGAAAAAGACAAAAAAATGTAGGCAGAATGATAATTTTAATGATGTTACATCAGCCAATTAAACTAAGTGGGAGACGATTACATGATCGCAGTTTAAGACTAACAGACTTCAAGAGGGAGTCATAGTTCAGCCCCACTATGTGGTCTGTATAGGCACAGATCTTAATTCTGAGGTAACTAACTACTGAAAGGATACCAGGAACAGAACGTTTAGAATAAAAGCTAAGCAAGATCTGAGGGCCTGAGTACAAGTTTGTAGTTTCCTTGCACCTTGTTTATATAATATACATGCTTTCTCCACCACTAGCCCAGCCTGTAGAATTCTGCAGCTATGATGTACCATCTTATCTACTTATCTGCTAATACCCATCTTAACATTATCTACTGTGTGTGGACTTGAATACTACAAAGTTACTGCCAAACCGTGGTGGAGGTGTGGTGGTGATCGGGGACCGCTGCACCAGTTGTCCTGATGGAGCGAGATTCAGAAATGTTTTCATTTCAGCTCGTGAAGTCACACTTCCATAACTAAAATTAATTATGCTAACTATTTGTGCTGTGTGTGTATTAATTCAACCTAGTTTTAAAAGTTGCATACACAAGAAAACACGAGGGTTACTAACATGTGTGCTCATAAACGTGCATTATGTTGCATTTTCATGTATGTGGAAAATAATAAATTAATCTTGTCTATTGTTGTGTCATGACTAATAGCGGCTGTTTTAAAGAATGGCATGTGCTTATTTTGCTTTTTGTCTATGTGGTGTCATTTTACTCTTTACAGGTGCATAAAGAATCTTGCTGGATTAAATGAAGAATGGTAGATATAAATGCTGCTTTATTGGTGTGCTTCAGCTAGGTAATTTAGACTAATTGGTTAATCATTAGCAATGGTGGGTGGCAACAGAACAAACTGTATTTCTCGCATTAATTATTCTTTTGTGTTTGTTTATATAATAGTTTTCGAAAAGTGGTTTTGGGCCTAGTGCATTCGTGTTTGCTAAATTCTGCTCGGAGCAAGAAAGAGTCCATCATGAAAAACTCCTTCTGCTGAAACATTTTGTCGTGATGAGCTGACTATCCTTTAGTCAAACAAGGCCAAGGCCAGGAACCGGCAGAGGAGTGTGTGACAATTTCATATCCGAGGAGCTATGACTCTCTTTCGGTTAATGTTGCAAACTGGAGGAAGCCTCGTTGTTCGAAAACTAGAGACAATGGACTCTAAGAAAGTGACGGAACTGATATTCAAAAAAATGTGGTGACACGATGCCTGTCACTTAACAGCCAATGGAACTCCGATTTCAGCAGAAAAATATACTTTTACTTAGATTAGTTTAGTGTAGAAAGGTATAAAAACTCTTCCCCCGGGGAAGAGAGCGCAGCTTCTTGCTGACCTTAGATGGGTGTATCGTGCAGAAGGACATTTCTTGGAGCACGTAAGAGACCCAAAAGACTTTTTATTCTTTATTTCTTAATATAGCAAGTGTAGTTAGGGACTTAGGATATGATGATGCTAAAATTGTCATTTACTATCTGAATAAATGTTTTGCTTAACTTAAAATCGTTATTACCATTTACAAACACTTTAATAAAATGCTTAAATAAAGATTTCTAATGCAAATTCTAAATAAATAGATAATAAAAATCTTACTTTGGTAAACAAGCTGGTCTTGTTATTTCATGAGTTTAGGTTACCATTAGCAAGATCTTATCGCCACAGTGGCTTAAATAATTTGTTGGGTTTGTAAAGTGTGATGAATTCATTTACCGCGGTTGTATATAAATGTATATAAATTGTGAATAGATTAATTAGGTCACATGATTCAGTTGGTCAAAATATGTCATGTTAGTTTATGGGCCTTGTGATTGATTTATGATTAATGGTGAATATTGTGAAGTTGGGTAGCGTAGCTTATGGCATATTTCCTATAGGCCGCTGGATCAATTTCCTGGTAGCAGACTTGATGGTTGCTATGGTAACCAACGTGCCACATGGTAGTTACATAGGATCGATGTTTAACATATGTTGAGTTCATTCACTTTTGTCACGTGTAGTCGAAAGGTTTTTTCCTGCAGTTTGAAAAATCCTAGTTGTACCGGTACAGAGTGGTGTGACAAGAGTGAAGTCACACAGTGCATTTGATCTGTTTCAGAATAGTGGTATTAAGATATATCACAAGTGTTGTGGTCGTACAACACATGTTAGGGATATAGGTGTATTAGATAGAATGTATGCATAGTTAGGATTGTCTATGAAATCGAAGCTTTGAGTATAGGGACAAGGAGCCCGTTCTAAAAATTCACTGTGGGAAAAGTAATAGAATATATTCGAGCATGAGTGAAGGGTAAGGTAACGTCGTTTATTTTACTGACGATTCAGGTTATCTGTGGCTGGTTAGAGTCCTGCCAGGATTTCATGTGTGTATGATCAGGGATACTTTCCGTTTGAAAGTGCGTAAATGATTCTGTAATTTCGTTCGAGTCAAACTTTGAATTGCTACTTTATGTGCATTCAGAGGGAAACGCGCTCGCTATTACCTGTTTGAAGGGTAGAGTAAAAGTTTACTTTATCGGCGAATGTATATTCTGTGAGAGTAGCGTCGTCTATTCCACGCAAAAGAATTTCTTGCATGTCTGTAAAAACTGTCACTTTATTTTAGAGAAACAGACAAATGGTTTGTTCTTTTTGTCGTTATTAATTGAGTTTCATTGAAAAAAGGCGTTCTTAAAATGGCGCTGTGAAAATTTTTTGTGAAGGAGGGGTGAACGCTGAGAGTGAGACGCGAAAAACCGCAGCGGCTGTGTACATCACACGGTCTGCGCAGTGATTGGGTATTATACGTCACAGGCTGTACTCTGATTGGCTCACGTGACTTTGTTGAGCTAAACACTGATTGGCTTTTGTGGGAAGCTCCGTTCTTACTGGTCGAGCAAGGTGGTGACGTAGCTCGAACCTGATTGGCTCGTTGGTGTGTTTCGCGCACGGATTGGCTGGTGTTGCGGAAAAATCAGGAAATATTTACAATCATTTCTGACTAAGTGGATTTGATTTAAAAATGAGTTATTATTACAAACATGTTGAGAAAAAGCTTACAATGCTTCAGAATTTTTTTTTTTTTATTTCACCCGACAAGAATATACAAACGCAAGGTGGTAAATTACTTCATAAGTACAAGACACCTGCCGCGTATATGGAAGGCGAATATGGTTATCATACTGTTCTGTGGTTTGATGTTTGGAAAAATTACACTAAAGATGACGGTGTATTGGTTTGGCCGGATGATGGTTCATTTAATATGAAAATTTTAAGAAATTTGAGAGAAAAGATGATAGCTCTTATACCAAAGCCTAGACCAACACAATTTGAAGCTTTAGTTGAATGGGAGGATGAGATGTTTCAACTTCAGAAAGAAGCGAGTGGGATAAAAAGACCTCCAAAAACACCCAGTTATAAACGAGAAACGCATGAAGATAGAATGCGTATGTGGAGACAGGCAGATATGTGCGATGGTCTCTATTTAATAAGAGAAATGGTTTTAGGGTCTCCAGGTGAAAAAAGAACTGAAAAGAAAAATAATGCTGTTGTAGAAAGTGAATCAGAAGATGCAGTCTTAGAAGAAATTTATACCACAAATAAAAAGAATGTCCCACTGAGACCGCCTTGTTCATGGTCCATGGAACCACACCAAGTGCACCTCCATTAAATGAATCACCCAAATTGTACCCAAATAATTCTGAATCTTTTGGAACTCCAGAAAGGCTTGAAACAAGAACTAATTCTAGTATTTATAATGAAAGCAGAAATTTTCCTGAAACTCCGATGGAAAGGGAAGCCCCTAGAAATTTAATGCGACCTGCCAGAGATGAGGAAGTTGCAAATACTTCAGAGTATTTACGATCAAAAGAGGAATTAATTCGGCAGATAACTAAGAGTATGGAAGCAGTGACAGTTCCAGTAACTATTGGTCCTGTTCAGCCTGTTTTTGATCAAAAGGAAATTAAGCAGCCAGGTTTGACAATTCCATTAAATGTAGAGATTCAAAAAGTAGCTGAAAAAGTTTATTCAGATTTATCTGAAATTCATCGTGAGAAATTAAAAATGCCTGATCTGACTTTTAATCAAGGTTCTTTTAACCAGACACCAATGGGTGCAGAGTCAGATGCTGAGACTCCTGAGAAAACGGAAACAAATTCAAAACTTGATGTTGCAAAATTAAAAGCAGACTTGGAAGAGTTAATAATTGGCACAATTGGTCCTGACAGTTTGAAGTATTATCAAGATGATGAACTCCTGTTCATCAGCAAAAGCATTCAGTGGAAAACGAAAAATAAATATGATCAATTAGAAGAACTGGCTGCAGAATTAGAAATCGATCTGAGCAGACAGAAAAATTTGGGAAAGCATTACAGATTAGACTTTACAGAGAAGGACATTGGAAACTTTAACACAATGGGAAGAATTACGCATATAAAGGAATTGATTGTATACATCAAAAAGTTAGGTGACTTGAGTAAATGGAGAGTGAAATGGACCAAAAAGAGGGAAGACGAAAGGTTGGATAAACTGTCTAAACAGTTTCCAATGAGGGAAATTGCAGGTGGAGGGTATGTTCATGTCCCATGGTCAAGACAGGATATTTTGCTTTTCACTAATGATTTTCCTCGGCTGAGAGAGAAGCCTGTAGAATGGTATCGACAGGTAGACAGATTCAGCAAAGTTTCAAAAGTTCTGTGGATTGATCTGGATGGATTTTTCGACATTGTTGTCCCATCAGATCTTTGGACAGAATATAAAATTGCCGTGAGTTGGCCAAAAGTGGAACCGGAGCGAATTAAAGAGACAGGTGCTCCGGCACAAGAGGTCATGGATCTATATGACAAAGTGATTTACTGGTTGAAAATGAAAATTGCCCCAAAAGAGGTTGATTGGGTAAAAATAGACAGGACAAATCAGGAACCAAAAGAGTCAGTTCATTCATTTTATGAAAGATTATTACTGGTTTTTAAGCAGTACAGTGGCTATGAAAAATTAGATGAAAAAGACATGAGCCATTTTATCTACAGATTTGTTTATGGTCTTAGACCAGAAATTAGAGAAATGATCAGGAATAATATTGTCGGATGGCAATCAAATTCAGTTGACGATATTTTAAGAAAGGCAAAATACTGCAGTGATGAATTGGAAGCTAAACAGAAAAAGTTAAAAGAAAAGGCAATGTGGGCACAGGTGAAGGTGGCTGAGCAACAGATTGCAAGCCTTGAAAATAAAAATGTGAATTTTGTTCATAATCAGAACCGGAGTCAGGGTCAGGGAAAGTTCAAAAATAATTTCAACAAGCCAAAGTTTAATGTTAATATTGAAGAGTTAAAACAGAAATTGCCTTGTTTTAATTGCGGCGAGATCGGTCATTGGAAGCGCGAGTGTAAAAACCCGCCCAGAAATTTTAAAAATACATCATTAAACCCACAGATGCAGAACGATGATGATCTGCAGCAACAGCTACAGCTACAGCGTCAATTGAATGACCTGAGTCTTCAGCAACAGCTACAGCGACAGTTAGCACAACAACAGAATCAGATTCCACTGGCTCCTTTTCCTAGTTGTGGGGGAGGTCAAAAATATAGTCCAGGTACTGGATTCAGCGGAGGTGATCAGGTAATAAGAGCTCAAAGACAAAATGTGCAAAATGCATCAGGACAGTTTTTGTTGACAGGAAACCAAGGAAGCGATTCTGATGACTGCTTCTGACGGTGCCCGAGAGAGGGGGAAGAGTGTGTAATTGGAGCCGCTCTTGAGGTTGACCAGTCTGGTCCATTTGTAAATGAGAAAGTAAATGATGTAGAAATCACTTTTCTTGTGGACACTGGTGCTACCCGTTCTACTGTTAGATCAGTGGAAATTGAAAACCTACCTCTCTCTGGGGATACCATCCAAGTAGTCGGAGTAAGTAATCAGCAAATTAAAACGGATCTAACTGAGCCTGTGAAAGTTGAAATTGGCAAATTTAAAGACAAACACAGATTTGTAGTTTGCAACAGTAGTCCAGTGAACTTGCTGGGGAGAGATATATTGTGCAAGATGAATTGCAGAATATATTGCTCACCTGATGGAATTGAATTACAAACCATGGAGGAAGATGGGTTATACAGATTGACAATGTTGATGGTTGAGGCAGAAGAAACAAAATGATTTCCTGCATTTGATAAAGAAAATTTACCAGAGGAATTAAAAGAGACAGTCAAAACTGAAATTTGGGATTTGACAGGTAATGAAATGGGTCTGATGAAGCATGCTGACACAGTCAAAATTACAGTGAAGCAGGGAATAGAATTTCCAAACATTCCTCAGTATAAAATGAAAGCTGAAACTATTGAGGGTGTTATTCCTGTGATTGAGAAATTCATTAAGCAAGGTGTTTTGAAAGAAATTGAGAGCAGTCCTTGTAATTCACCGATTATGGGGATCAAAAAGCCAAATGGAATGTACAGAATCGTTCAGGATTTGAGAAAGGTTAACCAAATTGTTGTTCCTTGTTGTCCAGTTGTTTCAATCCCAGCAGTCATTCTTTACCAGATTCCGCATGATGCAGAATGGTATACTGTCATTGACCTTTGCAATGCGTTCTTTACTGTTCCATTGCATCCAGAGAGTCAGGAAATCTTTGCTTTCAGATTCCAGAGTAGGACCCTCGCATGGTGCAGAATTCCTCAAGGGTATACAGAGAATCCTTCTATCTTTAATGAGTTGTTAAAGAAATCATTGGAAGATCTAAATCTACCTGGCAGATTGACATTAGTCCAATATATTGACGATCTGTTGATAGCAGCAAAAACAAGAGACAACTGTGTGACAGATACGATAACTCTTTTGAATCATTTGGCAGATGAGGGACATAAAGTGTCTCCTGCAAAATTGCAGTTTTGTAAACAGGAGGTGAAATATCTTGGCCATAGAATTGCAAAGGGAATGAGACAAGTGACAATTGAGAGAATTAAAATGATTCAAGGAATGCATCCTCCAAAAACACAAAGGCAGGTCAGAATGTTTCTGGGAATGGTTGGTTACTGTCGTCAATGGATTAGTGGATTCTCAGTAATTGCGAAGCCACTATAGAGACTGACAAAATCAGATATAAAAGGTCCAATTGTCCTTACTGACACTGAGTTGGAAGCTTTTGAAAAGCTAAAAAGAAGTCTATGTGAAGCTCCAGCTCTGGGCATGCCAGATTACGAGAAAGGTTTTGAGCTGTATTGCAGTGAAAGGGAAGGATGTGCATTGTCTGTGTTAATTCAGAGACATGAGAAAACCTATTGCTTACTTCTCAGCAGTACTTGATCCAATTGCAAAAGCCTTACCAGGTTGCTTAAAAGCAGTTGCAGCAACCAGTGTTAGCCTTGAGCAAAGTGAAGGAATCATAATGGGATTTCCTGTAAAAGTCTATGTTGCACATTCAGTTGAAATTCTCCTTACAAGGAGCAAAACGCAACACCTGACAAGCAATAGATTGACAAAATATGAAAAAATTATTCTGGGATCAGACAATGTATCAATAGCGAGGTGTGTGAATTTAAATCCTTCCACACTGTTACCTGATACTGAAATTAATGATGAAAATGATGTGGAGCATGAGTGCAAGGATGTTATGGAATACTGTACCAAGCCAAGGCAGGACATTAAAGATGTACCATTGCCTGAGTCAGATTATGTCTACTTTGTAGATGGCTCCTGTCTGAGATCAGAGGGAGGTATTTTGAGAGCAGCATACTCAGTCTGCACAGTGGCAGATGTTGAAGAAGCATCATGCCTTGAAGGTATTCGTTCAGCACAGGTGGCTGAATTAATTGCTTTAATTCGTGCTTGTGAATTGGCAAAGGATTTGAGGGTCACCATAATTACTGACAGCCAGTACGGATTTGTGCAGATACGGAGTTGTGCATGATTATGGACAGCTCTGGTCTCAGAGAGGCTACATGACATCAGCAGGCTCACCAATCAGAAATGCAGAGTTCATTAAGAGATTAATTGATGGCATACAGTTGCCAAAAGAAATTGCTGTAGTGAAGTGTGCAGCGCACAGGAAAGGTGAGGATTTTATCACCAAAGGGAATGCTTACGCAGATGAAATTGTAAAGTTTTGTGCAAGGAACAATTATGCACTTAATCGGGAGAAAAAAAAAGATTATGTTTCGAGTTCACTGATGCTAACATCAATTGTTGAGACATGGCAGGAAATCAGAGATTTGTAAAATGAAGCTTATGATGATGAGAAAAACACATGGTTGAAGGCAGAATGTAGACAGCGTGATGAGGATGGAGTTTGGACTTACAAAGATGGCAGGGTAGTTTTACCAAATTGCATGATTGCTGACATGGCCAGAATGTACCATGGCCCTGGTCATATTGGAAGAGATTCGATAATTAGGCTTTTTAAGGAGACTTGGTTTAATACCAAGTTCAGAACAATTGCAGAGTCTCTCTGCCAAAGGTGTTTGATCTGTCAACAAATGAACCCAAACAGGAAATCAGTTGTGGGAACGGGAACCATAGGTCGGGAGGGTGTTCCTTTCACCAGGTTACAGATGGATTTCATTGAGATGCCCAAACACAACAGGCTGCAATATGTTTTGGTGATTGTTTGTCTGTTTTCAAGATGGGTAGAAGCATTCCCAACACGTCACAGTGATTCAATTACTGTAGCAAAGTTGCTTTTACGAGAGATTATTCCAAGGTATGGATTCCCTGTGACTATAGAGAGTGATAGAGGAGGACATTTTGATGCCAGACTGTTGAAATTGATCTGTGAAGCCTTACACATTGAGCAGAAGTTGCACTGTGCATACAGACCAGAGGCATCTGGAGTCGTAGAACAAATTAATGGAACAATTAAAAACAGAATTCGGAAAATGTGTCTAGATACAGGCATAAAGTGGACAGATGCTCTTCCACTTGTTCTGATGACTCTAACAAGTTCACCAGATAAAAAGACAGGTCTGAGTCCTCATGATATTCTCATGGGCAGAGTCATGAGACAAGGATTTATATCAGTAGGAAAACTGCTGACCATTAATGACAGTGCAATTTTGGAGTATTGTAAGAAGCTGTCTGACGTCGTGACTTCTGTGTCTAATCAGGTGGGAACTGAAGTACAGTCAAAAGACAAAGTGCAAACGCATGATCTGAGACCTGGAGACTGGGTCAGAACAAAAGTTCATCGAAGAAGAAACTGTCTGGTCCCGAGGTGGCAGAAGCCAAGACAGGTGATACTTGTGACAACGAATGCAGTAAAGTGTAGAGGAATAAAGAGGTGGATTCATCCCAGTCACACTATTCCGATACCTACACCTGAAAACTCTGATGAAGAGAGTGATACAACAGCTGATTCAGATTCTGAAGAAGAAGCTGAAGAAAATCCAGATTCTGAAGATCGACAGAGAGGTCGACATCTGGAAAAACCATCTGTGAATGGAGATTTGATTGGAAAAGAATTGAAAATTATTGTAGTAGATTCTGAAAATGATGAATATCTGTTAGAAAAAGAATCAGCAGAAGAATCTGACAAAGAAGCCGAAGAGGCAAAAGAACCTGATCAAGATAAAGAAAAAGAAGCAGAAACAACAGGAGAGTCTGATCAAGCTCAGAAGCAAGACCAGGAAAGTATCGAAAAGCAGAAAACAAACTCTGAATGCAGGAACAAGAAATCCGGAACTGGGAAGTTGAAGGTGATTGAAGAAGCGGAGGAAGATGAATTACCAAGTACCAGTGATGGAAGAAGAAGTACTGTTCCTAACGGAGTAAAGCTGCCGATTAGAAAAGATCATGAGTCAAGAATTGAAATTTCTGACAGTGATTCTGGAGAAAGTGATGAAGATTGTCAAAGGGAAAGAGTAAGAAAAAGATCTTGGAAAACAGTATCTAATGTGACTGAACCAAAAACAAAAATCCTGAGAAAAGGTGAAACCTGGCCAAGTGAAAACGGAGGGTTGAGAGTCAGGTTAATAAAAAGATCAAAGGAGCAGGTAAATGAGATAACTAGTCAAGAGGATCCGGAAAAGAAAGCAGAGAAAGGAAAGAAAATAGAGGTTATCTCTAGAAAAACAAAGAGAGTTTTGAAGCCAAATCAGAAGTATAAGTCTCCTGAGTGGGCTTACATTATTATCCCACCTGTAATTGAGATAAATAGTAGCAGTCAGGAAGAAGTTGAGGACAATAGTGACAATGATTGAAGTACTAATCTGTTAGAATTTAGGTTTCTATTTTTGGCATAAGGCTGAAGAAATTGTGTTAGGTGACACAAGGTCGAAGAAATTGTGTTTAGTTGGCGAATAACTTTAGACGCAAGGTCGAAGAAAAATTTTAGAGGGTTTTTGAAAAAAAAAAATTTTTTTTAAAAGGGGGGTGTTTAAAAAAAAATTTAGCTTTTAGGTTTTACATTTGACATATTTTTACATTTTTAAAATTTTTGTTTTCCCTTTCTGTGAATAAGGCTAGTAAAAAAAAAAAAAAAAAAAATATGCCTTTTGTTTTGAAGTGTGGTACTTCGAAATGTTCCATCTTTAAAAAATGCTGTAAGATGACTCTGATATGTATGCTCATATTAATTCTGCTCTGGTTAGTTTTAGCTGTCATCTTTCCTTTCGGGATTGATAAGGAGATGTACAAGGTCAATATGACAAGCAAAGCTTCAGTTAGTCAAGACAAACATAGTGCATCAGGCAAAGCTAACAAAGTTATTGATCACAGACCCGATGCTCATCAGGATAGGTCTGTTGGTGATTTTTCAAGCAATACATTTTCGAGGCTTCTGGGAGAGTATGTTAAGGTTATGGGTGTCAAAGATTGCTACATTTGTGTAAAGTTACCTGCTTCTGTTTCTGAGGGAGTGACATACAATATGCTTCCTCTTACTTATGGCATAACCTGTAGCGTGATAGCTAGTTTATTTTACCAGACTGGCTGCTTAGAGTACTATTACTTAAACTATGATGAGATTTTTGCTAACCTGAAAATTGAGAATGCTTTAAATAAACACAAGCAAGCCAAACAGATGAGGGAATTCTTTTTAGTTACTAATGAACTCACTTATGAGTATGCTTACAGAAATAATTTAACCTGCAAATTGAGAACTGAGGAAAAGACTTTCCTGAACTTAGTTGAGGAGAAAAGGGCAATCTATAAAAGGAATGAAAAGGTCAAACAGACCAAATCCAAATTCTGGCAGAAGGAGGATGAAAGGATTAATGGCAAGTCTTTTGACAATGTTGCAATTCACATAGACAAACCAATTAGTGGCAAGCTTTGCATTAGGAGAGATAATACTCTTTTTGATAATTACTTTGTAGGTGCTAGCAATTGTGAGGACAAATACCAAATCATGGGGGGGTTGGGGATTCAAAGGTGGCAGAGATCCAATTTTTCCTGGGATCTATTTTATCTGTGGAGACAAAGCTTATTATAATCTCTCGGACCATTGGTACGGGACATGTTTTGTTGGTCTTGTTTTTCCAAAAATATTTCATGTTGACAGAAATGCAGAAGGTTCATTTGAAATCAGTAATCATGTAAATAGGTATAAGAGAGAAAGTTTTTCAGAAATTCTGGGAGACATTTTTGAGGCTGTGATACCCTTAGTAGGTATAACCCTAAATGCAGGAAGAATCAGAAAATTGTCCACAATTGTTGACAGATTGTCCACAGACACAGCAGGTGGTTTCCAATTAGTGGATACCGAAGTCATTGCGGTTAGGTCAATGGTGATGCAGAATCGCCTTGCCCTGGACATACTCCTAGCAAAAGAGGGAGGAGTTTGTGGCATTTTACATGTCCAGCACTGCTGTACTTATATCCCAGACGAGAGTAAGAATATTGAAATGTACATTAAAAACATTACAGAAATGCATTCTGAAATAGTTCCCTTAGAAGAAGATGATTTTTCAGAACGTCTTTCAAAAAGATTTCAGGCAATCAAAACCTGGTTTCAAGAAATTGGTGGTTCAGTTCTTGGCAAGATTCTAACACCTTTGATTGTAATAATTTTTGTGATAGTTTTGACGAAGATCAGTTGCATGTTACACAAGAGGAAGAAGCACATGAAGGAAAAGAGAAGAATTTACAAAATGAGAAAGGAGCAGGAGAGGGAGGTAGAGCTAGAGGAGTTACGCAGAGCTCAATATGATAGTTGCAAAGAATTTGCTGAAACAAGTCTTTAGAAATGCTAACACAGTGAAATCGAACCATATTCGTTTAAGATAAAATTTCACCAGATGAGGGAGTTGATGGAGCGAGATTCAGAAATGTTTTCATTTCAGCTCGTGAAGTCACACTTCCATAACTAAAATTAATTATGCTAACTATTTGTGCTGTGTGTGTATTAATTCAACCTAGTTTTAAAAGTTGCATACACAAGAAAACACAAGGGTTACTAACATGTGTGCTCATAAACGTGCATTATGTTGCATTTTCATGTATGTGGAAAATAATAAATTAATCTTGTCTATTGTTGTGTCATGACTTATAGCGGCTGTTTTAAAGAATGGCATGTGCTTATTTTGCTTTTTGTCTATGTGGTGTCACTTTACTCTTTACAGGTGCATAAAGAATCTTGCTGGATTAAATGAAGAATGGTAGATATAAATGCTGCTTTATTGGTGTGCTTCAGCTAGGTAATTTAGACTAATGGGTTAATCATTAGCAATGGTGGGTGGCAACAGAACAAACTGTATTTCTCGCATTAATTAAATCTTTTGTGTTTGTTTATATAATAGTTTTCGAAAAGTGGTTTTGGGCCTAGTGCATTCGTGTTTGCTAAATTCTGCTGTACATCATGAAAAACTCCTTCTGCTGAAACATTTTGTCGTGATGTGCTGACTATCCTTTAGTCAAACAAGGCCAAGGCCAGGAACCGGCAGAGGAGTGTGTGACAATTTCATATCCGAGGAAGCTATGACTCTCTTTCGGTTAATGTTGCAAACTGGGGGAAGCCTCGTTGTTTGAAAACTAGAGACAATGGACTCTAAGAAAGTGACTGAACTGATATTAGAAAAAATGTGGTGACACGATGCCTGTCACTTAACAGCCAATGGGACTCCGATTTCAGCAGAAAAATATACTTTTACTTAGATTAGTTTAGTGTAGAAAGGTATAAAAACTCTTCCCCCGGGGAAGAGAGCGCTGCTTCCTGCTGACCTTAGATGGGTGTATCGTGCAAAAGGACATTTCTTGGAGCACGTAAGAGACCCAAAAGACTTTTTATTCTTTATTTCTTAATATAGCAAGTGTAGTTAGGGACTTAGGATATGATGATGCTAAAATTGTCCTTTACTATCTGAATAAATGTTTTGCTTAACTTAAAATCGGTATTACCATTTACAAACACTTTAATAAAATGCTTAAATAAAGATTTCTAATGCAAATTCTAAATAAATAGATAATAAAAATCTTACTTTGGAAAACAAGCTGGTCTTGTTATTTCATGAGTTTAGGTTACCATTAGCAAGATCTTATTGCCACAGTGGCTTAATTAATTTGTTGGGTTTGTAAAGTGTGATGAATTCATTTACCGCGGTTGTATATAAATGTATATAATTTGTGAATAGATTAATTAGGTCACAGGATTCAGTTGGTCAAAATATGTTAGTTTATGGGCCTTGTGATTGATTTATGATTAATGGTGAATATTGTGAAGTTGGGTAGCGTAGCTTATGGCATATTTCCTACAGGCCGCTGGATCAGTCCAACGGCCGTATATTCGCCAATGTCGAAATCAGCCCCTGAGTCTTTGCTAGGTTGAGTTTATAATTAGAAACAGTCTAAAACTATCTGCCTAATCGGAGGTTTGGCCTATAGCTTCAAGGAGTCCCGATGAGTATACAGCCACATTGTCTGCTTAGGCACTATGCTTCAGTTCTACCCCAATATAAATGACCAACTGAATCAGACAATTAGAAATAAGCTGTTGGAGGTAAGGCTCAATAAAAAGGGCAGATAACTGCTGGGAAATGGTGTTTATTTTCACCACTAGACTTCACCAATTTTTCAACAAACTGCTTATCAGCATTTCCAGTATTGCACATTTTTTTGTAAATTATTCAGGTTTGCCACATTTCTCCATTTAGTTTTTATACATTGCTCCACTTTGAATTCTATAACAAACTTAGCATTATTCTCATGCACTTTTGCTGATACTGTTTTAGAAATTAAGAAGTAGAATATTGTCCCAGATTCGTGGTCTGGAACCGACATTTTACTTGTTTATTCATTTTTTGAGCAGCCTCCCCCCACTGGGTCCAAGGTCATATAGACCAATTTCTTCAAATAATTGTGATGGCAATTTTCACTCCAAAATTATGGCCTCCTGTATAAACAGGATATTTGTCAATGTGGTGTCACTGTGGGGCAATGCAACTCTATTCTGGGTACGGGCACCACAGATCATATAAGCCGTACAATAACAGTATTTGATGTCAAAATAAAATTAGGAACTCTTTTGGCAATGATAGTGCTCCATGCAGAAATTGCTTTTGACAATCTCACATGGACATTTTTCTGGGCATTGCTATCTAAGATGGGGATAAGTGAAACATTTAGATATCCCATTAAATGACTGTGTCATTAACCAAACCACAGGTAGGATAAGTATGATGGATACATTCTCTAATGCTAATCAAAATAGGCTGAGGTGCTCATCAAGGATACCCTTCTTCTCCACTTCTGTTTAAACTCTATTTAGAGCTGTTTATGTGAACAAATGTCATTCAACTGCAATCTCTCCAATTATGTTCAATTGCCTGACGGCTAAGACTCTTGCATATGCAGACAAGATAGCTGTCTTTACCCCTTATGCTGCCAAGTAGAACACAGACATAGAAGCATTATTGATTGAATGTGGGGCCATATCAGTCAATTACATAAAGATAAAACTGAAATACTAGCCAATAGATATTGTAATATCAGTGATCAGCAGAAAGTCGATAGGGCAACATACCGTGTGGTAACCTTATATCATGAAGTCCACTATATTATATACCTAAATTACGACACAACATTAAAAAGAGCTTAAAAAGATCTAAAGAGCTGGAATCATCCTCATTTCTACCTTGTAATCTAAAGAAATGTTATTATCAAATGTTTTACATTGTCCTACGTTTATAATGATATATATGACAGCTGTTTTGCATTGTAGAATTGATTCAGTTTTATTACATTTTGGGTTGGTAAATGATCAAAGAGGGCATTGAAATACTTGAAGTTACCTCTGGAAAGAAGTGGTTTATCCCTCCCAACTTTAAGCATTGTTACCCTGCAGCTATGATTAAACAAATGGGCATTCTTGCTGATGACTGCAGGACTTCCATATATTTATGAATTGAGTTCAGGGTGTAAAGCAGAATTATTTCCTACTATTTTGGCAGCCAAGCTAATATAGGAAGGCCTGCGTTAAGACAGTACAATCAGCAGTGATTCGCTGGAAAAATGGGCACAGGTATTTAATATCATATCATTCAATTGCGGTACGTGTTATGGTAATCAATCTTTATGCCAGCAATCTTCCATAATAATAATCGTAATCCTTGACGGAGAGCTGGCATAAATCAGCTGGGACAAATAGTTAAAGATGCCTTGCTGATTTCATTTTCACAACTGCAAGATAAATCTGAACTTCCATGTCAAACCATTGGTATATATGGATTTTAAAATGGAGCAACAGAAAATACAAATGAATTTTGAACAAAATCCAATTTTAGATCTACTGTTTAACAAGTTTATATTGAAAAACAGAGAATGTACTCAACACTACAGAGTGCTAGACCTGTAGATTTGACTTTATATTTCATAAAACTTTATTTCATTTGTATTATATATTCAGGGCAGACTTCATAGATGGAGCCTGAGACATTCTTCTTCCTATGCTCTATGTTGCATGGAAGATGCTGATATTTTACATATATCTGCTTCATGTCCTTGCCTAGTTTATTATTGGGCTGCCATATTTCACAAACTAGAACACTTCAAACAGGATTTCAGTGTTTTTTATTGATTTGTCATAATTGGTATTGACAATCGTCAACTTTGTCTTAAGCAAATAGATAAATCAACAGATGTAGTGATTGTTATTGCCAGAATTACTTTTTTGCCACTGCTTGTCTAGATTTGGAGCTGCTCCTAATGAGCCAGAAGTGGCCCAGGTATTTAACACTATACTAAATGGAAAATTCTTTATATAAAGTGGCCAACAACCTGGGGTCTGCTAGAGAAATGTTTTATTGTACATTAATCAATGATTGCTATTTTATTACGTTTCCTAATCATAATGAGAGGTATTATTCTTTCTTGTTTAGCCTTCCTTCTTTTGCCATTTCAGTCATCCCACAAAGTTCTTATCGGGGTGTAGTGTTTCTTATACATAATCTATCATTTGCAGGCATTGACCTCTGACCTTTGCTCTTTAATGTTGACATTATAGCATACAAATGCAATATATTGTATCATTGCTATTAGTGTTTTATTACTGGATTTCTGCAGATTTGTCTTATGCAGTTATTCATGCTTGCGGTCATTCTGGCTTTAGTGATCTCCCGTCTGGATTATGCCAACTCATTATACGTGGGCATTCCAGCTTACCAGCTTCGGCGTCTTCAGCTAGTTCAAAATCAGGCAGCCAGGCTGATTTTTCATCAGCCTAAATGGCATCACGTCAGCCCACTAATGAAAAGCTTACATTGGCTCCCAGTGAGCAAGAGGTGCATTTTTAGGATGGGCTGCACTATTTTTAAAGCACTACATGGTAATGGTCCGGCTTTCATCTCGGAGTGTCTCCATTGTTACACTCCCTCTCGCAACCTCAGATCTTCTCATCGTAATCTACTGCAAATTCCGTAAGCCAAGCGGAAGAAGTACGGCGGACTTCGGTTCTCTGTTCTTGCACCACAACTCTGGAATTCCCTTCCTGTGGCGCTAAGGTCTTGGTCCTCTCTTGCCCAATTTAGGAGGCAGCTTAAGACCTGGCTGTTTACTCAAGCATACCCTGATTGAGCTTCCCTCTTGCCATGGCCTTTATTCTCACTTGAGCGCCAAGAAACCGTTGGTGTACGTGCGCTTAATAAATGCTTTTAAAATAACATATATGCATGTCACTGTGAGAAAGATTTATCACCATTGTAGTTTTGTGTTCATGTGTAATCTTTTGGTGTACATCTTTGTGCAAGTGGAATATTCTCACAAGCAATTCCCCAGAACATTTTGGGAAGGTAAGGTTTCCTTTTAATTTGTTCCTCTGTTGTCGTTACTAGTATAATATCATATTCAGCTGGCTAGGAACATAGACTAGTACAGGACATGGAGATCACTTTGCCGGGACCATATGCCATAAACATATGAGCAGTACTTATGGACTTTGGATAGAAGAGAATGTGTGAGCTGTGCTCTGAGCAAATATCTTAGGAGAAGGGTACATATGGAGGCATAGATGCATCACTGTAGCAAAGCACTGCAGAATTTGTGAGACAAATGTTCTACAATGAGGGTGATAGTCTTCCAGCTTATTTTTATTTATATTTGACTTCGAGCTAATGCTGTAATAGTAACTGTTATGATATATATGCATTTGTTACATACTGTCTTAGGACCTAATTATGACTTTGGTGGTCTTGGAGCGGGGCCACCACACCGATACCTGCACAAAGACCAACAAGGCCGAACTGACACTGCAAGCCAGATTACAACTTTTTAAGTCTTTGGTAGGCGGTTATTTGGCAGGGTCACAGTAGTGCCTATGAAAAAGACACCACAATGAGAGCATCAAAGGCAGTTACTGCATGGCATGGACTAGTGCAGTCCTTGCCTTGCCGGAACTGGGGTGCAAGCAGACTGGGGGGCACAACATGTACCCCCCTGCATGCACCCCATGGCCCTTTGTTTCCTCCCCACCACAGTTTTCATGGCGGGCTCACACGGTCACACCATGAAAACAATGGCAGCACTGGCAAGCATACTGCATCCTCGAGACCATTGCAACACTGCCAGGGATCTCAGATCCCTGGCGGTTGCGGTTGTTCCATGGCGGTCCGACCACCCAACTTGTAATAGGGCAGTCAGACCAGCGGTGCAGTGTTGCCTGATTTGCCACTGTGGCCAACACGGTCCATAGCAGAGCCGTAGTAATAATTAGGGCCTTAGTGTACACTAACTGTAAATAATGCACATCCCACAGGAGCCTATGGCAGTTCTAATGTATTCTGCATAGTGGATGAGTGTACTAATCCTCTCAATACACTAGCTCATTGGAGGGCCTAGTGAAAGGGTGTCTGCTTTGTCCCCTCTATAGGCCAAAATACACTTGCGGGTGATAGTGCGCTTTACAAATACACTTAACATAACATACCTTCACTGAATATATAAGGGCAGGGGCAATATTCTCTCTCTTCCGCTTAAAAAACCTTTCATACCCCTAGTACAAAATGGTATCCCCATGGGCCACTCCACCCCTCCCTCTTTTGTATGACACTGGCAGTCCGAGTTCTGTAAACATGACAATAAATTAGACAACTGGGAATTGACACCATTAATATGACTGCCCAATAACTCAGGGATCACTAATTAATTCAACTTATCAGAACTACAATATTTAAAATTTGCATTCTGTACAAACTGTATGACAATCCATAGCCCCAAAATTCCATATCCCAAAGATATGTTTCATTTAAGGCAGATGCAATGACTAACTCAGAGACATATAGATTAGATTCTTAGAGACATATAGATTAGGCTCTCATATAGATTAGAGCATAAACTGGATTCAAACATAGCCTGGTGAGTACTTTTATAGAGGTAAATCTTTAGACATTGCTTTATAGGTATCCGTAGAACTCTGACCACTCTACCAGGGCTCTTTGGTCATAAATAAAAGGTCGACTTTTTACCAGGCGAGTCATCCAAGGAAGCGGATGCGGGAGAAGCCGACCCTTACAAATGGAGAACTGTCCACTTGAAGCTTAATCGTAACCTAGGATAATATTCAAGGCAAAGTGACTGAAAAGGCAGCGTTGGATGGAAATTCAAGGATTATTGGACGCAAGAGATTACAGGCTATTATTGCTGAAGACTTCTCAACCGCTTTCGTGTAAACAACTTGATCCCAATGGAAGATTTTCCTCGTATATATACCTTTATCTAATCTAGCCCTGATGATGTCCCTGTGAGGACGAAATGCGTAGGCTGTATGGGAATATATTTGACCATCAATTGAATTGGCTGTATTGGAACATCTATTGTTTTGAAGTATCTTTGAAAATCACACTTGAAGTAAAAAAGAAAAATAAAATTGAAAAGAAGAAACAAAGCCTGCTTTAAAGAGTTTCTTTTGAATATGAACTTTGTCTACATATGACTTTTGAAAAGACATTTTTCTGAATACAAGATACTCCTTGGTTTTGTATATAAACTACTGGTGTAGTGGCCTTTGCGGTGGACCACTCCAAGTCGAGTGTCTAAAGAATTATAACTAATTGTGTACACCGAATATTGATCTCTTGAAGTGCATATAAGTAGGTGACTTTCGCCGCATTGTATTGTTTTGTAATAACCAACTTCCATTTGCCTTGAATCAGTCTATATTCAGCTTGGTGCTCTAAACTGTGAATGAGTTCTTCTATTTTATTGTACACATTCCACATCATGAATGGGAATTTTAAGTTACCATCTACATCCCTAGGCACCACCAGTACACGTCAAGGTCTAGTATGTAAGTAGCAAAAAATGAGAAAAATTGGACTAATGTTTGACAAAACTTACTTGAGCATTATTGAAGGTCCCATTTCTTTGTAAATGGACTCTCAGATGAGTGTGGTAGTCATATCGCCAATTCAAGTGACTCCCGTCAACCACTGATTAGTTGCTGTCCTACACAAGAAGCTATTGCAAGCGCCTAAGGAACCAGGCTTCCATATGTTTGTTGATCCTGGCCATGGCCTTTCCATAGTTGCATTCCTAAGAACTACATGGGAACAGTAATGTGCTACCGTAGGTCTAGTTGTAAGTTTGTGGTGCCGGTGTGGAAAATCTAAAATATTTGTTTGGTCATAAAAACGGTGACGCAAGTCTGGGTGTCATTTAATAGTAGGCAGGGTTAGCAGTAGCAACTCCATTCTTGCTGCTTGTACCCACAATGGATTGATTTGCAACCCATTTGATGTAATGAATAGTGCAACACTCATAAGAAATTTATCAGCCATCATAGTTAATTCTGCCAAGGATACTGGGCTGGGAACACTGCCTGCTTTCCCACCAAAGTCTAAAGCGGAGCCCAGGTGTACTTCTGGAAGGTTTTAGGGCTAAATTATTTTGCAGTGTTGATCACATTGTTTGCCACATCCTCTGGCGTTATTATTTTACTATTTTAACCATTTTACAAAATATTTTACTTTCCTTGAGTTAGCTTGTCATACCTTTTAATGGCTGGTTACAACCAACAGCAGATGCAAGCTGAAAAGATAACTTTTGCTAAATGTTTGGTGTAATGTTGCAGCCCAATTTGCAGCATTTTAATAACTTATGAACTGTTTTAACTAGTAGCAGTTTTTTTGCTGACCATTTGCAGATAAATATGGATTTTGTGGCTAATATCTCAAACTTATATTTACGCGGGAAAGACTGCAGCCGGTCAATTGCATGTTTCTAGGGGTGTTTTTATAGTTGGAGATATTCTCCAGGAAGACCAGTCGATGTCACAGTCAGTGTCTGGGTTAAATGTCAGTGTTTTTCCAGACATGCTCCTCTGCATGTAAACTGTTCTGTATCTGTTCACTCAACCACATGATTAAGAAAGGAAAGGTGAGGAGACATAGGAATACACTGTACAGAACTGTACCATGAACCTCTTTTCCAGGCATGAACTTTCCTGCAACCTGCTGGAGATCATGGCAGGGCATGCTTTCAAATTGTGCAGGAGCACTCTTCCCAATGCCAAGGTCCCTGCCAGAGGCTACAATAGTGCCTGTATCCCTGTGCATTGACTGTAAACTCAGAATGTCACCTGTTTCACTTTAAGATCCTTTTTATGTATTTACATTGAGGTTTTGCATCCACCACCAACAATAATAGTTTTGTGTGGATGGGTGCATTGCTTATTGAGTGCTTGGCAAGAAAGCCTGGCACGCTCCCTGTCAAAGAAAGACAGATAAGACATAGCCAGCTCAATTGTGAAGATGCCAGATGACCTTTAGCGACATGTTGAGTTGGGTGATGTATTTTTCCTCTTCTGCCACGTTGCTGCTTTGAATGAGCTATCTTTGTGTCTACCAGAATGAATCCTCACTCAGTCACAATTTGCACTTGAAGGCTTGAGGCCATATGTACAAAAATAGGCATAGCAATGACCTAATTGCGTTAATTTTTTGCGAATTGCAATTATGAAATTGCTATTTCTAATGTATGAAACTCGTTTGAGTTGCATTCGTGATTCAAAGGGGATCGTAAATCGACCTATCTCATGAATATTAATGAGGTAGGTCACAATTTTTGACCCACTGTGATTCCCATCCATCACAGGGATGATGGCCTTCTGGGGTCAGTAGACCACCATTTTTGTGATTGTTTTTAAATAAGGCCATCTTTTTGTTTCATTTAAATACTGCCTGTTTTCTTTAAAGGAAAACGGGATGTGTTTAAAAAGAAAAAGAATTTAACTTCGAAGTTCCATTTTTTAAAAGCAGACAGTGGTTCATAAACCACTGCCTGCTCTTGAAACACATTTTTCCAATCATTCTCAAAGGGATGAAGTCCCCTGGGGACCCCTTCCCATTTGCAAATGGGTACTGCCAACTTTGAGTTGGTGGTAAATTACAAATGTTTTACAACCACATTTTGGTCTCAAAACATTCAAGCTCCTCCTCCACGCGCACAAAGCTCTGCATAACACCGGCCCAGCATACCTCAACAGACGACTCGGCTTCTACACCCCCACCTGCCAGCTCCGCTCCGCTGGCCTCGCCCTCGCCACAGCCCTTCGCATCCGAAGAACGACCACCGGCGGCAGATCCTTCTCCCACCTCGCCGCCAAGACATGGAACACCCTCCCCACGAACCTACGGCAGACCCAAGACCTGCTGGCCTTCAGAAAACTCCTCAAGACCTGGTTCTTTGATCCGAAGCAGCACCCCACCTCGCCCCCCCTTGCCTTGAGACCCTCACAGGTATGTAGTACGCTATACAAGTGACCTAATTGATTGATTGCAAAAATGCGTACATAATGCTGCAATTCGGTATTAGGAAGGATTGGTAGATCAAAAACCTAAATATTGTGTATGATTTGTTAATATGCCTTGTGTTAATCTTGCATACCTCTGAATATCAAGCTGCATGCATATGCCATCTAACCAAAAACCCAATACTGTTCTCTCTTACAGCCCTGTTTAAACCACTGCACAGCAGGGCATGCCTCTCGTCGCCCTTACATATTTATGTAAGGGTGCTAAGGGAGCTGAGTGGTATGCGCTGCAGTGCATAACCCTCAGTGCCCATACATAACTATGTAAGGGTGCTGAGTGGAATGCGCTAGAGTGGACACCCCTCGGTGCTCTTAAATGGATTACCACCAACTTTGTGTTGGCGGTAAATTCCGAATGTTTTGTACCCGCATTTTTGTTTCAAAACACTCATACACAATGCTCCAATTCGGTATTAGGAAGGAATGCCCCCCATATGACCCATCCAAATAGAAAATCACAAAGCCCAAATTGGTATTCTGTAACAAGTTGCCAAATTACATTTTGAGCTTTGTGTTTCCAAAAAACCATTTTTGATGTCACACACTGCCAGATTCTGCTAATAGGGCCATTTGCGACTGCAACAATGCTGCATACATCCGGCCCCTAGTTCGTTCAACTTTTACACCACAGCATTGTAGTGGGTCAAAAACCTAAATATTGTGAATGATTCTTCCATATGCCTTGTGTTAATCATGCATACCTCTGTACACCAAGCTACATGCATATGTCATATAACCAAACACTCAAATACAAACAGAGCCACACAAAAACACACCCAAGTTGCTCATTTATCTATGTATTATTCAGTTAAAATAATCCAAACCCACTGCTTTGCGTTTTATAGCCTTTAAGAGGAAGGCAGGTTTATGCAGGAGAGCTTTGCAAGGAATCCTACTTTTTAAAAGTCCTGACAGTGACCGCAGGCTGCTCCAATCTAGTAGTATGGCAAATGTTTTAGTTTGGAAAGCACCAAAGGGGTGAGCAGGCCTCTAACTGCAGTGCTACAGGTGTAATTCCATTTTTAGGTCAAGCCTACCAGAGAGCACAAGCTCTCTGGTTGCAAGATACATAGGGGCCGATTAGGATGGCGGACGGACTTGCGTCCGTCCGCCACCCCTGAGTAGGAGGGACCATCCGCAGGGGCAGCGGCGGTCCCTCCATGGCAATTAGGATGTGACCGCCACCCTGGCGGTCACATCCTGTATGTTTTACATTGCGGCGGCTGCTGCTTGAAGCAGCACCCGCCGCAATGTAAAAAACGAAAGCTGTGCATTTGCATGCACAAAGCGGCAGGCACCGCGCGGTGCCTGCCGCTTCGTGCACGCAAAGGCAGGGGGGTACCATAGGTACCCCCCATGTGCACCCCCCATGCAACCTTCACCCAGGGGGCCCGCAACGGGCCCCCAAAGTGATTGTCCGTATGCTTTTCCACGGCGGAAAACCCGCCGCGGAAAAGCATTACTTTCCCTGCATCCTAATATGGCTGGCGGTGTCTGATAGACACCGCCAGCCATGTTAGTGCTTTTCCGCCGTGGTCGCCTTCCGACCGCGGCGGAAAAGCGGCGGACAGATTGTGAGACCCACCAGCCATCCTGATTTGGCGGTGGGTCTTTCAGGCCTCCTCGGCGGATTTCCCGCATACTCCGGGCCGGCGGTGGCTTCCGCTGGCCCGGAGTATGCGGGAAATCCGCCATCATAATGACCCCCATAGTGTGGGGTTAACAAGAACATCCAGAGGCTTGAATCCCGCCCACATTTTACCATTTGTTGGCTTTACTTTAACTCTTATTTTCTAGCTTTCTACTGGATAGTTTTCCTTATTTCAGCCTGCCCATCTTGTGTTCATCCCCCTCCTTAAGCATAACATCTTTACAATCTATTTGATTGGCTGGATTATATGCTTTCTGTGCTTGGTTTTAGGGCACTACATTTTTCTTTAACACTTCGATAGAGCACATATGTTTTCCAGCAGCCTCACTTATGGGCTTCCCTCTCCTAACATTGCTCCCTCTCACCCATGTGTTTCTCTCTCCCCACCCACAGCTGTGTTGCCCTCTCTCACGCATGTGCTTGTCCCCCACGCTGCTCTCTTTCACACACGTTCTCTCCTTCATGTTGTTCCTCCCTCACTCACTGTATTGCTTCACACCAAACCTCATGCTGCTTCACAACCCATCCTCTCCCCAACCCACTCTTCTGTTTACTTATTTCTTTAAATGAGAGAGCATTTAGCATTATGTTTTAATGCATTACATTTTAATGCATTGTTTTGTTTTAATTTACCAATCCTTCTCATATCATTGAATAAAGAAAAATCCTGTGTCTGTGATGAACACATGCGTGCGCCTACAAAGTGAGGTACCATCCGCATCATTGTGCCTTTTTGTTCTTTTACTTAGCCATACTATACACTATGGCTAAACCATTGGCAAAGCCGGTCCTACAGATGAGACCTCTTGGCTTCTCCAATGCTTGTTTGCATGTCGAGTCCGTTAGGATAGCCTCCTCGGTTCAGTGCTGTGCCTGCATGGTGATGATTGCTGTGCCATGAATGGAACAGTCACTGGAGCAAATCTCCTCACAGCTCCGCAGGCTTGATGAGGGTGCACCATGTTTAAGGTTCTGACTCAAACTTTTTTTGTTTAGAAAACAAAGCTCTCAAAGTGGTAGTTTGCCTCACATGACAGATACATATTGAGAAAATCAGTGATGCTTGAAAGGTACTTAGGGCCTGATTCTGATGCGGTTAGGAAAGTATTCCCACCTAGGGCCTGATTCTGATGTGGTTAGGAAGGCCTCCTAATGGCATTTGCTCAAATTGGATTGGGAACGTGTCGTCCCGTTCTAGGGCCCAATTATGATGTGGTTAGGAACATATGCTCCCATTAAAGTCAATGGGAGTCCAACCAAATCGTATCTGGAAGCATCCGGATGCATTGTACTCCGTCGGTCGGACTCTCCCGATCCGAGTGGGTCGGAAACCATTTCCAAACCGATTCGGTCGGGAGGCTTTCCAACCCGCATCAGAATCAGGCCCTAAATAGGGAGGGACAATTGTCAGTATGGTCTGTTTCACCGATTATCATCAGTGAAGCTAGCTGAGGCTCACCTGACAGTAACAAAAGTGGTGGGGCAGGCAAACCATGGATTTGGAGAGGCCAAACCCTGAATGTTCACACAGTCCTTCAATTTTGTCGAGCTCCATATTAAAAACTTGGTTAAATGAATATTGATGTAGCTTGATTCTGAACATGAGCTTGTGCTTTGAACTCTACCCCAAGTTATAAAGAGAGTGTTTATTTTAAATTTATAGCACAAAAAGTCTGTTTTCACACATTCACTTGCCTATGGTGGGCTTTGCCTTCTCAATAAAGTGCCTAACAAATTAATGCAGTCCCATCTTGTGGGGCTGTGTCATCTTAAGGATTCAAGGCGCCCCAGGTAAGTCGTATTTGTGGAGCTTCTGTATGGAACCAGTTTAGAATGTTCTTACCCATTAACTGCTAACTCAATTCCATATGATGACACACAGTGCTAAATTATACGTTAAACTTTAACAGGGTCAGACAAAAAAAATTCAATATGTCTTACCCAGGATCTCAAAAATCCTAAATACACAGATTTGAAAAACAGAGGCAGAGGTAGGCAGAGAAATAGAATAGACAGATGTCAAAGAGAGAAAGTTCACCTTTCCCAGGAGGGCTTATGGAAGACAGGAGCCCTGGGTAATTGAACTGTTTGCCCATGCCCTAAAACTAGGGGTGGGTGGAATTTTTATTCTGCCGGCAGAATTGGGGGAATTTGGTAATCCAGCAGTTGGAATTTATCTGCAGTGGTTTTAACAGGACTGGAAAGGAGGAGCAGTCCCTCTGAGTTTAAAAAAACTGCAGATAAAGTTTATTCTGCAGTGTTTCTTAAACATAGAGGGACTGCTCTGTCCCTGTTTAAACCATTGCACAGCAGGGCATACCTATTGGCACCCTTACATTCTTATGTAAGGGCACTGAGTGGTATGCACTGGATTGAACACCCCTCTGTGCCCTTAAAGACTTATGTAAGGGCACCGAGGGGTATGCACTGCACTGTACTCCAGTACAACGCATACCCCTGATTGCCCTTACATGAGTATGTAAGGGCACTGATATGTAAGGGCACAGACAGGTATGCACTGGGGTAGATCTCCCTCGGTGCTCTTAATTATAGGAGGGCAACAAGGGGTATGCACTCCTCTACACATCAGTGCATACCCCTTGGTGCCCTTACATAAGTATGTAAGGGCGCCGAGGTGTATGCACAGCACATTGCTGTGCCCACTCTGCCACTTTGCGGAATTCGGTGGAATTACGCTGAATTGTAATATAATTGTGAGGAATTCTGGGAATGGAGCTCTGCAAATTCCACCCACCCCTACTTAAAACATCTAATTTGTGAGGCTTGTGCTGTCCACAAGTTTTAAATACATCACACAGCAGTGAAACGTTGGCAGGCTGATTGCCTGATGGAATGTAAGGGAAAAAATGGAGCAACTGGTATGACTACAAAACATAACTGGTATCAGGTGGAAACATGCTAATTACATTTCTACTTTTTCTAGACATTTTGTTCTTTGCTATTGGCATTATGTATGATTCATTGCCAGGTATGGCAATAAACCACTGGTGTGAACAAGCATTGGTAAAGCTTATAGGTCTGCCCCTTGAGCAGGTCCTGCAGACAGAGGCAACATGAGGGCACCAATGCAGGCATTCACACGCACACACACAAATCATTTACCCACGCTGATATGAAAAGGAATCGCACAACACCTACAGACATCAATAAACATAAAACAGCTACATAAATTCAAATGTACAGAGACCAACATACATAAAGGCAGCCATGCACGCACACAGTCCTTTGAGACCCATACTGCTAAACCTTGGCATACACAAATCATGCTGTTAACGCACACACACACACATATTTATTTACATACAAGTTCAAGTAACTTATAGAGGGTTAGATACAAACATATAAAACATGGGCCACTGAAATTAACTGGCCCCAAATTATGTGACATGTGCTTGGCCTACTGCACCTTTTAATCTGCTTGTCTCTTTCTCAGGCATACCCCCTTATCAAGTCTAAGTATGTCTACCATTCCCAGGGGTTAATGTCAGATGAGTATCAAGGTTTAGGCACAGATTACCCTTAAATTCAGTTCTTAGCATTCAGCTCAGATTTCATGTTATAGTCTCACCACATTGCAGGCCTCAGAGGTCAATATTAGCAGTGGTGGCAGTGGTTTTCAGCACACGTCGTGCTTCACTCCCGTCTCTGGGGGTTCTACGCCTGCTGGAAGCTTGACTCATGGTCCAATGTGGACCACAGTAGAATGACACCGGGAACTGCCATCTAGCATCCTTGCAGGCAGGTTTCAACTCCGCCGAACAGAGGACCTAGTTCTGGATCACAGGTGAGTTGCAGTTAGTGGGTCACCAAGGTCAGAGGTTACAGCAGTGTGAGGGCAGCCACCGCAGGATTTCAAGGTTCAGTAGCACAGCATCACTTGGGTGGAGTCTTTGAACTGTAGTTGCAGAGGAGGTAAGGCTTTAGTCGATTGACATTGGACAGTCCCTGGGTTCTCATATGACACCTCTGCCCAACAAGTCATTCACCTCTCTGCACCACTTTGTATGGCCCACAGTATTTATTCTCCAAAGCTTTGGAACAAGTGGGATTCAGCACCAATACTTCCTACCCATTCTTGTATTTAATCAGTATTGCTTTCTAGTCTAACCATTACTTCATCAGCTCTTGGCTGGCCTGAAAGTTTTTCTTTGCTTGACCCAGGCATTCCATCATCAACTTCACGCGGCCAATTACATAGTCCACCGTACCCTTCTGAGGTGAATCAGAAGTAATTTTTCACCCCTCTCTAATCAAAGTGATAAGACCATGCACTGGGTGACCAAACAGAAGTTCAAAGGACCTGAAACCTACTCCCTTCTCTGGAATCTCTCAGTAAGTGAATAAGAGGCATGGCAGGAGAGGATCCCTCTCTATCCAGAGGTTCACTACCAGAGTTCCTTCTTTTAAGGGTCTTCTTTAAGATCTCCACTAATCCCTTGGTTTGTGTTTGGTGAGCTCTGGCCCTGACCTTGACTCCAGCACCTGGTCTGCTTTGGTTATCTCATTCTCCTGTTCATCTGGAGCAGGGACAAATACAATTTTGACCAGTGCCTTCTCATAGTCATCCACAATACTGATACTCTTTGCTCTGGTCTCTATACATCGAGAATGGTTCCAGTCTAACTCTGATATGAATGGGCAGCCTGTGCTCTGTTCAAAACAGCTGATGTTGTCCATGCAATGTAGACTTCTGTTCTTGGAACTAAACCAGGAGCAATCAAATAATCACCCAAGAGACCTTACTTCTCTCTAATCCCAACATCAACAATGAATGACTAATTGATTTCCACCTAAACTTCGGCAGTCAGATATTCCATGCCATCTCCGCTGGCTAATATAGCTCTGCTATTGACACCAGGGAGAATATCTTCAGGTTTGGGAAACTTCCTCTCAAACATAGTTCTATTATGTTGTGTATCTCTTAGGGCAGGAACCTTCCTCCCTTTGATATTAGCTCCTAATATACAAACCCCACTGTCTTTTGGTGTGTGTGCCTAAATGCATCTTGGGCTTTTTCCCAAATGTCTGTAGCCATTAGGTTGAGTGCTACACGGTCCTTGTGGGGCCTTTTACCAACAGTCTGTACACTCACTAAGATGTGTTCAGGTGATACAGGGTCTATCACCAGACAGTCTCTTTTGCAATGCCGCTCATTGTAACACCTAAAAAAAGTTATCACTTTAGGCCTGAAGAACCTTCCTGTCATCCCCTTTTCATTGTGTTGTTTCTGTTTCTGTCTCCCTTTTGAACCTTGGGAATTGCCCTGGCTCACCTACCCCTTTGGTTTGTAACTGTCTGTTGAAAATTCCTCCATCCTATTGCCTTTGAGACGTGCTACTCCAGCCCTTTGTTAACACTGTCAGTCAACCACTTCTCAGCCAATACTGCAAGTTTCTCTGGCTCTCTCTCTGTCTGACCTGAAAAGTATCACCAAGCAGGGCACTCCTCCTTGATTGACATGTCACCATCAACTGTTTTAGAGAATGAAAATCCTTGACCTCCTTCCCCATCATCCACTCATTCCAGTCACGCTTTATACATTAAATCCATGTTTCAAAAAGAACACCATCCACTCTAGCAGTCTAGTAACCACAATCTTGATCCAAGCCAATCAGGAAAACTTGGCAATAGTACAATATAGCTTTAATCAAATCAGAAATCCCAAGACCATAATACAGAAGTGAGTCAGGCTTATACAAAAATGCACATAACATAATAATAATAGACCTTCATTTGATATAGCCTGACAAATACAAAAATACCATGTTATGTTATGTTATCAGTTTGTGTAAGCGCGACAGCTGCCCCAGCAAAGAGGCGTCCCGGCGCTGGTAGATCAATGAATGCAGTGTTGATAGAAGCAGGCCAAGCTGGGACAGGCAGCCCTAAGGAGGAGGAAACAGAAAGGTTTTGACGGCTTTCCAAAAGGCAGATAGGTTCTCCATACCGCGGATGCCCACCGGCAAGGAGTTCCAAAGCTTGGCTTCCAGCACCCGGAAGGAGCGACCACCAATGCGGCATAGCTTGGTACGAGGTACAATCACTTGAAGTTGTCCCAGTGAGCGCAAACTACGCTGGGGCACATAAGGAGTAAGAAGCGGACACAGTAGGTTTGGGCACCTGGATTTAAGAATCTTAAACGCCAGTCAGAGAGATTTGAACTGGATTCGAGAATCAACTGGAAGCCAGTGCAGCTTTCTGATTGTAGCTCTGGCAGAGCAGCAACGAGGAAGGCCTACCAAGGTCCTTGCTGCAGAGTTCTGAACTCTCTGCTGGTTAGACCTGAAGAACTCTGCTGGCAAGACTTCAACCTACATTTAGAAACCAAAACAGTTTCTGATGAATCCCACAATGACTAATCATAAAATTCCCGGATCCAACAAATGCCCCATAATACACACTTTGAACTGGAAAATAGGCGTAGGAAGAATAGGCAGTTTACTCTTCTCCAACTGTCCCAGAGGCTCTTAAGAGATAGCACAATCCTCATGCCTCTCTCACCTAAACACACTTTGCCCCAGAGTCCCAAACAAGCACAGCAGTTATCACCTACTTACCAAAGACAAGATTACTGCAGAACCAAGCCCCCAGACAAAGAATCGAACATGCACCATACAGTGGAAAAGGTCCGCTGAACAATTGTGACGCAGAGGGCGAACAGCACCAGCTGTAATCAGTTTTGCAAAATCCCTTTTTGTAATGCACAAAACAAATTTAGCAAGTCAAAAGACTTATTCTGGCTCGTGAAATGGGTTTTGCTAACCATACCGAATAGCAATTTGGAAGAGGCGTAAAAGGGGCATTCCTTCCAAATTGCCATTCAGTATGGTGTGTTTCAATGCTTTGGTACACAAATTTCAGTTGCAAAGGCCCAAAGGACTGCTGCCTGCCCCTTGTTATTCTCCAAAATGGGAAACCTATTTTTTAAGCAGCACCAGTTCCTTAAAGGAACACAGGCTTCTCTATAAAATAATATTTTTGTGTTGAATGACAGGGATGGTGGCCTGCTGTCAGTTGCGGGCCACCATCCCTTTGATTGCAGTCAACCATAGGGGGTTCAAATATTGCAACCAGCCTAATGAATATAAATTAGGTATGGTGTTCTGAAATCCCCTGATAATGGTGATTTACAAATTGACCTAGAAGTCCATAAATTGGTTCACAAAATACTGTTACATCCGTATAAAAATCAGGAGGCTATTTGCGACCACTAAAAATGGTACCTTTGTACATCTAGCCCTTAGTTCTCTAATGAACGCTTGGCAGAACTGCGGATGAATTGGTGCCCTCACACCACCAAAATAGCTTTCATGAACCAGAAAACCACTGGGAAAAGAGGCTTCCCTCACTTAATAGTAAAATCTACCATGTGTGGAATTATATATGCACATAGGTTTTCCATACTAGAACCATTAAGTTGAGGTAATATTGTTCAGGTCTCTTCTTGAAATCTTGTTTTAGGAAATTTGTAAAAAATAAGCCCTCATTAGGGTTCGAGCAACTCATGTACATGTCTACTTAAAGTCTATCCATACTATGGCCTTCATTGTAACCATAAGTAAGCAATTAGAAATACATCCATGAGATCTAGCTTGCCAAGTAATTTTATGGAATTTTAACACTGTATAAGAGTTACACTTACAGGCATGTGCGATGGCCATTTACAGATGATGCTTTTAAAACTAGATCTATTGTAGGTGAATTTCTGAAGAACGGTTAAACCCTATGGACTCAACGAGAATGGAGTGTGGTCTTTTTTTTTTAATTAGTTGCTTCATGAATCTAGAGAAGGGTATGAAACAAAAGAGGGAAAGACTACAAGTTTCACAAGGCCACAAAAAAGTTAACTTATGGACAATGAGCCTAAAAGGTCACATGTGGAAGAGAGGAATGTTTGACTTTGGCACTCAGTGATGACAATGCTGTATGTGGAGAGCGGTATGCCCTTCCTTAATATCCAAGAGTGGTTCACTGCAGGTGTTGAAATCTTACATTTAATATTTGAATGTCGATATACATTCATCAACATGATTAAATGAGTAATCATGCTTAAACATAAAAATAGGAGCATGTTTCTAACTTTTCTAGGACTTTCTCCTAGACCACATTAACATTTACATTTGTGTTGAAATATTTAAAATAAAATCACACTTTTAATATTAAATCGACATGCAATAACAAGAACCAGGTGTCTGAAAGGAATAGAATTTTCATTTTACAATAAAATCAGGGATTGTATGCGGTAAAGGGCAGTTCATTATCCTTCTTGTTGGCCCAAAAAAGGGCTACCCTCTCAGTAGTTGCAGTGTCATCCTGTACAAACAGTGTTATACATGTGAAGTGTGTAAGGTGTCTACTTCAGATGATCTCAGATTGAGATAAAAAAAACTATCCAGAAGGTAAAATAATCCTCCTTTTCAATCTGACAGTGCTTGCTTGAAGATGGAGAAATCCTCAGTTTTTAAAACATTAAATAAATAAAAACAAAAGGGGCAGGTCCTGGAGGATGTGGTCCCTGGGGCCAAAAATTGCAGGGGAGAAGGGGATGCTCGAAACCCCCCTCCCTTTTTTCTTGTAATATTTTTCTTAAAAGGTAAGCTCTGGGGTTTGGGATCCGCAGACCCACAATGGTGCGCTGCTGGTTGGGGGATGAAGTACCCTTTGCTACTGAGGGTCCTTGGGGCCAGCAAGGCCGCCTGTTACCTTCGGTAAGTCACACACCGTGGGATTGCTGATAGGTGGTGGAGGCCACACCCCCTTTCACCACCACTCCTCAAAAATGTCTCTTGGTGCACTGCTGGTGGGGGGATGAGGTCCCCTTGCCTTCTTAGGGCCTTCAGACAAAAGTGGACTTCTTCCCCCAACAAGGAGTGTTGGAGAAAGGGGGCGTGATCTCTGACCACCTCTCAGCAATCCAGCTGTGTGGATCTTACTGGAGGTAACAAGAGCACTAGTTGGCCCCCACGGACCCTCAATAGTCAAGGGGACTTCAACCACCAACTAGTAGTGTGCCAGGATGCACGTTTGCAGACTGGTGGAGAAATGGAGCGTGGTCACCGAAAACCTCTCAGCAAATCTCCAGTAAGTCCCACCCAGCGGGATTGCTAAGAGGTGGTCAAAGGCCACGCCCCCTTTCTCCACCACTCTGCAAACGTGGTTCGTGATGCACTACTGGCTGGGGCATGAAGTTCACTTTACTGAGGGACTTTGGGGACCAGGAAGCCCTCCTGGTACCTCCCGTAAGTACTACACAGTGGGATTCCCTTTTCTCCACCACTCTGCAAACAAGACTACTAGTTACAAAGCCATAGAAATTCACTGTAAAAAAAAAGGGATACAGGGACGTTATAGTTAGGAATTAGCGTTTAAAAACAGGGATGTAATAGTTAGCAAATAGAATTTTAAAAACCTTGGAAATTCACTGAAAAAAAACAAAAGCTACGGGGTGTTATAGTTCGGGTCAGATTTCGCTCGTACAAAAGAAGAGACATTTGGTAGTTATAGTTACCAAAGCTAAATATAACTTACGAGCCTGAAATGCACTGCTTATGACCTCACATATTACATCACTCATTACCTGGTCTGTGACATCAATGATGACAGCTCAAATGAGATGTTTTGCCTTTCTAATAGTTTTTCTGTCCTCTGTTTTGTCTTTCCTGTTTATTTTTCCACACTATATTTTCCCACTGGAAAGCCAAGGGGACAACTATCTCCCCGGGGCTTTCTGATACTAATTTAGGCGGCCGCTGGGAAAACCCCTCCTTTTAGCTCCATGAGGCCTGTGGATGTCCACCTCCCTGGGGCCAAATACTTTCTTTAAAGTGGGAGCGTGCCCCCTTCCCCAGGCCAATTTCTGCCCGGGCCCCCCTCCCCTGAGGCACACCTTAATTCAATGAGGAAGGGGTGCATCGTGGCCCCCACCCCGGGCCAATGTCACCCCCCCAGGGCCCAGTCACCAACATATAGTAGAGAAGGACCATGTGGCCCCTCCTCCCTTGGCTGGTTTTGACCCTGGGGACGCCAACCTCTGGGGGCCTGGCATCTTCATTGAGGGTACCTTGGAACCCACCCAGGCACCTAGTCACCCCCATTGGGGATCCGGGGGAAGTCTCAAGGCCCACACAGTCCCTGCTGGCTACATGCAACTTCTTGCCTATGAGAGAAATCGTTTCGTCTGTTTACCTGCCCACTTGAAAGTGGGCAGGGAAACAGATGGAAACTCAAATCCCAGCAAGAAGGAGCAGTTTCGTCTTTGCCCTGACTTGATGGGAGCTAACAAAGCTCCCACCAAGTCAAGCGTACAGCTATGTCCCAGGTATTGCCATTTCAGGTAGTGGACGTGCTAGTTGTTTTTGGGCCATATGCATATAATGGGGCACGCTGCACAGTTGCGAGAAGCAGGCATGCTGTGGGCGTGCCGAAGGCACATCAAAGGTATGCCTGTATGTGCCCGTCAGCGTCCCGTAAGGGGCCAGCACCAGCTATGCTGCCTGTCGGCCCTCAGTAAGTAACACAACTATTCGGGATAGTAAAGATTTCTTTCTGAGTCGTGCACCAAAGTCAGTATGTATGAGGTCAGAGCCTTGGACAAATTTTCTATTAACCGTCCATGCCTCCACTGTCATTTTCAGTTTACATCTACATTTGGGGGTGATGCCTTGTCCCCTTCTTCGAGGCAGAAGAATGCTAAGTTGCAGTTTTCAGCAGCCATGATTAACGCTCCCTCGGTGCACAAACACGCTGATAATATTTATGATCATTTAAGTGAGGCTAAGCCTGATAAACTTGACTTATTATATCTGACAGAAACTTGGCTTTTGGAGTTCTTTAACCCAATCATTACATTGGCTATTCCAAATGGTTATAGAATTCATAGAAAGGATCGCCTAGTGGGAAGGGGAAGGAGGCATAGTGGCAATTCTCAGAGATGACATAGGCGCCCGATTTTTTTAATTTCGAGTCTAAGGGGAGTTGAGGCAACAGGTTTTTGTATAACGCTATCACACCAGCCCTCCATTGCAGGAGTGCTATTATACAGCCCTCCTGGGCCTGCTGGCCCGTTTTTGTAATCCCTCAGAATTACAATAGCAAATCTAGCACTGAGATACTCTCAATTCATTCTTCTAGGTAATCTTAATCTCATATGGATAAGATCAACCACAGTGAGGTAGTTGAACTAAAAGAATTGATGATGTCTTTAGACCTCACCTATTTATTCAGTCCCACTCACCAAGCTGGTCATGCATTTGACCAGTTATTTTCTAATATATCTCTGATGGCTGAGGATCCACTGCCTCATTTGGTCAGATCACTTTCTTATCAAATTCTCCTGATCGGCCCCCATGAAAGTCCCTATCCACCCTTCGGACCCCTTGATCACAAGGAGAGCCTTTAATAAAATCCCACTGTAGGAATTTTATTATATTTTGGAAGACCTTGCTCCTTCTTAGGTTGATCAGGTGAAACTGATGTTCTAACAGTAGACAACTGGAGTACGGAGGATACGGAAAAATTAGCCCCACCTCTTACCTTCGGATGTATGACGTTAGAACGCATACATTGACAATGCAAAGAATTAAGCTCTCTAGTCCTTGGCTCTCAAACAGCCTTATAGCTGAGAAGAAAAAATGCAAAGCTTTAGAAAGGCAATGGAGGAAAGGCTATAACCTGAAAGATAAGGTTATAAACTGGCGCAAAAATGTATCATGCTGATATTAAAACTGCAAAACAAGAGTTCCTTGAGGTCAAAATCATGGGATCTGATCACAAAACAAGAAAAATCTTTACCCTAGTTAAAAAGATTTTCACATCCAGAGCTATTATCAACTCTCATCAACCTGTTAATACTTGGTGTGAACAGCTTGGATCCTACTTTCAAGCAAAAAATCTATTAACTCAGGCTAGTCTCTCCTCTGGCTTCCCACCAAATGATGAGATTCTTGACATGATACTGAGCACTAGGATTCCACTTATCAAGGTGTCACTATCTATCTTTGAGCCTATCTGGGTGGAAAGCTTCCTGATGGTGTTAGATACTCTAAAATTGGGCTCTTTATCTGATCCTTGTCTGCCCAATGTATGTGTGCTATGTGTATCTGTAATAAAAGCGCTAGTGAATAAGGTGTTACATTAATCTTTAGAGGCAACTAGAGTTCCGATTTCTTAAAAGTAAGCACAATTTTTGCCTTTACTAAAGAACGCCTCAGCAGATCCTGAGACTTTCAAATTACAGACCAATATCTCCGCTCGCAGCATTTTTCAAGATACTGGAGAAGCATGTTAATCTTCAACTCTCCAGGTACCTCAATCAATCAATCAATCAATCAGGTCATTTGTAGAGCGCACTACTCACCCGTAGGGTCTCAAGGCGCTGGGAGGGGGGGGGGTGCCGCTACTGCTCGAACAGCCAGGTCTTGAGCTTCTTCCTGAAGGAGAAGTGGTCTTGGGTCAGGCGCAGATTGGTCGGAAGTGAGTTCCAGGTCTTGGCGGCCAGGTAGGCGAAGGATCTTCCTCCTGTTGTCGCTCTTCGGATGCGGGGGACGGCGGCGAGGGCGTGGTTGGTTGATCTGAGGAGGCGCTTGGGAGTGTAGAAGTTGATCCGGTTGTTGAGGTAGCTCGGGCCTTGGTCGTGTAGGGCTTTGTGCGCGTGGGTGAGGAGCCGGAAGGTGATTCTCTTGTTGACCGGGAGCCAGTGCAGATCTCTCAGGTGTCCGGAGATGTGGCTGCGTCGGGGGATGTCGAGGATGAGTCTCGCCGAGGCGTTCTGGATCCGCTGGAGTCTCTTCTGGAGTTTGGCAGTGGTTCCGGCGTAGAGGGCGTTGCCGTAGTCCAGTCGGCTGGTGACGAGGGCTTGGGTGACCGTCTTCCTCGTCTCGGTGGGGATCCACCGGAAGATCTTACGTAGCATGCGCAGGATGTTGAAGCATGACGAGGAGACGGCGTTGACTTGTCTGGTCATGGAGAGGGAGGAGTCCAGGATGAATCCCAGGTTGCGTGCGTGGTCCGTCGGTTTGGGTGCGGTGCCCAGGGCGGGGGGCCACCAGGAGTCGTCCCAGGCGGAGGGCGTGGAGCCCAGGATGAGGACCTCCGTCTTGTCTGAGTTCAGTTTCAGGCGGCTGGTCGTCATCCATTCGGCTACGTCTCTCATCCCTTCGTGCAGGTTGGCTCTGGCGGTGGCGGGGTCGTTGGTCAGGGAGAGGATCAGCTGGGTGTCGTCGGCGTAGGAGATGATGTTCAGGTTGTGTTGGCGTGCGATGGCCGCGAGGGGGCTCATGTAGACGTTGAAGAGGGTTGGGCTCAGCGAGGATCCTTGGGGTACGCCGCAGATGACTTTGGTGGCCTCTGACTTGTACGGTGGTAGGCGGACTCTTTGTGTTCTTCCGTCGAGGAAGGAGGTGATCCATTCCAGTGCCTTCTCCTGGATTCCGATGTTGCTGAGGCGCTGTACTAGGGTGCGGTGGCAGACAGTGTCGAAAGCCGCGGAGAGGTCCAGGAGGATGAGGGCCGCTGTTTCTCCGTTGTCCATCAGAGTTCGAAGGTCGTCGGTGGCGGCGATGAGGGCGGTCTCGGTGCTGTGGTTCGCTCGGAAGCCGGACTGTGAGGGGTCGAGGGATCCATTCGTCTCGAGGAAGGCGGCCAGCTGTTTGTTGACGGTCTTCTCGATGACTTTGGCCGGGAACGGGAGGAGCGAGATGGGACGGTAGTTCTTGAGGTCGGTGGGGTCTGCTGTGGGTTTCTTGAGGAGAGCGCTGAGTTCGGCGTGCTTCCAGCTCTCGGGGAAGGTGGCGGAGTCGAAGGAGGTGTTGATGATGTCCCGCAGGTGGGGTGCGAGGACAGCGTCGGCCTTGTTGAAGACGTGGTGAGGGCAGGGGTCAGTCGGAGATCCGGAATGGATGGAGTTCATGGTGCGGATGGTGTCTTCGGTGCTGATCGGGGTCCAGGTGCGGAGGGTGGTGGATGGTGGCGTCGTTGCGGTTGTGGCTTGCGTTGGTTGGTTGTTGAAGCTGTTGTGTATGTCCGTGATCTTGTTGTGGAAGTAGGACGCGAGGGAGTTGCAGAGGTCTTGCGACGGGGTGATGTCGTTGTTTCCGGCGTTGGGGTTGGAGAGCTCTTTCACGATGTTGAAGAGTTCCTTGCAGTTGTGTGCGTTGTTGTCCAGCCGGTCCTTGTATGCATTTTTCTTGGTGGCGCGGATCAGTTGGTGGTGTCTCCGGGTGGCGAGCTTGAGGGTGGCCATGTTGTCCGTCGTTGGTTCCCTTCTCCAGGCTTTCTCGAGGGCTCGACAGTTCTTCTTGGAGCACTTGAGTTCGTCGGTGAACCATAGTGTTTTTCTGCTGCAGGATCTGCTGGGCGGGGTCCTCAGAGGGGCGAGTTCGTCCGCGCAGTTGCTGATCCACTTCGTGAGGTTGTCGGCGGCCTGGCTGGGGTTCGCTGAGTTGGCGGGCGGGTGCTGGCTCAGGGAGGCGGTGAGCTGGTCGGCTGTGATCTTGTTCCAGCTTCTTCGAGCAACCTGTTGCTGGAGGTGGTGGATCCAAAAATGTGGTCCACCCCAACCAGTCAGGGTCTAGACCCCACATTAGTACCAAATTGCTCTCTTGTAGGTTAGCAAATACATCTAAAGCACATTGGATGGAGTGGGAAAGGCGTTGCTGAAAATGCAAGACTTATCTGCAGGCTTTGACATGGTTCCCCCTTCCAGCCTCCTTGAGGACTGGCAGTCAGTTGGAATAGTGGGTCAGGCCCTGAGCTGGCTTCCCTCATTTTTAGAGGGATGCAGCCAGCAGATCTGGATTCCACCCTATTTATCAGAGCCTAATAAGTTGATAGTGGGAGTGTCCCAGAGTTCCGCTCTGAGCCCTACATTATTTAATGTGTATCATACCCTTCTTGCTCAGTTAGCTTAAGTGTAATGCTGAGAAGACAGAGATTCTCTTTTTTGGAGACATCTCACTAAACAGCTGGCAGGTTATTTGGCCTGCAAAAGCCTCTCATCCTGGCCCTTAAAATGGCACAGTGAGAAACTTGGGGTTGGAATTTGTTGACCATCTGTCATTTAAGCCAAAAATAAAATCTGTGGTGAGTACATGATTCAGGGTTTTTCGCACACAGAAAACATTCTTACACTTACTGTCTCTCTCTGCAAAATAAACAGTCATTCTGGCTCTCATTACATCAAGACTAGATTATGGTTATGTGCTTTACCTGGGTCTGTCAGAATACCTCCTATAGAGATTGCAGATGGTGCAGAACATGGCAGCCCGCCTCCTTTTGAAACTGCCTTTGAGATTGCATATATCCCCACATTTGTGAGCTCTGTACTGGCTTCTGATCATGAAAATAATTGTGTACAAGGCGCCAGTCTTGACAAATTGGGCCATCTATCCATGCGGGGCTGTGTACCTCAGAGCCAGGTTCAGCTTTCATTTTCCTACCTGAAATCTGAGATCTGCCAATAAAGGATTGCCAGTGATTCCTAAAATGTGGAAGACTGGAGTAGGAGGTATATCCTTGGCTTTTCTGGGTGCCACTGCTTTGAACAAGCTCCAATTAGAATTTCATGCCGTCTTCTATCAATCAGCCTTTAAAAACAGGCTGAAAACTTGGCTATTTAACAAAGGTTGAACAATGGTTTTCTAACTTCTGACCTTTGGTTACTGTCCCGGGACACTCTATGGAGTAGCTGTGAGAATTATAAGTCTAATTTCGTTCATTCATTCTTCTTGATGGCATTATTTCTGACATAATTTAGGGTGGTTTGAAATCAGTCCCTAAAGTAAGCAATTGTTGCCCTGTGGCCAACCTGAGGTTCTAGGACAGGTGCACTTGTCTTCTCAGTGTATTGATTAGCTACTAACCCACAGGACAATTTACCATTATTGACTTCAGTGCACCACCAGAAAATCAGAATATAGTGCATCAAGGTTGAGTTTATATCCCAATCTTAAAAAGAACTATTGGAAAAACATTTTCGGGATATCTCCCACTTATAATTTTATGTAGTTTGCCACATATAACCTTGGAACATGTACATTGTGCATGCAGCCTTTTTACAGTCCTGTTAATTTCAGGAAGTCTCATTTACCCTAGAAGAGAATGATTGCCCTCAGCCCAACTTCTCTGAGCCTACTTTTTACTGTTACAAATTCCATTGGGTTCACTGCTTTAGTTTATCTTACAATTATGAATCTTTTTTCAGAAGGAAATGTTAACTTCCATCAGCACTTCAGCATTTTATGTTATTGAAAGCAATTTCTTCTTCAATAATTCTAGGTAAGGATGCATTTTGACATCTATGAAAAGTGGAATGATTTCTATGAAATTGTGGGACTTGCGCTTAAAAAAAGAAGTTGACTGAAGCTCTGCATTTAGGTATTCTAAAGGTAACCGGATATGAAACAATTGCATCACATGCCCCCATTGTGTTCTTACATTCATTCAAACTGGTAGGTTACTGCTTTAATAATCAACATAGATCTGCAGGATTAAAGCCTTATCTACTTTAATTAATGGGTCTTTATCCATGAAACACAATGTGTAATTCTTAACATTATTACCTTGTAATGTACATCCTTGGACTGCTGTCACATACACAAAGGTTACACATGCAACTTGCAAATAAAGAGACAATCACTCTTTGCATCTTAAATGTATTGAACTGGAATAATCCCCTAATCCCTTGCTGGATATTGTCCCTATAGTTTATCTTGATGTGCAGTTTATTCCTATAAGTACCAGACCGTCTGTCCTGGTCTCCAGTCGAAGGACATCAGTTCCTCCGGCTTCTAGCTGCTATTCCTGAGACAGTGCTAGCTGTTTAACCAACATGAGGATCCTTCTCTTTTCAGCGCTGCTGGTCCTGGCAGCAGCCAAGGCATGGCATGGTGGTAAGTGCTCCCTCTCCAAGTCTGTCCATAGACCATTTCTTGGAGGACAAAATTTGATGACCAAAAATGACCCTCGCTATGAAAAATTAATAGAATTCAGGTAATCAGTGTTGAAACCAGAAACTCCCTCCCTTGAGAGGCCATTACAACCACCACCTCCTGCAGACTGTTTACTATTTTTCATGAATGCCTCTGTAGTTATGAATCAATATGAAGCGCAGGTGCCACTCTTAAGGGCTTACAAAGTTCACAGTGAAATCAATTCTTAAAAATCTGGTCACCTTCTTTAGTGTGGAGTGGAAACTGATAATACCTTCTCGACACTCACAGTGATAAAAATGTCAGACCTTGACTCGAAGAATAGGCGTGGCCCAATATTCACCCAGTGACTATAGTTATAGATATGTAGAAGTTCTTGCTCAAGATCAGTTTTGGAATGTAGAGGGCAGCCACCTGTTTCTCTATAGACAAGAACACATTGTGCATGTGTCAAATGGCATTTGTTTGATGACAGAGAGTCTTGGTTCCAGATGTACGACCCTATTTTGCATGCGCAAACGGGGTTGAGTCCCGTTTTCGCATGTAAAATACAATAGGGCCATGTGCAAACCCTATTTAGTGAGTCACAATTATTTTGCGACTCACTAAATAGGATTTACGACTCGCTATTAGGAAGGGGCTTTCCAAGGGCGTCCCTTCCTAATAGCGACTCGCTACCCTATGTAAGAATGTTTTGCGACCACAATTGCAGTCGCAAAATACTTGCAATTTACTGCCCTCTTCGAGAGTGTGGTAACCCATTTGTGAATGGGAATGCAGGGCAAAATATTTTAATGGGGCAGGCAGGGGTGCCAAGGACCACTACCTGCCCTTAAAAATGAAATTAAAACGTTTCATTTATCTTTTTAAAGGCATCCCCTTTTCCTTTAGGGAAATTGTCTGCATTAAAAAAACTGCTTTATTTAAAAGCCTTTCCAAACATGCAGGTCTGCTGAGCCCAGCAGGCCACCATTCCTGGGAGGGCCGGCCATTCCGATGGGGGTCTCAAATTGCGAGTGCCTCATGAATATTGATGAGGCATGCAATTTGCGACCCCATTGGGAATCGCAAACAGTGTCTCTGACACTGTTGTACATAGCATTTTGCGAGTCGCAAATTGCGACTTGCGACTGAGAGCAATTTGTGAGTCGCAATGTGCTATTGTCGTACATCTGGCCCTTGGAGCTGTAGATTATGAGCATTATTGTCTCCCATGATGTATCTCCTAGTGTGTCTGTATGAAAGAACTATGGCGTTGAACAAAGGCCCCAGTGTAAGAGGAAGCATAACAAGTATTCCCGGGCAGCCCCATTGCCTTCTAAGCACGGTTGAAGTCTAATCAAGACTTTTCAAGGTGTCCAGCACACTACCACTCCATACTGACTACTGTTCAAAGTCTTTCCAGAATCTCAATTACCAAACCAGCATTTTTTTTTAATGGAATTTTATATAGCACAAACTTGACCCGAAGGTATCGGGTATCAGTGCACTTTACACAAGCACCAGTTGCGTTACATGAGGACACATTCATTTTTGTTGAGCACGGGGCGATTAAGTGATTTGCCCAGATTCACAGGACGTTGCACGTCCTTGCAGAGACTTGCAGCTGTCTTTTTAGCACTTGATTCTGAATGCCAAAGCCTGGGCATCACTGCAAAGAGCTGTGGCAAAATGCATCACAAATGTGCCCCACCTGTATAACACTCTGGGGGTCTAAATGGATTTTTGGACCAGGCATCTGTCTGCCCATCAAAGATTAGCCTTCACATGCCATGCAAATCTGCCCACAAACATTATTTTTCCCTATATGTTTTGTAACCTAAATTGTTTTGCATCTGATAAGACCTCTTACCCCCATCAAAAAGGACTTGCGTTTTGTCACCAAATTATGGTAAACTACTACTTACTTCCACATCTTTAACACTTTAATGATACATGTGTGCACTGTGTCAATGTTAACTGCAGCCACACATTAGTTACTATTTACAACTCTACGGGTACATGTGCAATAGCCACCAGTCCACCCTCTACCTCTCATTATGAAAGGTGTACCTGCATTTACTACTCACATCTGATCAGGCTTCCTCACTGCAGTTAGCCTTTTGAGCATACAGCCTGAAATCAATTCTATCTGTGTCACAAATGCAGTCTGCAGTCATGCTGACCCACACATCCCATGCAACTAGTGTTAGTCAGCGGTGTATTGGTGGGTTTTTGTGAGTGTGAAGATGTAAGGTCTTTCAGATGTAATATTCACCCCATCCATGGTTAGCTTCCAAATTGTCCTCTTGGCCTCAGCAATGGTTGAGTTGAGGAGGCTTCAACCTACACTTTGCCGATGACCCCTTTTTTCAATGCTGTACCTGAATCCCTTTGCCTCCTAGCCACCACTTCTTTCCTTTGTTATCTAGCCAGTGCTGATGCTTTTCTCTAACCATTCCCCTACCCACTGCCTCCGCAGCCTCCCTCTGGTGACCCTTAGTATCTCACCAGTCACTTATGTGCAGCTGCTACAGCATCCCAAACCCTTCCAACCAGTGTCTCGGCCCGTCTCCCACCAACCACTACATCAGTCTCTTACCCAGTGCCATCCAGTATCTCTCACCAGTTTCCTACCCCTCCTCCCTCAACCTCCCACGCAGTCTCTCAATATGCACAACACTGGCTCTAATGCCTCAAACTCCTCTGTGTTGGCTCTATGTGGTATGTTCCCACCTGCCATTGGATGGTTTGTTAGAAACACACATTCAAAGCCACTAGAGCAACCTAATGGGACTGAGTTCAAGAAGTGCAGAGGGTGCTTTGTTTTTTTATTACTGTTACAATTGCAGTATAGACACCAAGAAGACTCTTCTACAACTCTTATTGGCATAAATAAGCACACGAATAGTGTGTGAACAACTATATCTGTGTCCTATTTTTAGTTGTGATTCTACAGTGCCATATTCAGATGGTGCTTACCAGTCTTGGGTTCAGGAAAGGGCAGTATTAACGAGTAGTGAGAGGTGTAGGGTCCAGGGATGAGAAGAGCTAATGTATATATTTGTAATGTATAAATATGACACAATATTTTTTAATTTGATGTGCAGTTGTGATTTACGTTGTAATGGAAAATGTGATTCTTGTGAATGAGAGCGCATTGTGTAGTCGTTGTGGTACATACATGGAAAATGTAATGTGTGGTGTTGGTGTTCTTTATAGTAACCATGTCCTTAATGGTAATATGCAAATGCAATCCATTAAAAAAAAAGGATCAGCACTACAACAAAGTAATATACAGTATTAAGAATGAGCTAAGCTCCAATAAGGTAAATTATAATGCATTATTACATCAACACATTAAAACAGTAGTGGATAGTCATGTTAAAGGGTGTTAAGGTTCTGGTGTGGGTAGCGTTTAGGGATAGTAAAGGATTTCTCTGGTTCAGGGATGGCAGAGTGAAGGAGTAGTAAGGAGTTTTAAGCCTCTGGGACAGTTTCGCATAAGGGTTAGTAAGAGATTTTTAGGGTTTAAGGAAGAGTGGGCTAAAGGGGTAGTTCAGAGTTTGTAGGGTTGAGGGATGAGTAGTAATAATGGGTGACCAGTAGATTTTCGGTTTAATGGACAGGTAGTGTATTAGAGTAGTAAGGGTTTTTAGAGCTCAGGGATGATAGTGCTAGAGGGTAGTAAAGAGTTTCAGGTGTTGGTAGTGTTAAGGAGATTATCGGGTTTATTGAAGCAATGTGCTAAGGGGTCGTTAGGGTTTTTCTGTTCCTGGAAGGGTAGTGTTTTGGGGAAGTAATGTTATGTGACGGTTAATAAGGGGATCAGGGATGTCATTTGAGATGTCATCAGTGATGTCATGAGTGATGTCACTGACCATGTCATGAGTGATGTAATATGTGACATCATCAGCAGTGCATTGCGGGCGCGCGAGTTATAGTTAGCTGAACTAACTATAACAGGGGAATTTCAAAGGTTTTGTATGAGTAAAATGACCAGCTAACTATAACTGGTGTGAAACCAATGGTTTTTTCAGTGAATTTCAAAGGTTTTTAAAATGCTAATTCCTAACTATAACGTGTGTAAAACCTATGGTTTTTTCAGTAAATTTAAAAAGTTTTTTAAATGCTAATTCCTAACTATAACGTGGCTGTAACCTATGGTTTTTTCAGTGAATTTCAATGGTTTTGTAAATGACATTTTTTTAATGTAATAATTGTTATATTTTTTATACTGATTTACTATATTATTATACATTTTTTATTTTTAGATATATTATTTTTTGAATTACATTACATATTTTTAATATAAATTGATAAATGTTTGTACACCTCTCTGCAACACAGCCTCCTGATGTGTTTGCAGAGGGGGAACTAATTCCCCTTGCATACTGGGGGTCGCTGGGGGCCAACTTGCTCACCAGGAACCTCCAGTATTCCCCAGGGGGCTGCATTGCAGAGAGGTGTGATGAGGCCACACCCTTTTTTACACCTCTCTGCAGCGCAGCCCACGGGCGCGTTTGCAGAGGGGGAACTAATTCCCCTTGCATACTGGGGGTCCCTGGGAGGCAACTAGCCCCACCAGGAGCCTCCAGTATGCACCAGGGTGCTGCGTTGCTTTGCCCCGGAGGGCGGCGGTCCCCGGGGAAGTGTGGGGGGGGGGGATTTGACACTCCCCACACTTCTTTATCACTATGCCCCCACAATTTGGTCCCCCTGGGGGGTAATTTTTAAATAAACATACCGGGTTTAAAAAAAACATTTTTGGCCTTGGGGGGTCCTTGTGGGACCCCATGAGCAGGCCTAGGGGGTCAGGGTGCTTCTACCCTGCCCCCTTTTTGTGTTCCACGTGTTTGTTTTTCTGCTTTCTTGTGCCTCGGTCTACCGAGCACAAGATGGCTGCCAACACTTCCTGGTTTGAAGTGTTGAAAGCCAATGAGCATGCAGCTCGTGCTCGAGAAGTTTTAGAACTCAAAAAGGGGGCAGGGTAGAAGCACCCTGACTCCCTAGGCCTGCTCATGGGGTCCCACAAGGACCCCCAAGGCCAAATTTTTTTTTTGGTGTGGAAAATCGGAAAATCATGGGGTGCGCGCACCCCGCGATTTTTCGAATTTTTTTTTTTGCCTTGGGGGTCCCTGTGGGACCCCCTGAGCAGGCCTAGGGGGTCAGGGTGCTTCTACCCTGCCCCCTTTTTGAGTTCTACATTTTTTTTCTGCTTTCTTGCCTCAGTCTGGCTGCCATCAATTTCTGTTTTGGAGTGTTGACAGACAGTGGCAGCCAATCAGCATGAAGCTCTTGCACGGCAAGGTGCGCGCACGGTGCGCGCTTATAGATATATAATTGATTTCAACTTTAATTTTCTCAGCAACTACTAGAGGGATTTACACCATTTAAACAAAAGCGTCATCTGCGTACCAGACCCTACCATTTTCCAAAATTTGGTGTAATTCCATTCAGAGGTTCGGGCTGTAGCCGTGTCGAATCGTCCTATGGAAATTAACATGGGGAAAACACGTTTTGGGACCCCCCTTTTTTCTTGGCCTCGCTTGATGAATCTTCCCGAGACTTTCAGGGAAGGAGCGGAGTGGAGCGGGCCATCTTCTTTGAGAAATTCGCGGAGATTCATCAACCGGCGCCAAAGTTATTCCCAATAGAATGTTGCGGATTTCCTATGGAAACTAGGTCCTAACTATAACTACCTACTGGCGACCGCTAGTAGGTAATATATATATATATATATATATATATATATATATATATATATATATATATATATATATATGTATATATATATATATATATACAAATATATATATATTCACTGAAAAAACCATAGGTTATAGACCATATATAGTTAGGAATTAGCATTTAAAAAACTTTATTTTACTCACACAAAACCATTGAAATTCCATATATAGTTAGTTGCACTAACTATATATCGCGCACCCGCAATCCACTGCTGATGATGTCACATATTACATCATTCATGACATGGTCAGTGACATCACTGATGACATCACTGATGACAACATCCAGTGATTATGTGTTTCTGTAAAGTTTAAATATGTTTTACATATTGAAGAATGAGTGGATGTATAAGTGTCTGAATGAAGGTTTTAGTAGGTGCGTGATTGACTGTATGAGTGAGTGATTAAATGCGTCTTACTGAATGCACGGGTTAGTGACTAAACTGTCTGAAAGTGTGCATCAGTATGTCTGTTGTTGTGCAAGCTGCTGCATGTGTTGATCAGTAGCTATATAAGTAGCTATATGGGTTATTGATTGGTTGCACAAGTATTTGTATGGGAGACTGAGTGTGTGTATGGCTGGCTGGGAGGTGTGTGACTCTGTGCAGATCAATGTGTACTTGTATCAGTGATTCTATAAGAGAGTAACTATGTGTTAGTATATGTTTCAAAAATGTAAGGTGTTCTGTGTTTAACTGTATAGATGAGAAAATGGAAGTGTGATTGATTCTTTTCAGGACTGACTAGGTGTGTGAGTAACTCCATGGATGAGTGGCAGAGTGTGAGTGTCTGTATAGGTGTATGAGTGCATATGATAGTGTTGTAAAGATGAGTGATTGTATGTATGAATGATTGTATGAGTGAATGTGTGTGTAGACATAGGAATCAGTGAGTGCGTATGTAGTAACTAGTATTGGTGTGTCAATGGTTTCAAAAATGATACTCTCTATTTAACACTGGGTGTAACGGAGGTTATATTACAGTGTGAGGAGATGCATTGTATTATCACATGAATGATATCATCAGTGATGTGATCATTGATGTCAAGTGAGATGTCATCAGTGATGTCATTTGAGATGTCATCAGTGATGTCATCAGTGATGTCACTGACCATGTCATGAATGATGTAATATGTGACATCATCAGCAGTGGATTGCGGGTGCGCGATATATAGTTAGTGCAACTAACTATATATGGAATTTCAATGGTTTTGTGTGAGTAAAATAAAGTTTTTTAAATGCTAATTCCTAACTATATATGGTCTATAACCTATGGTTTTTTCAGTGAATTTTCAAGGTTTTGTAAATGCTAATTCCTAACTATATATGGTCTATAACCTATGGTTTTTTCAGTGAATTTCAATGGTTTTTTAATAGCAAATATCATAAGCTGTCGAATGTCAAGTACGTGGTAAGTAAAAACATTTTCGTGTTTATGCACACTGATCTGCTTTGAATGCTGCCCCCCACCCCTCATTTCTATTAGGAGTACTCTCTCTTTGCAGATAGTGAAGGGTAGTTAACGCAGCCCTTTGCCCCCTTTGTAATCCGTCGTGCCTGCTTCTCTCTCCATTTGATTGATTGTTCTCTTTGGTTCATTCTCTATTTACAAACAAGCACAGAGTCAAAATACTCTGTTTAGTCTTTGCAGATAGCGAAAAACCGTGTAAAAAAACAAAAGGAATCGAGCAAAATCAGTAGGCCACTAATGGGATCTCTTTTTGACCTCGCTAAAATAGAAACATTAGGAACAACCTGTTGAAAATAGCAATGCGTATGTACATAAGCGGCGTTCATTTGTGTTCACAGTACCCCTTGTTGATTGTTTGAATCGAGCATTGAATTGTTCGAAGTTGGTTCTCTTAAGGATCTTCTCTGCCTGCAAACGAGGAAGAATAGGAATATTCTCTCTCCCTTTGCAGATAGTGAAGGGTAGGTAACGCAAGCCTTTAACACGTCGTACCTATTTCATTCCTCATTGATTGATTGATTGTCCGAACATTGACTGTTTGGGAATTAGTTCTTTTTGGAGGTATTCCCTGTTTGCAAATAAACGTAGGAAAATCTTTGCAAGTAGTGAAAGGGTACGTAATGCGGACCTTTCTCCCCCGTTGTAATCTGTCATGCCTATCTACTCCCCACTGATTGATGCACCTGTTTCACCCGGACCATTTACTAGACATACGTCATCTGGCCCGACCAGAGAGCACCCCTAGTGAAAAGGACATATGCAATAATAACGAAGTGATCACTGTATCCTGTTAACAGAAACTTTAGCATGAAACAACCTGGAAAGAAAAGAATAGGAAATCGAAAATCAGTAGGCCACTGATGAACATGAACTTTTATTAAACAACGAACAAAGAAACGATAACATAACGTAATGATAAAACCTATTAATGTCCTAGAAACAAGAAAACGTTAGAAATATGCCAGTGGTGAGAGACCAGAAAAACAGTAAGAGAAACCAAATCACCCCTCGCTGTCCCACCGCCTGCCACGCCAAAAAAATCGATAGACTAGGGAAAATGCAAGTCAGTAGAACATCCGCCCCCACTCTGGAAACTTCCAAGGTGGGGCAGGGTTCCGGCTACGCCCAGCCGGGAGCAGCCCATATAAGGCAGGTCCTGCTGCCACGCCTCGGCCAGGAGATCCTAACGTAGGGTGTAGCCGGAGGAGAGGCCTTTACAACGCTGAACAGTTGCAGGGGGGGGGGAATGTCTCCTCGACCCTCCCCTCTCTCTCCCAGTCCGGCCGCGGTGGCCCTTGAGAGTTGCAGGTAGTCCCGCCACATGCTCTTCCGGTCCGGCCACCAACGGTCGGGGGGCCGAGGCCGACGGGATCCGGCTGCAGCCAATAAACCAAGAAACCCGTTCATGGGGCCAGAGCCAGGGGCGTCCGGCCGACATCTACCGGAAGCCCGGCCCGAAGACGGACGGGACACTTCTTCTTTCTTGTATAATTGCTGCAACAACCCTGGGGGGGGATGTCTTGCACATGCCTCCGACCCCCCCCCCCTCGTCCTCATCGCCTGGTCCGGCCATAACAAATCTCAAGCGAGACGCCGTGGGGTGCACTGGGAGGGAGAGACGGTGCGAACAGGCCTCTCCCGCCTCCCCAGGTGGAGGCTTCCCAGCTGCACCCTCAGCGCTCCAGGCGCCCGGAAAAGGGTTCTTCCACTGTGGCCATGCTGCAACGTCTCGCCCGGCAGGGTGGAGCCCGTCCGCTCATTTGACCCCGCGATCGCCAGTAGCTACCGAACTCTCAAAATGGCGGTCGACCTGGCAAGAGCGGGCCCAGCATAAAGAAATGGCCCGGTCACTGGTTGACTCCACCACCGTAGTCCTCCACGACCTTGAAGATTCTAGAGGAGCCGCGGGAGTCTCCGACCCCCGATGGGGAATGACTGACATGATCACCCGTGGAGTGACGAAACTGTATCCGCGGGACGTCGGCGCCAGCCTCACTTTGAATTACTAGAATCCTGCAGACCTCACTTCCGGTGAAAGCACAGTGTGACCCGGTAGGAAAAATTGTTGCACCCCCTCCCCTTTTTGACTGATAGTTCAAACCACCGATCCTTTCCTTTGCCCTTTTAACGGAACTTTGGACTGCCTCCCCCTCTTTTACATTTTCTAGAGAAAACAAAACATTAACCACTACAATAACATAGCAGTTGACACCAGAACTGTTTTCAAATTGAAAACCAACAACATCTTCAACAGAATCCTTTTTGTTTCTGCTGTGACCCTGCTACAGCACAGGCATTGTCCCCAGCAGTAATTCTGCAATGCCGGTAAGAATAGCTGTGGTGCCTACTGGACTCACTCACCCCCGCGGCGCCCCACGCCGTTATTTGCTGGGCGGCAACTTGCTAGACATCACTTTCGTGCCATCTAGATTTCAGCGCGTTCTGCTGCCTTGGAACTATTCGCACAACAGACCGCTACTGACAAGAATATTTCATTATTGGTGCTGTCAATTTCAATAAATCTATTGGATAATTCAAAAGAAATTGCCACGGTCTCTTCGTTGTTTAAATGTTTTTACTGTTTTTGTTTTGTTGTATATATTTATATGTTATTAAAGTTTTATATTCCTACTACTTTGTTGGAGTGCTATATATTTTTAATGTGACACATAATTGTAAAAACTTTGATGTACAAAGAGTGATTCCTGGAATCTTCCGCTTCAGGCTCGGTCCCCTCCCCAATCACAATACAGGATAGTTTTCAGATAGTAGGAACACGTGTGGTGTGACGGATCTCATCGGGTGTGGGCCTTGATCTACTATAACTCCTTTGAAGAGGGGTGATTCTTTACAGCTGGGGCCATAAACTACATCTGCAGGGCTAGCTGATAGCCTGGACAATCGGACACAGAGGAAGAGGAGTGTCAGAGGGTGCGGTAGTGAATGGGGCGAAAGGGAGGTGTCGGGCGGGCACAGTGTGATTCTCAGGGAAGAGCAGCGCAGATGGGGGGAGGTTTATTGCCCATGCATAAGACAGAGAGCGGGGGTGACCAGTGCCTGGGGAAGATGCTTGCGAGGGTGAGGAGCCATGCTACGAATCAACAGCGTGCAGAGAGTGGGTATGGTCAAGACATCTAAAATGGCTGCCGTGCACGACAAAAGTGTGGCATTTCAAAAAAGGCAAGATGGCGCAGACAATGTTTTTCAACACTTCCTCATTTCCTTCGAATCGAACGTTAACAGACGTTGGGGCATATTACCAAAGTTAAGCGATATTTATCGCTAACGATGCTTACCAACAAATTTTTTACCGCTAAGCATCATCAGAAATTATCGAAGATAAACCTTGCTATTATCAAGGTTTATCACAAATGCGATAATAAACGGCCGCAATGCATGAATATCGCTAAAAACTCAGCGATATTCATACATTACCGAGCTAATGCTCTTAGCCATGTTATCCACCTCCCATTGGATAACATGGCTAAGAACTGCTCAGGGCAGGTGTTACTTTTTGGAGATATTCGCGCTTAGCGCGAATATCTCCAAAAGTTGGTAATAGGAGATAGATATCTTGCATGTTGTAATGCAAGTTATTGTGGTATATGGAACTCATACCATAATCTCTCAGGAAAGCAGAAACTGATCCTTTTGGGACCGCCTAAAAAGGCCTAGGGGGTGAGGAGTACTCTACTTTGCCCCCTTTTCACGTTCCGAACTATTTTATTTTACTCTCTTCTGTAATTACACAAAATAGCAGCGATAAGATGCATCGGAGACACACAGTGAGAGAAAGGAGGCCGGAGATGAAGAAGAGATGTCAAATACACATTGGAGATAATATAGTGGCAGAAGGGAAGTAAATATGAGTAAACTTACCATGTAACATAAAAATGTTGCACTCTATACTATAAGTCTCATTTTATACTACAATCACTTCGCTACAACCTCATAAATTAAAAATAAAAATGAATAATGTCTCAAACAATTTTTGATTTCTAAATATAAATTTATTCTTCAGAATTTTCTAAATTTGAAAGAACTAGTAACATGTCCTCATCAGCAATGTCCTCATGAAAAGTCTCCAATAATGATTCTTGTAACTCTATGGTCTCCAAACACTCGATAAATTCGCCATCAAGAGATTGATCAAAAAAATCATTCAAGTCATCTCCTCCTTCTGACAATATTTCATTATTGGTGCTGTCAATTTCAATCAATGTAGTGGAATCATTCAAGTCATCTCCTCGTGACAATATTTCATTATTGGTGCTCTCAATTTCAATCAATGTAGTGGAATCATTCAAGTCATCTCCTCCTTGTGACAATATTTCATTATTGGTGCTGTCCATTTCAATCAATCTAATGGAATCATACAAGTCATCTCCTCCTTGTGACAATATTTCATTATTGCTGCTCTCAATTTCAATCAACGTAGTGGAATCATTCAAGTCATCTCCTTGTGACAATATTTCATTCTTGGTGCTGTCCATTTCAATCAATCTAATGGAATCATACAAGTCATGTCCTCCTTGTGACAATATTTCATTATTGGTGCTCTCAATTTCAATCAATGTAGTGGACAATTCAAAAGAAATTGCCACGGTCTCTTCATTGTGAGCCATTTTATTTTGAAATTGCTTGCTGTAAATTGCAGAAAAAAATAATCACTTTCATTTATCGTTTTTAGTAATACATAATATAAAACTAACTTTATCAAGTATTTAGTATAACAGAAGGACTGCAAATAAATAACAGAAAACATTTTTCAAATTATCTTCAAGTGTACAACATAGTTCCCCTTACAAATTAACAACTCACCTTTTTAAAAGTAGGAAAAGTGTTAGTACTGTGTAAATCAAACACCAGAAATTCACCACCAAAAATTCCTCACAAATGTACCTCAGACAGTAGTATCACAAAATGGCTGTGGTTTCCTCTCATTTGACATATATACATAACCAATTAACTTTCATCACACACAAATACAAAACCAAAGTAACATTTTAATTGGTTCTAAATTTCAACACTTTCAAATGTGTTTTCCCCATGCAATTTTCCATAGGACATTTACATACGTCTACAGCCTGAATGGCTGAACGGAATTACACCAAACTTGGCAAAATGGTACATCAAACCTAAGAGGTCAGGAAGGATCTACTATGCCCCCTTATGGTCATTTCCCCCTTCGCTTTGACCTCCTCTTGTCTCTCAATCCTACCGAGAGACAAGATGGCGGCCGCTACGGACTGTTTGGAATGTTGACAGACGCCGGAGAACCAATCAGCTTCGCAAAGCTCCGTAACGCGAAAAGTACGCGAAGCGGAGCGCTGTTACAGATATATATCTTTTTTTGAACGTTAATTTCTCAAAATCCACTGGAGCACATATATTGAGACCTAGCAAAGGCACATCGGGCTACCAGTCCCTAATATTTTACCAAGTTTCGTGCAAATCCATTCAGCCGTTCGATTATTATTATTATTTTTTTTTTGCCCCGCGGGGCCCTTTTAAAACCTCCACATCAAACCTAGGGGGTCAGCGAGGATCTACTATTCCCCCTTATGGTCATTTGCCCCTTCGCTTTGGCCTCCTCTTGTCTCTCGATCCTACCGAGAGACAAGATGGCGGCCGCTACGGACTGTTTGGAATGTTGACAGACGCCAGAGAACCAATCAGCTTCGCTTCACAAAGCTCCGTTGCTCGAAAAGTACGCGTCCTGGGCCGCTGCCCGGTCCGCTGTTACAGATATATATCTTTTTTTAAACGTTAATTTCTCAAAATCCACTGGAGCACATATATTGAGACCTACAAAAGGCACATCGGGCTACCAGTCCCTACAATTTTGCCAAGTTTCGTGCAAATCCATTCAGCCGTTCGGGCTAAAAGTGAGGCCAACCGCCCTATGGAAAACTCAATGTTAAAAACACGTTTTGGGACCCCCCTTTTTTCTCGGCCCCCACTGGACGAACCCCCCCCAAATTTTCAAGGGCTGCTCAGAAACAAAATGTGCCATTTTCCTGAAAATTTCAGCCAATTCCGTCCACAAACGCCAAAGTTATTAGACATAGAATTTTCAAAAAACCCATAGAGAAAAAATCCTAACTATATATACCTACTGGCGACCGCCAGTAGGTAATATATATATGTATATATTACCTATTGTATCGCAAGTGTGATGAAGCTCCAGCAAGGGTCGGGGGTGCCCCTGTCGCAGGGTTTCTGTTCTCACACAGAACTGTGGACAGAGGATTGGAACCTCGGCGAATGCATTGCTGGAGTTGTATCGCAAGTGTGATGAAGCTCCAGCAAGGGTCGGGGGTGCCCCTGTCGCAGGGTTTCTGTTCTCACACAGAACTGTGGACAGAGGATTGGAACCTCGGCGAATTAGGGTGTCCCAAAACTCACGTTAGTAATCAAAAACTCCTTAGCAAGCTAGGTACAGTGTCACATTGGATATAACAAACTCTCAATGTTTAGACAATCCAGAATATGAACTTATAGTACCTCAGGATACGTGGAACTCATGAACAGTCGGTCGTTATAGATTTCTTAGAAACCAGAACATGGAGTTAAGAAGAACAGATGTGTATTTGAAATGTTTATTTACTAATGCCGTCTTCTCAGGCGTAGTACCTTAGATAATAAAAGTACACATATTATCAGTAGCAAAATTACCAGCATAGTTACTAGTACATAAAAAGTGAATGGTGATAGTATGTTAACATGCTGTAAATGAATAAGAGTTAGCAACACTTATAAGCAGCCGCGGGCCGTGGAGGGAGTTACGGTGAGGCAGGGAGGCGGGGAGGGGGAGAAGCAGGGTGGAGAATACAAGTACACATATTATCAGTAGCAAAATTACCAGCATAGTTACTAGTACATAAAAAGCGAATGGTGACAGTATGTTAACATGCTGCTCAGAAACAAAATGTGCCATTTTCCTGAAAATTTCAGCCAATTCCGTCCACAAACGCCAAAGTTATTAGACATAGAATTTTCAAAAAACCCATAGAGAAAAAATCCTAACTATATATACCTACTGGCGACCGCCAGTAGGTAATATATATATGTATATATTACCTACTGGCGGTCGCCAATAGGTAATATATATATGTATATATTACCTACTGGCGGTCGCCAGTAGGTATATATAGTTAGGATTTTTTCTCTATGGGTTTTTTGAAAATTCTATGTCTAATAACTTTGGCGTTTGTGGACGGAATTGGCTGAAATTTTCAGGAAAATGGCACATTTTGTTTCTGAGCAGCCCTTGAAAATTTGGGGGGGGTTCGTCCAGTGGGGGCCGAGAAAAAAGGGGGGTCCCAAAACATGTTTTTAACATTGAGTTTTCCATAGGGCGGTTGGCCTCACTTTTAGCCCGAACGGCTGAATGGATTTGCACGAAACTTGGCAAAATTGTAGGGACTGGTAGCCCGATGTGCCTTTTGTAGGTCTCAATATATGTGCTCCAGTGGATTTTGAGAAATTAACGTTTAAAAAAAGATATATATCTGTAACAGCGGACCGGGCAGCGCACTGGTTCGCGGACTTTTCGCGCAACGGAGCTTTGTGAAGCGAAGCTGATTGGTTCTCCGGCGTCTGTCAACATTCCAAACAGTCCGTAGCGGCCGCCATCTTGTCTCTCGGTAGGATCGAGAGACAAGAGGAGGTCAAAACAAAGGGGGAAATAACTATAAGGGGGCATAGTAGATCCTCGCTGACCCCCTAGGTTTGATGTGGAGGTTTTAAAAGGGCCCCGCGGGGCAAAAAAAAATAATAATAATAATAATTGAACGGCTGAATGGATTTGCACGAAACTTGGCAAAATATTAGGGACTGGTAGCCCGATGTGCCTTTGCTAGGTCTCAATATATGTGCTCCAGTGGATTTTGAGAAATTAACGTTCAAAAAAAGATATATATCTGTAACAGCGCTCCGCTTCGCGTAACGGAGGTTTGCGAAGCTGATTGGTCATTCTGTCACTGGGCTATAGTTGGGCTACATCTGGCTGATATTTGGGCTACATTTGTTTTTTTGTGTGTCTGGCGGCCATCTTTGGGCTACATTGGGCTACATTGGGCTTCATTGGGCTACATTCGGCTAATTAGCAAATAGCTCATCGCAAACTAGGAATGGTAAAGAATCGCTATTTATTCCTTAAAGTTCGCTATTTAGGAAATGCAAATAACTTTGATGATACATATGGCGGTTCATCTCTAACAAGATAAGAAGCATAGGGATACATTTATGATGACTGGCGCATCACCAGGGATGTGTTAGTCATTCTGTGCCGCTGTTCCGTCACCTATGGTGTGCTGCATTTACAATGCGGCGCATCATGGGGCAAAAACAGCACAGATGCGTGATGTATCTGTGCCGTAAAGGTGGCGCATTGCTGGAGTTGTATCGCAAGTGTGATGAAGCTCCAGCAAGGGTCGGGGGTGCCCCTGTCGCAGGGTTTCTGTTCTCACACAGAACTGTGGACAGAGGATTGGAACCTCGGCGAATGCATTGCTGGAGTTGTATCGCAAGTGTGATGAAGCTCCAGCAAGGGTCGGGGGTGCCCCTGTCGCAGGGTTTCTGTTCTCACACAGAACTGTGGACAGAGGATTGGAACCTCGGCGAATTAGGGTGTCCCAAAACTCACGTTAGTAATCAAAAACTCCTTAGCAAGCTAGGTACAGTGTCACATTGGATATAACAAACTCTCAATGTTTAGACAATCCAGAATATGAACTTATAGTACCTCAGGATACGTGGAACTCATGAACAGTCGGTCGTTATAGATTTCTTAGAAACCAGAACATGGAGTTAAGAAGAACAGATGTGTATTTGAAATGTTTATTTACTAATGCCGTCTTCTCAGGCGTAGTACCTTAGATAATAAAAGTACACATATTATCAGTAGCAAAATTACCAGCATAGTTACTAGTACATAAAAAGTGAATGGTGATAGTATGTTAACATGCTGTAAATGAATAAGAGTTAGCAACACTTATAAGCAGCCGCGGGCCGTGGAGGGAGTTACGGTGAGGCAGGGAGGCGGGGAGGGGGAGAAGCAGGGTGGAGAATACAAGTACACATATTATCAGTAGCAAAATTACCAGCATAGTTACTAGTACATAAAAAGCGAATGGTGACAGTATGTTAACATGCTGTAAATGAATAAGAGTTAGCAACACTTATAAGCAGCCGCGGGCCGTGGAGGGAGTTACGGTGGGGCAGGGAGGCGGGGAGGGGGAGGGGCAAGGTAGAGAGGGCTCCACCCTGCTTCTCCCCCTCCCCGCCTCCCTGCCCCATCGTAACTCCCTCCACGGCCCGCGGCTGCTTATATCTCACCCTCCCTAATACACATATTATATTATTTGCTAAGAAGGTCTCTTTGTGTTGGTTTAGGGCGTGCCCATACTTTAGTGTCTTAGATTTGAAGGAATCACATCAGCATACACCAGCTCTCTCTTCATGTGAACCGCATCAACTGTTGTGTATGTGTGTTCGGCAAAGCAATATAAAACCCGCCTCATGCCCAGAATTGGCAGAAGTTGCACTTATGTTATGAGTATGAAGTCGTGGAGATCAGACCTCATAACAATTCTGTATCGTGTTGTTCTTGAAACTTTAGCACTCGCTGTACAGATATAGTTTAACAAGTAAAGCAGATAGTAGACCAATAACATATTATTCTCATGTAAACCACGATGAACTACTAGGTGGAAAGCTAAAGCAACAACTAAGTGTCGTGTGCAGAAGTTGCAAAAAAGGAAAAATGGCGTTTAAACCGGTAATGAGCCCATGCTAACTTAACACGGTGTAAAGATATCCAGGACCTAGATGACACCTCCTCATGATCCGGAAACGAACTGAATAAGATAATAGAAGTGCCATCTCATGAGAGCAGATTGCAAGTTTATATGTGGACGGTCCGCAAGGTAAAGCATTAAAAACTAGGAAAATTTAATGCTAAAGAAAAATAAAACAGCCAAGTACTTTATCGAGTCTTAAGCCAATAGGCAAGGTAAATAATAAAAACTTGACAAATAAGTCAATGAATTGTCAATGAAATGCTAGTACTCAGCATATCAAACATGAAAAAGGTCTATGACATAACTGTGTATGCAAAATAAGCTGCAACAGCCTCCAATAGGAAGTCACCGTCTTCATCCGAAAACAGTTCAGCCATCCAATTTAAAAGCGGAAAAGAACATACGTGCTCTCCCAGCACCGGATCCTCTATCACCATCAGAGGACAGCTCGGTGGGTTTTCAAGAAAGCTCTGTTCCAAGAAAGACTGTGCTGCCGCCAGTAAATTCCAGGGACCAAGTAGTCCATGCATCAATGCCACAGACATAATCCTTTCGCCAGGACAAACCAACTCGTGAGTAATGATAGGAGTCATGAGCTGATTAAAGTCGACGTCAGGAGAAACCGGTCCGCAGAGACACAAATCAATGGCCCAATCGAAATCACAGGTCAGGCAGTGAAATACAGGCTGGACACAGGTGAAGTAGGAGAACCGAAAAGATAATCCATATGCCGTGCTTAATATCGCCAACGGCATTGTGCCATAATATTCTAGCATGCGATTGCGGAACAGTGTCAGCAGCTGCAGGGTCGGAGGTTGCATATGAGGGACATCCATATTTAAAAATGTAAAAAAGCACAAGAGCGTCCGCTGGTAATGCAAGTAAAAATGCCAATCCACGAACCAGAGTGCAGAAAATACAATGAAAGGAAGCAGGGATGACTCCAAAGATTTTCTCAAATGAAGTCACGAGACCACTGGTAACAACTTTAAAAAAGTGCACCAGGGACTTTGTGGAGGATGCGTTAAAGATAGTCGGAAACATGTTGCTGAAATTGAAAGGCAAATGTTAATTGAAAAAGGTTTTGCACCTCTGTATGGGTGTTCGCTATGTGAAGTACGAAAGTTTCACGGGCCGAACTCAAGGCCACCTCTCTCTGAGACAAAAGAGCTCTTATTCTTGCCATGCCGTTGAAACGTGTCTCAAGGTTGGTATTTGTGGCCAGATTGAAAACTCCCTATGTTCATGTGTGGGAGGAAATAGAACATTTCTGCAGCAAATAACCCGTTCACTTACTGTTACGATAAAAGGAATACTTTTAATTAACTCAGAACAATCTTCATTATTGAGCATCAAATAACTACCATTTTCCAACAACTTGAACGTGGGGATGATAGCAGGAACTGGCGTGCCTTGCAACACGCAAGCCATATTTGGTCGGTGTTTGTTGCATGAACCGTGTAACTGTATGTGCCTACACATTAGTGAATGATCTGGCGTCTCAGTGCATTCCTCTCCATTCAGATAAACTTCTTGATCATCTTTGAAACATCTGTATGTGTATGGAAGCGACCAGACCTCATGAAGAAAAGCACTACCTAAAGGTTCATAACGACCTATTGGTATATATTTCATACAATTTGAAAACTTATATAAAGCAAAAGGCAGCGTTATTAAACCGTGGATAAGGCATGTTGCCAAAAAACCCGCAATCCTCTGCTGATGATGTCACTGAGCATGTCATGAATGATGTAATATGTGACATCATCAGCAGTGGATTACGGGTAATGGTATCTCTAGTTTACTCCCTTATAGCTGTCTTTCTTTTAACATAAGTGTCTGTTTCCTTCCCTTATACTTACTGTTTTTGGGTCGCTTCCGGTTCGCGTACCCGCGAGCGAACTGGGAAGCGAACTAAGAGAAATAGAGGTTGGCACAGTTCCAAATATTGTACCAATTTTTTAATAACGGGGAGGTAGTTCTGAAAAGAACTTTATTTTTTATTTTTCTGAACATTTTTTTACTGTTTTTGAATTTTTCGGAACAGTTTTATATTTTTTTGGGTTTTTCTTGGAGGGGGCAATGAAAACGATTCATTGTAAAGGGCTCAACAGGAGCAACAAAACAAAAAAAAGAAGTATTTATTATTTTGGGCGTTTCGGACAAACTTGCATATGATAGTCAATAGCTCTGTTGATCAGAGTGATGCTTTTTTCTCCGTAGGAAATGAATCCATGGCAAAATGCGCAGATGTGTTTTACATCACCAAATCTCATTTGTATATTTGGCACCATCTCCCTGCCCTCTGGTCCCGTTACTTCCGGTACAACAGATCTTCTGGCCATAATAGGGAGATTATCTAGGTCGTTCCGAAACTGTGCAGCACTGTAGTTGTTAGGATGCCACCTAGTCATATGGCGATGCATTGTGTAGTTTCCGAAACTGTATTTTTTGTCGGTCCATCTGGACAGTCTATCTTGACATATAAGGCAAGTTACGTATCTTGCATTTACTTTTTTCTGACCTTTGGGAATTTTAAAAAATTGCCAAATGAAGTTTTCTTTCCGGTGAGACGTCCTGGGCTGCTCAGGCAAAAACTGCCTCTCTTCGTGCTCGTCCTCCTGTTCCTCTTCTTCTTCTTCTTGTTGAATTACAACTTGAGCAGGTGGTCCACTCTTCCTTGGATGTGGTGGAGGTGGTGGGGAAGCACCAGCTGAAGCTACTAAAGAAGCCATTGCTCAGTGATCACAAAGGGTCTTTCTCTCACAATGATGAAAGTCAGAGTGAGGAAAGAAGGAGGGATTTTCATCATTTGGGAAAAACAAGAGTTCTCAACCAATCAAAAGTGTTCATTTTAGATTATATGACCTAGTCTTACATCATTAGGAAACCAAAAGTGAAATGAACCAATGAAAAGTGTTATTACCAAGTCACATGACTTGCTGTGTTTACGTTAAGCGCTTTGCAGGGCCTCCCGGTTTGCTTCCAGAAACCTGCGCTTTGCGACTCGCTTCGCGTACCAGTTCGCTAACGTAGCACGTCATATGACGTATCACGCGACAACGTGAAACGTCATGCGGACGGGAGGCGTCACGATGTTGTTTTCTAACGCGGCACTTGCGGTAAAGAAACGTTTACCGGCTCGCGGTCTATTTCGCGGCATCAAGGTCAGCTAACGGGAAGCTTCCCGATTCGCGAAGCGGGAACGAAGAAAAAAAAATATTTAAAAAAAAAATTATTCATAAACATATAAAATATATTTTTGGATTTAAAGAAGAATACATTTTACAGCTACAGATATTAGCTGTTAAAAAACCAATGAAATTCACAGAAAAAACCATAGGTTATAGACCATATATAGTTAGGAATTAGCATTTACAAAACCTTGAAAATTCACTGAAAAAACCATAGGTTATAGACCATATATAGTTAGGAATTAGCATTTAGAAAACCTTATTTTACTCACACAAAACCATTGAAATTCCATATATAGTTAGTTGCACTAACTATATATCGCGCACCCGCAATCCACTGCTGATGATGTCACATATTACATCATTCATGACATGGTCAGTGACATCACTGATGACATCACTGATGACATCTCAAATGACATCACTGATGACATCACTGATGACGTCTCATTTGGCATCATTCTTGTGCTAATACGATAAACCTCTTCAGACTCTAATATAACCTTAGATACACTCAGTGTATACAGACACTCACACACTGCCACTCATCCATGGAGTTACACACACACCCAGTCAGTCATGCAAAGAAACAATCTCACCTCCATTTCTTCAACTATACAGTTATACACACCTTACTTATTGAAACATATACTAACACATATTTACTCTCTTATACAATCCCTGATACAAGTTCACAATGATCGATACAACCACTCACTCAGTGGCTCTCATGCACAGTTATTTATATATGCCAACTCTCACATGTACTGTGTTTTACATATGTACTTACTATGACATGTAGCATTGAGATATCCATTCACTCATCAATACACTCATGCACACAGTCAACTGCCCATGTAGCTGTTTCCACATGCACTCTTGAACTCATACACCTAGTGAATAAACTGCTCACACATCTATGCACAGAGTCACACACCTTCCAGCCACCCCCACACAAACTCAATCTCCCATAGAAATACTTGGGCAACCAATTAATAACACATATAGCCTCTCGTATAGCTAATGATCAACACATGCAGCAGTTTACATCACAACAGACATAATGATGCACAAATTAAGACAGTTTAGTCACTAACCCATGCATTCAGTGAGACACATTTAATCACTCACTCATACAGTCAGTCACGCACCTACTAAATCCTTCATCCAGACACTTATACATCCACTCATTCTTCAATATCTAAGACATATTTTAACTTTACAGAAACATACAGTCACTGGATGTTGTCATCAGTGATGTCATTTGAGATGTCATCAGTGATGTCATCAGTGATGTCACTGACCATGTCATGAATGATGTAATATGTGACATCATCAGCAGTGGATTGCGGGTGCGCGATATATAGTTAGTGCAACTAACTATATATGGAATTTCAATGGTTTTGTGTGAGTAAAATAAGGTTTTCTAAATGCTAATTCCTAACTATATATGGTCTATAACCTATGGTTTTTTCAGTGAATTTTCAAGGTTTTGTAAATGCTAATTCCTAACTATATATGGTCTATAACCTATGGTTTTTTCTGTGAATATATATATATATATGTACGACAACCATTCCCGGCTGTTCCCAGTCTCTAGTTACGGCGAGTCTGTGCGGGTGCCGGCCACCCTATATAAACAAACAACTCGTTTCTCCCAGCCTTAAGTGTCGAAACGCGTCGGTAGGGAGCTGCTGACTTCGTGTAAATAAATCACTGAAGCATCGTGAGTAGTCTGTGCAATTTCTTCGAAACTGGGAGAAACGAGTTGTTTGTTTATATATATATATATATATATATATATATATATATATATATATATATATATATATATATATATATATATATATATATATATATATATATATTTTTCAAAATAATACCCTTTCGGGCATAGAGGTATAAATTATGCAAAAAAGAAGCAGAGAACTCACTCTGGGTAGTTCTCAAGGTTAGGTGGAAAGCAGCTCCTGTATTGAGCACCCTCAATACCAGTGACACTCTAGATCAGCTCAACTTAAATGTCTACTTTTCAATAAAATTCCTTAAGCATACGATTAGTACAGTGCCATCCACGCCGAGATAGAAAGGGACAGAATCTTTTGCCATTCCTAGAGCAATGTCTTTAAGCATTGCACTAACACAGTGCTGTCCATGCCAAGCTGTAAAATGACAAAAGCCATTTACCATTCCAGGCACATTTTTACAGCTTTGAATTGGTAAAATACCAACCAAGCCAATATATCGTTGTGTATATATTTAGATGTTTAGATATACATTTATATGTATATGTGATGTAATGTAGTGCATGGTTGTGTTTTTTTGTATATTGGTAAATGTGATTGTGGTGAATGGGAATAAATTGTAGGTATAGTTGTTGTGCCAGTGTGATAAGTGTAATACAAGCTGTTGGTGTTTGTCATAGTATCCTTTACTCAAATATCAAAGGATTTGCAAAACTATTAACTGCAGCCTCCTGCCATTTGTTTTTTGTGTGTCCCTTCTCTAACCTGAAAAGTGATCTTTATACCCTACAGAGCTTTGATATTAGCATAGCATAAATGAAAATGCTCCACCCTACCATCCTTTCCCTCTTCTTCCCCTGAAGACCATCTCATTTGCATGGGTAGAGCCGAATTCTGAAGACCTAGGCCCTAATTAGGATGCTGGTTTTAAAGCCTCCGACCTTACGACCAACAGCCTTTGTTCAAGTTACATCTGCCTTATAAAAATTAAGGCGGTCTGAATTCAAACTGACCGGTTATTCTGGCTGGCTTCTGACAGGCTCATGGAGCCCGTCAGCTATTCAGAAATCAAACATAATCCTGTGCGGACTGTGATTCCGCCATCAGGATTTTGATGTTGGTTTTCGACATGCTTTCCACGTTGGGCTTTCCGACATGGAAAGGATGTCGGATACCTACTTTGGGGAACCCTGGTAGTGCCCCCCTTCTTGCGCAGCTTCCTGTTCGGAGACAAGAGAGCACCTAATGTGCCCCCCTGTGAATTCTTGCACACGGAGCAGCACGGAGGTATTATGCGCGCGAGGGATTACCGGCTTTCACAATGAAAAGCACTTATTTATAAAAGGAACCCTCCACCCGGCGCTAGCTCATGTGGCACATCAATCAGAAAAAAGTGTACCAATTTGGTAATTTTTAGGGGCCATTCAACTCCTTTTTCCAAACTGACCAGCCTATTTTTGCGGTCAGTCAACGTGAGATAATAGGCATACTATATATCCACATCAGTATCCCAGAGTGCAGTATGGATCGTATTTAGGTCCTGGTGAGTAAAGCAGTGGAGACTGCTTTCGAAACATGTCGACCAAGTAGGGAGTAAGATTTACCCCCTACTTACTTCTTTCCCCATTTTTAAGATATCCAGCTAGGGAACTGAATCAAAAGTATTTTTTCCACTAGCCAGTAAATTTACTTTTTTGTAATCCACACTTTCCCTACCACTCCCACAATCCACCACACACATAGTCTATTCACATAAAAACAAGTGCTCCAGCGTAATTGTAGGTCGTAGCATGCCCCGCCCCGTAGAGGGACGGGAAGACCCCTATGATGAAGCATGACTCTATGGGATTCATAGTATGTGAGGGGTATTTTAAAAACACATAGTGCTTCTCCGACAGTAAATAAAAAAATAAGATAAGCAGGATAGAATCTCATTGTTTGTATACAGTGTGGCAGGCACCATGAGGAGCCTGCCACACTGTGCAGGGATTTACAGTGACTCCCATTTCTCCATGGGAGCTTGTGCTGTGGCCAGTTCTTGACCTCGGCACAAGCTCCCATAGAGAAAAGAGTCTGCAAACACACCATGTGCGGTCGCATCGTAATTGTGGTTCGGACCGCATGTCCTTTGATAGGTCGCTCTAGAAACCGCAGCCCCCAAGTGTCTAATAGGACATAAGTTCAATCATGATCCTGAAGTTGACCAGTGAGCAGATGCTCCATGTTTTGAGGCTAAACAAGGACTTTTGGAATGTAGTGCTCACGATGACGTACGGCTCACCATGATTCCGGGCTATCGGTTTTCTTTTTTACTAATATGAAGACATTTCCATATTTACTAAAAAAAATCCTCATTTGTAGCCAGTGGCCCTTTGAAGCTAATGTTCTACTACTAACACAGTTTTTTTCTTTAGGTTGTCAGAAAAAAAAGGAGATGATGATGGAGCGTCTTGAAGAGAAACCTGAGGATTACCTTCCTACCGGTAAGTCACCATCTGTGTTAATGTTTATCTATAAAGGGCGAATGGTGACAACAAGGTCAATGCTGGGGCCAAGATCAGTGGTAATGACCTTGTCAAGAAGGTGCAGGGTGTAAAAGGAAAAGATGTTCAGAGGTTTGCAATTTTTGAGGCAAAGCAGGAGTTCAAAAAAGAGTAGCCTTCAGTATTAGTGAGGGCTTTTTAGGGTTGAAGGAAGGTTAGCAGTAAGGAGTAGTTCAGGGATTAAAGGTTCTGGGATAGCAAGTGTTAATGGGCTGAGAGATTATCAGGGTACAATTAGACAAATTAAAGAATGCATGCAACATAAAAAACTTACAAAATTCTACATTTATAGAATTGTTATAGGTAATAAATAAAGGCACAACCCAACTCAACCTTAGTGTAGTCAACATTTTAAAAGTCATATTTATTAGATAGAATCTGAATGTGTCCGGAAGTGTAGCTGATGGAAGGCACAATGCTTGATTTGGAGAAAGGAGATAGAAAGTAAATATTTTGAGAGAAAGATCAGAAGTAGGTTTCATGAATGCAATAACCTGAAATTGATGCAATTACAGGACAATTGATGTAATTACAGTACAATTATTAGCTGCTTTGACCTTTGAGGGTGATACAGTAGACAAATTCTGCCTCTCTTGCAAGAGCGGCCTTGAAAATGAATGAAGCGAGAGCTTTAATGCAGCACACCTCACCATGTCATTCTGGCAGATCCAGATTTGGGTTGTATAGAGGAATTGGAGGTGAAGAAACGGAAACGTGTTGAGAATAAGGACATATTCAAAACAGACCTAGCAATATAAAGGCCCACAGAGAAAAGGAGTGGCTGGAAATATTAGCGCAACAGATACAAATCTGCTCTTGTGGTACTACAACCCTACGGTTTGCGCTGGTGAGCAATGACTGATATACTCTGGATGGTGCAGGCAGGTGATCAACAGCAAGAATACAAGATCTAACAGGATTTACAAGCTGACCGGAAATCGATGTAGCCAGGAAAATATTGAAATTGACCTGTTGGTAGAATGACTGTCTCAAGCCCTGGTAAGAAGTGACCGGAGCAGAGAATCCACCATCACAAACATGGAGAGCGCAAACTCCCATAAAGCAGCCTGGTAGGGAAGAAAGAATTATATGCTGTAGGAATAGGCAGTAAGGAAACAGGGCCTAGCCCAACCTTTCATAGGCTGAGATGGGAAAAGATTCTCTGATTTATAGCTGGGGCTGCAATGAGACAAGTCTGGTCTGCATGCAGTCCGGCTCTGGGATGTAGCCTTCAGCTCCACACGTACCAGGAAAAAGGTGCAGGCTGGACTCAGGAGAGTTGGTTTCTGCACTGGAGAATTTTCAGACCTTGAGTCTGCAGGGTCCAGCATGGAAAAGAATCCCTCCCCAATGTAGCCAACAGCCACCAAATCGTGGGTGTGGCTGGAGTCAGAGCATTGTGGAGTACCTGCACACCGCACTCTTGCTAGGAGCACTTGGCTGCTCAGTGTCAGAGTTGTTGTTCATTCTAAGAGGTGGGAAAGGGTTTGGTTTTTTAAGTCTATCCACCTGCATTTAGAATGAAATTGAAACAAAGGTGAATAGCATGGATGGGAAAGCAAAGGCAATCGGAAAACAGAAAATAAATATTATTTTTTTGTGAGATGCAGATCACGTTGGACAAGCTGTACTTCTTCTATGAGTGCAACGATGGGATCTGCTCTTGCAAGAGAGCTGCCTCGGTATCAACAGGCTGTAAGATCACAGAGGGATTTGATGTTGACCAATGACCAGATACTCCATTTTCCCTTTAGAAAAGGCAGTCTTACATTTGGTGTTACATTAGACATGAAGCTAGCATTTAAATATGCTATTCCGATTACATTGTAACAGCTGCATATTGAAGAGATCTATTCCAATAACATTGTAACAACTGCTAATTGAAGAGATTAAATAATCTGGTTGGTCATCAGCATAGCATTAATCAATAATTGAAGTTAAAGTTCCTCTAAATCAGTATCATTTTTGTTAGGTTGGAACCCCACAGACAAAAAGGATATGGACCATGGGCATCACATGAAAAATGGTGAGTAACTTTGCTTCAGATTTACATTTTTATGAGAAAGGCAAGCCACATGTCTGTTTCCAGTGGCATAAGAAACTGTAAGGGGCTCATCAACAAGATATGCTGTCTCCCACCACCACACCTATCTCCACTGCAAGACGTCCACAGTAGAACAAGTGTTGGTAGAATGCACATGGAGGAAACAACATTGTTGGATACAAGGGGGCAAGGGGACAATCCGTTGATCACATGAGAGGTGGAAACAAGGATGTTTTGTGTGCTATGGGCTCAGCAGACCCAATTATAAGAGAAAAGAAAGGAGTGTGAACGTAAGGAATGTAATCTGAACCCATGCAAATGTGGAAAGAAAAACAAAATACTCCCTGAAAGAATGAAATATCACAACTGGGACACAGACATGTAGACCAGTAACAAATGCTACCACCAGGATGTGCCTGCTTGCCACCACAGGAATACAGTATACAAATTTCATACACAGAAAGAACTGTAAAGGGCAAAAAGAAAAAGGTATTATTAATAAATGTATTGCTAAGCTCCAATCGGCCAACAGGTATTTCACAATACAAATTGCTTTATCAGGGCCCACTCAATAGTCCGAGTAGTACGGTAAATTACACAATTCTCATTTTCCAAGAAGGATTCTCTGATAGTAGCGATTTACTCCATTTTCAAAGTAAAGGCAGTTCTAATATGAAGAGAAAAGCAACGGACATAAGGCCATTCCATGATCAGTGTATTCACTGATCAGTGTATCAGCTCAAAAGCAATTGAGATCAAGAAAAACAACATACCGCATAAAAGAAGACAATTAAGCCCAGAATGCGACCTCTGACCCTGCTCGCATGCAGGTCGCTCCCCACGCTGCTGCACGGCTCTGCCTGCATTGTTTTTGCCTAATCTTGTATTTTTCCCCTGTGCCTAACTTGCTTTCTTTCCCAGACTTGTTTTTATTCCTCTGTGCCTGTACTTGCTTTCTTGCCCAGGCTTGTTTTTATTCCTCTGTCCCTGAACTTGCTTTCTTGTCCAGACTTGTTTTTCCTTCCTGTGCCCAGTTACCCCGCAGACCCTGCCTGTTTTATCCCGCTGCTGCATCCCTGCGGCCCCGCCCCCTGCAATCCCATTCGCCGCCCCTCTCCCGCCTCCCAGCTGCTCCTCCCTCCCACATCCCCTCAAATGGAGGCCGCACAGCGGCCGTGCAGCGGGCTTGCCCAGCGGATGTGCCGCTGGCACGCCGAAGACGGACCTAAGGCGAGCACGTTGCCGCCCGTCCGTGCCTGGACCGCGCACAGCGCCTGGACCCCGCAAATACCACGACGCCCGACACTGCTACGATGCCAGAACCCTCCACGCACTCAACACCGGACAACCACACACCTGCTTCCTGGCCACCCGGAAGCGCACCCACGGAGCTTTCCCCTGCCTGAACTGCAGCTTCACAAGCATCCGCCCCACCATGCTGCTGACCAGTGAAGAATGCAACCACCTCAGATGCATCCTTCTCAACACCCTCTCCTCCCGCAAACACGCCGTTGAACCCTGGGACCTACTCAACTCAACCTCCCCATATGTCGCCATCCTGATGGAGACCTGGCTGAACCCCGCCTTGGTTCCCGACATAGCCATAGCCGTCCCGGAAGGCTACAAGATCACCCGTAGGGACCGCACCAACGGAGCAGGAGGAGGAATAGTCCACAGGAACACTCTCAGAGTCTCGACCAACAACGACGACACCCTCAGAACCGCTGAACACCTGCACTTCCAGATCCACACCGACCCCAACACCACCCTCAGAGGAACCCTCATCTACAGACCCCCGGACCGGACCACAGTTCAGCGACTCCATCGCCGACTTCGACAGCACAAACACCATCGCCTCCACGGACTACATCCTTCTCTGGGACCTGAACTTCCACCTCGAGAACAACAACAACACCAACTCCACCACCCTGATTGACAACCTAGCCAACCTCAGACAACTCGTCACAACACCCACCCACTCCGCCGGTCACATCTTCTCCGCAAGCCCCACGTCTCCTTCAACCGCTCCACCGAACTCCACTGGACCGACCATCGCTGCATCCACTTAACCTTCAAGAAACCCACCACGCAGCACAGCACCCAACAGGTGTCTCGCCTCTGCTGGAGCAAAGTCACAGAAGACCAGCTAACCACCACCCTCGCCCAGAGCCCACCCACCGACCCCACCGACCTCGACACCGCCGCCTGCAACCTCAGACAATGGATCAACAACTGCGCCAACACCCTCGCCCCGATCAAGAAACACTCCAACAGTCACACCAACAAGAAATCCAGCTGGTTCACTGAAGACCTTCGGGCCTCCAAGCACACCTGCCGAAACCCCCTCCCTAGCGCCTTGAGACCCTTTGGGTGAGTAATGCGCTTTATAAATGCCGAGATTGATTGATTGATTGAGAAGATTTGGCTCTGTGAACGAACACTGAACAGCCACCCAGCCCACAAGAACGCCATCCGCAGACACCATCACCTCATCAGATCCGCCAAAAGGGCCTCCTTCAAAGACCGCCTAGACAACAATGTACACAACAGCAAAGAGCTCTTCAACATCGTGAATAAAAACTCTCCAACCCCAGCTCCAACACCAACGACATCCCACCCTCGCAAGACCTGTGCGACTCGCTGGCCACCTTCTTCCACAGAAAGATCGCAGACATCCACGACAGCTTTAGTGCCATGACCGCCCCGACAACCACTGAGACCTCCGCCCCCACAACCACCATCCGCACCAACCACCTGCTCTCCTGGACCAACATCAACGACGACAACACCATCAAGAACATGAACACCATCCACTCCGGATCTCTGTCAGACCAATGCCCACACCACATCTTCAACAAAGCCGGCACAGCCATCGCACCCCATCTCCGGAAAGTCATCAACACCTCCTTCGAGACAGCAACCTTCCCGAAGAGCTGGAGAATGTAGAACCTTGAGGGACTCCAATTGAGTTAGGGCTTGAAGGGGAGAGTGATTGGTTGACAAGGAATCTTTGCGTTCTGTTCTGAAGGAATGATTCAAACCATTTTAGCACATTTCCAGACAATCCCATCCTGTCATGGAGCCTGCTCAGTAGTTTTTCATGATTTACCATGTCAAATGCTGATGATAGGTCAAGGAGGATAAGTGGACATGTTGGATTACGGTTTAAGGCCTGTAGTGCTTCATCGACAATATGTAGGATCGCTGTTTCTGTGCTATGTCCTGTTCTGAATCCTGATTGGCAGTCGTCTAGTAGCGAGTAGTTAGCAATGTGTTGGCTTAGTTGGTTTTGTACACATTTCTCTATTAGTTTGGCCAGGATAGGAATGTTGGTCACTGGGCGAAAGTTGTTTGGGTCTGATGGGTCCGCTGTAGGTTTTTTGATGATGGGGACGACTTGACCTGTTTTTGGGCAATCTGGAAGGATCCCTTGGGATAGAGAGCCGTTTATTATTTTGGTCCATATTGGAATCACTATATGGCCTATTTCTTTAATGCATTTTGAGGGGAGTGGATCATTATAGTGGTTGTTAGGTTTGATGTCTGATAGTTTTTTGGTGATGGTATTCTGGTCAAGAAGTTTGAAGTTATCCCATTGTGCCTTGTTTTTTTACCTATTATGGGTAGTTTCCAGGGTGTTATTGACTGCTGAGGGTGTTTGGTTGTCCGTATTGCCAATGTTGTCAGCTTCTTTCCTGAGATCTCTCTCCAACGTGTTGGCCATGTCGGTGAAGAATGTTGAGAACTCTTCACAACTTAGTTGAGTTTTTGGAGTTTCTTGGGCAGTTTTGGCCAATTTATTGGATTGCTGTTTTAATATCTCGAATAGTTTCCTAGGTCTGTTTTTGGCGTTATCTAGTTCAGATCTAATAAATTCCTTTTTGGAGCTTAGGATCTTTTTGTTGTATTCGTTCCTGATTTTTCTGAGGGATTTCAGTTCGGGAGATGATGGGTGTTGTCTCCATTTTCTTTCAGCGAGTCTTAGTTTCCGCCTTTCTTCATTCAGTGTTCCACTGAACCATGGATTTTTAACCTTCTCTGCGACTCTTTTCAGTTTTAGCGGCATGGTGGTGTTGACTATATTCGTTACCGTTGTAGTGTAGTGATCTGTAAGATCCTCCACTTTCTGCAGATTGTTAGGTTTCTTCTCACATCTTTCTACTAGTAGTTCCATATTCAAATCTTTAGTATCTCGCATCCACTTCTTGTGTCTGTTAGGTTGTAAGGTCTTGTTCTTTTTCACTGTGTTTATCAGGAAGGTAATGGCATGGTGATCTGACCAGTCGCACGGCTCAATTGATAGGATTGAGATATTGTTGACTTTTGAGATTATCCAGTCTAATGTGGTTCCTTTTACGTGTGTTGGCTGTGTACATGCTTGGTTAAGGTTTAGCTCCGTTAGAAAGTCTTTAAGAGCATGAACCTGTTTGTCATCGTTGTCGTTCCAGTGTAAGTTAAAGTCCCCTAGAACAATGTTAGTAGTTTCAGTATTGGAGTTGGTGGTAATGATTTCCATTAGCTGGTCTATGAAAGTCATATTGTTTCATGGTGGGTGGTAAAGCGCATGCAGGTTGCATCTTTGATTATCTGCTGATCTTATCTTAAGACCTAGGTGTTCACAGGATTCGAGTGGTTCTGATAGAACTTGGCTGACCTCTATATCCGATTGGTGAAAGCAGGCTACACCACCCCCTGTCTTTTTTGTCTATCAAGTCTCACAATACTGTACTGTGGGGGCACTAGTAGGTCCATACAAGGAGACGAGGATTCCGATCAAGTTACCGTCAAGATTGTCATGTCAATTTCCTGGTTCAGGATGAGGTCAGCTATGTCTGATGCATGTTTTGCTGCGGACCGACAGTTAAGCAGTAGGCATTTCAGTGGTTTCCCTGTGTTACTTGTGTTCATGTTCTGTGAGTCAGAGATTAGCTGGACTTGCTGTAGGTTGTTAAGATTGGGTTTCCTTTCCTTTTGTCTTGAAGTTCTATTAGCATCGATCTGGACTGTTCTAATTTCCTCCCCTCTATCGAGGTCTTTAGGCTCATATTACCGTAGTAAAGATAGTGTTTTTCATTCTTCCGATAAGTAATTACGTTCCCATCAGGTCGATTTTGCCTGTTTGATAATGGCATTGCCATCTTATTGCCCTTTCTTTGATAATTAAGTAGAACTTCTCATATGTGCTCGACCATTATTTTGTGAGTGCTTGCTGTGAGTTCAAGCACGTTTTTCTTTGCTTGTAGTGTGCTTAGAATATTGCCCACTTGTGTTTGAAGCTCTTTGATTTCTCTTAGAGTCTAGGATGACGTATTAAGGGCGCTCACCCTCTTATTTCTGTATCCTCCTTTTGCGTTCCCATGTTTTAGTTTTGTTCTCTTCATCGGACACCTTTTCTTTTTGCCATTAGTTCGGTTGTCTGCTCCACTTCTGTTTATGCCGCTCTCTATGCTTAGTGCTCTAACTACCATGTTTGGGGGATAGATATTTCGTGTCTTTCTAGATGTCCTTTGTGTTGTGCTAGAGTGGGGTATGGAAGGGGTGATATTTTCTGTATCAGTTGTTTCCATGTTTTCATTGGGTGCCATATTCATCAGTGATGATCTGTTAGTGTGGAGAGGCATCGAATCTTCCGTCTGAGGAGGTTTCAGGATCGCATATCATGTAGCTAATTCAATTCTTCATGTATCATTCCTTTTTTTTTATTTTTTTTAAGTTTTTTATTTTTCTTCACCATAACAAAGTATTATGAGCTTTACATGCAACACATTTTATCCATTACAATACTTTATACATTATATTGTTTAAACTCCATCCTTGAGTACTACCCTACCAATAATACATTCAACTAAAAAAAAAAGAAAAAAAAACCAATAACAGTAGAGACAACATCTTCCCAACCCTACACCTAGTTGTTCCTTCTTTGCACCTCTTTCCATTTGCATAGTGGCTCCCAAATTCTTCTCCCCCGTCGTCTTCCACTCCTCCCCTTTCGTGCATAAATTTTTTCCTCTATATTGTATGCGTACAGAGTTTTTGCCAGCCAGCATTGCATTTTCGGAGGGTTTTTATCTAGCCAAGCCCTAGCAATTGTTAGTCTGTAAACAGCCATTATTACAAACAGAAATTCAGCATATTGATCCTGCTCCCCTTCAGTCACGCCTAACATGATCCAAGCTGGTGTGAGGGATATCACAATACCCAGTGATCTTGCCAAAAAACCCTCAATCTCCTTAATCAATGTTTGTAATTGGGGACATGTTGCGAAAATATGTACGCTATCTGCTTCCAGCGCATTGCATCTGGGACAGTTAATTCCTGTAATCCCCCCCCATTTTGCGATCATTGCAGGCGTAAAGTACAAAAAATATAATGTTTTATAATGCTGAGACTGCAACGGGGCAGCACATAATATCGTACATCCTAAATTCAAAGAATCATAAAACAAATTACTTTCAACTCCTAATTTGTCCACCCATTTCTTACTGAATTTATCTAAATCATCTTGCTTTTCTTTCACCAGTGCTGCGTAGAAGGACTTGATAGAGCAATCCCCCATCAGCTTTATTTTCTCCATTATTTCTATTTTATTAAAACCTGCTGGGCCTCCAACTTTGTTTTTAAGGAAACTTCTAACCTGTAGATATTTGAAAAATCCCCTATTATGTATGCCGTATGCGTCTCTTAACTCTGAATATTGCTTAAAACCATCCTGTGAAAATAGATCTCCTATTTGCGTAATCCCCCTTAAAGCCCACTCTGTCATTGTATGATCTGCAAAAATTTCCTCAGGGAATGACCTATTGTTAATTAATGAGACATACCTATTGTACCTCCCCACCTTGACTTTCTTTAAGAATGCATTCCACACTGTGACTGCCGCCTTAACAGTTTTAAACTTAGTTCTCTTAAAGTAGCTATAATCTGTACATTTTAAGAAACAATTGTGAGCATTTACCCCTAGTGCGACAGCATAAATTTCTGTAGACATCTTATGCATTCTTACATCATCAATATTGCCTCCAATAAGACCTTGAATATATTGCAAAACAGTAGCCATATAATATAAGCGAAAATCTGGTGCGCCCCATCCCCCTTTTTCTCTGGGGAGTGTCATGTGCCTATAAGCCCTCCGGGTCTTGCCGTGTGCCCATATAAACCTGTTACATATAGCCTCTATACCATTAAACCAACTGGCTTCAAACAACAAAGGTACCGCCCTGAACACATACAAAAATTTTGGGTAAAATCATCATTTTGATGATGTTTGTACAGCCAACTAATGTCAGGTGTAGATTGTTCATTTTTTCCAGATCTTTTTTCATTTGTGCTATCAAGGGATCCATGTTCTTTTCCACAATCTTATCTATTTCTGCTGTTATTTGCACCCCTAGATAAGTTGCCATATCCGTCACTCTAGCATCATTACAAATTACCCATTGATTTTTAACTATCTGAGTTTTAGTGATGTTCAGACTGGATCCTGAAAACTGGCCAAACCTCTCAGCTTCAACCTCAATTGCCCTAATGGCAACTGTAGGTTCTGCGGTCAGGATGGCGACGTCATCCGCATAAGCTAATGATTTAAGTCTACAACCATTGAGAACTAACGGTGGTATCTGCTTATTACTTTCCAACTTTCGTATATAGGGGTCGAGATATAGAGCGAAAAGCAGGGGAGAGGAGGGACAGCCCTGCCTTGTGCCTCTCTGGATATTAACTGCTGCCGAGTAACCTCTATTGACTCTTATCTTAGCTGTCGGGTTGATATATAAAGTCTGCAGAGCCTTTATAAATCCTGGTCCTATCCCGTGCCACCTCAAAGCATCCCATAGATACCTCCATGAGACCCTATCGAATGCTTTTTCGGCATCAAGAAACACCGCTGCCATTGGGTCTTCCAGGATGCTTGCTACATCAAATGCCGTGATTACTTGCCTAGTATGTTGGGTTGTTCCCTTACCTGGAATAAATCCATGCTGGGAAGAAATAACCAAGGATTCAATTATCCTAGATAGCCTTTTTGCCAAGATTTTGGAGAACACCTTAACATCAGCGTTCATCAAAGTAATGGGTCGATAGGAGCCCGGAACATCTACGGGTTTGCCCTTTTTTGGAATAACAATAATATCTGCGCCTCCCCAGGATTGTGGAACAGACTCACCCTTTTGCGCTAGCAACATCACATTAAACATTTCTGCTAGTAAGGAGGATTGGAAGACTTTATAAAATTCTATTGGAATCTGGTCCGGACCAGCAGCCTTCCCGGACGGCAACTCCCTCAAAGCCTCAGCCAGTTCATCCACCTTAAATTTCTCTTCCAGCTCTTTTCTGTCTGCCTCTGCCAGTACCGAAGGCTCTATCTCCCTCAAATATGCCCCTATGTCCTCCTCTCTTTCATACCCATCTGATATATAAAGCTCCGTGTAAAACTGTCTGAAAACCTCTCTAATCTGTTCAGCATCCTTAACCTTAACTCCCTGACCGTTTTTGATCTCTTTAATATCAGCCATCCCATCTCTTTGCCTAGCTCGTACAGCCAATATGTGACCAACTCTTTCGCTAAGTTCATACGCCTTTTCTTTATTGGCTACATACTTCTCAACGGTCTTTTTTGCCATCCCATCCATAACTTCTGCTTTGAGGGCGACTATCTTCAATAATATCTGTTCAATTGGAGAATGTGTGTGTATAGCCCTCATAAGTTCTTCCTCTGCATCTCTAATTAGTTTGTTATCTCTCTCCGCTTTTTCCTTCTCCCTTCTTTGAGCACTGATGACATAACTCAAAGTTTCTCCTCTTATTCCGGCTTTAAAAGCATCCCACACAGTCCCTGGTGTAGAAGTACCTCTATTAATCTCCCAAAATTCCTTAATCCATTCACTCATTCTCTCCCTATAAGTTTGATCCTGGAGGAGCATTCTGTCAAAAGTCCATTGCCTCAGTTCTTTAATTCTCCTTTGCCCAAGTACTGCAGTTAACACTAACGGGCTGTGATCTGATATGATCCTTGGTTCTCTTACTATCCCTACACTATCTATCAAACCTCTCGTGATTAAAAAATAGTCCAGCCTAACCAGTGTTTGATGAGGAGCTGAGAAGAAAGTACTCCCATCTAGGTTCGGATGGCAATTTAACCATGGATCTTCTAACGAGTTATTCCTTGCCATGTCTGCTAAAGCTCTGTAAGTTCTTCTTTTTCTCCCCGTATATTTCCTATCAGGATCTAAAAAGCTACTATCTGCATCATGAATATTCAGATCACCACATAAGATTATGGGCTCTGGCCATTGCGCGAGTTCCGTGTCTAGAAATTGAAAAATGTCTGGATCATCTCCAGTAGAACCATAGACCGAAACAAGCGTGAAAGTTTCTCCCCTAAACACTAGTTCTGCCAAACCCATCTGCCCCATTGATCCTCCAGTTTCCTCTTAACCAGTGTATCCTGTCTCTTGCCCAGAATCACCACCCCTCTCGTCTTTGTATTCTGATTGGTTTTTGCTAAAACATTGAAGCCCAGTTGATCCAATAAATAAGCCTTGGTACCCTCAATGTGTGTTTCCTGAAGGCACACTAAATCAGGTTTTAGCGATTTTAACAAAGAAGCAGTTTTTAACCTCTTATTTAACTCATTAAGTCCGCAAATGTTTATTGAAACTATTCTACAGGTCATTATAATTCATAGTTTTTCCTACTTCTTGTATACACCTATACCAGGAACATTTAGTGATTTTCCTTGTTTTCTTCCCCATATTTTTTCTTTTTTTTTTAGTCTTCTATTGCATACCTTACTCCAAGCATCTTTTTTAACTCTTTTACCTTCACCATATTTGTGCCCAAAACCAGCGTGTTTGTCTCCCCCCCCCACCACCCTCCCCTCACCCCCCTTACCCCCCTCCCTTCAAGAACCCCCCCCCCTTGCTACAGGCAAATAGGCCAATCCTGGCCTATGTGTAGCCCCTGTAGTCTGCAGAATCGCTTCTCTCTCCTATCCTGTCCTGTTCTCACCTTTGTCCGGCAATGCTAAATACATTTGCTTAATATTACCATCTTACGGGGTCTTTGGTGAGGATCTTACAGGGGACCTCGGTGGAGTTCTGGTTCTGGTTCTGCTCTCCTTTCCTTTGTCAAGTTCCGCGATTTCTGCCAAGTATTCCGCTGCTTTTACCTCAGACGTAAACATTCTGGTATAACCTTTCCTGATTACTTTCAACCTTGAGGGGAACAACAAATAAGCTTCCGCTCCTTGTTTTTGAAAGGGCCCTATCATCTGTCTTAACTTCCACCTTCTTTCCACGGTAACGTGGCAGAAGTCTGGCCTAGAGAAAAAAGTACTACCGTCAACTGTCTTTCTTGAATCAGGCCTAGCCTTATCAATTATTTCCTGTCTTGCTAAAAAGTTACCTAGGAAAACCAACATTGCTCTTGGACGCTCATTCTCATGCCCCCCCCGGTTTTTCTTAATGAACAGCGGATACCTATGGGCTCTCTGCACTTCAACATCCCAGTGCCATTTTGACTCTGGAAAAGCCTCTTCCAAGATCTTAACCACATATCCTCTGGGGTCCTGCCCCTCCTTTCCTTCCTCCAGTCCCAAAAGTCTCACATTGTTTCTCCTTTGGCGATTTTCAAAACTTTCTAGCTTCCATTGGAGGTCTTCCACCACCTTCTCTTGATCCGCTTTGAAAGTCTGCCATTCTGTCACCTCGTCTTCCACCCTGCTTGTCCTCTCCTCAACTTGCGAAACTCTCCCCTCCACCTCTTCCTGCTTTCTACTTACTCTTCTTAATGAAGCTTGAAGTTTTTTGTGTCTCTTTTTGCTCTTCGACTTTCCACTCTTGCCTCGGTCTGCATCTGAGTCCCAAACAGCATTTCAAGAGTTACGCTTTGAGGTTTCTGCCACCCATCCTTTTCCCCTTCTTCCTGCACATTCTCTTGATAGGTCTCTGAGGTAGCAGAATAGTCCCATGATAATTTCTTGCTCATGCTACTCCTTGCTCCTCTTCCATTTCTTTTTTTACCACCAACTCTCTTTTTCTTTTTAGTCTCTAATTCCCTGGAGCCCTTACTTGTATCTGAATCAGAAGTCTGTTCAGTGCAACTCCCCTCCTCTTCAGATTCCTGTTCGCTAACATCTGTAGCATCTGAACCCTCGTAAACTGAAAAGAATTCAGGGGAGCCTCCCCTCGTATTTCTATCTATATTTTGGCTGTTTTTACCAATGTCCTGATCAGATTGCGACCCTTGCTGCTCCGTTAGGCTCTGAGTGCTACCCCATCTCGGTTCATCACCCTGCATTGGTTTGCTATGCGGCCCTATCTCCACCGATAGTAGGGCGTCTAACATCTGCGTGTTATTGTGCTTTTCTAACTGATCTGCGGCATTGTCATTGTAGCCGATGTTCTTACCGGCCCCCTTGCTCACCTTCGCGGCTTCTGCACTCTGCTCCGGTCGCAGCAAGCCGGCTCCTGCAGTACTCGATGGTTGCCCAGCAACCAAACCTTCGACGCTTGCGTCCTCGCGGTCTAGTGCCGCTGACTCCGCTTCCGCGTTCAGCTTCCTTCTGTCTCTCAGGGCTCCTGAATCCGGTGCTACTGCCTTCCCGATCGTCATTTCGTCCTGATGGGACTCAACCAGCTGAAGCTCTATCTGCGGGACTGCTGGGGATGCTTTCGAGACGAAAGACTCCGGTAAGGTTGCCTGCCGCATCTGGTCTTTTGCGATCCCCGTTTGTGCACGCAGAGTCTTTCCATTCAAATCCATTGACAATTCTTTTGCAGTTTTAATCACTGCCGATCGAGTCTCAGGTCTCGCTTCGGTCTTTTTCTCCTGTTTTTCGGGTTTCTTGGATAATGCATTCTTCGAAGACCGATTAGGAAGTTCCGTTTGTTTTTTCAAGGGCAAAGTTTTTGGAACTGCCCCCTCTCTTACTGCAGCGGCTGAGCCTTTGATCGGCCCTGCGGTTGCTGGTTTATCTCTGTCCGCCTTGGCTCTTTGGGACATCTTGAAGGGTACTTTCACGCTGCTTATCACACTTTTCCAACACCTAAGCCAGCCTTTCACCTTCTTTGTCGAGAACCCCCTCAGCCAGTCTGGGTTAAGTGCTTCTGCCGTTCCACGGTATACCAGGTTAACCAGATCCCACATCCCTGGATTCACCAGTCCTTCCACATCCTAGGATAGGAGAGAGAGAAAGTGCGACTTCTCTCTACAGAGCTACGGCGGCCATCTTGCCTCCGTTACCTCTTCATGTATCATTCCTGTCATTGTGGAGAGTCGTCGACTCTTCCTTCTGAGAAAGTTCCTGGACTATATTTGCATTTCGTGTGGCCAGTCCTTTTCTTACTGTATCATTCCCAAATTGCGTGCCTTCTGTTCTGCTTATGTTTCCTTGATGTGTTGGATGTAGTGGATCCTGATGGTTTATAGTTGATTCGCTGTCTGTGGTGATAGTACTGTAGTGGTCTATAGTGTCTTCTTGTAGTTGTGATCTTGAGTTTTCTACACATCCGTTTAAGGTTGAGAACATGTTGTCAAATTTTTCTAGTTCGCTGTCAGCTGCTTGTATGAGCACTATTCCATTCTTATATATAGTTATGCATAGGTCCGCTCTGCATCTTCGTGAAGGTTTGATCATAAATGTTGTGCCATGTGGGATGTTGGTTATAGTTTTTGTGTTAAGCATTTTTGTAATGGCATTGCGCCAAATCGCCGTTCTTCTAGTGAAGAATATCAAGTCATTCACGATAATACCTTTATCTGTGCTGAAAGAGGGGTCGGATATCAGCGTGTCTGGGTTTTTTCTCAATAGGTTATGTTTGAGTTTTTTTGGCAGCGTTTTTGGATAATTTGGATGGGTATTTTATGACATGAGCGTTCATGCCTTCTGGATCTAAGTAGTTGTCCGTCATATTTGTTGATTGGTGTGGAGTATTATTTGAGGTCTCCTCGATTACTGTTTAATTATTCTTCCTGTCTTGAATAAAGTTGTTTATTTATTTTTGTTTTTGTTTAATTTTGTCTGACAGGTTTAATCTGTGTTGCCCTTTTAGTGTTCATAATTTCCAGTGTCAGTCTTTACTTAGGGTTATTTCACGATGGCTGCAAGATGTCTGACTTAACTGATAGCTGTATGCCCTTCTCTCTTTCAATAGCCTGATTGTTCTCTTTCACTTGCCTTTACTTGCTGCAGTTATCCTAGGACTGAAGGCTCTTTTCTCTTTCTATAGTCTGGTTTTACTCTTTCACTTTCCCTTACTTGCTGCAGCCATTTTTTGGTGGTGTTTTCATCTTTCATTTAAGATGTCCAGGGCCTCAGTCTGTAGGGCTTAGATAGTGTCTGAAGCTAGCAGTATGTGTGAGGTGTAGCTAGCTGCTTCATTAATATTTATGTGTGGATTGCTAGCTCACTTAGGACATTGATGTCAGCGGCTGTCGCCATTTTAAGGTCAGGCAGGCCGGGCCCGACAAATTAGTCTAGTATCCGCATTGCCTCTGCATTACAGCCGTTCCGGTTGTGCATCGGTGCACTCCGGCTCGGCTCCGTGATTCCTAATCCCCCTGCGGCGATCCTGTGAACAGCTGTCTCGTTTCCCTCTCAGGCTCTCCCTCTCCGTGCTCCGCCCCCTGCTCCAGGCCCAATTTTCTGTAATTTTGTATAGTCGGCCCACGAGCGCAGCATGGTGGTGACGACGGCGTAGACACCTTGGAGGCACCGATAGCCTGAGGGCGTTGCGGGCAGAGGATCTAGACACTCACCTCTGTCCCGTGCCCTCGGCCGAGTCCCACAGCGATGGCCCGGTTCACACATCCAGGGCGCCTCGCCTCTTCTCCAAATGACTCCAAACTCCAAATGGTAAGAAGTGACAGGAGCAGAGAAGCCACCATGGCAAACATGGAGAGCACAAACTCCCATAAAGCAACCTAGTAGGGAAGATGGAATTATATGCTGTAGGAATAGGCAGTTAGGGGACGGGCCTAGCCCAACCTTTCATAGGCTCAGATGGGAAAAGATTCTCTCATTTATGGCTGGGGCTGTGATGAGACAGGTCTAGTCTGCATGCAGTCCGGCTCTGGGATGTAGCCTTAAGCTCCACACGTACCAGGAAAAAGGTGCAGGCTGGACTCATGAGAGTTGGTTTCTGGATTGAATAATTTTCAGACCTTCATTCTGTAGGGTCCTGCATGGAACAGAGTCCCTCCTCAATGTAGCAAACAGCCACCAAATCCTCTGGGTGTGTCTGGAGTCACAGCATTGTGAAGTAGCTGCACACCGCACCCTTGCTTGGAGCGCTTGGCTGCTCAGTGTCAGAGGTGTTGTTCGTTCTAAGAGTTAGGAATGGGTTTGGTTTTTGAAGTCTATCCACATGTCTTTGGAATTAAATTGAAACAAAGGTGAATAGCATGGATGGGAGAACAGCGGCAATTTGAAAACAGAAACAAAATATATTTTTTGTGAGATGCAGATCCCGTTGGACAAGCTGTACTTCTTCTATGAGTGCAACAATGGGATCTTTTCTTGCAAGAGAGCTGCCTCAGTATCAACAGGCAGTAAGATCACATAGGTGAGCTCCATCACGCCCCACCTGCGCAACGTCATCAATCTCTTCCTCGAGACTGCAACCTTCCCAGAGATCTGGAAACACGCCAAGATCAACGCCCTACTCAAAAAACCTAAGGCAGACCCAAGAGCCCTCAAGAACTTCCGGCCCATCTCTGTGTTAGTGAGTGTATTAGTGAGTGAATGACTGTCTCAAAAGTATCTTTATGAGTAACTACATATGTTTTAAACTAGTATAGGTGAGTATTGATGTATATAAATGAGTATATGTGAGAGCGAGAGATTGTAAGAGTTCCTGTATAGTATGTGTTTCTATAAGTGATTGTTTTAGAGAGTAAGTTATGTTATGTTATCCGTATTTATAGAGCGCACAGATGCCCCAGCAAAGGGGCGTCCTGGCGCTGGTAGAACAGAAAACCAGACAAAAGCAATACCAAGAAAGCAACACAACAACCTTAGAAATCCAGTGGAAAAAGGAAAGTTTTTATAGCTCTCCTGAAAGCCAAGAGACTATCAATGGCACGGATATACACTGGGAGGGAGTTCTACAGCCTGGCAGCAAGCACACGAAAGGAGCGGCTGCCGGTTCTGGACCTCTTAAAGCGTGCAACTATAGCCAAATGAAGGCTAGAGGACCTCAGAGAACGAGTGGGAACATAAGGAAAAATAAGGTGCTCCAGGATCTGAGGAGACGAGTGTTTAAGGATTTTAAACGAAAGGCAGAGGGACTTGAACTTATTTCGCTGAGCCACCGGCAGCCAATGGTGCTTCTGAATAGTTTTTTTGGCTGAGCAGAATCTGGGTAGGCCAACCAGAGCCCTGGCGGCAGCGTTCTGCACGTGTTGGAGTCTTAAGAGTTCAGCCTGATTAGGTCAAAGCAGAAGAGAGCTTGCATAGTCCAATCTGGACAAAATCGTAGCTTGTACAATAAGCTGTCTAGTAGGAGCATCAAAGAATCGAAAGGTAGATCTGAGTTTACGGACAGTGCCAAAACAGGTGGCGGCTACTTTTTTTGTATGGATAGCAAAATTAAGTTGAGGATCAAGCCAGACCCCTAGGTTTTTAACCTCGGTGACGGCAATAGGGGTCGGGCCGAGCTCAGATGGCCACCATTTATCACCCCAGAGATGACTCTGCTTACCGACAATGAGCACCTCGGTTTTTTTGGCGTTCAATTGAAGGTAGTTGTCCGTCATCCAGAGGGCCACTGAGAGGAATCCCTCACGGAACTTAGCAAGCTCCAGGTCAGAGGCCCCACTTATTGCAACCGCCAGCTGCGTGTCGTCAGCGTAGGATACCATGGTAAGGTTCCAACGCTTAGCGACAGCAGCCAGCGGCTGCACATAAAGGTTGAATAAAGTGGGGCTGAGGGCCGAGCCTTGCGGTACTCCCTGGTCAATGGGATAGGGTCTAGATTCAAATGGTGGGGTGATAACCTTGAAGGTATGACCAGATAGAAAAGATCGAAACCATTCAAGTGCCACATTATCGACACCTGTCTCAACCAACCGCTGTAATAAAACAGCGTAGGAGACCGTGTTGAACGCGGCACTGAGATCAAGGAGCACCAGTGCCGCAGTGTGACCAGAATCTACCAAAGACCGGAGATGTTCAACCATAGAGAGCAGCGCAGTCTCGGTACTGTGACCGGGCCGAAACCCATTCTGCGAAGGATCTAATATATTCGCCGAGTGAAGATGGTTAGATAAGATGGTATTGACATGGGCCTCGGTCAGTTTAGCAGCCCAGGGGAGGAGGGAAATGGGACGGTAGTTCTCCAGTTTCAGCGGATCCAGAGCCGTTTTTTTTAAGATGGAAATAACCTGAGCCTGTTTCCAGATAGCCGGGACCGTACCTGAAGATAATGATAGATTAACAAGGTCTCGTAACGGAGGAAGACAAAAAGGAGCGGACTCTCTAAATTGAGTAGGTCGTAGAGGATCGATAGGAGAGCCAGTTTTAACTTTCACTGCAGATTTGTTAAAATCCTCCATCGAAAGTTCTGGAAAATGTGTCAGGAGCATAGTAGTTTTGGGGACCAATTCTTGATTCTTAGTTGACATAGTGGTGTTAGAAAAGGAGCAATAAATGTCCTTCACCTTTTTAACAAAAAAAGCTGCCAGATCCTCACAATGTGAGAGTGAGCAGATCTTGGCAGCTCGGGCTCTACTAGCTGGAAGATCCTTAAGCACCTTGAATATAAGTTTGGTAGGATTGGTGCTGGTACTAAATTCAAGGGAAAAGTAGGCAGCACGGGCCTTACAGATCGCTTTATGATATTGCTTAATCCTAGTAAGATACAGAATTTTATTCTCAAGCTGATAAGACTTGCGCCAAACTCTTTCAGCTTGTTTGCAAGATTTTTTTAGAAGTCGGAGCGAATCATCATACTAAGGGCTAGATTCGGTACGGCGATGTTTACTCTCCGAAATAGGAATCAGTTTATCTAAGGCTTTAGTAAGCCAATTACAAAGGAGAGCATAACCAGATTCCACATCTGTAAAGGGGCCCAGAGGGTGAAAACCAAGAAGCTGATGAAAATCAGCCAGTTTCAACTTTTTCCAGGGACGTCTAAAAGTGGTAGGAGATGGGATTCTTAGGGGGGAAGTGTTAATCGCAAGATGTACCTCAATTAAGTGGTGGTCAGTCCAGGCCATAGGCCTAGGAGGCAGTACTTTGGCGGAGGTTAGATTGGTGAAGAATGTGTCCAAAGTATGACCACCCACATGGGTGTGGTGATTAACTAATTGAGATAACTGGAGAGCCTCCAAATCGGCAAGAATAGCACTAACCGCAGAGGAACAGGGAGAATCAAAGTGGATATTTAAATCACCCACCACACTAAAATTGGCGGCTTTTAAGGCCAGTGCGCCGACTACATCAGGGAGGGCTGACCTGAAGGTAGCATCCGGGCCCGGAGTACGGTAAATAAGTAAGCCGGAAAAAGTAAAATGATGGCTGATGGCGATAGAAAAATGGGCACATTCGCTACCAGCCATGTCTATTGCCTTCCAAATACATGGGTAGCAGGTCTTAACAGCAGCCGCAATGCCCCCACCTCTCGAGTTACGGTTGAGGGAAAAAAACGAATACTCGGAGGGAAGTGCCAGATTGACTGCAACCAAAGCCTCCTCATGAAGCCATGTTTCTGACATAAAAAGAATGTCAGGAGTCTCCTCCGTAAGATAATTGTAAATGTCCAAATGGTGCTTGACTAGAGATCTTACATTGAGATGGCATATCTTAAGGTCAAGGGATCCCTGAGATATCATCTGAGGGGGCGCCGTGGTGTTAGGAGGTTCGAAGGAGACTGTCTTGTGGGTGAGAATAGGGGCCGGGGAAATAAGATGGAAAGCGCAGCCAGGGCATTGAAAAGGGCCACAGAGAGGGTGTAGGGAAGCATGAGAGCAGGGCAAAGTGCTGTAACGAAAGTGAAGTAACTCGGCGCTAGAATACATTCTTACCTGAAAAAAGGAGGGGTAGAATGCTCGAAGCCAAGCTATAGAGCCCTGCCCTGGCGACTCCAGAGCGGGGACGAGCGCAGACGAGCAGGACTCTAGCGCGACTCTGGCGCAGTGAGGGTGCGACCGCTGCGTGTCACCGCTGCGCGCTAGAGGGCAGGTTTAAGTAGGGCGTGCGTGAGATAGCCGCACCACTAGAGCGCTCGACAGGCGCCTCCAGAACGGCGCAAGCACACCCAAGATGGCGGCGCTAGTAAAAGAAATGGAAAGCCCACAGACCCGGACCCGCTAAACAGCGGTGTAATTGCTAATATGGTGCAGGTGAGGGGCGGAAATACCCTAGTAAAATCAGGGTTTAAGAAAAAGTAAATACAACACAAATACAAAAACGGGCAATTTAAAAAGCGTGTGGCGCTAGCTGCAGAGAAACGTTGCAGCGTGCAAGTCCTTCAGCACACAAGTGCTCAGAAATCCTATCCTAGCTGACCCCCTAGAGGACTGGACTTACGTAGGGCGGGCGTGAGATAGCCGAACCACTAGAGCGCTCGACAGGCGCCTCCAGAACGGCGCAAGCACACCCAAGATGGCGGCGCTAGTAAAAGAAATGGAAAGCCCACAGACCCGGACCCGTTAAACAGCGGTGTAATTGCTATTATGGTGCAGGTGAGGGGCGGAAATACCCTAGTAAAATCAGGGTTTAAGAAAAAGTAAATACAACACAAATACAAAAACGGGCAATTTAAAAAGTGCGTGGCGCTAGCTGCAGAGAAGCGTTGCAGCGTGCAAGTCCTTCAGCACACAAGTGCTCGGAAATCCTATCCTAGCTGACCCCCTAGAGGACTGGACTTAAGTAGGGCGGGCGTGAGATAGCCGCACCACTAGAGCGCTCGATAGGCGCCTCCAGAACGGCGCAAGCACACCCAAGATGGCGGCGCTAGTAAAAGAAATGGAAAGCCCACAGACCCGGACCCGCTAAACAGTGTGGTAATTGCTATTATGGTGCAGGTGAGGGGCGGAAATACCCTAGTAAAATCAGGGTTTGAGATAAAGTAAATACAACACAAATACAAAAATGGGCAATTTAAAAAGCGCGTGCCGCAAGCTGCAGAGAAACGTTGCAGCGTGCAAGTCCTTCAGCACACAAGTGCTCGGAAATCCTATCCTAGCTGACCCCCTAGAGGACTGGACTTAAGTAGGGCGGGCGTGAGATAGCCGCACCACTAGAGCGCTCGACAGGCGCCTCCAGAACGGCGCAAGCACACCCAAGATGGCGGCGCTAGTAAAAGAAATGGAAAGCCCACAGACCCGGACTCGCTAAACAGCGGTGTAATTGCTATTATGGTGCAGGTGAGGGGCGGAAATACCCTAGTAAAATCAGGGTTTAAGAAAAAGTAAATACAACACAAATAGAAAAACGGGCAATTTAAAAAGCGCGTGGCGCTAGCTGCAGAGAAGCGTTGCAGCGTGCAAGTCCTTCAGCACACAAGTGCTCGGAAATCCTACGATTCTGTAGAAATTAGTGTAGTGGTGGGTGTATAGCTGTATATGCAAGTAAATGGATGTTTGATAGTTTATTTGCATGTGTGAGTAACTATATAGATGAGTGACGGTGTGTAATAAGATGTATAGGTGTAGGGGGCCTGGTCACCCCCACGCTCCTGTGCCTGCTGCCGCAGCCCCAGCCTCCCGAGGGCCGCCGAACCCACACCAGCTTTTCCCGCCGCCCCAGCCTCCCGAGGGCCGCCAAGCCGGCTCCAGCTTTTCCCGCCGCCCCAGCCCGTGGCCCCGCCCCCACGACAGCCGATTGGCTCGCGCTCCCACCTCCCCGCAGACCCTCCCGACCGGCTCTCTTCTTATGACGTCCCCAGAGCGACCGCGTGCAGCGGGAGCACCGATTGAGCGCCGAAGGTGCACCAAAGGTAAGCCCGTCTACGCCCGTCCGCGCCTGGACCGCGCCCAGTGCCAGGACCCCTGGCCCCCGCAGACCCCAGCCCACCCGCCGGACGTACGACGCCGCCACCCTCAACGCACTCAACGCCGGCCGAACCCCTGGATGCTACCGAGCCACCCCGAGACGCACCCACGGACACTTCATCTGCCAGTCCTGCAAGTTCTCCTGTACCCGGACCTGCACTGCACCAGCGTCCACCAAGCAGAACACCAGCAGCAACCACCTGAAGTGCATCCTGCTCAACACCCGCTCCGTCCACAGACACGCCATCGAGCTCTGGAACCTGCTCGACACCACAACCCCAGATATCACCTTCCTCACGGAAACCTGGATGAACGCCTCCTCAGCGCCCGACATCGCCATCGCCATCCCGGACGGCTACAAGATCATCCGGAGAGACCGCGTCAACCAGACAGGAGGAGGCATCGCCATCATTCACAGGAACACCATCCGCATCACGACCAACACCGACGACACCATCGCACCCGCCGAACACCTGCACTTCCAGATCCACGTCAACCCCAAGACCACCCTCAGAGGCACCCTCATCTACAGACCCCCGGGACCACGCACACAATTCAGCGAGGACATCGCCGACTTCATCAGCCCGCTCGCCCTCCCCTCAGCCGACTACATCCTCCTAGGGGACCTCAACTTCCACCTGGAGAACAACGACGACCGCAACACCACCACCCTGCTGGAAAACCTCGCAAACCTGGGACTCAAGCAGCTGGTGACCACCCCCACCCACCTCGCCGGACACACACTCGACGCCGTCTTCTCATCCAGCATAGACATCGCCTTCAGCCACGCCACAGGACTCCACTGGACGGACCACAGCTGCGTCCACTTCACCTTCAGAAGAACGACGACCCACCACCACCAGCAACAGGTTGCCCGAAGAAGCTGGAACAAGATCACAGCCGACCAGCTCGCCGCTTCCCTGAGTCAGCACCCTCCCGCCAGCTCAGCGAACCCCAGCCAGGCCGCCGACAACCTCACGAAGTGGATCAGCAACTGCGCGGACGAACTCGCCCCTCTGAGGACCCCGCCCAGCAGACCCGGCAGCAAGAAAGCCCCATGGTTCACCGACGAACTCAAGAGCTCCAAGAAGAACTGCCGAGCCCTCGAGAAAGTCTGGAGAAGGGAACAAACACCGGACAACATGACCACCCTCAAGCTTGCCACCCGGAAGCACCACCAACTGATCCGCGCCACCAAGAAAACTGCATTCAAGGACCGACTGGACAACAACTCACACAACTGCAAGGAACTCTTCAACATCGTGAAAGAGCTCTCCAACTCCAACGCCGGAAACAACGACATCACCCCATCGCAAGACCTCTGCAATTCCCTCGCCTCCTACTTCCACAACAAGATCGCGGACATACACAACAGCTTCAGCATTCAACCATCGCACACAACGACCGCTGCAACGCCGCCCACCACCACCCTCCGCGCCTGGACTCCGATCAGCACCGATGACACCGTCCGCATGATGAACTCCATCCACTCCGGATCTCCGACCGACCCCTGCCCTCACCATGTCTTCAACAAGGCCGACGCTGTCATCGCACCCCACCTGCGGGACATCATTAACACCTCCTTCGACACCGCCACCTTCCCGGAGAGCTGGAAGCACGCCGAACTCAGCGCTCTACTAAAGAAACCAACAGCGGACCCCACCGAACTCAAGAACTACCGCCCCATCTCGCTCCTCCCGTTTCCAGCCAAAGTCATCGAGAAGACCGTCAACAAACAGCTGGCCGCCTTCCTCGAGACGAATGGATCCCTCGACCCCTCACAGTCTGGCTTCCGAGCCAACCACAGCACCGAGACCGCCCTCATCGCTGTCACCGATGACATCCGAGCCCTGATGGACAACGGAGAAACAGCGGCCCTCATCCTCCTAGACCTCTCCGCGGCATTCAACACTGTCTGCCACCGCACCCTAGTGCAGCGCCTCAGCAACGTCGGAATTCAGGAGAAGGCACTGGAATGGATCGTCTCCTTCCTCGACGGAAGAACACAGAGAGTCCGTCTACCACCGTACAAGTCAGAGGCCACCGAAGTCATCTGCGGCGTCCCTCAAGGATCCTCGCTGAGCCCCACCCTCTTCAACGTCTACATGAGCCCCCTCGCGCCCATCGCACGTCAACACAACCTGAACATCATCTCCTACGCCGATGACACCCAGCTGATCCTCTCCCTGACCAACGACCCCGCCGCTTCCAGAGCCAACCTTCACGAAGGGATGAAAGATGTAGCCGAGTGGATGACGACCAGCCGCCTGAAACTGAACTCAGACAAGACGGAAGTCCTCATCCTGGGCTCCTCGCCCTCCGCCTGGGACGACTCCTGGTGGCCCCCCGCCCTGGGCACCGCACCCAAACCGACAGACCAAGTACGCAACATGGGCTTCATCCTGGACTCCTCCTCTCCATGACCAGACAAGTCAACGCCGTCTCCTCGTCATGCTTCAACATCCTGCGCATGCTACGGAAGATCTTCCGGTGGATCCCCACCGAGACCAGGAAGACGGTCACCCAGGCCCTCGTCACCAGCCGACTGGACTACGGCAACGCCCTCTACGCCGGAACCACCTCCAAGCTCCAGAAGAGACTCCAGCGGATCCAGAACGCCTCAGCCAGACTCATCCTCGACATCCCCCGACGCAGCCACATCTCCGGACATCTGAGAGACCTGCACTGGCTCCCCGTCAACAAGAGAATCACCTTCCGTCTCCTCACCCACGCACACAAAGCCCTACACGATCTAGGCCCGAGCTACCTCAACAACCTCATCAACTTCTACGCTCCCAAACGCCACCTCCGATCAGCCAGTCACGCCCTCGCCGCCGTCCCCCGCATCCGAAGAACGACAACAGGAGGAAGGTCCTTCTCCCACCTGGCCGCCAAGACCTGGAACTCCCTCCCGACCGACCTGCGCCTGACCCAAGACCACCTCTCCTTCAGGAAGAAGCTCAAGACCTGGCTGTTCGAGCAGTAGCAACACCCCCCCCCCCCCCTAGCGCCTTGAGACCCTCCGGGTAAGTAGTGCGCTCTATAAATGTCCTTGATTGATTGATTGATTGATAGTACATATGATGAGTGAGTACATGTATGAGTGCCTATATAGAACTGTTAGTGAATGACTGGATATGTATGTAGATTTTTGAAATACTGAATAGGTTGTTCTAACTGGAATTGGTTTTTCAATTTTTTGAAAATGTTACTTTCTATTTTTGATCGTGTGTATCAAAGGAGAGGAGGTATGCCACAAGGATGATGTCATCAGTGATGTCATCAGAGATGTCATTTGAGATGTCATGAGTGATGTCATGAGTGATGTCACTGACCATGTCATGAGTGATGTAATATGTGACATCATCAGCAGTGCATTCCGGGCGCGAGAGTTATAGTTAGCTGACCTAACTATAACAGGGGAATTTCAAAGGTTTTGTATGAGTAAAATTACCAGCTAACTATAACTGGTGTGAAACCAATGTTTTTTTCAATGAATTTCAAAGGTTTTTAAAATGCTAATTCCTAACTATAACGTGTGTAAAACCTATGGTTTTTTCAGTGAATTCAAAGGTTTTTTAAATGCTAATTCCTAACTATAACGTGGCTTTAACCTATGTTTTTTTCAGTGAATTTCAATGGTTTTGTAAATGAAAATTTTTTAATGTAATAATTGTTATCTTTTTTAAACTGATTTACTATATTATTATACATTTTTTATTTTTAGATATATTATTTTTTAAATTACTTTACATATTTTTAATAGAAATTGATAAATGTTTGTACACCTCTCTGCTACGCAGCCCCCTGACGCGTTTGCAGAAGGGGAACTAATTCCCCTTGCATACTGGGGTCCCTGGGGGCCAACTAGCCCACCAGGAACCTCCAGTATTCCCCAGGGTGCTGCATTGCAGAGAGGTGTAATGAGGCCACACCCTTTTTTACACCTCTCCCCTGCATACTGGGGTCCCTGGGAGGCAACTAGCCCACCAGGAGCCTCCAGTATGCGCCAGGGGGCTGCGTTGCTTTGCCCTGGAGCGCGGCAGTCCCCGGGGAAGTGTGGAGGGGATTGGGCACCCCCACACCTCTTTATCACTATGCCCCCACAATTCGGTCTCCCTGGGGGGTAATTTTTAAATAAACATACCAGGTTTTTAAAAAAATAACATTTTTGGCCTTGGGGGTCCTTGTGGGACCCCATGAGCAGGTCTAGGGGGGTCAGGGTGCTTCTACCCTGCCCCCTTTTTGAGTTCTACACTTTTTTTTTCTGTTTTCTTGTGCCTCAGTCTACTGAGGCACAAGATGGCTGCCATCAATTTCTGTTTTGGAGTGTTGACAGACAGTGGCAGCCAATCAGCATGAAGCTCGTGCACGGCAAGGTGCGCACACGGTGCGCGCACGGTGCGCGCTTATAGATATATAATTGATTTCAACTTTAATTTTCTCAGCAACTACTGGAGGGATTTACACCATCTAAACAAAAGCGTGATCTGCGTACCAGATCCTACCATTTTCCCAAATTTGGTGTAATTCCGTTCAGCGGTTCGGGCTGTAGCCGTGTCTAATCGTCCTATGGAAATTAACATGGGGAAAACACGTTTTGGGACCCCCCTTTTTTCTCGGCCCCCGCTTGACAAATCTTCCCGAGACTTTCAGGGAAGGAGCGGAGCGAAGCGGGCCATCTTCTTTGAGAAATTCGCGGAGATTCATCAACCAGCGCCAAAGTTATTCCCAATAGAATGTTGCGGATTTCCTATGGAAACTAGGTCCTAACTATAACTACCTACTGGCGACCGCCAGTAGGTTATATATATATATATATTACCTACTGGCGGTCGCCAGTAGGTATATATAGTTAGGATTTTTTCTCTATGGGATTTTTGAAAATTCTATGTCTAATAACTTTGCCGTTTGTGGACGGAATTGGCTGAAATTTTCAGGAAAATGGCACATTTTGTTTCTGAGCAGCCTTTGAAAATTTGGGGGGGGTTCGTCAAGGGGGGGCCGAGAAAAAAGGGGGGTCCCAAAACGCGTTTTTCCCATGTTAATTTTCATAGGGCGGTTGGCCTCACTTTTAGCCCGAACGGCTGAATGGATTTGCACGAAACTTGGCAAAATTGTAGGGACTGGTAGCCCGATGTGCCTTTTGTAGGTCTCAATATATGTGCTCCAGTGGATTTTGAGAAATTAACGTTTAAAAAAAGATATATATCTGTAAGCGCGGACCGGGCAGCGGCCTAGGACGCGTACTTTTCGCGCAACGGAGCTTTGTGAAGCGAAGCTGATTGGTTCTCCGGCGTCTGTCAACATTCCAAACAGTCCGTAGTGGCCGCAAACAGTCCGTAGTGGCCGCCATCTTGTCTCTCGGTAGGATCGAGAGACAAGAGGAGGCCAAAGCGAAGGGGCAAATGACCATAAGGGGGAATAGTAGATCCTCGCTGACCCCCTAGGTTTGATGTGGAGGTTTTAAAAGGGCCCCGCGGGGCAAAAAAAAAAAATATAATAATAATCTTACGGCTGAATGGATTTGCACGAAACTTGGCAAAATTGTAGGGACTGGTAGCCCGATGTGCCTTTGCTAGGTCTCAATATATGTGCTTCAGTGGATTTTGAGAAATTAACGTTCAAAAAAAGATATATATCTGTAACAGCGGACCGCTTCGCGTACTTTTCGCGTTACGGAGCTTTGCGAAGCGAAGCTGATTGGCTCTCCGGTGTCTGTAAACATTCCAAACAGTCCGTAGCGGCCGCCATCTTGTCTCTCGGTAGGATCGAGAGACAAGAGGAGGCCAAAGCGAAGGGGCAAATGACCATAAGGGGGCATAGTAGATCCTCGCTGATCCCCTAGGTTTGATGTGGAGGTTTTAAAAGGGCCCCGCGGGGCAAAAAAAATAAATAATAATAATAATCGAACGGCTGAATGGATTTGCACGAAACTTGGTAAAATATTAGGGACTGGTAGCCCGATGTGCCTTTGCTAGGTCTCAATATATGTGCTTCAGTGCATTTTGAGAAATTAACGTTCAAAAACAAGATATATATCTGTAACAGCGCTCCGCTTCGCGGAGATAAAATTATATCTGTATTACGTAGCTGTTGCTAGCACCAGTTAGCGACGGCTAGTAGGAGATAGCGACCATCTTGGGCCCCACTTTGCATGTGAGTGATATTTATCACTAATGACATGCAAAGTGGGCATGCCAAGATGTTAGCGACTGGAAACAGTCGCTAACATCGCTATCTCCTATTATCAACTTTTGGAAATATTCGAGATAAGCGCGAATATCTCCAAAAAGTAACAGCTGCCCTGAGCAGTTCTTAGCCATGTTATCCAATGGGAGGTGGATAACATGGCTAAGAGCATTAGCTCGGTAATGCATGAATATCGCGGAGTTTTCAGCGATATTAATGCATTGCGCTCGTTTTTTATCGTATTTGCGATAAACCTTGATAATAGCAAGGTTTATCTGCGATAATTTCTGACGGTAAAAAAATCTTTGCAATGCATCGTTAGGGATAAATATCGCTTAACTTTGGTAATATGCCCCAACGTCTGTTAACGTTCGATTCGAAGGAAATCAGGAATTGTTGAAAAACATTGTGTGCGCCATCTTGTCTTTTTTCAAATGCCACACTTTTGTCGTGCACGGCAGCCATTTTAGATGCCTTGACCAGATCCACTCTGTGCACGCTGTCGATCCTTAGCATGGCTCCCCACCCTCGCAAGCATCTCCCCCAGGCAGTGGTCACCCCCGCTCTCTGTTTTATGCATGGGTAATAAACCTCCCCCCATCTGCGCTGTTCTTCCCTGAGAATCACACCCTGTGCCCGCCCGACACCTCCCTTTCGCCCTATTCACTACCGCACCCTCTGACACTCCTTTTCCTCTGTGTCCGATTGTCCAGGCCGGTCCTAGGCTATCAGCTAGCCCTGCAGATGTAGTTTATAGCCACAGCTGTAAAGAATCACCCGTCTTCAAAGGAGTTATAGTAGATCAAGGCCCACACTCGATGAGATCCGTCACAGCAGAAGCGTTGCTATTATCTGAAAACCATCCTGTATTGTGATTGGGGAGGGGACCGAGCGTGAAGCGGAAGATTCCAGGGATGACTCTTTGTACATCAAAGTTTTTACAATTATGTGTCACATTAAAAATATATAGCACTCCGACAAAGTAGTAAGATTATAAAACTTTAATAATTTATAAATATATACAAGAAAACAAAAATAGTAATAACATATAAACATTTTTAGAGAAAAACAACGAAGTAGCGGTCGGCTGTGCGAATAGTCCCAACGCAGCACAACGTCCAGATTTCCGGCGTGGGGCGTCGCGGGGGGTGGGTGATCAGTAGCAAACTGTTGTGCGAATAGTTCCAAGGCAGCAGAACGCGCCGAAATCTAGATGACACAAAAGTGATGTCTAGTAAGTTGCCACCCAGCAAATAACGGCGTGGGGCGTCGCGGGGGGTGGGTCATCAGTAGCAAACTGTTGTGCGAATAGTTCCAAGGCAGCAGAACGATGGCACCAAGGTGATGTCCAGTAAGTTGCCGCACTGGTTTTGGTATCCTACAATGCTGCTCCGAATAACGGCGTGGAGCGCCCCGGGGGAGGCGGCGTGAACGGGCCTCTCCAGGTGGAGTCTCGTCTGTTGTAGTGGGGCGCCCCTTTACCGTTTCAGTTGCCATTCCGTCCGCTTTTGGTCCACTGTGTCAAAATCCGCCATTCAGCTGAGTTGCGCCCACTCTTGCGGTGCAGCGATAGGCGGCTGTCACAGGACTCTCAAAATGGCGGCAGGCTGTTTCCTTTTTGGGCCTGGTCCACTGAAATGGCCCTGGGACACCTTGGAAATCGGACGCTTGTCTGCTAGGTCTTGGACCCCATTCTCGAAAGCGTCCCCTCCGCCTTGAGAATTCATCAAAAGTTTTGGGGGCCCCGACTCCTGCAGGCTTCTGGTGGGGAGCGGCTGCCATGATTGCTCGCGGAATGACCACGACGGAGCTACGAGATGGTGGTGCTCTCATGGTGACGCCAGCTTCAGTCTGAAACATCCAGAAACAAGGTGGGGCTTTCATCGTTTGGGGGAAAAAAAAAGTTTTCATCCAATGAAAAGTGTTGTTTTTAGGTCATATGATCAAGCCTTCCATCATTAGGAAACCAAAAGTAAAATGAACCAATGAAAAGTTTTATAAACAAGTCACATGACCTGTTATGCGGCATAGGGTATAAAATGCGGAGAAAATACGTTGGCACGTGAGGCGGCGTCAGTAGCGGACCGATGTGCGAATAGGCCGAAGGCAACACAACGCGCCAAGATCCGGATGGCATCGAGGTGGTGTCATAGTTGAGAGTTCTGAGCAGCGGTTGTAACACTGTCTGAAGCTTATTTGCAGCTGCTGCAGCTTCACTACGCGCCAAGATCCGGATAGCACCGAGGTGGTGTGTAGGAAGTTGCCGCACTGGTGTGGCCATCCTACAATGCTGAAAGTCGGCGTGGGGCGCCCCGTTGGCCTGTGAGTTTGCGTCAGTAGCGGACCGATGTGCGAATAGGCCGAAGGCAGCACAACGCGCCAAGATCCGGATGGCACCGAGGTGGTGTCTAGTAAGTTGTCGCACTTCTGTGGCCATCCTACAATGTTGAAAGTCGGCGTGGGGCGCCCCGTTGGCCTGTGAGATGGTGTCAGTAGCGGACTGATGTGTGAATGGGGCCAAAGGCAGCGCAACAATATTTTCTACTATATTTCCGGTGTAGAAGAGACCACAAGGCGCTGAGATGCCAAGATCCGGATGGCACCGAGGTGGTGTGTAGCAAGTTGCCGCACTGGTGTGGCCATCCTACAATGCTGAAAGTCGGCGTGGGGCGCCCCGTTGGCCTGTGAGATGGCGTCAGTAGCGGACCGATGTGCGAATAGGCCGAAGGCAGCACAACAATATTTTCTGACTGACACCACAAGGCGCTGAGATGCCAAGATCCGGATGGCACCGAGGTGATGTCTAAGTTGCGGACTGATGTGCGAATGGGGCCAAAGGCAGCGTAACAATATTTTTTGTATGGAAGATACCACTAGGCGTTGAGATGCCAAGATTCGGATGGCACTGAGGTGATGTCTAGCAAGTTGGTGTGGTCATCCTACAATGCTGAAACTCGGCGTGGGTCGCCCCATTAGCCTGTGAGATGGCGTCAGTAGCGGACCGATGTGCGAATAGGCCGAAGGCAGCACAACGCGCCAAGATCCGGATGTCACCGTGGTGGTTTCATAGTTGAGAGGCACTTCATCTGCAGTGGGGCGCCGAGATCCGGATGGCACCGAGGTGATGTCTAGCAAGTTGCTGTACTGGTGTGGTCATCCTACAATGCTGAAACTCGGCGTGGGTCGCCCCATTAGCCTGTGAGATGGCGTCAGTAGCGGACCGATGTGCGAATAGGCCGAAGGCAGCACAACGCGCCAAGATCCGGATGTCACCGTGGTGGTTTCATAGTTGAGAGGCACTTCATCTGCAGTGGGGCGCCGAGATCCGGATGGCACCGAGGTGATGTCTAGCAAGTTGCTGTACTTGTGTGGTCATCCTACAATGCTGAAACTCGGCGTGGGTCGCCCCATTAGCCTGTGAGATAGCTGTTCTTTGGATTTGGGCCTGGCTCGTCTGCTGTAGTGGGGCGCCCCTTTACCGTTTCAGTTGCCATTCAGCTGAGTTTCGGCTGCTCTTGATGCTACAGCGACAGGCGGCTGCAACAGGACTCTCAAAATGGCGGCCTGTTCTTTGGATTTGGGCCTGGTCCACTAAAATGGCCCTGGGACACCTTAGAACTCGGACGCTCGATTTTTTTTTCCTTTCCTGTACATGCAAAAAAAGGTAAATGCCCGGTACGTTACACGCTTCATCTGCCACGATGAACTCTCCAGAGGAACCGAAAAAAAATATAGTTGTGGTAACTATACCATGCATCGTCATATGGAGAGGTGGCACCAATTAATTATAGTGCTGCATAAAAGAGAGATTTGGAGGAGAACCCCTGACCTGCTAGTACATTCATCAAAGAAGTGGCACTGAGAGCTTCAGAGGCAAGGGAAACGGTCCCAAATTTTTAGAAGAACTTTGGAAAGATTAAAATGACATGTTGAGATTGTGGCAAATTAATTTCATGTGGACAGATGAGTGTTACTCTAATAAATACAGCATATGAACATCATCATAGTCGATGGTTGGTAGAGACATTTTGACTATATCCTGGACCTGCCCGTCCTCGCCCAAAATGGCGCCGGAATAAATGGGACTCGTAACTCCTTGTTGTGTACTGGTTGCAGAACCTTGAAATCACGAGATACGTATGCAGTTTTGAAGCACATGGCGGGCGGGGACGAGAATTGATTGAATATTTCGACATCCCTATTGATATTAAGTTCTGATGTGTTATTGATTACTGTACTGTTGAAAGTTCGAATTAACGTCACCCATGGTACTTGCCCGCAAATGTATATCTAGATAATTTTATTGTAACTGGCCCTGTCGTATTTTAATTATAAAATGTACGTCCACCGATTCCGTAACTGTTAGACACCTTAGTTCTTGCAACCTAATGGCCCGCCCGTTACGTTCCTCTACAGTGTAAATGTCTACTCATCACATACGATTACAGTTTGCTCCGTGGCCGGCCCACGTGGTTATAGGCTCGTATTTGTATAATGAAATTTTCACAATAAAGGTTTTTAAAAGAAAACATGGTAGTAGTATATACATTGGTAAAGTTTGTAATAATAGTCACTGTTTTAGAATCATTAAAAGGCAAGTGAAATAAAGCAGACCAATTACATGAAGGGTAAAAGGTATAATACGAAGGAACGCAGTAAAGATAAATGGTCAAGGGCTGTTGTGTTTTCTATTCCTGCAACATAAAGTGATCGATAAGAATCTCATATTCAGGCGTATCGGCGACTAAGACAGCAGGTCGACCCTCTTTTGCTCAACGGCTCCATCATGGGACGAAGAAACGCTCTTTTTCTCGAAAAAAGAATATATTTTACTTGCAGGACAGTTGTAAAATTTCCGGGAAAGTACATTAGTCTGGAACATTATAACATATATTTAAGAAAAAATAATGTTCGGAAGTAATGAAAAGCGTAATTTTTAGGTCATATGACCAAGCCTTTCATCATTACAATAAGAAAAGTAAAATGAACCAATGAAAAGTTTTATTAACAAGTCACATGACTTGTTATGCTTACGTTACGCGCTGCGCGCCCCGGATGACTTCCGGATGCGCTAACGCGGCGCGTCATATGACGCATTACGCGACAACGCAGGTCCAGAATATAGTCAAAATGTCTCCACCAACCAGCGGTCGGAACACAACCCCTTTCAGCAGGCTAAATAGTTCTGTTAAATGACAACAGAAGGGACAGGCAACAAGAACCATCAGTCAAAGAGGGGAGGGCTAGTTCTTCTCTACCGGGTTACATTGGGGCGCTACCGGAACTGATCGAATTGGTAGTCTACAGTGTTTCTGGATGTTTCAGACTGAAGCTGGGGTTAGCATGAGAGCAGCATCATTTCGTAGCTCCGTCGTGGCCATTCCGCAACCAATCATGGCAGCCGCTCTTTATCGTTATTTTGGGCGGGGTGGGTGGCGGAGCCGAGCTGTTTTGCAGCCATCATTGTGTGGAGTTCAGTTCATCTCACTAGTTTTGTATTTGTCATGAGGGGTTGTTCCTAATGTTTCTATTTTAGCGAGGTCAAAAAGAGATCCCATTAGTGGCCTACTGATTTTGCTCGATTCCTTTTCTTTTTTTTACACGATTTTTCGTTATCTGCAAAGACTAAACAGAGTATTGCGACTCTGTGTTTGTTTGTAAATAGAGAATGAACCAAAGAGAACTAATTCTAAAACAGTAAATACTTGGATAACAATCAATCAAATGGAGAGAGAAGCAGGCACGACGGATTACAACGGGGGCAAAGGCCTGCGTTAACTACCTTTCACTATCTGCAAAGAGAGAGTACTCCTAATAGAAATGAGGGGGGGGGGCACCATTCAAAGCAGATCAGTGTGCATAAACACGAAAATGTTTTCACTTACCACGTACTTGACATTCGACAGCTTATGATATTTGCTATTAAAAAACCATTGAAATTCACTGAAAAAACCATAGGTTATAGACCATATATAGTTAGGAATTAGCATTTACAAAACCTTGAAAATTCACTGAAAAAACCATAGGTTATAGACCATATATAGTTAGGAATTAGCATTTAAAAAACCTTATTTTACTCACACAAAACCATTGAAATTCCATATATAGTTAGTTGCACTAACTATATATTGCGCACCCGCAATCCACTGCTGATCATGTCACATATTACATCATTCATGACATGGTCAGTGACATCACTGATGACATCACTGATGACATCTCAAATGACATCACTGATGACATCACTGATGACATCTCATTTGACATCAATGACCACATCACTGATGATATTATTCATGTGACAATACAATGCATCTCTTCACATTTTAATATAACCTCTGTTTCACCCAGTGTTAAAAACAGAGTATAATTTTTGAAACCATTGACACACCAATACTAGTTACTACATACGTACTCACTGATTCCTACGTCTACACACACATTCACTCATTCACCCATACAATCATTCATACATACAATCACTCATGTTTACAACACAATCATATGCACTCATACACCTATACAGACACTCACACTCTGCCACTCATCCATGGAGTTACTCACACACCTAGTCAGTCCTGTAAAGAATCAATCACACTTCCATTTTCTACTCTATACAGTTAAACATAGAGCACCTTACGTTTTCAACCATATACTAACACATACTTACTCTCTTATACAATCATTGATACAAGTACACATTGATCTGTACAGAGTCACACACCTCCCATCCAGCCACACACACACTCAGTCTCCCATGCAAATACTTGGGCAATCAATCAATAACCCATATAGTTACTCATATAGCTACTGATCAACACATGCAGCAGTTTACAGAACAACAGACATAATGATGCACAAATTAAGACAGTTTAGTCACTAACCCATGCACTCAGTGAGACACATTTAATCACTCACTCATACATTCAGTCATGCACCTACTAAATCCTTCGTCCAGACACTTATACATCCACTCATTCTTCAATATGTAAGACATATTTTAACTTTACAGAAACATAGTCACTGGATGTTGTCATCAGTGATGTCATCAGTGATGTCATTTGAGATGTCATCAGTGATGTCATCAGTGATGTCACTGACCATGTCATGAATGATGTAATATGTGACATGATCAGCAGTGGATTGCGGGTGCGCAATATATAGTTAGTGCAACTAACTATATATGGAATTTCAATGGTTTTGTGTGAGTAAAATAAGGTTTTTTAAATGCTAATTCCTAACTATATATGGTCTATAACCTATGGTTTTTTCAGTGAATTTTCAAGGTTTTGTAAATGCTAATTCCTAACTATATATGGTCTATAACCTATGGTTTTTTCAGTGAATATATATATATATATATATATATATATATATATATATATATATATATATATATATATATATATATATATACATATATATATATAGTTGTCAAAATATTACCCTTTCGGGCATAGAGTGATGTATACATTATGCAAAAAATAAGCAGAGAACTCACTCTGGGTAGTTCTCAAGGTTAGGTGGAAAGCAGCTCCTGTATTGAGCACCCTCAACACCAGTGACACTCTAGATCAGCTCAACTTAAATGTCTACTTTTCAATAAAAGTCCTTAAGCATAGGATTAGTACAGTGCCATCCACACCGAGATAGAAAGGGACAAAGTCTTTTGCCATTCCTAGAGCAATGTCTTTAAGCATTGCACTAACACAGTGCTGTCCATGCCAAGCTGTAAAATGACAAAAGCCATTTACCATTCCAGGCACATTTTTACAGCTTTGAATTGGTAAAATACCAACCAAGCCAATATATAGTTGTGTATTTATTTAGATGTTTAGATATACATTTATATGTATATGTGATGTAATGTAGTGAATGGTTGTGGTTTTTTGTATATTGGTAAATGTGATTGTGGTGAATGGGAATAAATTGTAGGTATAGTTGTTGTGCCAGTGTGATAAGTGTAATACAAGGTGTTGGTGTTTGTCGTAGTATCCTTTACTCAAATATCAAAGGATTTGTAAAACTATTAACTGCAGCCTCCTGCCATTTTTTTTTGGTTTGTCCCTTCTCTAAGCACCTGTAAAGTGATCTTTATACCCTACAGAGCTTTGATATTAGCACAGCGTAAATGAAAATGCTCCACCCTACCATCCTTTCCCTCTTCTTCCCCTGAAGACCATCTCATTTGCATGGGTTGAGCCGAATTCTAAAGACCAAGGCCCTAATTAGGATGTTGGTTGGAAAGCCTCCGACCTTACGACCAACAGCCTTTGTTCAAGTTACATCTGCCTTATAAAAATGAAGGCGGTCTGAATTCAAACTGACCGGTTATTCCGGCTGGCTTCTGACAGGCTCATGGAGCCCGTCGGCTATTCAGAAATCAAACATAATCCTGTGCAGACTGTGATTCCGCCATCAGGATTTTGATGTTGGTTTTCGACAAGCTTTCTACGTTGGGCTTTCCGACATGGAAAGGATGTCAGATACCTACTTTGGGGAACCCTGGTAGGGCCCCCCTTCTTGCGCAGCTTCCTGTTCAGAGGCAAGGGAGCACCTAATGTGCCCCCCTGTAAATTCTTGCACACGGAGCAGCACGGAGGTATTATGCGCGCGAGGGATTACCGGCTTTCACAATGAAAAGCACTTATGTATAAAAGGAACCATCCCCCCCTGCGCTAGCTCATGTGGCACATCAATCAGAATAAAGTGTACCGATTTGGTAATTTTTAGGGGCCATTCAACTCCTTTTTCCAAACTGACCAGCCTATTTTTGCGGTCAGTCAATGTGAGATAATAGGCATACTATATATTCACATCAGTATCCCAGAGTGCAGTATGGATCGTATTTAGGTCCTGATAAGTAAAGCAGTGGAGACTGCTTTCGAAACATGTCAACCAAGTAGGGAGTAAGATTTACCCCCTACTTACTTCTTTCCCCATTTTTAAGATATCCAGCTAGGAAACTGAATCAAATGTATTTTTTCCACTAGCCAGTACATTTTTTTACTTTTTTGTAATCCACACGTTCCCTACCACTCCCACAATCCACCACACACATAGTCTATTCACATAAAAACAAGTGCTCCAGTGTAATTGTAGGTCGTAGCATGCTCCGCCCCGTAGAGGGACGGCAAGACCCCTATGATGAAGCATAACACTATGGGATTCATAGTATGCATGGGGTATTTTAAAAAAACATAGTGCTTCTCCCACAGTAAATAAAAAAATAAGATAAGCAGGATAGAATCTCATTGTTTGTATACAGTGTGGCAGGCACCATGAGGAGCCTGCCACACTGTGCAGGGATTTACAGTGACTCCCATTTCTCCATGGGAGCTTGTGCTGTGGCCAGTTCTTGACCTCGGCACAAGCTCCCATAGAGAAAAGAGTCTGCAAACACACCATGTGCGGTCGCATCGTAATTGCGGTTTCGGACAGCATGTCCTTTGATCGGTCGCTCTAGAAACCGCAGCCCCCAAGTGTCTAATAGGACATAAGTTCAATCATGATCCTGAAGTTGACCAGTGAGCAGATGCTCCATGTTTTGAGGCTAAACAAGGACGTTTGGAATGTAGTGCTCACGATGACGTATGGCTCACCATGATTCCGGGCTATCAGTTTTCTTTTTTACTAATATGAAGACATTTCCATATTTACAAAAAAAATCCTCATTAGTAGCCAGTGACCCTTTGAAGCTAAGGTTCTTTTACTAATACAGTTTTTTTCATTAGGTTGTCAGAAAAAAAAGGAGATGATGATGGAGCGTCTTGAAGAGAAACCTGAGGATTACCTTCCTACCGGTAAGTCACCATCTGTGTTAATGCTTATCTATAAAGGGTGAATGGTGACAACAAGGTCAATGCTGGGGCCAAGATCAGTGGTAATTACCTTGTCAAGAAGGTGCAGGGTGTAGAAGGAAAAGATGTTCAGAGGTTTGCAATTTTTGAGGCAAAGCAGGAGTTCAAAAAAGAGTAACCTTCAGTATTAGTGAGGGCTTTTTAGGGTTGAAGGAAGGTTAGCAGTAAGGAGTAGTTCAGGGATTAAAGGTTCTGGGATAGCAAGTGTTAATGGGCTGAGAGATTATCAGGGTACAATTAGACAAATTAAAGAATGCATGCAACATAAACAACTTACAAAATTCTACATTTATAGAATTGTTATAGGTAATAAATAAAGGCACAACCCAACTCAACCTTAGTGTAGTCAACATTATAAAAGTCATATTTATTAGATAGAATCTGAATGTGTCGGGAAGTGTAGCTGATGGAAGGCACAATGCTTGATTTGGAGAAAGGAGATAGAAAGTAAATATTTTGAGAGAAAGATCAGAAGTAGGTTTCATGAATGCAATAACCTGAAATTGATGCAATTACAGGACAATTGATGTAATTATAGGACAATTATTAGCTGCTTTGACCTTTGAGGGTGATAGAGTAGACAAACTCTGCCTCTCGTGGAAGAGCGGCCTTGAGAATGAATGAAGCAAGAGAGTTTAATGCAGCACATCTCACCATGTCATTCTGGCAGATCCAGTTTTGGGTTGTATAGAGGAACTAGAGGTCAAGAAACAGAAACGTGTTGAGAATAAGGACATATTCAAAACACACCGAGCAATGTAAAGGCCCAGAGAAAAGGAGTGGCTGGGAAAATTAGTGCAACAGATATAAATCTGCTCTTGTGGTACTACAACACTACGGTTTGCGCTGGTGAGCAATGTCCGATATGCTCTGGATGGTGCAGGCAGGTGATCAACAGCAAGAATACAAGATCTGACAGGATTTACAAGCTGACCGGAAATTGATGTAGCCAGGAAAATATTGAAATGGACCTGCTGGTAGAATGACTGTCTCAAGCGCTGGTATTTTTTTTAATGTATTTTATTTTATTTTAAGAGTTTTCTATAGCGCGAACATGACCCTTGGGTATCGAAGCGCTTCACATTACATGAGGCAGTTGTTGACAAGAATTGTTATAGTAAACGTTCACAGTAGTATGAGGTAGGTACGTAAACATCAATAACAAGATAATATCAGTTAAAAGTGATACATAAATTATATACAGAACATGGCGTACGTTTAGTAAACAGTTAAATATAAAGTGTACTAGAGGGGCTAGTTTCTAAGTGTTTATATCCTGTGCATTTTTCAGTTGCAATCCATGGTCAAATATTGTGTAGTCCCGAGCCTTGCCTATGGAAGGAACTTACTCATTAGGAAGATCATAGTCGCCCTCTTAAAGGATGTAGTGTCTGGAATTGTTCTAATGCTTGGAGGAAGTGAGTTTCAGATTCTGGGGGCTGCTCCTGAGAAAGCTCTATCATATGTTTTCTTCTTCCGGAAGATGGCTGGTCTCCAGGGATGTGATCTTGATGTATATCTGCGTGTCATCGGCGTACATGTGATAGGATATTTTGGATTTTCGGAGGATTTCTGTGAAAGGTTCGACGTACAGGTTAAACAGTGAAGGAGATAATGTAGAACCTTGAGGGACTCCAATTGAGTTAGGGCTTGAAGGTGAGAGTGATTGGTTGACAAGGAATCTTTGCGTTCTGTTCTGAAGGAATGATTCAAACCATTTTTGCACATTTCCAGACAATCTTATCCTGTCATGGAGCCTGCTCAGTAGTTTTTCATGATTTACCATGTCAAATGCTGATGATAGGTCAAGGAGGATAAGTAGACATGTTTGATTACGGTTCAAGGCCTGTAGTGCATCATCGACAATATGTAGGATCGCTGTTTCTGTGCTATGTCCTGTTCTGAATCCTGATTGGCAGTCGTCTAGTAGCGAGTAGTTAGCAATGTGTTGGCTTAGTTGGTTTTGTGCACATTTCTCGATTAATTTGGCCAGGATAGGAATGTTGGTCACTGGGCGAAAGTTGTTTGGGTCTGATGGGTCCGCTGTAGGTTTTTTGATGATGGGGACGACTTGACCTGTTTTTAGGCAATCTGGAAGGATCCCTTGGGATAGAGAGACGTTTATTATTTTGGTCCATATTGGAATCACAATATGGCCTATTTCTTTGATGCATTTTGAGGGGAGTGGATCATTATAGTGGTTGTTAGGTTTGATGTCTGATAGTGTTTTGGTGATGGTATTCTGGTCAAGTAGTTTGAAGTTATCCCATTGTGCCTTGTTCTTTGACCTATTATGGGTAGTTTCCAAGGTGTTATTGACTGCTGAGGGTGTTTGGTTGTCTGTATTGCCAATGTTGTCAGCGTCTTTCCTGAGCTCTCTCTCCATCGTGTTGGCCTTGTCGGTGAATAATGTTGAGAACTCTTCACAACTTAGTTGAGTTTTTGGAGTTTCTTGGGCAGTTTTGGCCAATTTATTGGATTGCTGTTTTAATATCTCGAATAGTTTCCTAGGTCTGTTTTTGGCGTTATCTATTTCAGATCTAATAAATTCCTTTTTGGAGCTTAGGATCTTTTTGTTGTATTCGTTCCTGATTTTTCTGAGGGATTTCAGTTCGGGAGATGATGGGTGTTGTCTCCATTTTCTTTCAGCGAGTCTTAGTTTCCGCCTTTCTTCATTCAGTGTTCCATTGAACCATGGATTTTTAACCTTCTCTGTGACTCTTTTCAGTTTTAGCGGCATGGTGGTGTTGACTATATTCGTTACCGTTGAAGTGTAGTGATCTGTAAGATCCTCCACTTTCTGCAGATTGTTAGGTTTCTTCTCACATCTTTCTACTAGTAGTTCCATATTCAAATCTTTAGCATCTCGCATCTACTTCTTGTGTCTGTTAGGTTGTAAGGTCTTGTTCTTTTTCACTGTGTTTATCAGGAAGGTAATGGCATGGTGAGCTGACCAGTCGCACGGCTCAATTGATAGGATTGAGGTATTGTTGATTTTTGAGATTATCCAGTCTAACGTGGTTCCTTTTACGTGTGTTGGCTGTGTACATGCTTGGTTAAGGTTTAGCTCCGTTAGAAAGTCTTTAAGAGCATTAACCTGTTTGTCATCGTTGTCGTTCCAGTGTAAGTTAAAGTCCCCTAGAACAATGTTATTAGTTTCAGTATTGGAGTTGGTGGTGAGGATTTCCATTAGCTGGTCTATGAAAGTCATATTATTTCCTGGTGGGTGGTAAAGCGCATGCAGGTTGCATCTTTGATTATCTGCTGATCTTATCTTGAGACCTAGGTGTTCACAGGATTCGAGTGGTTCTGATAGAACTTGGCCGACCGCTATATCCGATCGGTGAATGCAGGCTACACCACCCCATGTCTTTTTTATGTCTATCAAGTCTCACAATACTGTACTGTGGGGGCACTAGTAGGTCCATACAAGGAGACGAGGATTCCGTCAAGATTGTCACGTCAATTTCCTGGTTCAGGATGAGGTCAGCTATGTCTGATGCATGTTTTGCTGCGGACTGACAGTTAAGCAGTAGACATTTCAGTGGTTTCCCTGCGTTACTTGTGTTCATGTTCTGTGAGTCAGAGATTAGCTGGACTTGCTGTAGGTTGTTAAGATTGGGGTTCTTTTCCTTTTGTCTTAAAGTTCTATTAGCATCGATCTTGACTGTTCTAATTTCCTCCCCTCTATCGAGGTCTTTAGGCTCATATTCCCGTAGTAAAGATAGTGTTTCTTCTTCCGATAAGTAATTACGGTCCCTATCAAGTCGATTTTGACTGTTTGATAATGGCATTGCCATCTTATTGCCCTTTCTTTGATAATTAAGTAGAACTTCTCGTATGTGCTGGACTTTGTTGTGAGTGCTTACTGTGATTTCAAGCACGTTTTTCATTGCTTGTAGTGTGCTTAGAATATTGCCCACTTGTGTTTGAAGCTCTTTGATTTCTCTTAGAGTCTGGGATGGCGTATTAAGGGCACTCACCCTCTTATTTCTGGATCCTCCTTTTGCGTTCCCATGTTTTAGTATTGTTCTCTTCATCGGACACCTTTTCTGTTTGCCATTAGTTTGGTTGTCTGCTCCACTTCTGTTTATAGCGCTATCTATGCTTAGTGCTCTTACTACCATGTTTGGGGGATAGATATTTCGTGTCTTTCTAGATGTCCTTTGTGTTGTGGTAGAGTGGGGTATGGAAGGGGTGATATTTTCTGTATCAGTTGTTTCCATGTTTTCATTGGGTGCCATATTCATCAGTGATGATCTGTTAGTGTGGAGAGGCATCGAATCTTCCCTCTGAGGAGGTTTCAGGATCGCATATCGTGTAGCTAATTCAATTCTTCCTGTATCCTTCCTGTCATTGTGGAGAGTCGTCGACTCTTCCTTCTGAGAAAGTTCCTGGACTATATTTGCATTTCGTGTGGCCAGTTCTGTTCTTACAGTATCATTCCCAAATTGTGTGCCTTCTGTTCTGCTTATGTCTCCTTGATGTGTTGGATGTAGTGGATCCTGATGGTTTATAGTTGATTCGCTGTCTGTGGTGATAGTACTGTAGTGGTCTATAGTGTCTTCTTGTAGTTGTGATCTTGAGTTTTCTACACATCCTTTAAAGGTTGAGAACATGTTGTCGAATTTTTCTAGTTCGCTGTCAGCTGCTTGTATGAGCACTATTCCGTTCTTATATATAGTTATGCATAGGTCCGCTCTGCATCTTCGTGAAGGTTTGATCATAAATGTTGTGCCATGTGGGATGTTGGTTATAGTTTTTGTGTTGAGCATTTTTGTAATGGCATTACGCCAAATCGCCGTTCTTTTAGTGAAGAATATCAAGTCGATCACGATAATACCTTTATCTGTGCTGAAAGAGGGGTCGGATATCAGCGTGTCTGGATTTTTTCTCAATAGGTTATATTTGATTTTTTGGCTGCGTTTTTGGATAATTTGGATGGGTATTTTATGACATGAGCGTTCATGCCTTCTGGCTCTAAGTAGTTGTCTGTCATATTTGTTGATTGGTGTGGAGTATTATTTGAGGTCTCCTCGATTACTGTTTAATTATTCTTCCTGTCTTGAATAAAGTTGTTTATTTATTTTTGTTTTTGTTTAATTTTGTCTGAGAGGTTTAATCTGTGTTGCCCTTTTAGTGTTCATAATTTCCAGTGTCAGTCTTTACTTAGGGTTATTTCACGATGGCTGCCAGATGTCTGGCTTAACTGATAGCTGTATGCCCTTCTCTCTTTCAATAGCCTGATTGTTCTCTTTCACTTGCCTTTACTTGCTGCAGTTATCCTAGGACTGAAGGCTCTTTTCTCTTTCTATAGTCTGGTTGTACTCTTTCACTTTCCCTTACTTGCTGCTGCCATTTTTTGGTGGTGTTTTCATCTTTCATTTAAGATGTCCAATGCCTCAGTCTGTAGGGCTTAGATAGTGTCTGAAGCTAGCAGTATGTGTGAGGTGTAGCTAGCTGCTTCATTATTATTTATGTGTGGATTTTTACCTCATTTAGGCGATTGATGTCAGCGGCTGCCGCCATTTTAAGGTCAGGCAGGCCAGGCCCGACAAATTAGTCTAGTATCCGCATTGCCACTGCATTACAGCCGTTCCAGTTGTGCATCGGTGCACTCTGGCTCGGCTCCGTGATTCCTGATCCCCCTGCGGCGATCCTGTGAACAGCTGTCTCGTTTCCCTCTCAGGCTCTCCCCTCTCTGTGCCTCACCCCCCTGCTCCAGGCCCAATTTTCCATAATTTTGTATAGTTGGCCCGCGAGCGCAGCATGGTGGTGACGACAGCGTAGACACCTTGGAGGCACCGACAGCCTGAGGGCGTTGCGGGCAGAGGATCTAGACACTCACCTCTGTCCCGTGCCCTCGGCCGAGTCCCGCAGCGATGGCCCGGTTCACACATCCAGGACACCTCGCCTCTTCTCCAAATGACTCCAAACTCCAAATGGTAAGAAGTGACAGGAGCAGAGAAGCCACCATGGCAAACATGGAGAGCACAAACTCCCTTAAAGCAACCTAGTAGGGAAGATGGAATTATATGCTGTAGGAATAGGCAGTTAGGATACGGGCCTAGCCCAACCTTTCATACGCTCAGATGGGAAAAGATTCTCTCAATTATTGGTGGGGCTGTGATGAGACAGGTCTGGTCTGCATGCAGTCCGGCTCTGCATGCAGTCCACACGTACCAGGAAAAAGGTGCAGGCTGGACTCATGAGAGTTGGTTTCTGGATTGAATAATTTTCAGACCTTTATTCTGCAGGGTCCAGCATGGAACAGAGTCCCTCCCCAATGTAGCAAACAGCCACCAAATCCTCTGGGTGTGGCTGGAATCACAGCATTGTGAAGTAGGTGCACACCGCACCCTTGCTTGGAGCGCTTGGCTGCACAGTGTCAGAGGTGTTGTTCGTTCTAAGAGTTGGGAAAGGGTTTGGTTTTTGAAGTCTATCCACCTGTCTTTGGAATTAAATTGAAACAAAGGTGAATAGCATGGATGGGAGAACAGCGGCAATCTGAAAACAGAAACAAAATATATTTTTTGTGAGATGCAGATCCCGTTGGACAAGCTGTACTTCTTCTATGAGTGCAACAATGGGATCTGCTCTTGCAAGAGAGCTGCCTCAGTATCAACAGGCAGTAAGATAACATAGGTGAGATCCATCGTGCCCCACCTGCGCAACGTCATCAATCTCTTACTCGAGACCGCGACCTTCCCAGAGATCTGGAAACACGCCAAGATCAACGCCCTACTCAAAAAAGCTAAGGCAGACCCAAGAGACCTCAAGAACTTCCGGCCCATCTTTCTGCTCGCCTTCCCGGCCAAGGTCATCGAGAAAACCGTCAACAGACAGCTAACCCGATACCTCGAAGGAAACAGAATCCTGGACCCTTCCAAGTCAGGGTTCCGCAGCAACCACAGCACTGAGACTGCCCTCATTTCCACCACCGACGACATCAGGACCCTGCTGGACAACAGCGAGACTGCAGCACTGATCCTCCTAGACCTCTCTTCAACACCGTCTGCCACCGCACACTACGCGCATGCCTCCACGCCACAGGGATCCGAGAAAAGGCTATGGATTGGACCACCTCCTTCCTCTCTGGCAAAACCCAGAGCGTCCGCCTCCCCCATTCCGTTCCATGGCCTCCGAGATCATCTGCGGCGTACCTCAGGGATCCGCACTCAGCCCGACACTGTTCAACATTTACATGGCCCGCTCGCACACGTAGCCCGACAGCATGACCTCAATATAATCTCCTATGCCGATGACACTCAGCTGATCTTCGCCCTCACCAAGGACCCCATCACCGCCAAAGCCAACCTCAACAAAGGAATGATTAAAAAGCTTTTATGAAATAACGTGTGATGAGAGCTGAGCCAGAATATCATTCAGTGCTACAGTGGAAACATTGTAGTTTGACTCAGACAACTTTTTGTATTAATATTTAGGAACTGGCTCTTTCTCCTCAGCGTTCTCATGCTCAAAGTACTGAAGAACAAACTCATAATTATACATTAGTGAACCAATAGCAGAATATCTTGACAGTAAACACATTTCATTCAGTGGCCGAAAGAAAATCCTTCACATCCAGTTACCAATCCAATTTTATCCAGCTTATATGTCCTTGCAGGAGACGGGGAGAACAGAGTGTAGATAGTCCTTAATAATATCTCAGTTTCTAAGATCATTGGAATTTTCCTTGCATAATAAACTCCCACATCTTCTTGTTGGATCACACAACATTGCTCAATGGCTATGGAATGGTATATTTACGGTGAATAGCCACACCATTTTACTTTATCATCATCACTTATTCTCCATCTTATGTGAGCAGGACTAATTCCATAAGATGCAGTTAATTGGCAGGTCACAGTTGTAGCAATAGCCTCCGCTTTACAAGTACTCATCTTCACTTGTTTTGTGCTCTGTTAATGTTACAGATTTAAGTTGAAGCACTGGACCAGCATTTTAGCAGCTGAATTATGTGTTGTTATCAATTATCAAAGATATAGAGTATCTTGAACTTTTGAGTGGCTTCAAGCTGTATCCCGCTGTTGATGTCTTCAAGAAACTCAAAGGCATTTCTCCTGCTCCTCAAAATGTCTGGTACCTTCAATACTAGGTGGTCACTTCACGGATGTCCTGAATGGGCAATACTAAAATGTTCTTAATGGCTGTATCTTCACACATCTGTCTGTCCAGAGGGTAAACTAATCTCAAAAGTGATTTCCGAGTGTATGTTGCTACAAAGAATAAAGTTAAATTATTTTTTTTTTAATTTATATTTGGCTATTAAATATGTTATAATTAAAAAATAAACATGTACTATTTTTATATCTTGGAATATTCATTTAGTTTAATTTAATACAAAATGATTTCCTGTGGAGCTTCATTTTAAGTCCTGGCCTCCATTATTCTCTATGGAATGGTGTTGCAGTACCAGTGCTTGGCCATGTGTAGTGCTGGACTTGCTAGTAAAGTGTAAGTTACAACAAAAGGCAGTTTGTAAATTCTGAACAGTAGTAAACTTACTCAAAAGTGTAGCCTTACTCAAAAGTTCAGTTTGTGAATCAGGCCCTCCCTGCCCGAGAAGCCAGCAGTGGTAGAAAGATGATAATAGCATATAGTTGTATTGTTGTATTACATTGTACCATATGCACCACTAAGGAATTTTACCACATAATTACTTCGACCTTCTGCTTGCGATGATGTCTACCCATCTTTGTGTAGTAGTGTCTATAAAGCTTGCAAAAGACAAAAAATAGAAAAGGAACTTTGTTATATTAGAATGAAGGTTCCTACTTTTCCGTTTTTACTGATTTTTACATACAATATGTTTCTTGTCTGTATTTATTATTAAAAGCGGAAAAATATGGAAAATTCTTCTTCTTGCGGGTGAGTCTCCATGCTGCCTTTTGTGATTTCCAGGATTACAGATAAGCAGATAGATAGCATAAGAAGTCCCTAAATACCTGCATTTGTTAACTTCTATTTGTATTATGATGGTTATATTTACCAGTGGGTGTAATGTTTCCCTATATTTGGCTCCTAAAGTTGCTAAAACTCAGCAGGCAGCAAAGTATAGTTGCATGTTTTTCAGTTAAATAAATGTGGAAATATATCATTTTATGACTCTATTTAGTCTCAAAATACTCTGGGCCATATTACCAAGAATGGCATTAAAATTATCGCCGCTCTAGCGACAATAAGGGGCTTGATAATATGCCCTTGTGAATTCCCATAGAAGCCCAGGTTCTGGTGTGAACCTGGGCTTCTATGGGATTTCTCAAGGGCATATTATCAAGCCCCTTATCGCCGCTTTAGCTACAGTTTCCTGCCGCTAAAGCAGTGATAATGTTATCGCCCTTCTTGATAATATGGCCTAAAATAAGTATGGATAAATACCAATAAGATGGACCAAAAATAAATGTGGATAAATACAGACGGGAATGTTAAAAACATAAATACCATAGAACTGGGAGCCCTAATTAGAAGATACCAAAGGCAACTCTTAGGAGAGCTGCTAAAAAATGATTTCCTCTTTCGGCTTCTGCTCACTGTCCAAATGCAAGTGTGTCACTATAAAAGAAGTAGTCAGTAGAAGAAAAGGTGTGAATTGTGAACTAGATTTACCCAGCAAACCCCATGATCTCACCAGAATTTCCTTGTCTATTAGGGTACTCGAGCCTGCCCAAGCAAATCTAATTGCCTTATGGTTATGGATGCCTGCAACTGATGACAAGATATTTAGTACAGGCTGTTAGAGTTACAAACATCATGACAATCAAGTACCCAGTACCACTAGGAAAAGTAACTGAATTGTTACATGGGGCCTTATCATAGTGGAACTTTCTGGCTCAAAGCTGAGTGCCTATTTCATGCACCTGCAAGATCTAAAGTGAATTCATTTAGCCCAATAGTTCTTAGAGTTAGTGCTTTATTTTTCGAAAGCACACCCCCGAAACAGAAGCTCCAAGTCAGAAAAATATTGGGCTTAATAAATTTCCTTTAAGCCCTGCAGGTGCATAAAGCCGGTGCCTGACTTTGCTTTACGTCATTAATGCTCATTATGATATGGACCTTGGGGTTTCAGTTTGATGAACGGTCACTCAAACCCACTTGTTCTACTCTTACCTTTCAAAAAACACTGAGGTTGGGAATCAGTGATGGAAACAACCCATTATTCAATAATTGCAGCTATAACGATGATCCCACATTGCTTTTATAGTAACTCTCACATGCTTGTATGGCACGAGTTTCCCCATAAAGCATAAGAAACATTGTTGGGCTAATAATAGAATCATAATAAGGATAGTCTAGCACGGCGGCAAGGGAGTGTTTCCTGCAGTCTCCAAAGACAATCAAATGTCCTGAAATGTCCAGTGGCTACACTGAGCCTGCAGAGCCTTTACACTTAGTAGAAGCTTACCTGCTCGTAGTTAGCAGCTTCTTTTCGTGGTGATCCAAACATTTCACCTAGAGTTATTAAAGCATGCAAAAAGAATGTGCATGAGCAGGCTTCCCCATACACAGTGCCTGGCTGCAACCTCACAGCATTTATCAAACAAAATATGATCTCTCTTTTTCACTTAGGGTTGCAACCTGACCATTATTTTACCAGATGGATGGAATTTTCATGGTTTAGCCACACATACACCCACCTACATCCAGTGGCTATGTGGGGTGCAAAACTTCACAATTGTAAGATGTTAGAGAATCAATGTCAACACTTCTCAATTGTAAGATGTTTGAGAATCAGTGTTAAAACTTCACAATTGTAAGATGTTAGAGAATCAATGTCAAAATTTCTCAATTGTAAGATGTTTGAGAATCAGTGTTAAAACTTCACAATTGTAAGATGTTAGAGAATCAATTACTTGTACATCTATGAATGCACTAATAAGGGGTGTTGCTATACTTAAGAAGAAAACTTTGAAGACAGAAGTACTTAGAACTGCAGCTGATAAAGCCGGTAGATGGGCAATAGCACAACTTAATTTAATGAATGTAAAATACGTACTATGTGCCTTGTACGGATCTAATATTGATGATGCCGGGGTTTTTGATCGGCTTAATATTGAACTCTTAGATTGGGAAGGAGAATTAATAATGATGGGAGACTTGAACTGCGTAATGAACTACAAAAAGGACACTACCAAGACAAACTCATCTCAGCGTATGCGTAAAACTAGGGCAGCTATTCTAGAGCTATCACGCATTCACAATCTAAAAGATGTATGGAGGAACTTATACCCGACACTTGCAGGCTATACATACTACTCTGCCCCTCATCAAATGTGCTCTCGCATTGATATGGCCTGGACGACTGATCAGGTACTTGAGGGTAGCCAGATGGAGATCTGCCCAAAAGTTACCTCGGACCATAACCCCATCATATTACGGTTTAATATACTTTCATCTATACCAGCTGCTAGGCTATTCTCTTTTCCAAGGTACTTGTTAATAGATACTTTTTTCATTTCAGAATTGAAGAAACATATCAAAGAATTTTTAGAATTTAACTTAAACTCAGCACACCTCATTTATGTTTGGGATGCATACAAAGCGAGTATAAGAGGGTTTGCACAACAATTTATTTTGAGACAAAACAAAGAACGACAAAATGAGAATTGGGAAATGACCTCTAGAATACGGGCACTGGAAGAACACTTGGCCGAGGCTCTTATACAAGAAAACTTAGGGGGGAGAATTTCGAAAAATAAAACTTCACTAGAATTAAAATTAACAACCCTTCGCTCTAAAATTAAAACTTTTCTAAGAGGAAAAATAAGCTTAAAACTACATAAATACAAACAGTCTCAATACGAAAGTGGTGATAGAGTTGGCAAAATTCTTGCTTATAAGGTTGCTGAAGACCGGGCCAACTCTACAATAAAAAGCATTACTGGGGCGGATGGGATTAGCTACAATCAACCAGAACAAATATTACAACAATTCGTATTATACTATAGCAAACTCTACACACCTGAAACCACCCCTTTAGCAGAGACCACGCAAAGATACTTAAATAAGAATTGGCCACGAGATAAGGATCTTGACTTATTAGAACCACTTGAAAGACATTTTTCTTTATCCGAAATACAAATGGCTATTTCTTCACTCCCATCGGGAAAATCCGCTGGAGATGATACACTCCCAATGGAAATTTATAAATGTTGCGGTGAGGAACTTTTACCTATTCTTGGCTCAGTGATTAACCAAATTGGAAACACAGGCAAAATCCCGAATTCTTGGAAAACTACTAAAATAATAAAAAAAAAAAAAAAGATAAACCACCTGCGGAGTGTGGGTCTTACCGGCCCATCTCCTTGATAAACGCTGACGCCAAGGTCTACTCTAAACTACTAGCTACGAGATTAGCCCCGCTAATGCCTAAATTAGTTAGTCAACATCAACATGGCTTTGTGATGGGCAGAGACACGACTGCACATGTTAATACTGCCATTACGGCATTTGACGTTGCCAACACCAATTCCACCCCACTCGGTATGGTGTTATTAGATGCAGAAAAAGCTTTCGACCGAGTGGGGTGGGACTACCTCTGGGCTTTATTAAGGAGGATGGGCTTTGGGAAACTGTTCCTCACTAGGATTCAAGCCTTGTATGACTCACCTAATGCAAAAATAGGCTATGCTAACTTAACCTCCAATAGCTTTACGGTTCTAAGAGGCACACGTCAAGGGTGCCCCCTGTCGCCCCTCTTATTTGCTCTTGCAATGGAGCCTTTTATTAATTCAATACAGACCCAAGAATGTATCATACCATTTACGCATTGCAACAATTCCCTTAAAATTACTGCTTACGCAGACGACCTCGCTATTTATACATCCGATGTACCTAAAGCTATAGCTGGGATCATTAAAGAAGCCGACGAATTCGGCTTGGTTTCGGGGTACAAATTAAACTTAAACAAAACACAGATCGTTGTGAATTATAAGCTCGCGGTACCGGTTCTAGGGGTATGCCACGTTGCGAACTACTTGGGTATCAAAATAACATCTAACTTAAAAGAAATTATGACTCTAAATTACGATATACTTTTGAAAGAGACAATAGGGACTCTTAAAAAATGGCACAAGGTTCCTTTAAACTTAATTGGACGAATCAATCTTATAAAAATGAAAATTCTGCCAAAATTTTTGTATTTGTTGAGGTCCATCCCGTTATATGTTAATAACTTATTTTTTTAAAAACTGGATGGCATTTTAGGTAGCTACATTTGGGGCTATAAAAATAATCGCAGAGCACTGTCTTCCCTCAAATTAACAGCTACCAAAGGCGGCCTTGACTTCCCCAACTTTAAACTTTACTTTTACGCTTCTTTTTTGGGTCGGATACGCAGCCTTTTCTCTTTTTACCATCCATATTTCTACCATCAACTTATGTTAGGCACAAAGTCTGTTCAATTTCTAGCTAGAAGTAACGACCCGAACTACTTCAAGCGAGTAAAGTTTAAGACCGCGAAGGATGTAGTACATATATGGCATACTATTATGGCTATTAATAAAACCACGTTCTATCACGCAAAGCTAAGAATATGGTATAATCCGGGTTTACCTGAGATTTTTAGTGATCCGATAGTTAGAAATTGGGCTAACCATGGTATAAACTACCTCTCCGATTTATACGGTTCTTCTGGCTTTTTAACATTCGATACCTTAAGAATACTTTACAATCTACCCGCAAATGCTCTCTTCAAATATACACAGATACGAGATTTCTTAACGAACAGATTGAAACTAAGAGAAATCTCAGATTCAGAAATATGGATTTGCATTTACGGTGAAACAATAAACAAACTAATTAGCATAGGGTACAAATGTTTTATTCAATCTAAGCCTGATGACTGTGATAAAATAGCACAGAAGTGGACTACTACTCTAGGATTGCCCATTTCCTCAAATAATATTACTACTTTTTTACATAACAGCAATTCACTAACTAACTCTTCTAGCTTAAAACTTCAATCCTATAAGACTATATGCCAGTTATATTATACGCCGCTTCACTTCTTTAAATGGTCAGGGAACAATGTATTACCTGAACGCACAAAATGCCCTAAATGCGACCTATTAGCAGCAGATATTGTACATATAATTTTTTCATGCCCTGCTTTACAAACTCTATGGGAGGAAATAGAGAAAGTGCTGAAACAGCATAAATTGTATTTTGGTAAAATTACCGCCGAGATGTTACTTTTGGGAATACAACTTAACTCTGTTACTTATAAGGACTTAATGTTTATTTTAATTTCTTGTGCAAGATTGATAATTGCCAGGGCTTGGATCTCTGATAAACCACCAGTGGTAACCGAATGGTGGCTACTGGTAAATGAAATACATGACATGGAACTATCAACTGCTAAAATTCGAGGGATTCGCTCTCTGAAGAAAGTTGATAAAATCTGGGGTAACTTGTTCCCTATTTAGGATCTTGAATAGTTTCTGATTTCTTTCCTTTTTGATCAATTTTTCAATGAGTCTATGTATCATAAATCTCCTCTTTATTTTTGATTTTTTGTAAAAATGCTTTATCTTTGAAATGTGATTTTCTTGCGATGCCAATAAAAATTTGAGAAAATTAAAAAAAAAAAAAAAAAAAAGAGAATCAATGTCAAACTTCTCAATTGTAAGATGTTTAAGAATCAATGCCAAAACGTCAACTCCCTGCATCCCCGTGAGCTGGTATTCCATGGGGTGAAAAGACAATAATAATCTCAATACTCTAACCTGCTTTAGGAGATGGTGAAGGTCAACTATAGGATCCATTTCAAGGCATTTCCACCCCCTGGTGGCTCACAGAGAGATGGATCATTTATCGGTCTGCTCCAGAAGACTGTGTAAGGTGGAGTATCCATAAGTATTTTGGGAAGGTTAGCTTCCTAAACTCACCTGACAGAAGCTCTATACAGATATTCCAAACTTTCTCAAAGGGAGCCTTCCTCCCCACCAAACTTGCTTCCATGTTTTCCATTCCCTGAAGCTCCCACATTTGAATGAGCCATGGATTATATCCCTGCACCACCTTCTTCCTCCATAGTGCAGTAATGGCTTGTTTAGCAGCACATAGTGCTAGTGTTATCGCTTTGCCTTGATCAGAGCAGAGAGGATATTTCAATTCATTAGGTAGGCCAAGGAGAATATATGCTGGGAACCACAGGATATCCATGGAGAGGGAAACATTATTTACCATGCAGTCAATATCACGTAGTGCCTTTACAACGCAGTCACTACCACAACTGTGACGTTACCACGCATTCCTTTAGCACGCAAGGTGTTACAACTTGATTTATGGAACGCACTGCTGCACTTGTGTTGGATTTTAAATCCAACACCTTCCATAGTGATACACAGGCCAGAGTTGGAAAAGTAACTTATACTATTCCAAAGTCCAGCACTTGCTAAAGGAATGCATGATAACAACGCAGTCGTTTTGGAGGATGTTGTTAGTCAACACATGGTTTAGGAATGTGTGGTTCTGTCATACAACCCCGTGGAGAGTATTGTATTAATACTAGCCAGAACATAGTACCATAGTAGATACGTTAGCATCCCTTTCTGCCTACATACCTTTCTGCCCACTCCCCTTTCCAGCAGTTAGGTTATTTTGTCATGGACCAAGCCTGAATGTGGGCATGTTATCGTACCAATATAGAGTGGTTTTAGTGAAAGCCTCTCGACCTACTCTGCTTGTTGCTGAGATGCGCTTCTGGTTGTAGTCAGCCAACTCATTGACTAAAAGTGTTTGCTCCAATTCCATCTCCTATCTTCTCTGAGCTAGAGAGCGCACCGGGGATGCTGTCCCACCAAGTAATTTGTACACATCAGATATGAGATGTTTATCATCAGTTCTAGTGATTATCCATTTCATGAAGTTGCTTGCCTGTGACTCCCTTTGACTGAGGGTTGTGAGCTCCAGTGCCTAAATATTGCCATTTAACATATTCATTCCGATCAAGGGGTGAACTGTGGATTGCCGATGATAGGCGTCATTGGGGATGGCCAGGTTGTGAGTCCAGTCATGAGAAGTTGCTCTAAGCACTGGGGAAGCGTATACACCCTAAGGTCTGCGTAGTCCGGGGAGCCAGGTAAACCTCCAAATATTAATGCCTGCAACTGACATGTCCATGAAGCACCAGTGTATCTCTAATAGAAGTCAATGTTTCTCTACCATATAGTGTAGTTGCCCTCCAGTGTACTAGCAAAGAAAGTATGGGACTCACAGCACTCCCTCTTTTGGAGATAGATATGCCTACCCCTTTCCGGTCCAGTTGTTTTGCTTCCCAGATAAAGCTCTACCAATTTCAGTAATGTATCGAATATCCCTGCAGGTGCCTGTAGTTGCAAAGCCTGACGCATGTAGAGTATTCTTGGTAGTGATGTCATTTTAAAGGCTGCTATACAACCCAACTGAGACAGGCCTCCCCGCTGATACCTTTGTAAGACTCTAATGGCATTCTTTAAGATGTCAAGATAGTTTATGCTGCAGTTTCATCGATTGTGTGGCAAAATTGAGCTCCCAAATACTGGATCCACTGCTGTGGATCGCCATCATCCATAAGAACACCATCCGCATCACGACCAGTACCGACGATTACCTCGCTACCGCCGAACACCTTCACTTCTAGATCCACACCGACCCCAAGACCACACTCAGAGGCACCCTTATCTACAGACCACCAGGACCCCGCACACAATTCAGCGAAGACATCACTGACTTCATCAGCCCACACGCCCTCCCCTACGAGGACTACATTCTACTGGGAGACCTCAACTTCCACCTGGAAAAGAAAAACGACAGCAACACCACCACCCTTCTGGACAACCTGGACAACCTCGGACTCGAACAACTTGTCAATACCCCCACCCACTATGCCGGACACACGCTCGACCCAATCTTCACCTCCAGCAAGCACATCTCCTTCAATCACACCACAGCTCTCCACTGGACGGACCACAGCTGCGTTCACTTCAACTACAAAAAGATCACGACCCACAACCCCCCACAACCTATTCCCCGAAAAAACTGGAACAAAATTACTACCGACCAGCTCTTCACATCGCTTCACCAAAACCCTCCCGCCAAATCATCGGACCCAAACCAAGCAGCCACCAACCTCACACAATGGATCACCCACAGCGCTGAGGAACTAGCACCCTTGAAAAACCATCAAATCAAGCAAGGTAGCAAAAAAGCCCCCTGGTTCAACGATGACCTTAAGAAATCCAAGAAGCTCTGTCGTACCCTCGAGAAAACCTGGAGAAAAAACCCAACCACTGACAACCTGGCCACCTTCAAGAACGCCACCCGCAAACACCACCAACTGATCCGATCCACCAAGAAATCAGCAATCAAGGATCGCCTTGACAACAACGCCCAAAACAGCAAGGAACTATTCAACATCGTCAAAGAATTTACCAACCCCACCGCCGGCTCCAACGACATCACTCCCTCCCAAGACCTCTGCGACTCCCTGGCCTCATTCTTCCACAACAAAATCGCCAACATACATAACAGCTTTGGAATCCAGTCCGAAGACCAGTCCTCTCCACCCACCTCCGAACCAAAACCGCCCTCTAACAACCTTTGCGCCTGGAATCCAATCACCACTGAAGACACCGTCCGCCTGATGAACTCCATTCACTCGGGATCGCCAACCGACCCATGTTCCCATCACATATTCAACAAAGCAGACTCCATTATCGCACCCCATCTCCGTGACGTCATCAACTGCTCCTTCAACTCCGCTACCTTCCCGGAAAGCTGGAAACATGCCGAACTCAGCGCCCTTCTGAAGAAACCCACAGCAGACCCCACTGAACTTAAGAACTACCGCCCCATCTCGCTCCTCCGATTCCCTGCCAAAATCATTGAGAAAGCCGTCAACAGTCAGCTTGCCGCCTTCCTCGAATCCAACAAATCCCTCGACCCCTCACAGTCCGGCTTCTGAGCCAAACACAGCACCGAAACCGCCCTCATCGCAGCAACAGACGACATTCGAACTCTACTGGACAACGGAGAAACAGCGGCCCTCATCCTACTGGACCTCTCCGCAGCATTCGACACAGTCTGTCATAGCACCCTCATACAACGCCTCAGCAACGTCGGAATACAAGGAAAAGCATTGGACTGGATCATCTCGTTCCTCGCCGGAAGAACCCAGAGAGTCCGCCTCCCCCCTTTCAGATCAGAGGCTACCAAAGTCATCTGCGGCGTACCACAAGGATCAATTCTCAGTCCCACCCTCTTCAACATATACATGAGCCCCCTCGCATCCATCGCACGCCAACACAACCTCAACATCATCTCCTACGCAGACGACACCCAGCTGATCCTCTCCCTAACCAAAGACCCAAACACCGCCAAAACCAACTTACACGAAGGAATGAAAGAAGTAGCCGAGTGGATGAAGAACAGCCGTTTAAAACTGAACTCGGACAAAACGGAAGTCCTCATCTTAGGTTCATCCCCCGCTGCCTGGGACGACTCATGGTGGCCACCGGCCCTGGGAACTGCACCCATACCTACGGACCACGCACGTAACCTGGGCTTCATCCTGGACTCCTCCCTCTCGATGACCAGACAAGTCAACGCCGTCTCATTATCATGCTTCAACACCCTACGCATGCTCAAAAAAATCTTCCGCTGGCTCCCCACGGAAACAAGAAAGACGGTCACCCACGCACTGGTCACAAGCCGACTGGATTACGGAAACACCCTTTATGCCGGAACCACAGCCAAACTACAGAAAAAACTCCAACGCATCCAAAACGCATCAGCCAGACTCATCCTAGACATCCCCCGCCAAGCTCACATTTCCGGCCACCTGAAAGATCTCCACTGGCTCCCCGTCAACACGAGAATAACGTTCCGTCTCCTCACCCATGCACAAAAAGCCCTCTACGACCTAGGACCCGAATGCCTCAACACGCGACTGTCCTTCTACACCCCCACCCGCCAACCACGATCGTCCAATCAAGCCCTCGCCGCAATTCCGCGCATCCATAGATCCACCATGGGGGGAAGATCCTTCTCCTATTTAGCGGCCAAAACCTGGAATTCTCTCCCCACCCACCTCCGCCTTACACAGAACCACCTCTCCTTCAGAAAGCAACTAAAAACTTGAATATTCGATAAGTAATGTACCCCCCTCCCCCAATCGCCTTGAGACCCTCTGGGTGAGTAGTGCGCTATACAATTTTTGAACTTGAACTTGAACTTGAACTGTGTCTAGGCAAAGGAAAGACTGTAGGTCTTCCCTTAGCATACTCTACATATTGAGACTGAGGATCAGGGATTTTGAGCCATTTGTTGGAATTGTAATGAGAAAAGAGGGGAAAATATGAGAGAAAGCTTTCAAATCCTGTGCTTGTCATCCTTGAACTATACGCTGAGCTCAACTAATACAGAATGAAAACAGATCAAAAGAATGTTACTGTGTTTGGGGTCTAGACTATTCTTGAAACCTGAAGTTGAATCCTTTAATTGATTTACCATATCATTTCAGATTTTGCTAGCATTCTGGTTTGCCTGGTGTTCTGGATGGGTCGGGCCTATTTGCTGGAAGCAATAATCCTTTTAAGAACACTTCAAAGTTTCCTCCTCTGGTTTGATCTGGAGGCTTAATCTCAAGAGTCTTGAGTGTCTCTAGCCTTTGACTAGCTATGTTTAATGTTTTAACTGTGGCTGCCCTGTAACTGACTAGCACACATACCAGGAGGGGAATAGCAAAGTCAACATGACTCATGACAGTGGCAGATGGTGGTTGCAGGGTGGAAAGAGGGTGTGTAGTCCACAGAGTCCTAGGGCTGACCCTTTTGTCAATGTAAACTCACATTTACCTTCTCCCATTCTTTTATTTACATGCCTTTCTCTTCTTTTACTTTATACAATAGGAGAAACAGAGGATGGAAATAAACCAAAGGATCCAGAAGTTGACGACAATAAAGGAAATGAGGATGGAAGTACTAGAAAAAAAAGACAAACCAGCGATAGTGAAAAAGATGAAGCAACTGAAGGAAAACATGAAGGAGGGAGTGGAAAGGAACATATGGGTGTAAAAGGAAAGGGGTGTGGCAAAGGAAAAGGTCGAGGGAAAGGCAGAGGGGGTAATAAAGGACAATATGGAGTTGCTGATGAAGCAACTGAAAAAGACCCCATGCCACAACTCAAAGAGGGGAATGAAGTAACAAGGAAAAAACGACAGGCCCCTGCAGAGGAGGGAGAAAAATATGAAGAGCCAGTTGATAAAGAATCAGGGAAAGGAAAAGGAGGAGGGAAAGGAAAAAAGTACAAGGAAAAAGGAGGAAAAGGAAAGGGGAAAGGTAAAGGTGGTGAGAAAGGAAAAGGTAAAGAGAAAGGGGATGGGAAAGGAAAAGGAAAAGAGAAGTCTAAAGAAAAAAAGGGAGGGAAAAATAAGGAATGAGGAGATAGGGTGGAGGCCAAGACATGGAGGACAGGAATATGGGGAAATAACTGAAGGAAAATAAGCGTATTTCCGTAATAATCCTGGAATTGGGCTTTTTATCACACTCCTTTTTATGATGGCTTTGGGAAAGAAAAAACATTCTCTTCATTGTCAAACTTAGGAATAGAATAAAAAGCATCAAAAACTGTATCCCCTTGTGCATTCTTGTGGTGGGTGATTCGTAAGGGGTTAAGAATGGGATCACAGTTCCGCCCTTCGATCTTGGTATAGAAATTGCTAAACATAAAATATCACAAGGTGTGAACACCAAAAGAGTCCCGGTCTGCAGAGAGTCCTGACTGATCACTTTTCACCTCTCCCTCTTATGCCTTTCACTCTTTTATATCAACTCACAGAGAGCCACCTCACATAGTCCACCATATGCTTTTGAGGGAATTCTGAAATTCCTTCTGTTCTTTCTGCAAACCTTGTTAGCAGACAAAGTGACAACAAAGGGCACATCAAAATACTTCACCATTGCAAGAGCCTATAGAGTATGGGTGGCCATAACTCTGTAGACTCCCCACCAAAGCACAATAGAAGCACATTTAATTATTTACAATTTGCCAGCAGGAATGGTGCGACAATGGTGGATAATCACCTACTACAAGGTTCAAGCCAAGAGGCAGTCCTTCCTGGAAGTGAAACAACACTCAGATAGTTGGGCATAATGTACATACTCATCTTTCCTGCAAACCTAAAAACCTTTAAAGGCGGCAAAGCAATTCTTTTCATGGATCCCGATGAAGCGTGGGAATGGATTGCAAAATGGGCAGCAGGCAGTGGTAAAACTATTGAAGGACTGGTCACAAAATGAGTAAGGAGAAATAGAAACTTACAAAATTTCCATGAATTCACTTAAACAATCACCTCCCAAAGAGCATCAGCAATCGGGCGCGCAGGCTGATGAGAGGTCACCAGTGAAAGACTCACACACTCATTCAGAAGCCCTAAACACAGGCTTCAAAGTAGATCAAGCTGAAGATAGTGATCACCAAGCACCAGTTTCAACCAAGTAAGTATAGCAGAAAGACCCAACCAAGCAGAATTATTGGATGTAGGAAGGACAATACGGCCTCATTATGTACACTATCATTCATACCAATTAGAGACCTCAGGTTGTAACGTGCAACCTGAAACACACAAGAGTCCTTCAACCTTCATGCAACATTTACAAATTGTTAAGACCAAAAATATACATAAGGGGCAAACAAACAGCACTCAACACATGGGTGACCACACTCAAAGTTGTGCAGGCATCATAATAAACCAAGCCACACCTCCCACCTCAACCAGCCATCATGCTGCAGAAAAAGACAATTTCCTTCTTTAGGAGTTGAAGTTGATAATAGGTTTAAGTAGTTGATCAATAGGCCGGGGCAGGGGGGTGATATGACACAGAACAGTTGAGAGAATTAGCTAGAACTAAGGTGACGCTAGTAACTTTAGGTCACATCGGATCAGAGAGACTGTTGAGCCATGAGATAGAGGAGAAGTTGTTGATAGCTGATCTCTGGTGGCAGCAAAGTGTAACCTTACATCAACCCACACACGCCCATTGATGACGGAAAGGACTACCTTTGCGGACTTGGAAGGTGATTTAACAATGCGTTGCAGGATCCATGCATTCGAGAAGAGATGTTAACTTTACTTTCCTACAGGAAATACGCCTGGCTAAAGTGGAGGGAGCGAAACTAAACAAACTATAGAGAGAATAATTATTTCATGGTTATTACTCCTTTTGCACAAGGGTCATATTAATATGTTTTTTGGGGCGGAAGTTTCATATAACGCAAACTAGACCAGAAAGTATCAGAGTGCTTTACATGACCACCAGTTGCATTACAGATGGACACATTCAATTTTTGTTAGGTACGGGGAGATTAAGTGATCAGCCCAGAAACTGGATGGTGAGCGTCCTTGCCAGACTCAAACCGGTTCCCCCGCTTGGAGGTTTAATCAGGGAGGCCCATTTAAAATGACAACATTGGTACATACTCAATAGTTGAGGGAAAATTGGATGGAGAAGTGTAACAACTGGTGAAAATGAAGGAGCTAAGTTAGACTGTGAAAGCATGCTCTCAAAAAATACAGAGAACAAACTAACTACTTATACTACACAACACTAAGCAATGTCTAGCCAAAAAGCAGAGGAAAAATCTCCCAAAATGGGTCAGGACAGACGAAAGATTATTATAGAATGTTATATAGCAAGATCAATAGGCATTTAGCAGATAGGCAAAGAGATTACATGTGGGGTGCACTTCTTGAAACCGGCCCTGAATACAGAGCACTCTTAGAAAACCCCTTTTGACAGATGAGATTAAAACCTCCACGAAAGACCAGGCGAAGGGACAAACACTGGTAAGCAAGTGCCTCCTGTTGAATATCATGCTACTTACCATGCCTGCCTGCTAGAAATTTCCCAAACCGTCCATGACGAAAAATTGCTCCCTTTCACTTCCAAAAGGGCAATTATAACTATGCTTCTAAAGCCACATGAGGACAATAAACATCTGTTATTCAGTGCCAAGATACCCTTGAGTTAGCGTGGGCCTTACAAATACATATGTTATGTAATGTTATGTAATGTTATGCTAGGACCCAGTGGAGGTTGCCCCTCATTGTCCACTATCCATATTAAACCTAGACTATAAACTTCTAACAAAAATCCTATTAACCAAAATATTCTACATAATACCCTAGCTAATTCAAACCAGTCAGAAGGGATGGTGTCTTGTATTAACAGATCTCCCCCAAACGAAGGCTATTCCATGTATTAAAAACCCATTGTTGAAACTTGAGCTCATGGTGGCATCTCTGCACGTAGAAAAGGTTCAACACTTTAAATTGGTCCTCCCTATTCATAGTTTGGATGAAGTGGGTTTAGCTGACATAATCAAAGCCTACATAAAACTACTCTAGTCTAAACTGGTCCTACAATTGAGTAATCAGTGGCAAAATATAATCCAAGCTCTGGCCAATGCGGCTAGGAACAAGACAGTGGTGTGTCTACTCTCACTGCTGTCCTTCGTAAAGAAGAAAAACGCTGCCGCGGTTAAGACAGAGGACTCTTTTAGACATATTTTGCCCTATGGATACACCCATATAATCTCACTGCAAGCGGATGACTTATTACTTGATCTCAAAAATGCCCATACTGACCTAAATCCACTTCTTACCCAATTAGACCGCTTTGGGGATTTGTGAGGCTTACAAATCAATACCAACAAATCATGACTGTTCTCTCTGAAATTACAAAGCTCACTTGAACACATTCTGATTCCTGAGTTACCTCTGAAGTAGGAGCAATGATCCTTCTAGTGTCTGGGATCCACATACTTTATGAAAATGCACACACCATAGAGTGAAACCGAGGCAAAACACTGACATCCACAAATAAAACCAATCAGCTTTGCAAAAAGTTACCACTATCCACAATGGTGACTGACACTTTACAAAATGATTATAGAGTCCCAAATTCTATACCTCTTTGCAAATTCACTAACAAGAATACGTAATCAGATATTTGAAAGACTGCCTGTGATATTCCTGGACATGGCCTGTTGAAGGGGCAGAAACAAAGTTCCTTTTTGCAAGCCGGAACTGCCCACTTCGGAAGGAGAACTTGAAACCACTGTCTACAAAAGTTACTACATAGACGCAAATCGACAGTGGGTGGCCGGATGCTTCATGTAGGAAAGTGCCCTTTTGTATGGTCACCCCTACACTTTTTCCCCCCAGGTGCTGATGGTTATGGCTCTGGTAGCGCACTAAAGCCTTTGAACCAGGTCTCGGAGCCAGTGCTCTCTCCCTTTAAATTAGATGTATGTGAATTGGTTACCCCAATTAACAAGGACTTTAACCTGCTCATAAGTCCCTGGTAAGTGGGCCAGTGGTACCCATGGCATGGGCGTTAAAGGGGTCACCAGGGCATGATGGACTAATTGAACCACCCTGAGTGACTCAAGTAAACAGATGAAAGCAGTTCTGCCATTGCCTATTGCTTGAGCAGTGCAAACTGCTCAAATTCTACTTCGCCCTCACCCCTAAGGCAGGCCTCCTTAGCCCAGGTAGTAGGGTGCATTAGATTAAAGGTGTGGACATATAAGTGCAAGCATATATGTCCCTATGGTAGCCTCTTTCCATTAAGGGCACATAGAAGTGTTAGCCGGCTCCAGTATGGTCCAACTGTAAAGTGTCAAACAACTTGTCTCATCAAATCTGACTTTTGTCGAAAGTCATATTTACTGTGGCATGCATCGAGGTTGCTTACCTAGTTGCCCCCGCCTTTCCTGTGCCCTGGCTAATAGCCTGCAGCTGATTCCACCAACAGAGTAATCCGACTCCCTGCCTAGATGGGTAAACACTCCCAGGAGTCATAAACAAAGGCGTGCGTGGGAAGGAGGTGACACCTCCCACCCTGACAGGATGGCTATGAAGTGGCACATCAAGGCTGTGAGCTTCGAACCCTCCACCGCCTCTGATATGCAACCAGACTGCCTCCCAAAGGAGGAAACAGCCAATCACTTGCCCCAGACACATTTGCTCCTAGTCAGGTGTTAAAACTAAGGTCAGGAGGTGTACACCCCAGAAGGCTACTTGATCTGTACAGCCAAGGAATCTTTATGCCATTTTTAAAAGTGGCAGAGTAAAGGGTTCAAGGTAAAAAAGGTGGCACGCAACCTTAGATGTGGTCACCTCTGGGGATTTAAGGGGCACCCTTTGCACCAGAACCTCAGATCTAAATCAATTTGCAACCAAGGACAAAGAAGAGATCCAAGTCTGCGACTTTAGGACCTGCCCAAAGAAAAGGTGCAATAACCTGCACCCATGGCAACCACCCTGCTACTGCATGACTGCAACTCGTGCCAGACCAGAAACCAATTCTATAGGAAAGAGGAACCCCTCTGAGAGCCAAAGGCAACTCCAGCACTCCCTTGGCCTGGAGGTACTAGTCTCATGCGACCCACATGTAAACCAAACTTCCAGAACCAAAGAATCACTGCACATCTGGCCCACTGAGGGATCGCACAAAAATAAATTATCTAGTGCATTGTGGAAAACATAGTGTTGACTTCCAGCTAGTTTCGGATGGCTACCTTTTCTGCCAGACTCCAGGATGTCAAAGTAACCCATGGCTGAGCTTGCCACTGCGAAAGCTTCTTGGTGGCCAGTCCGGCTACCCCTATCATTGTTTGACGCTGTGCCTTGAGAGAACCCCCCAGCATCATGGCCTGGTCCTGGGACATGCATTACATTACCCCCTACCTCCAGTGGCTTTGATTGGGCTTGACCTGCAATTAACTGAATGTCACAAGTGTATTTCTCCTTTGTTTTGTCGTACTGAAATGCACAATTAGTTTCTTCTTTTAAAATATATATCTCCTTTTATACTTATCGGATTGTTTACTTTGGTGTCTAATATTTATATAAAAGTTGGATTTATTTGAATAAATTGGTGTCGGAGATCTATTGCGTTGCGTCAATTACTGATCGTCCATGTTGAAACTCTGAAATGCTTAACACCAGTTCCTCTAGTGAAGCCTGGCTACTCTGTGCCATACTACCAGGACTGAGCTGGGGATTTATTAGTGTGAATCCAAAGGACCATCCTTGGCGTATTGTGAGAGTACTGCACAGTGACGCCTAACCAGCCTCACTGAATAATACTCCACTTTCCCACAGTTCACCAATCCATAGGCAGAATTTCTTTTTTTTTGATGTTCTGAATAACTGCTTGACACTGATGCCTAATACTCTAGGCCCACATGACAAACCCCAGAGTCATTCAGCCAGACACTACTGGAAAATATGCCATACTCATAGCAAAATAGTCAAGGCATGCTCTCCAGTGCACCCCTTGTGATTCCATCCCAAACTATATAAGCTATAATTAATAACTAGTATAGTGATCTGGCTGAGAGCTGCCATACCTAGACTGGGCAACCTATTCTTAGAACACACACTACAGACTTTTGACAAAATGCAACTTTACACTAAGCTTCCACTGGGTAACGTTTTAACTAATGGAGCCTGTCCTGACAAATTAAACTAATATGAAAAAGCAGGGACACACAGACCCAAGAACCCATATAATATTGCAGCTATATTAACCCATGGCAGAGCTAACAATTCAATTACAATACTCAACCACAGTATTGCAGTACATCCAAAGGCTGATCTTCCAACTTTAATGTTGTATCACACTATAAAGAGGTGGAGGTTTGTTATTCTGCAATACTCCTCCACACACACACCTATTCCACAAAAAATGTACCGAAGTCTCATTTTACCTTAATCTCCCTGGAATAAATTCATCCCCTACCAGAGGAACAAAAGACCAAGATTTTGGATGGAAATGGGTCACCCACATTATTGTGACATGCTTCATCATCAGTTAGCCTGTCACACCCTTGTGGCTTACTGGTTAGAGGCGGCAGACCCGGGAGCAGAGAACGGCTCGGGACCAGGGTTCAATTCCCGATGCGGCAGGGTCTTGGACCAGGGTCAACGGACTCGATAATTCTTGCCTCGGTGCCTACTCTAACTAGGGATCACACTCGGCAACTCTGGGCATTAGCTTGCCTCATCTCCACAACGGCCCCCCACATACGCCGGGGATGGCTGGTTTCACCCTGGAGATACCCAGTAGGGACCATCTCACAGGGAAATCCAGGACGGGTTCCCCAGCGGTCTACAGCGCAGAGATACTCCTTCGGGAGTCGATTCTAGCACTTTAGAAACCCACAATCAATCATAATTGTCTCAACGTCTGGAAGAAGGAGATCAGATTAAGTGATTCTAACTATGCAAAGAATACAGAATAAAGTTTAAAACTATCTCTGTGTATACCCAAGGAATTTCCTTCATTTGAAGAGATTCACAGGGTAAGGTTAAAATAGGACACACTTACAGATGATTGCTGAGAGATAATGTTTCAATGATCCTCTATTTTCAAGATATAAATATGTTTCAACCTCTTTTACAGCCCAGATTGGGTCTCTGACCTTTGTCAGGGCACCACTAGTCTGTTTTACATACACTTGTATACATACAAGTGAGAATAAATCTTACCTTAACACATATAAATCACCAAATATGACATATGGGAAGCTTATGGTTAATAAACTGCATATTACTGTCCTTCATAGGACACGCGCTCGGTTGCTTGTTCTTCAAAATCTTTCATGAATGATGAAAAATCCCTTCATGAAAGTTGAAAAAATCATTTTGCACAGGTGAAACCACAAAACACAGAATACACATGAAGTAAACCTGAGAATGTACTACTAGTGTGTTCACGTACCCTACCCTTAAGGGGTTCAAGACCATTAGTCCATTACACCACTCCTGAAGCCACACACTTAAAAATGGGCACAGACATATATTCAAGAAATCGTACATAGTATGTTCATGAGCTGGCCAAGAAATGTGTTAGTACATTGTGTGTTACTATGTCATCAAGGTAAAACCTTGCAGAGAAATTTGTTATCAAAGTTGGATAATCTCAGGTAAAAAGCTTTAGTCCACTCGACATATTGGAGTGAATATTGTTGTAAGTCTATCATGGTGTCAGGGTGAAATAATGCTTGTGGACGAATACTGATACCTTCTTCCAGCCATAAGCAGCATTTTGCTTGCAAAGCCTCCATCTGGCCCACAATCATTGGTAGCCATGGGTTAGTTTGTTTTATTACTCCTGCTATACATTATTAAATATACCCCAAACAATTCATACAGCCCTTTGTATGCACTGAAATCTTATGACCTTGTTGAGGTCACACAGATGATGTCATGGGTCACCAAACTCACCTTTGCACATCATATGTTAACATGACCATTGTGCTGCATCTGAGGTCATGTTTATTTGTAAGTGTGCATGTACAACTTATTAGGCATTACATCATTTGTGGCAATAGGCCATAGTGCGCTGTGAGCATAATATGGATTGCCCACAAATAACCAATCACACCAGCACAGATGTTACACACCCCCACAGTAAATCTAGACTTATAAACCCCTTGTAGCATTCTGTTTCTCAAAATAAAAGAAGACTGATAAAACACATGATTGTTCCAAGGCATGCAAGACAGACATTCTCACATTCCAAATCATGCCCCTCCATACCTGACTTTCTCAAGGCTCATGCCCCACATTTCTACTTGTTTGACCACCAGTGAGCTGATTCCAGTACCTCAATATCTGCCAGTTGGATCGTTAAACCAGTGCTAAAGGAATGTAGTCCACAAGCAAGAACACAAAAGCATGAGGCCAGTTTTCATAATGTCTTTCTTGCATACTGACTTACAATTGGAAGCTCAACATTGAGAGAATTCTTATTGGTAAGAGCATATGTTCTACTATTCTGTGTGCCCACATTTCTCTCGCTACCAATGGTACCCCACTTGTGCGACTGAATTCATCACGTGTGACAGGAAAGGCCAAAAATGTGCTTAGCAAATCGACCCATTTTTGTGATGTAGGTAGCTAGGGCATTCAGGCACAGGCTCAGAAAATATCAAGGAAGGCCTACCAAACCTAGACATTTCTGCAAACTAGATCCATATATCCCACTCCATCCTCTTACCGAGACTACCCTGCAAACTTTGGATAAATCACAGATTTCCCTTATATGTCTGTGAGGAAAAGTTGAGGAAACTTTGGGAATCAACTACTATTGTTACAACCCAGCATCTCCACACGTTCTCTCGTAACAACAGTAACCCACTTGTGCTTTGGATCTATCATGCTTGACAGGAAAAAGTCCAAACTTGGACCATGTGAAGTCAATGTGGGGTTAATGAAGTCCTCACACAATTATAGTTTTGGTCCTTTCCAATGAGGTGCATTAGGTGTAGACCCACATATCAGAGGCAGCATTTTGAACAGAATATGTGTGGGATTAGGCATTTTTTACCTATTTGACAATCACAGGGCATTCTGGATACGAAAAAATGCTAGGATACATGCTATTTCCACCACCCTGGATTCCCCATGGCCTGTAGGTTTCGGAAATGCACTGGGATGGTAGAGTACTCTGATTACAGTCTGGCCTAGAGGCCACATATTTCAGACATTCACCACTGAACGTTAGAGGACGTTAGAATTGCTTTGGACATTCTTTTGACAACTGGGCTGGCAAAGAGGGGTTATGCCCCCATTCTGCCTTCCTCTGGTGGCAAGAGCACTATATGGATTATCCCAAACTTCTGCGCCTTCTCTTCTTAATATTCAGCCTTAGCTTCCTGGAGAGCCAAGTGTGAGCTCAGGGTCTTGGTCAGACTTAACACAGCAATCAGAGAGAGATAGGAGGCTGTCTCTCCTGGTTTAATACAGTATATGTTTGGAAGTAAAGACATTCCTTCTGGAACACTTCTACCCCCTTTCTGGATTGTAATTTAACAACCTGTCATAATTTTTTTAATGTTCCCAACTTAGCTGTAACTTGGTGACAGTTTTACCTAACCTGGCAATCTTTGTATAGGGGGAAATTTACAACATTCACGGTTTTTCAGATTGTAACAGGGGAAAGTATGTTATTATCACATAATTTTATTACCCATTCCCCGGTTCAGATTTTAGAATGATGTTGTAATACATGATTGGAGTGTTCTGTCAGATCGATTTTTCCCTTTATGGTTTGACTGCATCATCTTACGATTGCAGGCAGAATCAGCAACTCAGAGCAAAAATAAGTCTTGTTTGGAGCGTAAGAATTTATTTTGCAAGTGTCTGCAAAAGAGGGTTGAGATTACTCTCCAAGAAGTTTTTGATTCATGATTCCCAATTACTAGCTGGGCGGTGTGAGGGGGGGGGATCCAAGGTGAGAATTGCGCCTTCCTGTTGGTAATTGCACACCTGCACTATTCAATTAACAAGGATGGTGCAGATGAGAAATTACCAGCAGGAATTAAAAAGTCTGGAATGGGACTTAACTGTGCAACCACGATTATATTGATTGAATTGCACATTGATTTCCTGATTACAGCCTGCTTAAAACTACCATTGACCACCTGCTCAGTGCAGGTAGCAAAATGGGCTGGGAGGCTATGGTGTATGGTGTGGTGGGGATGGGTTGTTATGAATGTACAAGCAGGCTCTTGTAGGTCAGGGCCTACTTACTTGTCCTTGGTGTTGCTTGAGCTTGGTGGTGGCTCCTCTCAGCCCTGGTTCACTGTTAGGACTAACCAGGGCTCTGTTGCTGCTGTGGGGAATGGTGTTAGGGGTTGGGTTCAGTGGAGCAGGACCTGGTGAATCAGCCATCCCTACTGCTGGGCTAGATGGGATGCAGGTCTGTGATGCCGCCTGCAGCCCTAGCAACATCTACAAATAGCCAGGTTTAGCCAGGTGCGGATGTTCACAAGTTAAAACTGGATCCTGTGCTTGTGTGCATTAAATTACTGGGACTGTGTATTGTACATGTAGAGATTTTATTTACACAAATATCACCCCACCTGGGACCAATTTGAATGGCATTTGCGCCAGAAATACTGCCCTGCCTTACTCATCCACAGGCCCATATAATTCACTTCATGCCACTGATTTAGATATTGTAAAAATTGATTTGATGTATTCAAATGCATTGAGATAGATTAAATGTTCAAATATTTGACACTCATTTTAGGTATGTTAAGATTGTTTTAACTGATTCCTGTCCTCAAGATCAATCAATCAATCAATCAATCAATCAATCAATCAATCATATCATTTGTAAAGCACACTACTCACCCGTGAGGGTCTCAAGGCGCTGGAGTGGGGGATGCTGCTACTGCTCGAAAAGCCAGGTCTTGAGGAGTTTTCTGAAGGTCAGCAGGTCTTGGGTCTGCCGTAGGTGGATGGGGAGGGTGTTCCAGGTCTTGGCGGCGAGGTGGGAGAACGATCTGCCACCTGAGGTCGCTCTTCGGAAGCGGGGGACTGTAGCGAGGGCGAGGTCGGTAGAGCGGAGCTGGCGGGTGGGGGTGTAGAAGCTGAGTCGTCTGTTGAGGTACGTTGGTCCGGTGTTGTGGAGTGCCTTGTGTGCGTGGGTGAGGAGCTTGAAGGTTATCCTCTTGTTGACAGGGAGCCAGTGCAGGTCTCTCAGGTGGGGTGTGATGTGGCTGTGGCGAGGGATGTCGAGGATCAGGCATGCAGAGGCGTTCTGGATGCGTTGGAGCAGTCTCAGGAGTTTGGCCGAGGCTCCTGCGTAGAGGGCGTTTCCATAGTCCAACCTGCTGCTGAGAAGGGCCTGGGTGACTGTTCTTCTCGTTTTAGTGGGGATCCACTTGTAGATCCTACGGAGCATGCAGAGGGTGTTGAAGGAGGAGGAGGAGACGGCGTTGACCTGTTTAGTCATAGAGAGGGTGGAGTCGAGGATGACCCCTAGGTTGCGCGCGTGGTTGGTGGGTGTTGGAGCGGTTTCCAGTGCGGTCGGCCACCAGGAGTCGTCCCAGGCCGAAGGGTTGGATCCGAGGATGAGGACCTCCGTCTTGTCCGAGTTCAGCTTCAGTTGGCTGTTCCTCTTCCATTCAGCAATGGCCTTCATGATGGTCTACCTCTTTTATTAAAGAATGGAAAGGGCAACAAGAAATAGCTGAACATGGGAAATCTGAGTTGTAATTTTCATCATAGTAAATTTTGCTTTGAATAATATTTACTATTTCTATCTCAACTGCTATATCCAGCTGAACTTTGTTTATTATTTTTATGATTTCACTGAATTCAATGTGGGTTGTGCTGTCATTGCCTTCACATTTGACATTAACATATGTGTAAAGAAGAAGAAAAGAAGAAACATTCGAAGCCAAAAAATTCTTCACTCATCAAATTTCATACTGTTCTTTTGCATTTGTAAATGTAGACTCTCCTATTAAATAAATGAATATGAGTGTGCCAGGAGGTGCTTTTGCAGAGTAGTGGAGAAAGAGGGCATGGCGTGTTAACATATCTCAGCATTTCTGCTGTATGGGACTTACTGGAGATAATAGGAGGGGTAGTTGTCCCCCAAGGATGTCCAGGATTGCCGAGAAGTTGTCAGAAGCCGCGCCCGCTTTCTCCACCACTCTGCAAACTCGCCTTCCGGTGCACTTTTTCAGGTGGGACCTTGGGGTTCAACAAGCCCTCCTGGTAAGTTCTATTTAGTGGGATTCCTGAGAGCTGGTTGGAGGCCTCACCTCCTTTATCCACCACTCTGCCATGTGATTCCTACTTAAAAACCATAGAAGTTCACTGAAAAAAAAAAGTTATGGTTAGGAATTAGCATTTAAAAAACCTTAGCAATTCCCTAAAAAAACAGAGGTTACAGGAACATTATAGTTAGTGACAGATTTTACTCATACAAGACCAGAGAAATTCAGCCCTTATAGTTAGAGAGGTAACTATAACTCGCGCCCAGCAATACACTGCTTATGACCTCACATATTCATCACAATGACATGGTGAGTGACAGGACTGATGACATCGGTGATTACATCATCTAGTGACTGTGAGTGTTTTAAAAACGTTTATGAGTTTAAAATATAAATACCAAGGTGTATTGGTGAATCAGTGGGTGTATGAGTGTCTGTTTGGATAACCCAGTGGGCGTGTGACTGACTGTATAAGTTATTGATTAGGTGTTTCGATGGATGTATGCGTTGAGTGACTAGTTGTGTAAATCTGTGTATCTGTCTGCCAGTTGATGTCCAAGTGGGTGTATGGGTGTGTTAGTGGGCATGTGAATGGCTATAGGGGTGATTGATTGGTTGTCTGACATCCCCTATGGTGTCTATATGTATGGGTGAGGTGGTGTTTGACTGCCTGTATGGATGAGCGAGTGGGTGAGTCACTGGTTGTATCGGCTACTAAGTGTGTGTGTGAGAAGCTGTATGGCTGTGTTGGTGACTGAGTGCATATGTCAGTATGAGTGAGTAACTGGGTATGTGAAATTCAGTATAGGGGATTGACGAGGCATATGAGTGACTATGTGCGTGAGTAAATGTGAGAGTGGCTGTGTGAATGATTGTGCGCTTCTGTCAGTGACCATATAGGTGAGTAAGTATGTGTTACTATTTGGATGAGTAAATAAGTCGGTGTGTGTAACTGCTTGGGTGAGTAAGTGAGTAAGGTGAGTAAGTGGCTGTGTGATTGACTGTGTGGGAGAATATATAGGTGTGTGAGTAGTTATATGGGTGACTCACTCAGTGTGTGAGTAGTTGTCTGGGTTTGTGAGTGGATATGTCAATGGCTGTATTAGTGAGTGAGTGGGTGTATGAGTGGCAGTATGGATGACCGAGTGGATGTTTATGATGATCTATGACTCAACGAGTGGGTGTGTAAGTACTGGTATGCCTCTGTAAATGAGTTTGTGAATAGTTGTGTAGGAGTCGCAGTGGGTGTATAAAAGACTCATACTGGTATGAGTGGGTGCGTCAGAGATGCTGTGGATGATGTCATCATTGATGTAATTTGAGATGTCATGAGTGATGTCACTGACCATGTCATGAGTGATGTAATATGTGAGGTCATAAGCAGTGCAATGCAGGGGCAGATGTTATAGGTAACTCAGCTAAGTATAATGGCTCAATTTTTCCGCTTATGTAATATGTAAAATCTGTTTATAACTATAACGTTCCTGAAACCTTTTTTTGTGTGAATATATATATATATATATATATATATATATATATTTATATATATATTACCTACTGGCGATAGCCAGTAGGTATATATAGTTAGGATTTTTTTCCTATGGGATTTTTGAAAATTCTATGTCGAATAACTTTGGCGTTTGAGGACAGAATTGGCTGAAATGTTCAGGAAAATGGAACATTTTGTTTCTGAGCAGCCCCTGAAAATTTGGGGGGGTTTCGTCAAGGGGGGGCCGAGAAAAAAGGGGGGTCCCAAAACGTGTTTTTCCCATGCAATTTTCCATAGGGCGGTTCGCCTCACTTTTAGCCTGAACGGCTGAATGGATTTACACCAAACTTGGCAAAATTGTAGGGACTGGTAGCCCGATGTGCCTTTGCTATGTCTCAAGATATAGGCTCCAGTGGTTTTTACGAAAATTAACTTTGAAAAATATATATTGGGCTACATTGGGCTATATATATGTTGGAGCCCAAATGTAGCCCAATGTAGCCCAATGTAGCCCAATGTAGCCCAAAGATGGCCACCAGAGACAAAAAAAACAAATGTAGCCCAAATATCAGCCAGATGTAGCCCAACTATAGCCCAATGACAGAATGTCCCAGAGTGTTCTAAAGAACAACTAGAGTGCTAACAGTCCTACTTATTACAAAGGTATGGCACACCTGAAGCCATCTTGATTGGAATAAAGTGGTAACTCTTAAAACATTTAATTTAAAAAGGAACAAAATGAGGGGGTTCATTTTGCCATAGAAAGTATGATTAGCGAATATATGACGAAATCCCGCATACCATCAGTCCGCAAAAAAAATCCCGCATGTACTATTAGGCCGCAAATTAAAATAATGAAAACTTTTAGAACGAATATGCCTTTAGCATACACTAAACAACTAAACTACCCTAAACCCTAAAACACTACCCCCAGCATGACCCTACACTACACAAACAGTACAACACTACCCTAAACCCTAAAACACTACCCCCAGCATGACCCTACACTACACAAACACTACAACACTACCCTAAACCCTAAAACACTACCCCCAGCATGACCCTACACTACGCAAACACTACAACACTACCCAAAACCCTAAAACACTACACCCCAGCATGACCCTACACTACGCAAACACTACAACACTACCCTAAACCCTAAAACACTACCCCCAGCATGACCCTAAACTACACAAACACTACAACACAACCCTAAACCCTAAAACACTACCCCCAGCATGACCCTACACTACGCAAACACTACAACACAACCCTAAACCCTAAAACACTACCCCCAGCATGACCCTACACTACGCAAACACTACAACACTACCCTAAACCCTAAAACACTACCCCCAGCATGACCCTACACTACGCAAACACTACAACACTACCCAAAACCCTAAAACACTACACCCCAGCATGACCCTACACTACGCAAACACTACAACACTACCCTAAACCCTAAAACACTACCCCCAGCATGACCCTACACTACGCAAACACTACAACACTACCCAAAACCCTAAAACACTACACCCCAGCATGACCCTACACTACGCAAACACTACAACACTACCCTAAACCCTAAAACACTACCCCCAGCATGACCCTACACTACGCAAACACTACAACACTACCCTAAACCCTAAAACACTACCCCCAGCATGACCCTACACTACGCAAACACTACAACACTACCCAAAACCCTAAAACACTACCCCCAGCATGACCCTACACTACGCAAACACTACAACACTACCCAAAACCCTAAAACACTACCCCCCAGCATGACCCTACACTACGCAAACACTACAACACTACCCAAAACCCTAAAACACTACACCCCAGCATGACCCTACACTACGCAAACACTACAACACTACCCAAAACCCTAAAACACTACACCCCAGCATGACCCTACACTACGCAAACACTACAACACTACCCAAAACCCTAAAACACTACCCCCAGCATGACCCTACACTACGCAAACACTACAACACTACCCAAAACCCTAAAACACTACCCCCAGCATGACCCTACACTACGCAAACACTACAACACTACCCTAAACCCTAAAATACTACACCCCAGCATGACCCTACACTACGCAAACACTACAACACTACCCAAAACCCTAAAACACTACCCCCAGCATGACCCTACACTACGCAAACACTACAACACTACCCTAAACCCTAAAACACTAGCCCCAGCATGACCCTACACTACGCAAACACTACAACACAACCCTAAACCCTAAAACACTACCCCCAGCATGACCCTACACTACGCAAACACTACAACACTACCCTAAACCCTAAAACACTACCCCCAGCATGACCCTACACTACGCAAACACTACAACACAACCCTAAACCCTAAAACACTACCCCCAGCATGACCCTACACTAAACAACCACCACAACTCTACACTACACTAACACAACACTACACAACACTACACTACACTACACAATCACTAACCCACGAAAAAATTAACACAAACCCACTTACCTCTCTCGTCATCGTGGTTTTCACAACGCAAATGCATTTACCATACATGCCTTTAAAACGTAATTCTTTGTAAAGGCATGCGCGATAAATGCACATGCGTTTTGAAAAAATGCGGGATAATGGTATGCGAGGTCAATGACCTTGCGGGATAATGGTATGCGGACTGAAAGTCGGCGGGATAAAAAATGCGGGAAAATGGCTGCAAACCATGATTAGCAGCAGACTTCCCTGGTGAGCACTAGCTTTACTACTATGATCTAATGAGCAACTAGAGTGCTAACATTCAGAATTTATGGCAAATGTGTGACACATCTGAATGCCTTCTTGATAGAACCAAAGTAAACAAGCATTGAAAATGCAATAGATCTCGCCCTCGTTTAAGTTAAATCCATTCTGTTTGTAATGAGGTGGCTTTTTAGCTTTGCTTTTATTAGTGTTTTTAAAACTTTCATGTAAATAACATGCATATGTATGCATATATGTATATGTATGCATGCATTTATATTTATATAGATATGCAGATTATATATGTTTATATATGTATATTACCTACTGGCGATAGCCAGTGGGTTTATATAGTTAGGATTTTTTCTCTATGGGATTTCTGAAAATTCTATGTCTAATAACTTTGGCGTTTGTGGACGGAATTGGCTGAAATTTTCAGGAAAATGGCACAGTTTGTTTTTGAGCAGCCCCTGAAAATTTGGGGGGGTTTCGTCAAGGGGGGCCGAGAAAAAAGGGGGGTCCCAAAACGCGTTTTTCCCATTCATTTTTCCATAGGGCGGGTGGACTCACTTTTAGCTCGAACGGCTGAATAGATTTACATGAAACTTGGCAAAATTGTAGATATGGTTTGCCCGACATGCCTTTGCTATGTCTCAATATATGTGCTCCAGTGGATTTTGAGAAATTAACGTTTAAAAAAATATATATATCTGTGACAGCGCTCCGGTTAGCGCCCCGGTTCGCGTACCTGACGCGTAACGGAACTTCGCGAAGCGAAGCTGATTGGCTCTCCGGTGTCTGTCAACATTCTAAACAGTCCGGGGCGGCCGCCATCTTGTCTCTCGGTACGATCGAGAGACAAGATGTGGTGAAAAATGAAGGGGGAAATGAAGGAAAGGGGGCAAGGTAGACCACTCCTGACCCCCTAGGATTGATGAGGGGGATATTAAAGTTCCCCGCGATTTTTCGCGGTAGAGGCGCTTCCCGGTACGCGAACCGGGCAGCTAACCGGCAGCGTAACGGGAGTCCGCCATCTTGTGTTTTTGGAGCGTCCGGTTCGCGTACCGGGTAGCGTCCTGGTAAGCGTAACAAGGGGAAAACCAAGAGAAACAGTAAAAAAAAAATTAAGGGAATAGATTTCCAGCAAACTTGGCAAAACTGTAGGGACTGTTTGTTTGATGTGCCTTTGCAAGGCCTCAAGATATGTGCACGTGTGGATTTTGTCTAATTAAGGTTAAAAAAAATATATATATCTGTAAGCATGCTCCGGCACGCTTACGTTACGGGTTTTGTTTGCGCTGCAGAGCCGATACGTCACGGTTATGCGACGCGTCATGAGGCGTCTCACGTGGCTACGTGATACGTCACGTAATAAAGAATATATTTTACAGCTATAGATATTAGCTTTTAAAAAACCAATGAAATTCACTGAAAAAAACATAGGTTATAGACCATATATAGTTAGGAATTTGCATTTACAAAACCTTGAAAATTCACTGAAAAAACCATAGGTTAGAGACCATATATAGTTAGCTGGACATTTTATTGACATGAAACCAATGAAATTCCATATATAGTTAGTTGCACTAACTATATATCGCGCACCCGCAATCCACTGCTGATGATGTCACATATTACATCATTCATGACATGGTCAGTGACATCACTGATGACATCACTGATGACATCTCAAATGACATCACTGATGACATCACTGATGACATCTCAAATGACATCACTGATGACATCATGACACACCAATACCAGTTACTACATACGCACTCACTGATTCCTACGTCTACACACACATTCACTCATTCACCCATACAATCACTCATACATACAGTCACTCATTATTACAACACTATCATATGCACTCATACACCTATGCAGACACTCACACACTGCCACTCATCCATGGAGTTACTCACACACCTAGTCAGTCCTGTAAAGAATCAATCACACTTCCATTTCCTCATCTATACAGTTAAACACAGAACACCATACTTCAGTGACATCACTGATGACATCACTGATGACATCTCAAATGACATCACTGATGACATCTCAAATGACATCACTGATGACATCATGACACACCAATACCAGTTACTACATACGCACTCACTGATTCCTACGTCTACACACACATTCACTCATTCACCCATACAATCACTCATACATACAGTCACTCATTATTACAACACTATCATATGCACTCATACACCTAGTCAGTCCTGTGAAGAATCAATCACACTTCGATTTCCTCATCTATACAGTTAAACACAGAACACCATACTTTTCACACATATACTAACACATACTTACTCTCTTATACAATCACTGATACAAGTACACATTGATATGCACAGAGTCACACACCTCCCAGCCAGCCACACACACACTCAGTCTTCCATACATCCACTCATTCTTCAATATGTAAAACATATTTAAACTTTACAAAAACACACAGACACTAGAAGATGTCATCAGTGATGTCATTTGAGATGTCATCAGTGATGTCATCAGTGATGTCATTTGAGATGTCATCAGTGATGTCATCAGTGATGTCACTGACCATGTCATGAATGATGTAATATGTGACATCATCAGCAGTGGATTGCGGGTGCGCGATATATAGTTAGTGCAACTAACTATATATGGAATTTCATTGGTTTCATGTCAATAAAATGTCCAGCTAACTATATATGGTCTCTAACCTATGGTTTTTTCAGTGAATTTTCAAGGTTTTGTAAATGCAAATTCCTAACTATATATGGTCTATAACCTATGTTTTTTTCAGTGAATATATATATATATATATATATATATATATATATATATATATATATATATTACCTACTGGCGGTCGCCAGTAGGTATATATAGTTAGGATTTTTTCTCTATGGGATTTTTGAAAATTCTATGTCTAATAACTTTGGCGTTTGTGGACGGAATTGGCTGAAATTTTCAGGAAAATGGAACTTTTGTTTCTGAGCAGATACTGAAAATTTGGGGGGGTTTGTCAAGGGGGGCTGAGAAAAAAGGGGGGTCCCAAAACGTGTTTTTCCCATGTTAATTTCCATAGGGCGGTTGGCCTCACTTTTAGCCCGAACGGCTGAATGGATTTGCACGAAACTTGGCAAAATTGTAGGGACTGGTAGCCCGATGTGCCTTTGCTAGGTCTCAATATATGTGATCCAGTGGATTTTGAGAAATTAACGTTCAAAAAAAGATATATATCTGTGACAGCGCTCCGGGCAGCGCTCCGGTTCGCGTACCTGACGCGTAACGGAACTTTGCCTAGCGAAGCTGATTGGCTCTCCGGTGTCTGTCAACATTCTAAACAGTCCGGAGCGGCCGCCATCTTGTCTCTCGGTAGGATCGAGAGACAAGAGGAGGCCAAAACAAAGGGGGAAATGACCATAAGGGGGCCTAGTAGATCCTCCCTGACCCCCTAGGTTTGATGTGGAGGCTTTAAAAGGGCCTCGCGGGGCAAAAAAAATAAATATTTTTTTTCTTTGTTTTTGCGTGGGGAGCGCCCGGTACGCGCACCGGGAAGCGGTCCGAGGAGCGTACTATGAGGAACAAAGAAAGACAGGGTATAAACATTTTGGCAATTTTGTTATAAATGGAAGGTAGTTCTGAAAAGAACTGTTTTTTTATTCTTTTTCTTTTTTTTCTTTTTTTTATGAATTTTCTGAACAATTTTTTGATTTTTGAAAACTATTTTGTGTTTTTTTTGTTTTTTTTTAGGGGAAATAACAAAAAAGCAGGGTTTGAACATGTCTCAACAGGAGCAAAAAAAAATAAAAACGATTCATTGTTTTCTCATCTTGTTGCATTTATGATTTTCTCCAGCTCGGTTAATCAAAGTAATACTCTTCTCTCCATAACAAATAGTTCCTCCACAATATATACAAACTATTTTGTAGTGTTCAAAAGGAGCTTGAATATTGTGGATTATTTCTCGGCCTTCTGGTCCAGCAAATGAGCTTTGTCCACTAGAGGTGCTGGGGATGACATCTGGGGGGTTGGCAGCAAGATCCCTTACTTGTGCTTGGGAAAGATTATTAGGATGCCATCGCTCCATGTGGCGAATCATTGTATGATTGCCAAAGCTGTATTTCTTGTTGGCGTTGCCACGAGAAAGTATATTTTTACATATCAAACAAGACACCTGGGGTGCATTGACCTTCTTTTGTCCAGGTGGAATTTTAAAAAATTGCCATATGTAGTGCTCTTTAATATGGCTCTGCCTTGGTGTTGCTGGCAGGAACTGCCTTACTTGCTCTTCCTCCTCCTCCTCCTCTTCGTCCTCAATATCTTCCTCTCTACCAAAGTCCAGTGTTGGTGGTGGTCCTTTTGGTGGTGGTGGTGGAGGTGGTTGCTGAGAAGCACCAGCTGCAGCTATTGCAGAAGCCATTGTGAAAAATAGGTCTTGCTCTCTGGAAGTAGAAAGTAAGAATGAGGTAAAAAGAAGGAGGGGTTTTCATCATTTGGGAAGAAAAAATAGTTCTAAACCAATGAAAAGTGTTATTTTTAGGTCACATGACCTAGCCTAACAACATTAGGAAACCAAAAGTGAAATGAACCAATGAAAAGTGTTATTAACAAGTCACATGACAAGTCACATGACCTGCTATGCTTACATTACGCGCTCCGCGCCGCGCCCCGGATCGCTTCCGGGGAGCTGCGCTTCGCGCCGCGGTTCGCGTACCGGAGCACTTCCGGGTGCGCTAACGCGGCGCGTCATAAGACACATTACGCGACAACGCGATACGTCGCGCTTCCGCGACGCGTCACGATGTTGATTTCTAACGCGGCAGTTGCGCAAACGGAACGTTTACTGGTTCGCGGACCGGGTCGCGGCACCACATTAAGCTAACGGGAAGCTTCCCGGTTCGCGAAACGGGAGCGAACCAAAACATAATAATAAAAAAATAAATAATAAACATATAAAATAAATTTTTTGATTTAAAGAAGAATACATTTTACAGCTATAGATATTAGCTTTTAAAAAACCAATGAAATTCACTGAAAAAACCATAGGTTATAGACCATATATAGTTAGGAATTAGCATTTACAAAACCTTGAAAATTCACTGAAAAAACCATAGGTTATAGACCATATATAGTTAGGAATTAGCATTTAAAAAACCTTATTTTACTCACACAAAACCATTGAAATTCCATATATAGTTAGTTGCACTAACTATATATCGCGCACCCGCAATCCACTGCTGATGATGTCACATATTACATCATTCATGACATGGTCAGTGACATCACTGACCATGCATATGGAGCTTCGAAACGCGTCGGGCAGATCCATTACGGAGCGGCACCTACACATAAATCAAGCTGCTGCTCGTGTGCTGCTCAAAGGTGGACAACCTTGGAGCGACAACATATATATATATATTCTGTTTCTGTTTTTGTAATAAAAACATCTTTGCTGACTCTGTTGGTCCGTTCGATTTTGGAAAAAGGGGGTGGTGATGGACAGAGTTTCTGAATGATGCAGAATACTCTTACCAAGTCAAGAGATCATGGTTTTAATCCATCACCTGTTTTTTAGCTCATTGCACCATCCCAGCTCAGAACCTGGCTATATGCAAATTAGTCTGTTCCTGTCCCAGTGCATGATGGGAACAGGGCAAACCAAACTACCAAGCCAATTCTTATACTGGGAAGGAGACAAGCTTCCGGGGACCGGTTTCTGGCATCACAGCCTTCGTCGGCCCGGCTTGCTTGAATCCTGATGGTGCAATGAGCAAGGGACTCACGTCTGAGTATACCCTCCCACACATAGTTCCTCACTACTGCTGGCGTGGAGGCGGTGTCTGCGAGCGCAGAGCATGCTGAGGAGGAGCTCTAATTTCATATATATATATATATATATATATATTTCACGCAAAAAAGAAATCGTGGCACTCCTCTTGGTAACTTCAAAAGAGATTTTTTACAGACTGTGATAACCTACGCGTTTCGAACCATAGTTCCTGTTCACAGCAGTGTTATACATATGTCCCTCTTGAGTTTCTTTATTTATACTGCTACACCCATGAGTTGTTATGGTGCATTGTGGGCCATGTAGTTTCTGTATATATCTTTTCAATAAAACTTTAACAAACTGCCATGGTGATATATGTTTATACATTTTGGGGATGGTGTTGTATTATAGCGGTGTTTATTTGTAACTACAACGCACCTGACACCATGCTAATAGTTAGATACTGGGCGTAACAGAATTCATGGCACAGCCATGAATACAATGGTCAATGGTTACATACGCGGTCCATATAGAAGTTATGATATATTGACCATTGTATTCATGGCTGTGCCATGAATCCTGTTATGCACAGTATCTAACTATTAGCATGGCATCAGGTGCGCTGTAATTACAAATAAACACCATTCGAAATGCGTAGGTTATCACAGTCTGTAATAAATCTCTTTTGAAGTTACCAAGAGGAGTGCCACGATTTCTTTTTTGCGTGGAATTGAATACGAGACACAGTCCTGGTCTCGACGTGGGCACCGACTAAACAGTGCTCCCTCTGCGACAGGACATTTGTTGTGAAAATATATATATATATATATTACCTACTGGCGGTCGCCAGTAGGTAGTTATAGTTAGGACCTAGTTTCCATAGGAAGAACATTTTTTGTTTTGCTTATAACTTTTGCGTCGTTTGATGAATTTTCATGAAATTTTCATAACTAATTCTTTGTTGATATCAACTCATATGTTGAAAGTTTAAGGATGATTCGTCAAGGTGGGGGCGAGAAAAAAGGGGGGTCCCAAAATGTGTTTTCTCCATGTTAATTTCCATAGGAAACTTTAGACAAGGCTACAGGTCGAACGGGTGAACAGAATTACCACAAATTTGGCAGGGGGAAGGGTCTTGGTCTACAAAGCACACTTTGTTGGTGTAAATCTGTTCAGTAGTTTTCGAAAAATATTGAAATTTACGGATATATTGATATTTGGGAATTCTGCCATCTGATTGGCTGAGGCGTTACGAGCACGAGGCTGCTGCTGATTGGCTGCAAGCACTGCGAGCGGTTGCAACTAGGAAGTGTTGCCCCCCATTTTGTGATTCCGTTGAAGCGAGTAAGCGGAAAAAAGGGTAAAAAAAGTGGGAAAGAGGAGGGTAGGAGCACTGTAATCTCTGTGTGGTGTTTAGGGTGTGCTATACAGGGGGTGCAAATCTAACTACTCATACCTAGCGGTCTGAAAGTGCTGGGCTATGGAAATTTAGTGAGGTACTGGCTAGAGTATGATGCTGCTAAGAGAAGCTGCTAGCCGGAGTCGGGGATCAAAGTGTGAGCCCAAATTGTGTGTCTTATGTATGTGAAGTCATATGCCGTGGCTGCTGCACTACACCTGTGGAAGTAGTGTCAGCATGTGTTTATACCTACTAGGATGAACTACTGACCCGTTCTGGTCTGAAAGTCCTAGGGTACGGAAAATATGTGAGGTATTGTCTAGAGTCTCATGGTGCTAAGCTGAGCTGCTGGCGGTCTCAGGGATGTCATATGCTCTGGCCGCTGTGACACATATGTCGAAGTAGTGTGAGCATGTAGTTATACCTACTCGGATGAACTTTTGTTTCGAACATTGTAACTTGTGTGTGGTGCTTAAGGGGTGTTATACAGGGAGCGCGAAGGTAAATTTGCGCGTGTTAAATGAATTTGAAAGTGGAAAATACTCACTCCTACGGGTCTGATGGAGCTGGGGGCGTAAGCTGAACTGCTGACGGACTCGGGGTAAACTATTGACCCCTATCGGTCTGAAAGTGCGGGGTACGGAAATTAAGTGAGGTATTGCTTAGAGTGTCATGCTGTTATATTGAGCTGCTGCAGGATTCAGGGATGAAACCGTGAGTCTCAACTGTGTGTGCTATGCTGTGAAGTCATGTGCTCTGGGCGATGTGCGACACCTGCCCAAGTTGTATATGGTTCTTAGGTGGTGTTGTATAGGGAGTGCGAAGGTAAATCAATATGGTATTTGTAAAGCGCAAACTACTTAAGCCGATGGGTGAGTAGAGTCGGTGATCAAAGCGAGAGCTCTGTGTTGCAAAGTGAGATGGTGTGGCCGCTGTTGCACAGCTGTGTAGAAAATACATTTTGGCGAGGGTCCAGGAGTTTCCGTTGCCTGGCCCTAAAATAGCGGGCCTAAGTTGTAAGTTATAGGGTGGCTCTAAAAAGAGCCCTTGTGTTCATTAGTTGGAGCTACATATAAGTGCGGATGCAAAGCTTCAAGGTTTTCAGGAAAACTCGATTTCCCTGATCTGTGAAGTTTACTCCATCACTTCTGTAGATATCAGCCATATCAAAACATATGTTGTGTGGTCTCTGAGGTATGCAGACACAGCTTTGTTGACTTTCTTCCTAGATTTTTTAATCTGAGGACATAATTGTCTTGACCATTTTCACTTCTGTCTTTGGCATATATTGCAATATACAAAGACAGTTTGGGGCAAAAGTAACATCAATTGTCCAAAGGTGTCCTTCATAAGCATTTCCAAACCTACCACAGTCAATGTGCTTAGGTCGTTTCCACCACAGTGCACAATCATGAGGTCAGGGTGTTGGAGATGCAAACAGGTTTTACTCAAAGGCAACAATTGGTGCCACATCAATCCTCTCTGTGGAAACCATTTAATGTTTACATTTTGTAAACCTAGGTCTTGGTCAATACGTCTCAGTTCTGCATACCTCTTGCACCAGAAAACACAGCTATGTCCTACGATCCACACTAGCATTTTGAAGGTATGGCGAGAAGGTATGGAAAGACGTCTGTAGCTACTGCAGTTCCTTCGTAGAATACGAGATATGTTTAAAGATCCGGAAGTCGTTTTTTTTCAGATACAAAAAGATACCTTATCGGGAGATCAAACGCATTGCTTTTTAAAAGTAGGGTGCACATTCGTTTGGTGGAAAAGCATCTTTGTGTTTGGTTAAGAAAAATAAGTTTGAACGTGGAGTATATATTGTAGGATAAAATTTGCTCAACTCAACCACACCTGCTACTTGCATTTAGAAGGCACTGTTCGTACTTAAAACAATTGTGAACTTTTAACCTGCACGTGTTGTAGAATGTTCTAGAAAGTGTGTTGATAGAATACGTTGCACTGCTGATTTTAATGTGTCGTTGAATATGAAAAAAACTGTTTAGATGGAAAATTAAAAAGAAACTAATAGAGATAAGTTTTGAAACATAAAAGATTCAAGGAAGTATTCTAATTTGTTCTTTACATGTATTTATGTGTGGAGGAGCAAAAGTATAGAAACAAAAGCAGCAGGAAGAGGAAGAAGCAAGGAGTGGGGGTACGGGGAGTTGGGCACAATGTCACACATGTACAATCAAGTATAGTACAAGTATATAGAAACAATGGCCAAAAGGAAACACACGAGCATAGAAGTGAAAACCATGGTTGCACACATCCCACAACACCCACGATCTTCCTTTGTACACATCCTGTATGAATGCACTGTGGTTTTCACTTCTATGCTCGTTCAGTGGTGTGATGTTGCCAGATTGTGTGACTTATGCACCTTGTTCGTGTGTATGTGTACAAAGGAAGATCATGGGTGTTGTGGGATGTGTGCAACCGTGGTCATCATGGATGAGATGCCGAGCACTTGGCACATGGGCGGGTTCACTGTGTGCTACATTGCCAAACAGCTGCTCCTCCCTCCAACGATCCCCCACACTTTTGTACGGTGCGCTGTTGTATCCTGTGCATTCGTATGGCACACCATTGTAATGCCTATTTGCTTATATCCTGCTGTCCAACTACACTATGACAGTGCCATTTTACAACATCAATTGCTGCGGCCCTCGTGGCAGGCCACACCAGAACACAGAGACACACTTACCGTACTTCCTGCATGCGGACATGTCAGAGACAGGCTGTTTCCCTTGTCGTATAGGCATACCCCTACCCTGACCTATGTACGCCGGACCAGCACACGTGTGTTGTGCTTTCATTCAATCAATCAATCAATCATTGCATTTCTAAAGAGCGCTACATACCCATGAGTGTCTCAAGGTGCTGGGGGGGACGCTACTGATCGAAGAGCAAGGTCTTGAGAAGTCTTCTGAAGGCCAGCAGCTCCTGAGTCTGTCATAGGCTGGTAGGGAGAGTGTTCCAGGTCTGGGCGGCGAGGTAGGAGAAGGATCTGCCGCCGGCGGTGGATTTCCGGATACGGGGAACTGTGGCGAGGGCGAGGTTGGCTGAGCGGAGGCTTCGGGTGGGGGTGTGGAAGCTGAGTCGGTTATTGAGGTATGTGGGACCGGTGTTGTGTAGTGCCTTGTGTGCGTGGATGAGGAGTTTGAAGGTGATCCTCTTGTTGACGGGGAGCCAGTGCAGGTCTCTCAGGTGGGGTGTGATGTGGCTGCGTCGGGGGACGTTGAGGATCAGTCGTGCCGAGGCGTTCTGGATTCGTTGTAATCGTCTGAGGAGCTTTGTTGTTGTTCCTGAGTAGCGGGCGTTCCCGTAGTCGAGTCTGCTGGTGATGAGGGCCTGGGTGACGGTTTTTCTCGTGTCGGGGGATCCATTTGAAGATCCTGCGGAGCATTTGGAGGGTGTTGAAGCAGGACGCGGAGACGGCGTTGACTTGCCTGGTCATGGAGAGGGTGGAGTCGAGGATGATCCCCTGGTTGCATGCGTGGTCTGTTGGTTCCGGGGCTGTGCCTAGCGATGTGGGCCACTAAGAGCCATCCCAGGCCGAAGGGGTGGGTCCGAGGGTGAGGACCTCCGTCTTGTCTGAGTTCAGCTTCAGTCTGCTGTCCTTCATCCAGTCGGCTACGGCCTTCATTCCTCTATGAAGGTTGGCTTTGACGGTGTGGGGGTCTTCGGTGGGGGATATGATCAGCTGGAAGTCGTCGGCGTAGGAGATGATGTTGAGGTTGTGTTGTTGTGTGACGTGAGCGAGCGGTTCCATGTAGATATTGAACAGCGTCGGGCTGAGGGAGGATCCCTGTGGGACGCCGCTGATGATCTCGGTGGTTTTCGAGCGGAAGGGTGGGAGGCGGACGCTCTGGGTTCTGCTGGAGAGGAAGGATGTGGTCCAGGCCAGGGCCTTCTCTTGGATTCCGGCTTCATGTAGGCGTGCTGATAGGGTGCGGTGGCAGACTGTGTCGAAGGCTGCTGATAGGTCCAGGAGGATGAGGGCGGCTGTTTCTCCTTTGTCCATCAGGGTCCTGATGTCGTCAGTGGCGGCGATAAGGGCAGTCTCGGTGCTGTGGTTACTGTGAAAGCAGGATTGGGAGGGGTCCAGGATGTTGTTGTCTTCGAGGTAGCGGGTTCGCTGTTTATTGACAACCTTCTCTGTCACTTTTGCCGGGAATGGGAGCAGGGAGATGGGCCAGAAGTTCTTGAGGTCCTTGGGGTCTGCCTTGGGCTTCTTCAGAAGGGCTTTGATATCGGCGTGCTTCCAGCTTTCCGGGAAGGTTGCTGTCTCGCAGGAGCTGTTGATTGTTTTCCGGAGGTGGGGCGCGATGGTTGTGCTGGCTTTGTTGAAGATGTGCTGAGGCCAGGGGTCAGATGGGGATCCGGAGTGGATGGAGTTCATGATTTTGATGGTGTATTCGTCGCTGACGTAGGACCAGGCGGTCAGGCGGTTGGTGTGGGTGGTGGTCGCAGGGGCGGTGGTGGGTGCGGGGGTGTCGGAGTTGAAGCTGTCGTGGGTGTCGGTGATCTTGTGGTGAAAGAAGGTGGCCAGGGAGTCGCACAGGTCTTGTGATGGTGGGATGTTGTTGGTGTTGGAGCTGAGGTTGGAGAGTTCTTTTAAGATAATGAGGAGCTCTTTGGTGTTGTGTGCGTTGTTGTCTAAGCAGTCCTTGAAGGCGGTCCTCTTGGAGGTTCTGATGAGTTGGTGGTGTCTGTGGGTGGCGCTCTTGTGGGCTGTATGGCTGTCTGGTGTTTGGTCGTGGAGCCATTTCTTCTCCAGTTTTCGACAGGTGCGCTTGGAGATCCGGAGGTCTTCGGTGAACCAGGCGGCTTTCTTGTTGGTGTGGTTGGTTGTTGTGGTCTTGAGAGGGGCGAGGGTGTTGGCGCAGTCGTTTATCCATTGTTTGAGATTGGTCGCGGTGGTGTCTGGGTCCGAGGGGTAGACGGGTGGTCTCAGGGCGAGGGTGGTTGTCAGTTGGTCCTTGGTGACCTTGCCCCAGCAGCAGCGCGGCAGCTGTTGGGTGCGGTGGTGTGTTGTGGGTTTCTGGAAGGTGAAGTGGACGCATCTGTGGTCGGTCCAGTGGGGTTCGGTGGTGTGGTTGAAGGAGACGTGGGGGCTAGTGGAGAAGATGGGGTCCAGCTTTCAGGAGGATGTGTGCGTAGCTACATGTCCAGGGTCACTGCCAACACTGAGGTGACATGGTAACGTCTGCTGAAGACAGCACACGGTGATGTTGCAGGGCCCGTGCCTATCATGCTAACACAATGACCACACGGACACACTTGCTCAGATGTGGTTTTGGGGGGCTTTGGTGGTCCTGGGGTTGTTGCGATGAGTCTTGTGGCCCTCATGGGTATCCCTGTATCATGCTCATTGACTCTATAGCACCTGTGGGTGTTCTGGTGTGGCTCTTTTCTGTGTTTCCTTTCATGCTGCAGGTAGTCGTCCTGATTAACACCAGCAGAATGCAGGTGTAAAATTCCTGGTGGTAACGTGGGTTATCGCCGGAATTAATTTTGCATTGCAGTTGTCAAAGTTCTGATGTCATTTTTTTGTGTGCAGAACAATATGCAAACTGGGCAGTGTATCCTGTTAAGATCCAGCACCTCACGCACTATTCCTAATCCATATAAATACAATGAGATTTCTTCACTGATTTTATGTGTACACTGTAAGTGCAGGCACTACCTCAGTGCAATTCAATTCAGGATTTTAGTATTTAGAATAAATCGCAAAGGTGCACCTTGTGTCTTTTTGCATGGGCACGGCTACTCTGCATTTCATTGTCAGCACTTTAATGCAACTAAAGTTGAGATAAATCTAACACAATATTCAGAAGTTGGTGCAAACTGCAGGGATCACCAGTATTCTCGCGATAAGTGGTCCAAATTGTAACAATATGGTGGATACCAGCAAATAACAGTAATAAGAACAAGAAAGAGTCACATAGCAGTTAAGAAAACAACCAAAAAGGTAAATAATGTTTTTTTATATAAACCATAAACTAGTTTTACATTTAATTTTTTTATTATTATATATATAAAAAATAAACCAATAAAGAAAACAATTAACAAACCTAATGGAAAAAAACAAGGTGGAAGACTTCTCTGGGGACCATGGATGTAGACGACAGAGCCTGAAAAATAAAGCACAAAATAAGGCCCTGTGTAATGCACATATAAAAGGACTGAGAGAGAGAAACAGAGAAGCAAAAACAAGCCAGAGAGAAAGAGAGAGGAAAGGAAAGAAAGGGAGTGAGAAAGGGAGTGAGAAAGGGAGAAGGGAGAGAGAGATAGAAGGAAAGGAATGAAGAGAGTGAGAGAGAGAAAAGAGAGGGGGGAGAGAGAGAGAGAGAGACAGACAGACAGAGAGAGAGAGAGACTGTCGCCTCTGCGCATCCATGAGCAAATAATTACCTGGTGCCGGTGGAGTGTGCAGCAGTGGGCGGACTACTCGTGCCTGTCAAAACCCCGCCGATCTCAGATGTGCTGCTGAGTCCTGAGTCATTCATGGTGGAGACCACATCAGATACTCGCCGATCTCAGATGTGTTGCTGAATCCTGAGTCCTGAATGGCGGAGACCACATTAGCTGTTCTGCAGATGTGACAGATGTCGCTGAGTCCTGAATGGTGGAGACCACTTCAGCTTCTCGCGGCCCGGCAGATGTGAGACATGTCGCTGAATCCCGAGTCGTCAATGGCGGAGACCACCTCAGGGTTTGGGGCCCTAAGCCTGTGGAACTCAAGTTCGTGCCACGTGGTGGTAGGCTCCTGATGGCTACATGAGTTTGGAGTGGTACTAACCCTGCGCATATGAAGTCCGCGCCAAGGGGATGGTAGGCCGCTGACGGCCATATAGCTGAGGGTGCGACTAACCTTCTGCGCAATTTTTCAGGGACTTTTTATGGTTGAGATCCGTGAAGCATTCGCCAGCTAGTCAGCACCGGCAATAAAGGATGTGAAGTTGTCGATCTATTATATTTGCGTGGTCACATGGCCTGTGCCGCATGTGCCGGATGGGTGTGGTGTGTGTGCGAACCTGCCCTCAGGGAGTGGCAGTGAAATCTTGAGAACTAGACCACTGACCTGCACACCAACAGCGAGTACGCCTGTGACAGGTAGCTATGTGGGGCCAATGTCGGAATGTAATTGCAGTGGCGTGGCGTACGACGGAACAGGGCAGAGATAGACACAATGACACAGACGGCTCGTAGTATTGCTTCTGGGAATCGAGCGGACGGGCCGCAGCTTTCCCTCTGTGAACCTGGGTCCAAACTGTTGATAACTCACACTATATAAGTATTGAAAAACCATTTTGTGAATCAGTCCGTCAGCTGGCATCTGTCCGAGGCATTTGTGAAAAGATATCGGAGTTATTTCTGTGAGTGATACCCGTTTGATGCTCCCTCTCCCCACATTACCAACATACCCCCAACAACCTTCTTGGGCTCGGAAGTGTCTTTGTGCGGTTGGAGAAAGAAGAATCTTAGTTATGTATAGATTTACATATAAAAAAAATATGTAAAGAAAAGAACAACAAATAAGATTAAAGGAAGTCTGGTGCTGTGGTTGCTGCCACGAAGTTGGGGTCACTGCAGTTCAGGACTCAGGACACAGTTACACATGTGGGATTGCTTTGTGTTAAATAGGGTTAGTGACACCAGAAGCATTGAGACTGTATGAGACTGTGATGGTGCTTGGTGTGAATGACCTCACTGTGAGTAATGTGTGTTGCCTACTGGACTGCGTCATGTGGAATTAGGACTCTATCTGAATTGTAAGCTCAGCTGACCGTAGTGTAGGCAAGAGGTAGCGATGAGGAAGGGCCTACAGTCATGTGTATATGTTGGTGGCTGGACCGGCCTGCGTAGGTTCAGTGGCACCGCTTGTCGGCAGACTTCAATCTGTAAATACTCCTCACTAATCGAAGGGAGTGAGGTCCTGCGGTCGCTGCCACGAAGTTGGAGTCGCTGAAATTCAGGACTCAGGACTCAGGACTCAGTTACACATATGGGATCTGCTTGTGTTAAAGAGGGTTATGCTACGTGACCCCGGCCTTGTATATCAAAATATGCCTCACTGATCGAAGGGAGTGAGGTGCTGTGGTTGCTGCAACAAAGTTGGGGTCGCTGCAATTGAGGACTCAGCACACAGTTACACATGTGGGATCGGCTTGTGTTAAAGAGGGTTAGTGAGACTACGTGTCGCTGGCCTTGCATATCGAAATATGCCTCACTGATCGAAGGGAGTGTAGTGCTGTGGCCACTGCCACAGACCTGGGTTCAGTGCGATTCAGGACTCAGGACACGGTTGCACATGTGGGATCGGCTTGTGTTGAACAAAGTTAGTGGTACCACGTGTCACCGCCGTTGCATATGGAAATATGCTTCACTGATCAGAGGGAGTCTGGTGCTGTGGTCGGTGACACGGACTTGGGGTCACTGCCCTTTAGGACTGGGGAGACAGTTACACATGTGGGATCGGCTTCTGTTGAACGGAGTTAGTGGCAGCACGTGTCACCAGCCTTCCAAATGGCAATATGCCTCACTTATTGAAGGGAGTTTGGTGCTGTAGTTGTCTCACGGAGTTGGGGGTCACTGCTATTCAGGTCTCAGGACACAGCTACATGGAGAAGTGTGGCTCACTGGTTAGAGCGGCAGACCCTGATGCAGAGATCTGACCCGGGACCAGGGTTCAATACCCGTCGTGGCAGGGTCTTGGGCTCAATGTCCGCGGACCCGATAATTCTCGCCTCGGTGCCTACTCTAATCATGGGTCCCACTCTGCAACTCTGGGCAACAGCTTGCTTAATCTCCACACCGGCCCAAATCGCTAAGGATGCCTGGCTTCACCTTGGGGTGCCCAGGAGTGGGCACCTCACAGGAACAGGCCAGGATGGGTTCCTCAGCGGTACAGCGTGGGGACACACTGTTAAGTGTAACCAGGCGCTTTACAAGCTCAGTTACATACATACATACATATGTGGGGTTGGCTTGTGTTGAAGACAGTCAGTGGCACCATGTGTCGCAGGTGTTCCACAGTGTACGCCAGAGCAAGGGCCCACAGTCACATGCCTACGTTGGTGGCCCCACTGGCGTGCATAGTGCAGGTTCAGTGGCACCACGTGTCGCTGGCCTTCCATATGCAAATATCCCTCACTGATTGAAGGGAGTCTGATGCTATGGTTGCTGCAAAGAAGTTGGTGTCGCTGCAATTGAGGACTCAGGACACAGTTACACATGTGGGATCGACTTGTGTTGAACAGAGTTAGTGGCAGCACGTGTCGCCAGCCTTCCATATGGCAATATGCCTCACTGATTGAAGGGAGCCTGCTGCTGTAGTTGCCTCACGGAGTTGGGGGTCACTGTTATTCAGGGCTCGGGACACAGTTACACCTGTGGGATCGGCTTGCGTTGAACAGGGTTAGTTGGCATCATTTGTCGCTGGTCTTCTACAGTGTAGACTGGAGGCAGCGGTCAGCAAAGGCTCACAGGCAGGTGACGTTGACTTGAGCTGCACAGATTGGAAGCATTTGGTCTGCTTAACCCATTATAGCTTCTCACACAATTTGCGTCGCTACTAATCTTGAATTGTGAACCGTGTAACCCCAGTGTAGGGCGTAGGCAGCGATCAGGATGGGCGCAGAGCCACGTGGCATTGAGTTGAGCTGCACAGTTAGTGGCACCTGGAGCACTCAGCGTGTGCGCTCCCTGCGAGGATAGGTGGTCCCGGCGGGCCACACTGGGTTCAATGTCTTGCCTTAATAAGGCCACATGGAGATGACTTATGGTGCAGTGAGTTAGTATTACCTGAAGCACACAGCGTATGCGAATTCTGCGATGATGCGTGGTCCCTGCGGGCCGCACTGGGAGCAATGTCTCTTGCGAACTGGACTGCATCATCTGCAATCGCCACTGCATCTGAATTGCGAGCCCTGCTGTCCGCAGTGTAGATCGAAGGCAGTAGTTAGCATAGACATTGAGGAATGCATTTTCTCACATCTTGAAATCCGAGGACATAGAGTACAATTATCTGTGCAATTAATAAATCAAGGCTGAATTCAAATTGTGAACTGTAGAGTTGAGTGCATCTGCATGTCATCATTAGAATGTTAGCTATGTTGCTAGGATAGAATGTTAGCTTTTGATTATAGGAAAGGAAACGTTTATTTTCCTTAATATTTGCTAACACTTCTGAAGATTTGTTTTAATATAGAACCTGGGTGTTGTAATACTGAAACTTTAAGGATTTTCAAGCTTGCCTGAGAAATATCAGTGTTAAAGAGTGCATTCTTTGAACTGCTTCCTAACTGGTGTATGGTGATTGCGGCCATATTGGATTTTCTTTGAAGCAAGCCCTACCTCCCTTGAAAAGAGGACCGAGTGTTTCTTTCGGTGGCCATATTGGATTTTCTTTGAAGCAAGCTCTACCCCCCTTAAAATAGGACATTCTGTTTCTTTTGGCGGCCATATTGGATTTTCTTCGAAGCAAGCCATATCTTCCTTGAAAAGAGGACCGAGTGTTTCTTTTTGCAGCCATATTGGATTTTCTTTGAAGCAAGCCCTATTTCCCTTGAAAAGAGGACCGAGTGTTTCTCTCAGCGGCCATTTTAAGAGATTGGGCGGATTTTCATTAGAAAAACATTACTTTACGATCATTTTTATTAAAATACGATCGCGACTTTAGAAAACTGCATCTATTTTGAGGAATATTTGAATTTGAAGAAAAGAGGAGAACAGTTTTCTACAGTTTGGAAGTATTGAACTGGAAAAGACTACAACAGTTTAGAAGTCTTTGGAATTACAAATAGAAGGACTGGAAAGGAATTATAAATAGAAGACATCAAATAATCTGGTTTGGTATTTTAAACTATTGTTTTATCTTTTTATATTAACGTATTGTTTTGATTTGTTGTTTTCTTAACTAACACTTTCCTTCTAGGTACATTGTATTATATATATATTCTAATCCTTTTCTTTTTTTTCGTTATGGGTGATCAATCCATGTCTGCTCCTCCAAGTTCCCTTCCTACTCCAGGTGATCCGGCGATCCCTTGGAAAGATTGGAAACAGCTATTTTTGACTTACATTTTGGCTATTGGGGCAGATAAATATGTACCCATAAGAAAACAAGCTATATTACTCCATCATCTTGATCTCTCTAGGAATGGGAGATGGTCAACCCAATATTCTATATGAAATGTCAATGAAAATGTTAGAGTTACGCTTTACTAAAGTTACGCTTTACTACTAAAGTGAATGTGGTCCTTGAGAGACATACATTTTGTAGTCGCAAACAGAAATTTGATGAGGATATTGGTACCTATGTTGCTGCATTAAGGGGTCTATCTCTTACATGCCAATTTGAAAACCTAGCAGATTCTCTTATTCGAGACCAGATAGTAAGATGTACAAACAATAGGAGAATACAATAAAAACTTCTCATTAAAGATCCGTCTCTAGAAGAGGCAATTCAAATCGCTAAAAGTCTAGAACATACTCAGATATGGATTAAGGAAATGGAAATTTGTAGTGATTCATTAAGTGGAGATCAGAATAATAAGAAATGTGAAACTCAAGCCTATGTTGATGAAATTAAATTAGTTAAGCAAATAGAGAAATATCCTATAAACAATCCTGTCAAAATTGATAGATCTTTTAGGTAATAATAATATTCCAAAGTTTGACATGAGGACTGTTAAGTGTTACCGTTGTGGGGCACCTGGTCACATTGCTTCTAGTCACAAATGTGCTGCGAGGAATGCCTTGTGTAGAATTTGTGGAAAGAGGGGACATCTTGCCAAAGCGTGTAGGACCAAGATCCAGTCGGGGCAGACACATTCAGATCAAGTACATGAAGTGGGCGATGTTACTGATAATATGCGGGAGCTTATGTTATGTGTTGATGGTCACAGTGACTCTACTAAATATGATCAAGTGTACAGTAATGATTTAGAATCACATTCTGAAAATTCAGTTTTGGATTGTGATGTGGTTAGAGAAAGCACAGAATTGTTGACTAAGCATCACTGCATCATAAAATTAGACTCATATGATGTTAAAATATGCTAGTTGATTCAGGGAGTCTTTACATTTTGTTATGCATGGAAACGTATAATGAAGTGTGGAAAAGTAAATCTGATGTTAACTCATGGAATAAGCCTGACATCAGAGCTTTCGGGCATGGGGGAAAAACTATTGATATAATTGGCTTCAAATTGATGTTAATATTCTTTAAAGGAAAGAAAGTATATGGAAGTGTGTATTTAACCAAACAAGGTTCGAATTTGTTGGGCTGGCGCCATCAAAAGGATTTCAATATTATCCTCAACCCTAATGCTGAAGAACCTGTTATGTCTGCTGTTGTGCACGATATTAATTCTATCTATCAAAATGATTTATTTGAAAAGTACTCAAGAGTGTTCTCTGATGACCTTTGGAAATTGAAAAACTTCTCGCACAAAATTATTTTAAAGAGAAATGTTATTCCAGTAGTACACAAAGTTAAAAATGTACCCCATTTAATGAGAGAACCATTGCAATGTGAACTTAAAAAACTCCTTGCTCAAGGAACTATTGAATCAATCGTGGCCTCCGAGTGGTTGGCCCCGATTGTTGTAGCACCAAAGGATGGAAACAAAATTTGTTTGTGTGTGGACTATCGCGATTTAAACTGAAATATTTGGGTAGATAGACAACATTTGCCAAATATTTCTGAAATGCTAACAGCTATGGGTGGTGGTACTGTTTTCAGTGTGATCGATATGTCTTCGGCGTATCATCAGATAGATTTGGAAAGTGGATCAAGACATCTTACCTCTTATGTGACGCCGTTAGGGGCATATCAGTATTTTAGGATGCCTTTTGGCTTAGCATCCGCCTCTGCGGTATTTCAGAGAGTGATGGAGAGGATTTTTGGAGACATGAATGATGTTTTGTGTTTTCAGGATGTTTTAATTGTAGGAAAAAACAGTGTACACCATGATATTATTCTGAATGAGGTATTGAAAAGAATGGATGATATTGGACTGACCATAAAGAAAGAAAAATGTCAGTTAAGAAAAGATAGTGTGACGTATCTTGGACACAAAATTTGCAAAGATGGTATTAAGCCTAAAACATTTATCATTGCTGCAGTTAGAGACTCTCCCATTCCAAAAAATAAGGATCAGCTTAAATTTTTTTTTGGACTTGCTGAGTATTGCTCAAAATTTGTCAAGGGTTTTACAGAAATTGTTGAACCACTGAGACTGCAGATAAAGAAAGGAGTACTTTTTACTTGGAATGAGAGTTGTGACAAGGCATTTAATAACATTAAAAGAAGCATCATTAGTGCTCCTACTCTTGGGCATTTTAATGTTAAGGATATGACTTTTGTTACTGCTGATGCAAGTGCAGTAGGGATTGGAGCTGTTTTGACTCAGTTGAGTAATGATGAGATAAAGATCATTGGATTTGCTTCCAGAAGATTGCGAGATGCGTAACTATCATATTCTGTGATAGAGAGGGAGGCCTTAGCGTGTTGTTGGGGGATTAGGCACTTTAAGTACTTTGTATGGGGTCTTCCCTTTCATGTGCGAACTGATCATAAACCGTTAGTTCATCTTTTCAAAGGAGGCAGAGGATTAGAAGGAAATGTTACCCCTAGGATTTCAAGGTGGATCATGTCTGTACTTGATTTCAATTTTGTTGTTGAATATGTTAAGGGTCTCAGTAATGTAGTAGCAGACTATTTATCTAGAATGCAAGTTGAGGGTGTGGAAAATAATATGGACGACATGATTGATGTAGTACATCACCTTAAAGGAGTTGGACATGCTTTTAGCAAGGAGGAATGGACAAATGTAATGTGAAATGATGAAGTTTTACAACAAGTGATTACTTGTGTTTCTCATGGGTGGCATCAAAACATTATTGAAGATGTAAGATTCAGAAGTTTCTACCATGTTGAGGCTGAACTGAGTGTAAGTGAAGGAAAACTATTGAGGAGATATCAATTTGTACCACCAGCAAGTCTGGGAGGGAAAATTATAAATATTGCTCACGAGGGACACTTAGGCAGGAATATGACTAAGAGAAGGGTCCGACAATCGTATTGGTGGTCTGGAATGGATAGAGAGATTGAGGATGCAGTAAGAGAGTGTTACGCTTGTGCTCAAGCAGATAAAACTAAAGTTGTAAGGCAGCATTCATTGGTGTCTACAACTTTTCCCAAACGTCCATGGGAAAGAGTGGCGATTGATTTTCTTGGGCCAATTGTCAAGCTTGGTACTCGTAGCAAGTTTTTGATGGCCATTGTTGACTACCATTTTAAATGGTTTGTGGTGGAAAGCACAACATTTATAAAGACTCAAAGAGTTGTTGATTTTATGGAAAGGGTGTTTATGAATGAAGGGATACCCAAGACACTAGTGTCAGATAATGGTGTGCAATTGGTGTAGAAAGAAATGCAGGAATTTCTTTCTAAATTTGGAATCATTCATGAGAGGGTTGCTCTATTAGGCCACAAGCTAATGGTTTAGTGGATCAAATTAGCCAAGTGATTATGGATAATGTTCAGTTGTCCCTGTCTAATGGTTTGTCTTGGCGTGAAGAATTAAAAGAATTGGTGTAATCTTACAGGACTACGCCACATTCAATAACATGGGTTTCTACATTTATAACTTTGAAGGGGCGTGAACCTCGTGTTAAAGAGGTTCCTGGTTGGTTGAAAGTGAAAGATTGTGTGTAGGTGGACAGAACTGCTGTGGAAGATAAAGTAGTTAAAATGCAAGATGAATCTACTAGATATTATAATGATAGGAAGAGTGTGAAAGATATTAAATTTGAGATTGGTGATTGGGTGACCATGAAACGAGGTGGTGTAACTGCAAAGGGTGACAGCAAATTTTCTGCACCGATTCAGGTGAAGTCTATAAAAAGAAATGCTGTTATCCTGTCCGATGGTTCAGCTTGGAGTACTGGAAACATATGCAAATATCGTGCTCCGGTTCATGGTTCTGAAGATTGATGTCTTTTGAATATAAAAAATGGAAATGTATTATATTCCTTAAATATGATTTATATGAAAAAAAATGTATAATTTATTTAGTGTATGTTAAGTAGGGAGATGTGTAGAGTTGACTGCATCTGCATGTCATCATTAGAATGTTAGCTATGTTGCTAGGATAGAATATTAGCTTTTGATTATAGGAGTTGATCTTTGAGCTGTGAAGCTGTGCTGGAGGTATCTGCCTTGATTCTCATGTAAAGCTATTTGATCTTCATCAAATTGTCTGGAAATTGGATCTTTACATGAACCCTGCTGTCCGCAGTGTAGATCGAAGGCAGTAGTCGGTACAGACATAAGTCTGTGGTGCTGTGCCGCTGGGTTCTCAGAGGGCCTGTGTTGAGGAGGCCCACAGTCATGGCGGCAGCCACGTGCCAGGGTGAGGGCCGCCGCTCTGCCAAACTCGTTGGTCTTCGCAGAAGTGAACCACACCTAGGGCCTGGCCTATTTATTCATTCTCCTACGCTGGAGTGGCGTACGTTGGATCAGACGACGCTTCCGCTTCCAGGGGGGGACAACACAGCGACATGACCGAGATCTTTCCCCTGCCGCAGGTGACATGGTTGCTTCCACTGTGCACTATAGTACAAGTATCAATAATATATCTCCACATGGAGATTTTTGGGGTTTGCATAGTGAGGTCTGTGCAGCACATCAGCGTTACAGTTGGGATTGTGTGCATTATTATTGATGAGTGACTTGCTTTCTTCATATATAGTTGGTTGCCACTTCTCCCTACATTCAGCTATTGTGTGGCTGAGGGGCCATGGTATTTTGGGAAGGTCCGTTGTCCTGTTTTGCGCTGCCTTGGTGGTAGTAGTGGGGGGGGTGGTCCGGGGGGGATTCTGGTGGTGGTGGCACTGGGTATTGTGGTCTTGTTGGGTGTCGGACCTGCATGATCAGTAGCTCTATCATGTGTTGGTCTTTAGATGTGGCTGTGAGTTGGGTCTAATTCACGCAGTAGATAGTCGACCTCCTTACACCAGTTAAAGGTTGATGTTATTTTGTTACTATTTACTTGGCTTATCGCCTACTTTTTTTTTAGATCGCATTGCAGATTTGGCTTGTTGTTGAAAATATGGGGAAATGGTGTTTTCATGTTTTTTTTGCACGGGAATGCCTACTTTAGATATTATTAGCGTTAGTTGTGGCTCTCTTTTGTGGCGATGTTGTTGGTGGAAGGTATCGATGGCAGAGTGGTGAGATTTGCAGTTTTCACCAGGTTGAAAAAGGAGATTTTAATTAAAAAACAGTGAAAAAAAGATAGGTTTAATGAACATTATAATTAGATATTAGTATTTAACAAGCCTTTGAAATTCACAAAAAAAACATAGGGTTTCAGGAACGTTATAGTTAGGAATTAGCATTTAAAAAAACCTTAGAAATTCACAGAAAAACCATAGGTTTCAGGGACGTTCTAGTTAGTTTGACTTTTCACTCATACAAACCGATAGAAATTCAGCTGTTATAGTTAGTTGAGCTAACTATAACTCACGCCCGCAATGCACTGCTGATGACATCACATATTACATCATTCACAACATGAAGGAAGTAATAGGCACTGCAATGGTAATGCCAAAAGACCGCCCGCCAGACCAAGAGAACACTCTGAATCTTGTGTGTGGGTGGTAGTCGACTCCGGCAGAGCAGGAGTTGGGCGGTGGTGTGCTGCTAAGCTCCCACACCGCCAATGTCGTAATCAGCCCCTGAATCATTGTTAGGTTGAGTTTATAACCAGAGATCACTCTAAACCTATTTGCCTAATCCGAGGTTCGGTATTTAGCTTTGATGAGGCCCGATGAGTATACAGCCACATTGATTGCGTAGGCACTAACCTTCAGTTCCACCCCTTTCAAAATGACCACCTGATTCAGAAGATTAGAAATTAGAAGTTGGAGGTAAGGCTCAATATAAAGGGCAAATTATAGCAGGGATAAGGTGTTTATTTTCGCTACTGGCCCACACTTTTTTCAACAAACTGCTTATCATTTCCAGTATTGTAACTTTTTTTTGTATATTTTTCTGGTTGGCCACATTTTTGCAATAAGCTTTTATAAATTGTTCCACTTGAATTCTATAACAAATGTATTATTATTCTCATGCACTATTGATGATTCAGCAGAATAACATTGTCCCAGACTAGTGGTCTGGAACCAAAATGTACTTGTTTAATTTTTTTTTTTTGATCAACCTTCTCCGCCACCGGGTCTTAGGTCATATTGACCAATTCCTTCAATTGATTGTGATGCCAATATTTACTCAAAGAGTATGGCTGCCTGTGTAAACAGGGTAGTTGTCAATGTGGCGTCACTGTGGCAATGCAACTTTATTCCGGGTATGGGCACCATAGATAACCGTACAATAACAGTATTTGATGTAAAGAAAAAAAATAAGAAATCTTTTGGCAATGATAGTGCTCCATGCAGAAAATGCTTTTGACAATCTCACATGGACATTTTTCTGGGCATTGCTATCTAAGATGGGGATACGTATGATGGATACATTCTCTAATGTTAATTAAATTAAGCTGAGGATGCCTTTCACCACTTCTGTTTGAATTCTATTTAGAGCTGTTCTTGTGAACAAATGTAATTCAACCGCAATCTCTCCAATTAGGTTTAAATTTCCTGACGGCTAAGACTCTTGCATATGCAGACAAGATAGGTGCCTTTATCCCATGTGCTGCCAAGTAGAACAAAGAAATAGAAGCATTAGTGATTGAATGTGGGGCCATATCATGCAATTTCATAAAGATAAAACTGAAATACTAGCCAATAGATATTGTAAAATCAGTGATCAGCAGAATGTTGATATGGCAAAATACCTTCCGTTAAGCTTATAACATGAAGTCCACAGTGTAATAAACCTAAAGTACGACACAGCATTAAATAGAGCTTAAAAACGATCTAAAGAGCTGGAATCATCCTCATTTCTGCCTTGTTTTCTAAAGAAATGTTATTACCAATTTGTTTACATTGTCCTACATTTATAATGTCATATTTGACAACTATTTTGGATTGCAGAATTGATTCAGTTTTATTATATTTTGGGTTGGCAAATGATCCAATAGGGCGTTGAAATACTTGAAATTATCCCGGGAAGTAAGTGGTTTACCCCTTCCCATCTTTAAGCATTGTTACCCTGCAGCTATGATTAAACAAATGGGCATTCTTGTTAATGACTGCAGGACTTCCCTATATTCATGAATTGAGCTTAGTTTGTAAAGGACAATTATGTCCTACTATTTTGGGAGCCAAGCTATTATAGGAAGGCCCGCGTTAAGACAGTGCAATCAACAGTGGTTCTCTGTAAACATGTCCACAGGTATTTAATGTCATCATTCAATTGCTGTACACCATATAGCAATCAAAATTAAAGCCAGAAATCTTCCATAATAATAAACATAAGCCCTGACAGAGAACTGGAATGCATCAGTTGGGACAAATAGTTAAAGAAGGCTTGCTGATTTCATTTACACAAATGCAAGATAAATCTAAACTCCCATATCAAACCTTTGGTAAATAACTACAGATTATGGAATTTAACATAAAGAAACAGAAAATGCAAATGAATGTTGAGCAAAATCCAGTTTAAGATCTACTGTTTAACAAGTTTATATAAAAAAACGTAGAATGTACTATGCAACACTGCAGATTGCAGGACTTGGAGATTTTACATGGCATATCATAATTCGTTTGATTTATATATTCTGGACCGACTTTATAGATGGAGACTGAGACATTCTTCCTCTTGTGCTCGATGTTGTAAGAAAGATGCTGATATTTTACATATGTCTGCTTCATGTCCTTGTCCAGGTTATTATTGTGCTGCCATATTTCTCAAACTAGAATACTTCAAACAGTATTTCAGTTTTTGTTATCCATTTGTCATCATTTCTATTGACAATAATCAACTTTGTCTTAAGCAAATAGATAAATCAATAGTTGTAGTGATTTTTATTGCCAGAATAATTTTTTGCCACTGCTTGGCTAAATTTGCAACTGCTCCTGATGAGCCAGAAGCGGTCCAGGTATTTAACACTTTACGATATTGAAAATTCGTCCTATAAAGTGGCTACCAACTTTATGTCTGCTAGATAAATGGTTCATAGTACACAAATCAATGATTATTTGATTACAATGTTTCATAATCATTGTGAGAGGCATTTATTTTTTCTTGTTTAGCCTTCCTTCTTTAGAGATTTCAGTCACCCCATAAAGTTCTTATTGGGTTGTAGTGTTTGTTCTGTTTAATTTTAATTTGTGAGTATTGACCTCTGTCCGTTGCTTTTTAATGTTGATACTATAGAAGAGGAATGCAATATATTGGATCATTGCTGTTTTATTACTAGATGTGTACAGATTTGTGTTATGCATTTATCCACGCTTATGTACTAATGTAATATATGCATTTCTCAGTGAGAAAGATTTATCAAAATTGCAGTTTTGTGTTCATGTGTAATCTATTGACATAAACCTTTGTGCAAGTGGATTTCTCTCACAAGCATTCCCCCAGCAGATGTTGTGAAGTTAGCTGGCGATGATACTCAGTGTGCTCACTCAATTTAATGTTTTTTTGGAAATGTCACACAAAGGGGCCGATTCCGATGTTGGCCGGACCTGAATCTGTCCGACATCGGTCAGGAACCGTGACTGACAGACCCACTGTCGTCGGTTACAGCACTGCAAGTACGATTTCGGTCGCAATCGTATGTCACACAATGGGAGCATGCATTCGGGCAGAATGCATGCCCGCATTGTGAAATGGAGGGGTGCAGTTCATCCCTGCACCCTGTGGCCGGCACCCCAAGGAACCATCAGGCTTCCATTTGAGTGTTGATTCAGGTCATGGCCCCTCCATAGTTGCATTCCTAAGAAGTACATGGGAACAGTAATTTGTTAGTGTAGGTTTAGTTATGAAATTGTGGTGCTAGTGCGGAAAATCAAATATAATTGTTCGGTCATGCAACTTTTGGGTTCACTGACAGAATATCGATGCTAAAAACATTGATGTAAAAAATATTGAAAAAAATATAGAATGCAAAAATATCGACTCCCTTTACTTAAACAGGTAAGTATAAAATATTGAAGTTAAAAATATAGATGTATTAATTAACGATTAAAAAATATAAATAAAATAAAATAAAATATATTACATATATAAAATATAAATATTATCTTTAACAAAATAAATTACAATACATATATTTACTTTAAAATACTTTCTTAACTATTACTTTAATTGAATTTTTCGAACTTTGAAAATATATAAAATTAAAATATAGACAAATATCAATAATTTAAAATAAAAAAAACTATAATTAATCAAAACATTACACTATTTATAAAATGTAAACGTACATTTTGCAATACAATAAATACAACTGTAGGGAAAATGTTGGATAGGGAAATAATTACTTTTACTATTCCAACTCCAGTGAGTGCAACAGTAGGGAATGTCCTGGATAGCAGAGGGGTAACAATTGCTATTCCCACTCCAGTGAGTACAGCAGTAGGGAAAGTGTTGGATAGAAAGGAGGTAAAAATTGCCATTGTGTGACCACGGTAGCCCAGAATGTGTCTGGACTGAGGGAACCAGAGGCATGGGGTAGCAGGAGCAAGCAGCCTCCAACAATAATGTTATAACACAATAGAGCTGCTCCCAGTGCTAAGGAACTAAGTGCAATTATTTCTAATTTGTGAGTGCTGGCATCTCACAAAATGAGAAGGACTGGTCTCACACACCACCTGGTGTCATGCTTCATCATTGACCAGTTCTCGCCCTCTAAAAACTTGGTTTGGTAGAGGGCGGGCATACACCTGACGACAGGGATGCACTTCTAAATTAAGTGGGGGCCCAGAAGGAAAAGAAAAGTGAGTTAAAAGTCCATTACAGATGTCACATTAAACTTCATATGGCCGGCATCTGTATGGTATCTTAAAATTGTGGTCTGTGTGTAGAGGAAATGATGATCCTCACCCCGAAGTCAAAGGGTCAACATGTGTCTGCCCAGTGGCCCATTTGGGTACTTGGCATTCATCACGACCTATATGTAAGGGCTCCACAATCACCACACTACGGTATGAGGAAATCCACGGGGTGAGGTGGTCTTTCACACTTTACTGAGTTGTTGGATTTGATGTCTAAAGCCTGAAATTAGACATTGAAATAATATCTAGAAAAACAAAAATAAAGAAATTACTGCACAAACAAGCCTAAAGTACCGAAACAATAAATGTAACAGGCTATAGATGCGCACAAATGGTGAAGTCATACATCTGTGCACAAAATTAAGGGCAATGGATTTGTCTTGCTTACCCTATCAAAGGAGCAAAGTGTCCCATAGGAGGGTGAGGGCAGGGGACCCCTTTGGTCCAGAGCTAGACTGTGATATTTTCAAGAATGAGGAGAAAAAGGAGAGAAGACAAAAAACATACTTTGTAATTGTATAGTTCTAGTCAGGAACCGGAAAAGCCAAGGTTCCTTCTGATTAAGCAATACCTGAAAGTGAAAACACACTCTTTACCACATTCACACTCTTAATGTATGTAGAAATGCTCTTCGCCGTTCCACCTGTCTGCGTCCTCATCCTCTCCTCGATGTAGAGTGAGTGATTTCGATTTGGCGCTTATATAGTAAACCAGTGTGAGGTAATTGGTACCTATTACTAATGATTGGAAGTTGCTGTGGGTCGTACGGTGTCAGGGGGACTCCCATTGGAAGTATTGCCTGGTTGCCTGAATGCCCAAAGAAGGTGTATCCGGAAAAGTGTTTCCGTACGAGGAATAGGAATGGTAACCGCCTCTGGGTGAGTCTCGTTGTTTTGCCCGTGCTGACAGGAGGATGGGGTGCTCGCACAAGCTCAGTAGCGCGAAGAGGGAAGTGTCTCTCCTCCCTCTCTGCGTGCGGGCCTGTTTCCTGATTAAAGTGAAGCAAGAACAAAAAGCACGAGTGCGCCTGTGCGCCAACATGTAAGTTGCACACTAACTAAAACGGAAATATGCGTGCGCGCTGTATGTCCGGGGGAGTTTTCTTGATGTTAGGCACAATGAAAACCTCCCCTGGTAAAAATGTAAGTGTAAAAAGGCGGCGGGCCTGGGTGAATGGAAGTGGGACCACTATTTACAGTACCATGTGCTGCCTAGGTGTTTCAAGAAGATTATTAAATTGCAACCTGGGGCCAAATAGGTTAGTGAACCAAGGTATGTAACCTAAGCACCATGGGGTGCTAAAGAAACATAAGGAAATAAAATAAGGCAGACTTTAAGTGGCACAAACTATGCGGTATTCCAATTAAAGTAAGTCCTACTGGTATGCCTGTCCCTGGGGGCGAAGGGGTGTAATGAGGTGTTTTAGGTTGAAAGAGCATGTTCATGGTGTAAGTTGTAACCATGGTATTTTCATCATTGAGTCCTGTGCTTGATGTGCGGAGGTGATAAACCCATCACTGTTCCCTGATGTGTAAGGGTTTAGTAATGTCCATCTTATGTTTCTTCATTACTTCAAGGACTACCCACTTGAGGTCAGTGTCTTTATGATTGTATTAAGTGTTTGGTGAGTTTGGTGTTAGTCTTTTTACACCTAATCGTGCTTCGATGTTCATTGATTCTTGTTTTAATTTTTCGGGTGGTCATCCCCACGTACTTTAGGTTACATGGACATGACAAGAGGTATACAACGTTTTCCGTATTGCAGTTGGAAAACGTGTTCAATTTCCACAGGCGTGGAGTACCAATGTTTAGTTGTTGAGGTGAAGGGGCAGGCGACACAATTTCCACAAGCATAATGTCCTGTTCGTCTCTGGGTGTTCCACAGGGTGATTTGATCATCCCCCGGCGTGGTAGACTCTTTTGCATGCACTAGTTCTTCTCGTAGGTTCTTGCTTCGTTTAAATGCAAAAAGTGGAAGGTTCCATCTCTCCCCTGCTATATGGAGTATCTTCCAATTCTTCTGGAAAATTTTCTGGATGGTGTTGGATACCGGAGTGTATATAGTAACACACACTAGTCTGTTTGTTTTCTCCTTTTCGAGCATTTCCAGGAGGGCATCGCGATTGGTATTTCTGGCCCTTTTCTTTGCCTTTCAGATTATTTTCTAAGAATAGTGCCTTTCAAGGAGTTTTTCTTCCAGTGAGTCTGCCTGTTCCAGAAAAGTCTGTGTTTCTGTGCAGTTCCTGCGAACTCGAAGGAATTGTCCAACTGGCAAGTTGTTACGCAGAGCCTTGAGATGGAAGCTTTCATACAATAATAAGCTATTCCTATCTGTTGGTTTTTTATGTACCTGCGTGCTAATGCCTCCCATGTTGTTGGATTGCTTTTTGTTTGGCTGCCAAGGATTGGGACTGCGAGCAGCTTCATTTCTGTTTGCTCTTCCCGTCACCTCTTGCGGAACCCGCTTCGCGGGTCCCGCTGCGTGTTGGACCGTGTCACTGCCCCATCTGCAACGCTGGACTGAGGAGGATCCTTCCAAACGCCCAATCTCCATCTTGGGGCGCTTGTTGGAGCAGGGTTGCGAGCGAGGGTGGGCGCAGGACTACAAGTCCCAGGAGCGCCCGCCCATCTCGATTACCAGCACCTGAGACGCTCTCCCTGCAGGCTCCTCCCCCGCTTTCATTGCTGTAAAACCCCGTGTACCTGGGGCTCCGTTGGATTGCTTTGTGTTTGGCTGCTAAGGATTGGGACTGCGAGCTGCTTCATTTCTGTTTGCTCTTCCCGTCACCTCCCTGCAGGCTCCTCCCCTCTCCTATAAACTTAACAGACTAGCCCCGCTGCGCGGGAAGCGCGCGGGAAGGCGCCGGGAGAAGCCCGGGACAAGGGTGGGACAGTCTGCGACAGTCCGCGACTGACGGCGATTGGACTGGGCCAGGTATACTGCCCTTTTTTGTCCTTGTGAGTGACTATAACTGTGGTTTGTTCTACTTTTGAAGGTATGTCTAAGCTAAAACAATGCACTGTTCCCTCAAACACCATGGACAACTACTTAGTCCAAGTGGTCGCCAAGATTAATAATGACAGAAGGTCCTCCCTGAGATTGAGCTTAACCCCTGATATATTTACAACTGATCCCTCCCAAGGTGAACTAGGGGTGTTCACCCACAGTAGTACTGATAGTCCCGCTCTTAATACATCGACACCCCTCATATTGAGTAACTCCCTAGTTAACCTGCAGGAAGTAGAAATGGATAGTGAGACAGGGGTGTCTTCCCTGACTAACATTGATAACCCTGTACATAATGCATCATCCTCGGCTATATTGACTAAAATATCCGAGGTTGACCATGATGATACAATTGTGGATTTAGAAATTGTGGAAAATAGCTCCCCTAAACCCGCACCTGTTCCTGCGCCTAGAGTGACTAGAGGGGCTTCAAAGGGACAACCCAGACGTACTGGATAACGTTCCAGCAGAAAAAGACCAGCGACCCCACCTAGGAAAAGCAATGTAGAGAACATAGGAATAGAGGACGAGGGTAACATGCTATGGGACGAAGCTAATATAAATAAACTCATGGGAATGTTTGATCAAAAAATAAGGGGTATAATAAAACCATTGTTATCCAAGATTGACCAACTAACTGATAAAGTGCACAAACTTGAGGGCCTCCTGTCAAATACAAATGAAAATATGGAAAAAATACCCAATCAGGTGATGGACAAACTGGAGCTTACCAAATACAGGGAAGATGGGACTGGTAATGGAGGAGAAGGTGGGGAGTCGGTGGTTCCGACTCATCCACCTATCCCCACCCCATGCCCAACGGTAAATGCCCATTGTTTACCAGATCCACTATCGTTTTGTAGGTCTGGGGAAGATTCTCTGCCGGAATCTGGTCCAGTGGAGTTAATCGTTGAAGCATCCCCAATGATCCTGGTTTTGGCAAATGTACAGATCCTAAAACCTGGCCAGACAGAGTCCTCCCAATCACTTTTAAGTAAAGCTCTTTACTGGCTAACTAACAATATGCACATCACCCACTGGGGAAAACACAAACTCACAGAGGAAATATCATCTGCCAGAAGAGTCAAATGGATAGGCAGTAGCCCTAAAAATTTTTGAAGGTGATTGTGTGGTGCTTAATTTTAAGGGGCCAGAAGTATTACCTGATATCTTACCACACCTTCTGCCCCCACAACGTAGAACAGCAGAAATTGTCCCACTTACACTTGACTTCTTCTATAGCAGAAGAGGCCTCATTGCCAAACCAAGTGTCCTGAGAACTAAATGGACCACGGTGACAAACAGAAGGGGTGGGGGTGCGGGTGGAGGTACTCATAGCGGAGAGTGGGGTGTTAACTTAGAAAATAGGTTCGCAGCACTATGTAATCTAAATGATTGCGACTGACTGATGCAGCGAAAGTCGCCACAGAGAGCCAATCACAAGGAAGTACCAAGTAGGAAAAATAGTGAGGAGGGGCTTGAAACCCTAGAATGGTATAATAGCTTAGCCCAGAGCAATGACATTGAGACATTACTGGAGACTTATTTGCCTGATCCTATTGGGATTTCCTCTGAACTTTTAATAGTACAACCTATACAGCAGAATATAAATATAAATAGCCTTCCAAGTCCAGGTCAGACAGGGCACACCGTATCTAACCCACCGCTATCCCTTATTTCTTGGAATCTGGCCGGGTTAGCAAATAAGATAATATCTCCTGAATGGTGTACTTTCATTGATCTCTATGATATTATACTATTTCAAGAGACTTGGTCGCAAAGCCCTGTGTATCGGGTAGGGTATCTTACATTTTTTATTCCCGCAGTATCACATGGTAAAGGCCGCCCATCTGGAGGGCTGTTAATTTGGATTCGCCAAGCGCTTAAGTGTAAAATCCAGCAAAGACCACTCCCAACTAGGGATATATTATCAGTTAATATAAGATGGGATAATGGGGAAGATTTAGCCCTCTATAATATATATGCTAGGGGAGTCAGTGGGGGTAAAACCTCAGATGTAATAACGGTCCTTGAGCAAGAGCTAGAATTATTGCCCCTTGAATAATTTATTATTGTAGGGGGAGATTTAAACACAACCTTTGAACCCCTAGGACGAGAGGATAAATTCTTAGCCGAAGAAGAAGACAGCAAATGGGGAATCCCCCAACTTGAGATAGCTGCAGTCAAAAAATGGAGTGCGGTGGCCATCCAAGTGAAGAGCCTTTGCTTAGCTAGAGGACTTAGAGCCGCAAACGGTCGCACACTTTCAGACCGCGAGGGGAACTGTACATTTGATAATGGCCGGGCATCTAGCAGAATTGACTATTTTTTGGTAGATACCAGGATTTGGAATAAACTGATTGATATGATTGTGGTAAAGAGAATGGAAAGTGATCACAACCCATTGAGTATGGTCTTTAAGTCTTACCTAGAGGAAAGGGTGATAAGTACGGAGGAAGAAAGGGTGACCCTGGACCTCGTATGTACAAACAACCAGCGGCAATTAAAATGGGGGAAACTTATTGAGGATGAGGGGACGTTAGACGAACTTAAGAGAGTAGCAAAAGAGGAAGTAAACAACTTAAAACTACTCACAAAAAATCCTAACTTCCGAGACATCTTAATGGAGTCTCACAAACATTTTTTTTCTAGACTACAAACATTTTTCCTAAAAACTGTAGGCCACAACAAAGGGAAAAAACATCAAAGTAAACAGGGATGGTATGGAAAAAGTTGTAGGCTGGCACGCCAGAAACTTAGTACAGAGCTTAAACTAGGAAACGCTGACACAGTTAGGAAAGCAAGGGACATGTATAGACGCACCCAAAAACAGGCAAAGAGGCTATGGGACGAGGAGCTTTGGGCTGAGCTTAAAAATGCATGTGCAGTTAAAAATTCAAAGCTATTTTGGTCTACAGTGAAGTGGGAGCGGGGAGGGATAGCTAAACCCCCCCAAAACAATGTTCCCATTAATAACTGGATAGAATTTTTTAAACCGCAATATGCTCGAAATCAGATCCAAGCTTGCGCTACTCTCCCGCCGGCTGTTTTCTATCAGGGTAGTGTGTTTAACGAAAAAGATGTAAATGTAGCCCTTGACTGTGTAACTAGGGGCAGAGCGCCAGGTATGGACGGAATACCAGCAGACGTATACCTAAGTGACCGGAACACGTGGTGTGTATATTTTGCATGGCTTGCTAATGCAGTGGCGATGGGTGGCGAAGTACCTTCCTCCTGGAAAGGGGCGGAAATTATCCTAGTTTATAAAAAAGGTGACAAATCCCTCCCTAGTAACTATAGACCCATCAGTCTCATTGATTCAGCTCAGAAACTGATGGGACGTATGGTTCAAAATAAGCTTCAAGTATGGATCGAGGAAAATAACATCTTGTCACCATACCAAGCGGGGTTCCGCCCCCTGACAAGTTCCATTGACCAGGTTTTTTACTTCCTTGCCCTGTACTAGAGAAACATCATTTTAAGTAATGGCCCCCTATATGCTGTCTTTGTGGACCTAAAGTCAGCTTTTGACTTGGTTCCCAGGGACAAGTTATGGAGGGTTTTAACTGACGTAGGAATAAGTCAAGAACTCCTCACTCTTCTGATGCGTCTGCACGAGAACAATTATGCTAAAATTAGATGGGGCCAACAAGGAGAAGTACCCGAGCCTTTCCCCGTTGAGCGTGGGGTGAGGCAAGGGTGCGTACTAGCTCCTACATTGTTCTCGATATACATAAATGGTATAGTTGAATTCCTGAAGAGGTCCCCCTCCGACGCCCCAAAAATTGCTGGAGCACATGTCCCCGTATTAATGTTTGCGGACGATACGCTTATACTATCGCGTACTCCAAGTGGCCTCCAAAAAGCGGTAAATGCATTTGGTGAGTTCTGTGACACTCGTGGTCTAGAACTGAATACTAGCAAGACAAAGTTCATGTGTATGAACCATCACACAGTGTTTAAAGGTGTTATTACTTTCAAAGGTATCCCCCTTGAGCAGGTAGACGCTTTTACCTACCTTGGAATAACATTACAGGGAAACTTGAAATGGAAGTCACACATAGACACAGCTGTATTGAAGTTCAGACAATTAGCGGGAGCACTATCATTAAAACACAGAGCTTCTCTCACCAAGCCAGTAAATTGTGCCTTGGAGATATACAATATGAAAGTCTTACGTGCCAGCCTTTATGGTTCAGAGTTATGGGGCTTTAGTGACCTGGCACACCTGACTACCGCAGAGAATAAGTTTCTTCGCGGGCTGGTAGGGGTACCACAAAGTACGCCAACCGTCCCTCTAAAACTAGATCTTGGTCGGAAAAATATTGCAGATATAGCGAGGTTGCGTCCATTACTGTATTGGAGACGTTTAATGGTGACTCCAGAGCTAGCACACTATGCTCTAGCATTCTCTGACATTGTATCACTTGATTGTTTTCATAAAATTTCCTGGTTGAAAGATCTAAGGGGGGTATTGCAACAACTAAACCTAGATCATTTATGGTGTAATACTGATGTCTCTAGATTCCCCCCAAAGGCAAGACTGAAACAAATGTACTGGGAGATGGTGAACCTAAGAACTTTTTCTACTGGATCTATTACTTCACTGACGAGGCGCTTCCTGGACTTAAAACTGGCTCCCTCGTATGAAGCGTATTGGGATTTGATTGAGAAGCCCTACGACAGGAAGCTGTACTTCCAATTCAGAGTTGGAACTCTCCCAGTAAACATGTTCAAAAAGCAATGGTCTATAGCCTGGGATGAACATTGCTACCATTGCATGGACAAAGTTGAGCATGTTCCCCACGTATTGTTTTGCTGTCCCTTATATTCCAAGCCGCGCCACAAATGGATTAGACCTGTTTGCCTTAATCTGGGGACTCGAAATCAAGCTACAGCCCTTAGAATTCTGGAAACCGACTGTTCCCCACAGTATGCAATTGCTGTTGCAAAGTTCTTAGCCTGGGCCTGGGTGATTCGAACACGCACCCTACTAGGAAAAACTACTTGAGGTATCCAGGTTATTATGTTTATATTGCCTTGACTGGAGAGTACGAGTCAGGGCGGTTCTTAAAAATGTTATTAATAGTAAATGCATTCGACGGAAGTTTTTTGTTTAATACTTATTTTACAAATTCTGTGTATTAGACTTAGTATTTATTGTATAGTGTTAGGTGGAAATGCTTTTATGACTGAAGTCGAATAAAGCTTTAAGAATGAGCCTCCCATGTTCATCTTAATGTCTAGATCTAGAAAGACCGCCTGGTCCTTGCTGATTGAGTGGGTGAATCAAAGGTGTTGGTCTTTTGTGTTTATCCACTCAACAAAGGCTTTTGCAGTGTCCTCCGTTCCATGCCATACGATAAAAACATCATCTATAAACCTTTTCCAGGATTTTAGATTAGCTGCAAATGGGTTGTTTATGTTGAAGACGTGGTCTTCCACAAACTGGTGTACATATAAGCAGGCCAAGCTGGGGGCAAATGTGCTGTCCATTGATGTACCAGTAATCTGATGGTACAGTACAACTTCAAATTCGAAAAAAAATCCGTAAATGCTTTCTCTGCACAATCAATAATGAAGTGTTGCGGTGTGAGGAAATTCCATTCCATATTCAACAGGATCTGTTCCACCACTTGTAGTGTGTGTCTTTGAGGGATGCTCGTGTAAAGAGCCTCAATATCCATAGTGATGAAGAGGTCTTCTGGGGCATCAATTTCCAAATCACTGAGGAGACAGAGTACATCTTTAGTGTCTCGTAGGTAAGATAGAGATTTTTGTACGATAGGTTTAAGAAACCAATCGCAAAATTGCGACAATGGTTCAAGAATTCATCCGATGCCAGACACAAACGGTCTTCCGGGTTGGGGTATTTTTCCTTTATGGATTTTCGGCAGGCTGTAAAGTTTTGGTTTTCCTGGTGAGTCGCCCATTAGAAAATCTGCCTCCTGCTTCCTAATCCAGTCATTACATAAAGCCTCATCCACCATGCCTTTGATCTTTCTGGAGAGGCGGAGTGTGGGGTCGCTGCTATATTTCTCGTACCTGATGTTATCTGCAAGCAGACGGTTGCATTCCTCCTGATACATTGATTTATTCATCAGGACTATTGCGCACCCCTTGTCAGCAGGCTTTATTGTAAGATAATGGTTACTTTTTAGTTTTTCCAAAGCTAACTGTTCATTCTTTGTGAGATTCTGAAAGCCTTTTTCTTCTCTGAAGTTGATCTCCTGTATGTCTCTGAGTACTGCCTGTTCAAATGCTAATAAATGACAGGGTATAGTCTGGGTGGGTGGTACAAATGTAGATCTTTTCTTGAGGCCAGTGTTGGTCGGTTCCCTCTGGTTGTCAGTATCATCCCCAAAGAAATGTCGAAATTTTATCTTCCTGAAAAATTGCCCCAGTTCGATGTGTAGCAGGAAAGGGTCATTGGTAGGGGTTGGAACAAATCCTAAACCTTTTAATAGGACCGTTTCTTCGTCCTTGGTGAGGGTGTAGTTACTCAAATTTACAATATTGGTTACTGCCGACTGGTCAACGGTCCGTCCTCTCTCCCTCTGCTCCTTGTTCCCATGGCTACTGGATTTTTTGGAGAGGCGGAGTGTGGGGTCGCTGCTATATTTCTCGTAGCTGATGTTATCTGCAAGCGGACCGTTGCATTCCTCCTGATACATTGATTTATTCATCAGGACTATTGCGCCCCCCTTGTCAGCAGGCTTTATTGTAAGATCATGGTTACTTTTTAGTTTTTCCAAAGCTAACTGTTCATTCTTTGTGAGATTCTGAAAGCCTTTTTCTTCTCTGAAGTTGATCTCCTGTATGTCTCTGAGTACTGCCTGTTCAAATGCTAATATATGACAGGGTATAGTCTGGGTGGGTGGTACAAATGTAGATCTTTTCTTGAGGCCAGTGTTGGGCGGTTCCCTCTTGTTGTCAGTATCATCCCCAAAGAAATGTCGAAGTTTTATCTTCCTGAAAAATTGCGCCAGTTCGGTGTGTAGCAGGAAAGGGTCATTGGTAGGGGTTGGAACAAATCCTAAACCTTTTAATAGGACCGTTTCTTTGTCCTTGGTGAGGGTGTAGTTACTCAAATTTACAATATTGGTTACTGCCGACTGGTCGACCGTCCGTCCTCTCTCCCTCTGCTCCTTGTTCCCATGGCTACCGGAGTTTGATCCTCCCACTGGACCCTGGCGTTCCGTCTTCTTTGTCTTTCTCTTCCCCTGCCTCGGCCACTGTATTAAAAAGGATGTGGGCCCTGGGCGATGCCAAATGCAGGCGGGAAAAAAGGTTGTTGCCATAAACCCATCTGGGGCATTGGGGGGTGTACCATTTGTTGATTATAATGTTGTTTCCATACCCCTTGGTAGCTGTTAGAGCTATCTTCAACCACTGCTGCTTCCGTCTGTGCTTCTATCATCGCCAGAACTAAAAGTCCAGTTTTGTAGTGTCGCTCTGAAGCGCTGTTGCTTCCTCATGGATTGTGGCTGGACTGGTTTGTCATAATGTTCATCAGTCATATACGGATATACAGTATCTCTGCTGAATTTTTGTACGTCCTTCTTCAGTTTATTTAATTTCGATTGGGTAAGATAGTCTTGGTATTCTGTGTGGTCTTTATTGATTTCTTCAAGTTTTTTCTTGAAAACAGTTATCTGTACCATAGTTTTTAATCTATTCTTACTCTGTTGAATTTAGACTAGGAGTGCATCTGGCGGTGTTAATAATAAGGACTAGCCAGTCCTTTGTGGACTTCCAAGCAATCCTTGCGGAACTCTTTGATGTTAAGGAACAATCTAGGCTCATTGGTGACTATGAGGCCTCTTGGTGCGCTGTTCTTCCGTAGATATTCAGTCATGAAAGCTCCATGTAGAGCCGTCCGAATTTGTTCTTTTTTCTTGGCAGATAGGGCTTCCCATTTGTCGGTGTTCTTGACAGTGTGGGCTACCACTGTCTCTGCCAGTAGAGATGGTGTTCTTAAAATCTCAGCGTAATTCTCCTCATTAAATGCCAGCTCAGTGTCCATTTTTGCAATGTGACACTGTACACACCTTTAAAAGAATTGGTGTGTGTGTTTTACTGAATATATGTATCTCGAGGTTCGAGATACAATCGGACAAATGTATCCCAGGTATTTCAGTGCATTCTGTACCAAGAGTTGGTATAACCCCAATGGTATTGTTCCCACAGCAAAAAGCTGTACTTAATATGTGACCACGGCAGCCCAGAATGTGTCTGGACAGGGGGAACCAGAGGCACGGGGTACCAGGAGCAAGCAGACTCCAACAATAATGTTATAAAACAATAGAGCTGCTCCCAGTGCTAAGGAACTAAGTGCAATTATTTCAAATTTGTGAGTGCTGGCATCTCACAAAAAGTGAAGGACTTGTCTCACACACCACCTGGTGTCATGCTTCATCATTGACCAGTCCTCGCCACTGTTCCCTGTAGGCAGCGTTCGCACCTTCCCTGACGTCAGCGTGCACCACCTAGCGTGGAGCGCGCACACAGGATGTCGCTAGAGAGTCGCACCGCCCGCCGCTTTTAAAAAGCGAGCGGGCGATCATGAGGCACTTTTCTGTGTGGTGGCGGTGGCGGCGGAGCGGGCGTGAGGGGTTCAGGTAAGGAGGCGGGGGGCTGGTGGCGATTGTGGCGCTTGCGGCTGTGTCGGAGCGTGGCAGACTGTGGCCTTTTGTTTAAATATTGCTGATAATCAGAGCCCCTTCACGGGCTCCGATTTACAGCAATACTTAAACAAAATGCCACAGTCTGCCCCGCGCTTTACTAACAAAAGCGTAGACACTTTCCAAACACAGCGTGTACTCGGCTTTTCCGGTTCCTGACTAGAACTATACAATTACAAAGTATGTTTTTTGTCTTCTCTCCTTTTTCTCCTCATTCTTGGAAATATCACAGTCTAGTTCTGGACCAAAGGGGTCCCCTGCCCTTTGCTCCTTTGATAGGGTAAGCAAGACAAACACATTGTCCTTAATTTTGTGCACAGATGTATGACTTCACCATTTGTGCGCTTCTATAGCCTGTTACATTTATTGTTTCTTTACTATAGGCTTGTTTGTGCAGTTATTTCTTTATATTTGTTTTTCAACATATTATTTCAATGTCTCATTTCAGGCTTTAGACATCAAAGCCAACAACTCTGTGGAGTGTGTAAGACCACCCCACCTTGTGGATTTCCTCATACCATAGTGCGGTGAGAGTGGAGCCCCTACATATAGGTCCTGATGAATGCCAAGGACCCAAATGGGCCACTAGGCAGAAACATGGTGACCCTTTGACTTCGGGGTGAGGATCATCATTTCCTCTACACACCGACCACAATTTTAAGGTACCATACAGATGCCGGCCATATTAAATTTAATGTGACATCTGTAATGGACTTTTAACTCACTTTTCTTTTCCTTCTGGGTCCCCACTTAGTTTAGAAGTGCATCCCTGTCGTCAGGTGTATGCCCGCCCTCTACCAAACCAAGTTTTTAGAGGGCGAGGACTGGTCAATGATGAAGCATGACACCAGGTGGTGTGTGAGACCAGTCCTTCACATTTTGTGAGATGCCAGAACTCACAAATTTGAAATAATTGCACTTAGTTCCTTAGCACTGGGAGCAGCTCTATTGTGTTATAACATTTTTGTTGGAGGCTGCTTGCTCCTGGTACCCCGTGCATCTGGTTCCCTCAGTCCAGACACATTCTGGGCTACCGTGGTCACATATTAAGTACAGATTTTTGCTGTGGGAACAAAACCATTGGGGTTATACCAACTATTGGTACAAAATTTACTAAAATACCTTGGATACATTTGTCCGATTTTACCTCGAACCTCGAGATACATATATTCAGTAAAACAGACACACCAATTCTTTTAAAGGTGTGTACAGTGTCACAATGCAAAAATGGACACTGAGCTGGCATTTAATGAGGAGAATTACACTGAGATTTTAAGAACACCATCATTACTGGCAGAGACAGTGGTAGCCCACACTGTCCAGAACACCGACGAATGGGAAGCCCTATCTGCCAAGAAAAAAGAACAAATTCGGACAGCTTTACATGGAGCTTTCATGACCGAATATCTACGGAAGAACAGCGCACCAAGAGGCCTCATAGTCACCAATGAGCCCAGATTGTTCCATAACATCAAAGAGTTCAGCATCAATTGGTCAAGGATTGCTTGGAAGTGCACAAAGGACTGGCTAGTCCTTATTATTAACACCGCCAGGGAACTGGCTGATGCACTCCTAGTCGAAATCCAACAGAGTGAGAATAGATTAAAAACTATGGTACAGATAACTGTTTTCAAGACAAAACTTGAAGAAATCAATAAAGACAACACAGAATACCAAGACTATCTTACCCAATCGAAATTAAATAAGCTGAAGAAGGACGTACAAAAATTCAGCAGAGATACTGTATATCCGTAAACGACTGATGAACATTATGACAAATTAGTCCAGCCACAATCCATGAGGAAACAACAGCGCTTCAGAGCGGCACCACAAAACTGGACTTTTAGTTCTGGCAATGATAGAATCACAGACGGAAGCAGCAGGTGTGAAGATAGCTCTAACAGATACCAAGGGGGACGGAAACAACATTATAATCAACAAATGGTACACCCCCCAATGCCTCAGATGGGTTTCTGGCAACAACCTTTTTTCCCGCCTGCGTTTGGCATCGCCCAGAGCCCACAACCTTTTTTATACCGTGGCGCGGGCAGGGGAAGAGGAAGACTTAGAAGACGGAACCCCAGGGTCAATTGGGAGGATCAAACTCCGGTAGCCATGGGAACAAGGAGCAGAGGGAGAGGGGACAGACCGTCGACCAGTCGGCAGTAACCAATATTTTACATTTGAGTAACTATACCCTCACCAAAGACAAAGAAACGGTCCTATCAAAAGGTTTAAGATTTGTTCCAACCCCTACCAATGACCCTTTAATGCTACACACCAAACTGGCGCAATTTTTCAGGAAGATAAAACTTCAAAATTTCTTTGGGGTGATACTGACACCCAGAGGTAACCGACCAACACTAGCCTCAAGAAAATATCTATATTTGTACCACCAATCCAGACTATACACTGTCATATATTAGAATTTGAAGAGGCAGTACTCAGAGATATACAGGAGATCAACTTCAGAGAAGAAAAAGGCTTTCAGAATCTCACAAAGAATGAACGGTTAGCTTTGGAAAAACTAAAAAGGAACCATGATCTTACAAAAAAGCCTGCTGACAAGGGGGACGCAATAGTCCTGATGAATAAATCAATGTATCAGGAAGAATGCAACCGTCTGCTTGCAGATAACATCAGCTACGAGAAATATAGCAGCGACCCCACACCCCGCCTCTCCAGAAAGATCAAAGGCATGGTGGATGAGGCTTTATGTAATGACTGGATTACGAACCAGGAGGCAGATTCTCTGACGGGTGACTCACCAAGAATACCAAAATTTGACAGCCTGCTGCAAATCCATAAAGGAAAAATACCCCCAGCTGGAATACCGATTGTGTCTGGCATCGGATCAATTCTTGAACCATTGTTGCAATTTTGTGATTGGTTTCTTAAACCTATCGTACAAAAATATCGATCATACCTACGAGACACTAAAGATGTACTCTGTCTTCTCAGAGATTTGGAAATTGATGCCTCAGAAGACCTCTTCATCACTATGGATATTTAGGCTCTTCATACGAGCATCCCTCAAAGACGCACACTACAAGTGGTGGAACAGATCCCTTTGAATATGGAATGGAATTTCCTCACACCGCAACACTTCATTGTGGATTGTGCAGAGATAGCACTTACAGAATTTTTTTCGAATTTGAAGATGTACTGTACCATCAGATTACTGATACATCAATGGGCAGCACATTTGCCCCCAGCTTGGCCTGCTTATATGTACAATTTAATTTCCACAAAAAGACCTAGACCCACAGGCACTAACTGATTTCTATACTTAATGGTGTACCGTATGTCGCAAAACATTACAACTGAACTCTCCTCTTTTAATTAATGGGGTAGGGGGAACATCCACATTGTGCCATGTTTTTAAAAAATTGCCCGATCAAACTCAGACAAAGTAAAAAAGTGTGTGAGAGCGAGATGGCGCCTCACGGGCGCACCACCAACGGGAACCTGGCAGGTACTCACCAGGATTGCCCTGATCTCATCATTGGCACCATCAAGCTCAAAAACAAAACAAATGTGTCCAATAAACAAACAAGAATTGTGTTTGTGAATACGTGCAGTGTAAATAGACAACAAATATGTCGTCAAAACAACATAAATACACAAACAACACGGATATCACATTTTATTCTTTCTCCTTCGTGTTGGTTGTGGGTTCTTAAAAAAGTGAGTGTGGCTACTACTTATCCAACCATACTCCACTTGCCGACATGTTTCATTGTCACGCAAATTTTGGGCAATTTCTTCAGGGCGTTACGTATTTTAAGCCATTACATTGGACATACATCGTCTTCACAACTGTGAAAATAAAAAACACACAACACTCATACAGTTGGCCACCTGCCTTTTGGAATTAATACACATTTGGCATGTCCCAATTGCACATAACTCCATTGTATTTACCCTCAATCAGCCATCCTGTCTCGTACCAGCTGAGAGGACGAAACCCTCGTGTATTTCTAGAATAACTCCAAATGTGAGTCACCTTTCCTCCCCTTTGGTTATTTTCACTGCAGGGGATTGAAATGCACCATCATTACATACATATTCAAAGGAAGTTTAGCTGGCAAAGGAATGTAACCATCGTAGTAGGAAACGAGATAACATGCAAATAATGTTAAAAAGTAAGATATTCTCGGAAATGTGGAAATGAGAAACATAGAATATGTATGTAATCATGGTGCATTTCAATCCCCTGTTTACACACTAGATGGATTGACTTACAACGCGTTTAATCTAATGACTTGTGCTACACTCATGAGAAATGGAGCAGCCATCACAGTTAATTCTGCCTGGTAGACTGGGCTGGGAAGACTGTGCCTGCCTACCCACCAAAGTTTAATGTAGAGCCCATGTGTACTGTTGGAAACCTTTGACTTGTATACGGTGTGAATGGTATTATGGAGTCCTAGAGGACCAAATTATATTGCAGTTTTGATCGCATTATTGCCACATTTATTTATTTATTTATTTAAAACTTATAATGCGCGACAGCTACCCGCAATGGGTTTCCCGGCGCAAGGGATAGACTAGAGTAGAAAAATGGACAACACTACAGCGTTATTGACAGCTTAGGACAGCAAGAGACTATTAAAAAAGTAAAGTTTTCAGTTTTTTGCGGAAGCAAAGCAAGTTTGTCTCAGTTTTCAGAGCAGCAGGCAGAGCATTCCAGGATTTGGGGCCTAGATGGGAGAAAGATCTTCCCCCCATCTTCACAAGTTTGAATCTAGGAATGACAAAATCACAATTAGCCGAAGATCTTAGTGTACGGCTAGGTCTATATGATGGAACAAGACTCTGAAGATACAGTGGGGCTGAGCCCTGCTTAATTTAAAAAAGGTAGCATAAGGCTTTAAATTTGATGCGACTCGAAACCTTGAGCCAATGTAAATCTCGAAGGGCCTGGGTGGCCGAAGATCTCCTCGGGATATTACACAGAAGACGGCCCGATGAGTTTTGCACAACCTGTAGTTTATTTATGGTCGCAACATCGGCACCAAGGTAGAGGACGTTACCATAGTCCAGGCGAGATGTTACTAACGCCTGGACAACGCTTCTCCTGGTGGCATGAGGTAACATCCAAAGAATTTTCTGGAGCCATCTCAGGGTGGTAAAACAGATGGCAGCCACCTTGGTTGCCTGTTGTCTCATAGAAAGCTTGTCATCTATGAGGAATCCAAGGTTGCGTACCACAGAGACCGGTTGAGGAAGGGGACCCATAGCACAAGGCCAGTGTTGCGGGCCCCAAAGATCTTTATGTTTCCCCAAAATAACGATCTTGGTCTTGTCACCGTTTAGCTTGAGGAGATGCCTCTGCATCTTCTCAGCCACTAGTGACAATCCGGTTTTTAGACCAGACACATTGTTGGCTTCAGTGCTGGAGAGGGAAAAGACAATTTGCGTGTCATTGGCGTATGAAAAAATAGTCAGCCCAACGTCCTCCGCGATGGAAGCAAGAGGTTTGATGTAAATATTAAATAATAAAGGGCTGAGAATGGACCCCTGAGGGACGCCATACGCGGAGGGACAAATCGCAGATGTAGCTTTCGCAGAAAAGACCTGGAAAAGCCGCTCACTTAAAAAGGAGGCAAACCAGGCCAGTGCAGGGCCATCTATTCCCAGGGACCGGAGAGAGTTCAATAAGATGGTATCGAACGGTATCGAACGCCACGCTCAAGTCCAAAAGGATGAGGGCAGAAGTTTCTCCGCGATCGATACCGTGTCGTAACCTCTCCGTTACCCCAAGTAGTGCAGTCTCGGTAGAATGGTGAGCGCGAAAGCCGGACTGAGAGGGGTGTAGAAAGCCCTGATTTTCTACGAGATGAGTAAGCTGCGTGTTCACATGCCTCTCCAGCACTTTAGATAGAATAGGCAACAAGGATATGGGTCTGAAGTTAGCAAGGTTTGACATGTCCGCCCCAGCCTTTTTCAGAAGAGGGACCACCATCGCGTGCTTCCAGTCCTGTGGCACATGAGACTCATTTAAGGAGGCCTTATTATGTCACTATTTTTAACATTTTATGAAATATTGTTCACTCTTTGAGCGAAATAGTCACCCCTTTCAATGCCTGGTTACAACAAATAGAAGATGCAAGCTGAAATGATAACTTTTGCAAAATGTTTGGCGTAACGTTGCAACCCTGTGTGTAGTTTGAGCTAGTAACATTTTTTGCTAACCATTTGTAGATCATGTTGGATTTTGTGGCTAGGGCCACTAAGTCACATCAATGTAGAAAACACTGCAGCTGGTCAAGTGCATGTTTCTAGGGGGTCTTTTAATACTTTGCCATGTTCTCCAGGAAGACCAGTCGATGTCACAGTCAGTGTCTGCAGGAAAGGTAGAGTGTTTCTTCTGGAAATTTACTGTTCTGTATGTATTCACTCAGCCACAGGATTAGGAAAGTGAAGGTGAGGAGACGTCGGACTACACTGTAGAGAACGGTACCATGAACCTCTTTTGTAGATATGACCTTTCCTCCACCCAGCTGAAGATCATGGCAGGTCATCCATCATGATGCCAGGCTCCCTTCCAGAGGCTACAATAGTGACTGTATCTCTGTGCATTGACTGTCAACTCATAATGTCATCAGTTTCACCTTAGGATTCTTTGTTTATAATTTTACATTGGATGCATGTTTTTACTTCTGGCTCCTGCCTGGTCAACAAACCCACCACGAACAATAATAGTTTTGTGTGGATGGGTACATTGCTTAAAGAGTGCTTGGCAAGAAAGCCTGGCAAGCTCTATTTCGAAGAAAGAGAGATAAGACGTAGCCAGCTCCATTGTGAAGATACAGAGGAGTTTTAGCGACATGTTGAGTATAGTGAGATATATTTTTCCTCTTCTGCCACGTTGCCACTTTGATTGAGCTATGTTTGTGTCTACCAAATTGGATCCTTGCTCAGTCACAATTTGCACTTGAAGATTTGGGGCCAGATGAGCAAAAATAGGAATAATGATAACCTAATTGTGGTTTTCTGCAAATCACAATTAGGAAATTGTTGTTTGAAATGTATGAAACTCGTTGGAGTTTCATTAGAAATGATTATTGCGTAGCAAATAGAGCTACCTCATATATACTAATGAAGTAGGTTGCAACAGGGATGGTGTCCTCCTGGGGTCAGTAGACCCCCATGTCTATATCCTAATTCCAGCAAGCTTCCATAATAACAATCGTAATATGCTTGGTGATGCCACAGCAGCATATTAATGAGCCTCTCTCAATTTGTGAGCCCAGCCCATTGGGAATACCAGCCCTCCCATGGATGGTGGCCTGCTGGCAGCCGCGGTGCGTCCATTGGGGCGTAGGGGCGTAGCCCCACTAAGCCCCACTAAGCCTGGTGGACGCACCTGTGGCTGCGACAACTCAGAGTCAGAGCATCTAAAATGAAGCGCAGCACAGCGCTTCGGAATCGGGATAGACACGATGTTATCGGGAGTGCGCAGGGGGTGGGGCTGGCCTGGTAACCTGGGTAACAACATTCATAACAACAAACACCTGCGACTCGAGTTGGAAATTGCGCATGAGGCATTCAGGGCAGAAACTTGCCCGCGCATGCGCGTTACTGTCAATTGAATTGACCAGCAGGGACCGAAGAAGGGGCCCAGGGGGGGTGCGTCTTTAACCCGTTGATTGAGAAGGCGCCGCGCCAGGGCGAGGAGTCTGTGTGCCCCCCTAGCCAATCCTGGCTCTTATGCAGCGCCAGGATTGGCTGGTCCACCGCGCTGAAGGACAGGCAATCCACTATTGGATGCCGCGCGTCGTGGGTGGTGGCACACTGGCTCAGGCCGCGCACTATAATCATGGCCAATCACTGTGACTTCAGCATGTGAAGCCATTCAGTGATTGGCCATGGCCATTCCGATTCGGGGAGACGGGGACGTGCGCGGTGCGCGCCGGGACGTTTGCTCTTAAGTTGCAAGTGGGGGCGGGGGCTCTCTCTGTCTCATCGCGACTCGCCATGTGAGCAGCGTAGAGAGAGACTGAGAGAGAGACATTGTGCAATTATTTGAGTCGACAGAACGGAGAGAATCGTCAATCGTCGTCTCGTCATTCATCAATCCATCGAGTCCGAGTCGCCGGCGGGCTGACTGACTTCGAAAAAAGTAGGTGACGGTGTGCAGCCAGGTCGCACTTGGGCGGAGCAGGCCAGGCAGGCCTGTGAAAAGCTGGTTGGCTCGTCACGTCACTGAGAAATGTGTAGAATTGCTTTTCAATAGTTTTCACTCACATGCTGTTACTCTGGTGAGTGTACGAACTGAGTGGACATACTTTGCCAACCAGTAATCAAACCACGTCAAACCTAGACTGACAGGCTAGTATTTGCACATCGCGCCGATCACCCCAAACACAGAATACTGGGATCTTCGCTGAGGAGGCAGTTCACCTCAGCCCCCCTCCCCGAGTAACCCGCAGAGAAGTCCACTACATCCTCATCAGGGTCATTTTGGGGGCCACCTGTCGCGTCCCTCCGCTTTTGCCCAAGCCTGGTCAAGCCCTGCCCAACCCTTCACGTGAGGTCAATCCCATGCCACTTTAGAACCATAGTGGGCACGACAGTCCCATGAACACCCCTAATTAAGCAGGCACGATCACGATGCCACCAAGCCGCTCTTGCTCGCACCTAAAGTCATGCGCCCCTGCTTATAGCCCGCACAACGCAACCTTGCCTAGTATCCCCATCTCCGGACAGAAAGGTCTCCAAAATCCGCACCCCCACCCCCATCGCCCCGTAGGTCTCGATCCCCACCCGCCCTGTCCTTGCAGGTTCCATGGCTCCAGGCTCAACAAGATCATTTTCCCGTACCACCAATACGGCCATACAAGATGTACATAGAAGTGTCAGGGCCCACCCAGCTCATGTCAGCCTACCCTTTCCCTTCTACAGCTTCTGTCCTATGCCCTCAAAACCCCCGTCAGTGCCCTTACCACGTACCACCCACTGGGGCGGAGTAGATTCCCGTGCAGGAAAGTTGTATCCGGGGAAAACAAAACCTTATTTATGTGTATTAGGTCTTTGAATATAGACTAGAATTGGACACATTACGAGGCAGATAAAATGAGAAGACAATGTTCTTGTGACGGCAATGTCAGCAGCAGACAGGATCATCATGCCCCATTTTATTTATTTTGTTCTCACCAGGAGGCGGAGCATAAAAGAAATGGATGTAAGGGACGTCGAAACGCAAGTTAAAGAAACTTGCATCTTGCATCTTAATGTGTGTGCATTTGGAATTCCTCATTCAAATGGATGATTTTCAGGAATTTTCAAATGTTTCCAGAAGTCACAGAAGTCTGTTCCAGAACCTACAAGTCGTATTTTTCCAGGCACACTTCTGGCAAACTTTTGTGAAGTTTATGCACTTATGAGAAACATACACATACAATTTACCCTTGCTCTTTTGAGTAACTGTACACTTACATTTTGTGAACAGCCAAAGGTGCTAAAGTTACTCAAAAGAGTAAATGACATGTGTAAATTACTCCAAAGTGTAAGTTACGTTTGTGATTAGGCTCTTCAGTATTTAAATTGCTTCGGTCGTTCGATTTGGTTGAGTACATTTACTCTCAGATTTTGGAATAGCTAAAAAGTGACTAACTAACTCAAAAGTGCAATTTACTCAAATTCTAAGTTCCCTTTGTGAATAAGGCCCTTTGTGTCCAAGAAATGTGATGAAAAATGATAGTCATTGGTAAAGTTTATAGGCACCAATTAGCATATTTTACATTTAAAACATTGCAGTGCTGTTCAGTTATCCTTTCAAAAAAGCAGAATTTTGCGAGGCGCTTTGACAAAATGCAAATTGGTTTTTCGAAACCCTTCTGAAGTGGCTAAAGATGTTTTGTTTATTCTTCGCACAGCAACCCTGAGTATTCCTTTGTGTCAGGATCAAACAAAGACTGGTGCCTATATAATGCCAGGTGCCACAATCGAAGAATAATGCAGAAACAATTTTTTGAATTAGTTGACGGAGAGTACTCCAGCAGCAAAATATCATTTTGCCTGCAGTACAGAACATCCTTCCAGCGCTCCTAGCCCCGCCTCCCCCAACAGCCTGAAGCCTTGTGGTCTAGGACAGTGTTTCCCAAACTGTGGTCCGCGGACCCCCAGGGGTCCGTGACACATTCCCAGGGGGTCGGTAGGCAACAGTTTTAAAAGCACAAAAACATTTCTTGTATAATTAACAGCTTTCCAGCAACAATAAAAGTGTCAAGAGAATGCCAGTGATTAATTAGTGGAGTAGTGTGGCTCACTGGTTAGAGGCAGCAGGCCTGAGAGCAGAAGTCAGCCCGGGACCAGGGTTCAATTCCCGACGCGGCAGGGTCGTGGACCTTGGTCAGCGGACTCGATAATTCTCACTTCGGTGCTTACTCTAATCAGGGGTTCCACTCGGCAACTCTGGGCATTAGCTTGCCTAATCTCCACAACGGCCCCACCAATTCCGGGGATGCCTGGCTCCACCTTGGGGACTCCCAGCAAGGGACCATCCCACAGGGAAAGCCAGGACGGGTTCCCCAGAGTTATACAGCGCCGGGACGCCCCGTTGCTGGGGCAGCTGTGCGCTTTACAAGTATACTACATTTACATTTAATGTACCTGCTGGAGAGCATGAGAGTTTTGTTCAGTGGCAGCTTTGATTTAACTAATGTAGCACAGAGGGTTAATGTGCCTACTGCAAAGAACGTGTAACATTGAGAGACAGCTCTCTCACAGGGCGGCACGTGGCCTCTGTCTGTCTCCCCGGAAAGGTCATTGGCATCTTGCATTATAAAGGAGCCAGAGGCATTCAGCTAATCAATGGCCGGCCTGGTGAAAGCCTGCTGTGCAGCCTATTTTTCATGCAGAAGTGCCAGGATGGGATAAGCTGTGTTAGAGCTGAAACATTTAGACAATATTAACCTTACACGGATGTTAAAATGTCCCTAGATAATAACGTAGAGCATGTTTAACAAAAACAAACTGTAGGAATATGTGCATGTTTTAAATGTGTAAAAACTAATGTGCAGTTTATGGTTCAGCAGAAAGCTCCCATTTTCATAGTGCTTACATGACTAGGTGTCATGTTTTCTTTCTTCCTCCTACTTGCTCTACCTTCTCATTCCCATTAATAAAAAAATGCCTTTTAAAACTACTGATTTAGTCTAGTATTTAACTGTAGAAGGTGTCATTGTCAGAAAATGTGCTGTTTCTTTCTTTCCCCACACCATATGATGTCATCATAATAAATCAAGTCACCATGCTATGTACTATAATACATAAAACGTTTAGTAAAATTAAGGCTTATTGAAGAAAATGTTTCTCATGATCTAACCAGGACATTGAGAACAGAAAATGTTTAATTTATTAGACTAGTGTATTGAAAAGTGGGACATTGAACAAATATGTTTTGTGCTTTCTATATTGTACGTGTTCCTAGTTAGAAAGTTAATGCATTCTATGCACACCTACCCTGCTTTGCCCTTTAGTACCTTTGTGTGCTTTCGTGAATTACTGTAAGCTACTGCTGGAGAATTGTCTTGTTTTCCTTAACATTCATGAGGAGACGTTATTTCTTTATGCTAAATCACAGCTACTGCTGTGATTAATTTCCTTTTAACTTGGATTAACGGTTACTACTGCAACTGTTGGGGTACTCGACTGAGTTGCCAGAACTGCTCTTAATGAGAGATGTGCTTTCCATTGTGCTGAACCCTTGTACTTTTCCAAAAGGAACTCTTTAGGGTTTTGATGCTAGGCTAGGTTAGTCCTTTCAGATTAAGATAGGACTATTTCCTGTATGCAGTGCACTGTTATTTTCCTTGCTGCTTCTAAATACATTTTTCTTGATATTTCTGTAACTGGATATATTTGATTAAAAGACAAAAACTGTTGCTAATCTGTTAATGAGATATAAAACTATACCAAACCTATCATCATTGAGTCACCTCTAAACTGCTGGAAATTGATGAATTTTGATTTGTGCTCCATTCTAACACCATGGCAAAGATCTGTCGACCGAGAGACAGAGTTGGTGCAGAATTGAATACCTCTGCCATAAGTTAAGGGTTGAACAGTTTATACATTTCCCTTACTAATATAGTGGAGTGTAAATGGCTCTGTCTGCAGCTGCCATTAGGTAGATGGCAGGGGGTAGTGCATGAAGACTGCATATCCTTTCCCCCCCTATGCTCCCTCGGTCCCTCCGATTCCTTTTGTCTCTTGAAATTTCCCTGTTTCTCTTCCCTCCATCCTTCCTGCTTTTCTCTGTTCCTCTTTTCCTTGCTTGATTTGTTTCTAATTATTTTCACATTGACGGCTCTATCTATACCATTCAATCTCTGACGTTGCTCCTCTCTGGCTGTGTAAGCTCGAGGAACCATGGAAAAGTTCAACATTAATTCAGTGATTAGTAACAGGAAAAACGTTTCTGGTAGCAATTACTGTTTTAATCGTATGTACGAATTTTTAATCACCAGGCATGCTTTACTTTTAATTACTAAATTGGTAATTTCATTGGTATCACTTCTCAGGAATGCAAAGAGATGGGGCTGCGCCAGCTCCTCTGTAAACGTGCAGCTAACACAGTCAGAAACATGGCTGCATTTCATAGTCAGGCAGATGTTGTGCTTCTTAGCATCTTACATGCCTATCAAAGTTCTGAACCGAAGACTCAAGGTTCGAGGGGGCCACACTTGATATGGTGGCAGTACTGAATTGCAGAGATGGGTGCATGAACGTTAGAGATTCCACTTGAAGTGTGGTTCACTTACAGTGGGGCCTGCTAACTGACAACCCACTGGAATTATGTGACTGTGCGGCCGCAGCAATGGTAGCATATTTATAGATTTGCTCCATTTGCCTCATAATCCATCATCTGTTACATAATCGGCAGAGTTTGACCAAGAAATATTTGTTTCTAGGTAAAACAGTTCCAAAGTTACTAAAAACGCATCTGCACGTGATTCCTCGCAGTGGTAGGACTTTTGCGCGGTCACCTTTCTGTTGTTTATTGTTATATTTGGGAATTGAACAGTATTACTGAGGTGCACCCAATGCCCAGACAGTGTTAAGAAGTGTAAAAGTACAAAATAATGAAGTAAATCTATTAAAAATTGTGCAGCAAACCCGCAAAACTATCCTTTTCTTTATATTATTGCACGGCACCTTATATGTTGTACTTTGATTATTGACAGGTTTATCAGCAAACAACAAGAGGACCCCAACCTCCTTTGCTGCTCTCTCACCCGACCCCGGCTACAACCCAGCAAACACCAGTGTTAAAGGTAAGGAAACTGATGCTATATATTTTTTTACATGGGAGTTAGGGCTATGTATCTGGTCACTCTCCAGGCCCTCAAGCAGTGTCTCTCTCAGTGCCTCCAGCAACCACTATGGCACAGAGAGGCAGGAGGCAGTACGGCTGTATTTTAGCAGTCATTTTGTGGGAAGGGGAGCTGTTGGAGATGTATTTGTATTTGTACTGAAATTTCATATTATTGCACTGCATCTTATACTTTGTACTTTGATTATTGACAGGTTTCTTTAAAATATATATATATATTGGTAAGGCCAGCAACACACCATCATGAATACAGTACAAGAGCTGATTGCAAGGTCATTCCAGTCACGGCCACTTGAACAAAAACTACAGATAAAGCAATTAGGACCTCATCAGCCTGAAATAAACCTACAGCAAACTTCCCAGGACAGAGGAAACATGTCAAAAAGTACATTCTCAAATGCCTGGTACAAAAAGCTGATTGGCTTACAGGGTGCCCTATAAAAAAATTCTCTGTTCTGCTTCCCCTGCTTGCTGTTTGGCGGTGACTTTTCTTGGACACGGCAAGGCTTAGTTGACCTGAAGCACATCTCCGAAAAAATAAAGAAGCATGCGCTCACAGGAAATCATCTGGAAAACCTGACAAGACTGGGAATGTTGGGGGAAGACGCACCAATTGAGCAGCAGATAAATGATGCATATCGTAAATCCATTCAAAAACACAATGAAGCTGTTGATAAGAACAGACAAAATCTATCCAAGATCATTGATTGCATTCGTTTCTGTGGTGCTTTCGAACTGGCATTGCGAGGCCATGACGAATCAGAAACTTCCTCAAAACCTGGGTCTTCCTAGGCCTAGTGGATTTAATGTCAACCATAGACCAGGATTTGGAAACACATTTAGCACGTGCTACAGTCTTTAAGGGCACCTCTAATACAATACAAAATGAACTCCTTGACTGTATGCTCGAAATTATAAGAAGCCATATCGTGCAAGAGTTGCGAAACACAGACTTTGTGGCTATTCAGGCTGATGACACCACTGATGTGGCCACTAAAACACAGTCCGTGTTAGTGTTTCAGTACCTTGACAGTGACAGAAACGTGGTGGAGAGGTTCTATGGCTTCACGCATTTAAGAGACTCTAGTGCAGCAACCATCACTGAAGCTATACTGTGTCAACTGGACTTAATTTTTCCGGACCTGCCTCCAAAACAAAAACTTATCGCACAAAGCTATGATGGTGCGTCCGTAGTGAGTGGAAGCCTTAGTTGAGTACAGAAAAGAATTCGAGATGTGTACCCTAATGCTCATTTTGTGCACTGTTACACCCACCAACTCAATCTTATTATGCAACAGGCTGTATCAAAGATCAGAGAGACACGAGTTTTCTTTCAGGATATCAGAGGCATAGCAGCATTCTTCACACGTTCCCCCAAAAGAACAGAAGCCCTTCATGAGATTGTGGACAAAAGCGTACCAAGGGGATCCTCAACTCGTTGGAACTTTCACATTCGTACAGTCAGCTTAATCTTTGAACAGAGGGAGGGCCTTGAGAAATGTTTTGTCGCCATATCATGCAGAGAAGACTTTGATCGCACAAGTCAGAATGAAGCCCATGGCTTTCTTAGAACACTACAAGAGATAGAGTTTCAGTTCTTACTGTTTTTATTTCATGACATAATGAGTCATGTTGATGTGTTATACGATCAGTTGCAAAGAAAAGACACAGATACTGTCTCTGTGAAAGCCAATACATCTGCATTTGTACAAAAGATTATGAAAGTGAGAGATGGGGTTGACGATTTAGAGAGCAAACTGCCGGAGCAGTCTATTTTTGCAAACCGCAGACAAAACATCACCTCTCTGGTTCGAATTGGAAAGGAGATATGTGACATTGTAATTGTGCAGGCACAAGAACGTTTTTCATTCACAAAACATTTGGTGAGTGCCACTTTATTGCAAAGTAAAGAGTTTGCACAATATGAAGAATCCTTCCCTGACCGTGCTCTGAATCAGGCTGTGGAAGCATATCCTATGCTCAAAAAAGAGCAGCTGAGAACTGAGTTGACTGTACTCTACGGAATGCCTGTGTACCGGAAGGCCACAAGCGCCTTGACTTTGCTGAGTTTAATTCATAAACTGCATATGGAAAACTCACTTACAGGGACAGTGACTTTACTAAAAATTGTGATTACGACTCCAATGACAACAGTAGAAGCTGAGCGATGTTTTTTAGCCTTAAAGCGCATAAAGACATTCCTCAGGAACACCATGCTAGAGGAAAGACTAAATGCTTTGTCGATGCTATCTGTAGAGAGCAAGCTAGTCCAAAAGATACCGGACTTCAACATGAAAGTAATTGACAAGTTTGCTACACTGAAAGACAGACGTACCGATTTCATTTACAAAAAGTGAATGCTGCTACTTGTTGGTTGAATACAAAAAATTCTGATTGAGGTAAGAAATGCATTATTGTCTCTGTTTTTAAAAGTTTTGTAGTGTTTGTTCTATTTGGAGACTACACTGATTTGCTCACCTTTGTTCACTGGCTGGAGCTTTCTCCCGCAGGTTGAACGATTCGTTGCTTGTGTTGCCTATCAAACCTTTCCCCTTGACAACTTGCGAAAACCTTGATACCATATAGTGCTCATAATCGTATCCTTCTGTTGCACAGGGGTACAACCTATGTTAACCTGCCATTTGTCTACTAGAACCAAGACTGAAAGCTGTGTAGGTTGTATATACAAGTGTGTTCATACTCTCTGTAGTATAGATAAGAATAGAGTGTAACATCTATCTTCCTTTACAGCCTGCCTATTCTTCAAGAATTCACGAAGAGGTTATGTTTGGGGTACTTGCGTGGACATATGTGAAGTGTGTGTATAAAGCTCAGCTCAACCAGAATCACGGTAACAGTGCGTTGCGCTGCCTCTTTTATATTCAGTATATTGTAAGACTTTCATGTGACCTTTATGACCACTCTCGCCTGGCAGATTATTCTTTGAACGTATAACCTACAGAAGAATATGCACTCCTCTTACTCCTCTCTGGGAATAGAGTGGTAAGCCATACATACCTTATCATTGTATATACTGACATTGTGTTGGACCATAGTGCTCATAATCTTATCCTTCTGTTGCACAGGGGTACAACCTATGTTAACCTGCCATTTGTCTACTAGAACCAAGACTGAAAGCTGTGTAGGTTGTATGTACAAGTGTGTTCATACTCTCTCTGGTATAGATAAGAATAGAGTGTAACATCTTCCTTTACAGCCTGCCAGTGCCTATTCTTCAAGAATTCACGAAGAGTTCCCTTGCTCAAGATCTGTTTTTCTTCCCCCGCCTTTCCTTGTTTTGTTTCCCTGTTTTCCCCTTGCGTGCCATTCGTTACTCTAGAGTCTAATAGAGTCGGAAGGCATTGAGGGAAGACTGTGGACTTTTCTTCAAGTTCCTGACGCTCCTGCGGAACGAGCCTGGCAACCATTACACTGCTGTGCAACTTCTTCTACTCTTAGAGCTGAGATTTCCATGAAAGTCTTATAGTCTGAATTCAGCACCTGAGCATAATAGGACGGAATGTATGAAGCTCTGTGGTTATACTGAATAGGCATCTCCCTATGTTATGCCATCTATTAATGTAATAACTGCACTTTCACAATTGCTTTATTAACCTTCCTGCTTTCTCAAATTTGCTTGAAAATGCACGATTTTTCTTCTTTTTTTCCAAAATGTTCGTGGGGGTAACCCCCCCAAATCCCCCTTTTGGGGTTCGGGCTCGCTCGTTGCGCTCGCTCGCTACGGTGCTGTATGCAAAACACTTTCCGCCCCACCACTTTAAAATGTCACCCACCGCCCCTGCCTGCTGGGCTCAGCAGACCACCATGTCTGGGACTGCTTTTTAATAAAGCAGCTTTTTTTTCTTTAACGCAGCCCGTTTTCTTGAAAGAAAAATGGGAAGCATTAAAAAAAAATCAAACTTTTCAGTTTCATTTTTTAAGGGCAGGCAGTGGTCTCTAGGACCATTGCCTGCTCTTAAAAAATATTTTACCATCCCCTTCCCCTTTGCGAGTGGTTTACCACCTGCTTGAGGTAGGTGGTAAACTGTAAAAGTTTTGCAGCCGCAAATGCGGCTGCAAAACATTAGTACTTAACATATGGACTCGCTATTAAGAAGGGATGTCCTTCCTAATAGCGAGAGTCACAAATGCTATTTTGCGAGTCAGTAACTTGCAAAATAGCATTTGTACATGCTATTCCCCTTTTTTGCAGCCTCCAAAGGGAGGATCTCCCATTTGCGACCGCAAAAAAGGGTAGTACATCTGGCCCTAGCTTCTTAGAGACATATAGATCAGACTTTCATATAGATTAGAGCATAACATGGATTCATACATAGCCTGGTGAGTACTTTTATAGCGGCAGATCTTTGAACATTGCTTTTTTAGGTATCTGTAGCAATCTGACCACTCTACCAGGACTCTTTGGTCATGAATAAAATTAATTTTGGTTCTTAATGGAGATCTTCATCTTTGAATCACCAGCAAAGGAAAATGTTATAACTGTGCCTTTTGTATGTTTCATCAAAGCAAGAAAGCCTTCCTGAGTTGTAGTTTCTTTAGCAAAGTATTTTTACATTCTTATTCTAGATATGTCCCATATGGGCTGTGGGGATTTGCTCGTGCATTAAGCTATCACATTATGCTGGTCTCAAAGTGCACTGAAGATGAAGGTACTCTTTGGTTGCTTTGATGGTACTCAGTGTGCTCACTCAATTTCATATTCTCTTTGAAATGTCATACAAAGCCTTAGTTGGAATCCACACAGCCAAAGTTTCCTGTCTGGAGTTCATTCCTTCTTTGTAAGCTTTTGGTAGGCCGTGTGCCCCAACTTGGTTAATCCTTTTCTATTTCACATAACTTGATCATCATGGCATCAATTCCATTCCTTCGCCTTTGTAAAATATTGTGGTTTTCAAATCTTCTCACCCTAGAATCTGCTTCTGTAATCCTTCATGATACGTCTACTCATAATCAACTTCCATTTGAATCAGTCTATATTCAGCTTGGTGCTCTAAAGTGTGAATGAGTTCTTCTATTTTATTGTACACATTCCATATCATGAATGGGAATTGTAAGTTACCATCTACATCCCTAGAGACCACCAGTACACGTCAAGGTCTAGTATGTAAGTAGCAAAAAAAGAGAAAAATTAAACTAATTTTTGACAAAACTTTTGTGAGCATCAATGAAGGTCCCCTTAATTTGTAAATGGACTCTCAGATGAGTGTGGTAGTCATATCGTCAATTAAGGTGGCAACCGTCAGCCACTGTTTAGTTGTTGATGACCACAAGAAGCTACTGTGAGCTCCTAAGGCACCATCAGGCTTCCATATGTGTGTTTATCCAGGTCATGGCCCTTTCATAGTTGCATTTATAAGGACTATCTGGGAACAGTTATATGCTAGTTTAGGCCTAGTTGTAAAATTGTGGTGCCAGTTTAGGAAATCAAAAATATTTGTTTGGTCATGCAACCTTTGGACGCATGTCTGGGTGTCATTTAATAGTAAGTAGGGCTAGCGGTTGCCACTCAAGCTGAAAACTAAACCTTTGCAATATGAACTATTAGCAGCTTTTTTTTGCTGACCATTTGAATTTTGTGACTAATATCTCAAACTCATATTTATGCAGAAAAGATTGCAGCTGGTCAATTGCATGTTTCTAGGTGGTCTTTTATACTTGGCGATATTCTCCAGGAAGACCAGTTGATGTCACAGTACGTGTCTGCGGTAAATGTCCTTGGGCCACATTATCAAGAAAGGGCGATACATTATCGCCGCTTTTATCAGCAGGATACATTATCGCTGCTTTTATCGGCAGGAAACTGCAGCTAAAACGGCGATAATGGGCTTGATAATATGCCCTTGTGAATTCCCAAAGAAGCCCAGGTTCTGGTGTTAACCTGGGCTTCTATGGGAATTCACAAGGGCATATTATCAATCGCATTATCGCCGCTTTAGCGGCAGTTTCCTGCCGATAAAAGCAGCGATAATGTATCGCCCTTTCTTGATAATATGGCCCGTGTTTTTTCAGTCATGCTCTACTCTTCTGTGTGTGTTCTCTCAACCACAGGATTAAGAAAGGAATGGTTATAAGACATCTAGCAACACTGTCAAGAACTGTACCATGAACGCTTTTTTAGGCATGAACCTTTCTTAACCCACTGGAGATCATGGCAGCTCATGCGTTCAAACTGTGCAGAGCACCCTTCACAATGCCAGGCTCCCTGCCAGAGGCTACAATAGTGCCTGTATCCCTGTGCATTGACTGTAAACTCAGAATGTCACCTGTTTCACTTTAAGATCCTTTTTATGTATTTACATTGAGGTTTTGCATCCACCACCAACAATAATAGTTTTGTGTGGATGGGTGCATTGCTTATTGAGTGCTTGGCAAGAAAGCCTGGCACGCTCCCTGTCACAGAAAGACAGATAAGACGTAGCCAGCTCAATTGTGTAGATGCCAGGTAACCTGTAGCGACATGTTGAGATGGGTGATGCTTTTTTCCTCTTCTGCCACGTTGCTGCTTTGAATGAGCCATGTTTGCATCTACCAGAATGAATCCTGACTCAGTCACAATTTGCACATGACGACTTGAGGCTATATGTACAAAAATAGGCATAGTGATTACCTAATTGCGATTTTTTTGTAAATTGTAATTATGAAATTGCTATTTCTAATGTATGAAATCCTATTGAGTGTCATTAGTGATTCACAAAGATCTCTATCTCATCAATACTAATGAGATAGGTGGCAATTTGTGATCACCTCGGATTCGTTGCAATCATAGGGATGGTGGCCGGCTGGGGTCAGCAGACCACCATGTTTGTGATTGATTTTAAATAAAGCAATCTTTTTTTTTTAAACACTGTACGTTTTCGTTAGACGAAAACTGAATATGTTTAAAAAGAAAAAAATGAAACTTTGAAGTTTAATTTTTTAAAAGCAGGCATTGGTGCTTTAGACCACTGACTGCTCTTAAAAAATATTTTTCCAACGATTTTCAAAGAGGGTGCAGTCCCTTGGGGACCCCTTCCCATTTGAAAATGGGTTACCACTAACTTTGAGTCAGCGCTAAATTACAAATGTTTTGCAACCGCATTTAGGGCCCGATGTAGGTCGGTCGGTAACGGCCGAAAATCGATATTTTCGGCCGTTACCGACCGGTATCAATCCCTCGGGATGTAGGAGTCCAAAAACCGCCCGAATCGGTAAAAATACCGAATCGGAAAAGTTACCCTTTCGGTAGATTACCGAATCGGAAATTACACCGATTCGGCAAATATATACCGAATCGGTAACAAAACCGAATCTGTAAAAAATACGGAATCGGAAAATATCACCGAACCGGTGTAATACCGAATCGGAAAACACAGAATCGGGAAAAATAAACCGATTCGGTACAGATATCGAATCGGTAAAATTACTGATTCGGTATAAAACCGAATCTGTGTGAAAAACTTAAGATTGAGATGTAGGAAAGCTCTGAAATACCGAATAAGCGTCAAAATCGGTATTTAAGATTCAGTTTTTACCATAGATTGGAATCAGGTGGTAACCAGGTGCAACCTATAAAAAAGGACCCAAAATGCATTTCTGCTTGCACCATGGCAGCTTTTTATGTCATAGCAAGACGGCTACGGCTACAGCAGGATGGAGAGAGGGAATGGCTGAGAGAGGAGCAGGTGTATAGACAGCGGATCACCCTGTTCATGCAGACAGATGCAGAGATCCTACAGAGGTACAGGCTGGACCCAGAGACCATCTTAGAGCTCATAAGGGACCTCCAACCCCTGTTGCAGCACCCCACCCCAAGGGCACACGCAATCCCAGTGCACGTGCAGGTGCTATGCAGCCTACACCTGCTGGCGTCTGGCAGCTATCAAAGTGCAGTAGCTTCGGTAGGAGGGGTGAGCCAGAGCTGCCTGTCACGGTTCTTCCACAAGTTCCTTGATGCCATGATTGACAGGATGGACCAATACATTTCCTTCCCTGCAACCCATGCAGAACTGGTACAGACAAAAGCAGACTTCTACCAGATGGCAAGATTTCCCCACATCATTGGCTGCATAGATGGCACACACATTCCGATTTGTCCCCCTGCTGCCACAGAATATGTATACCGCAATCGGAAGTCACGGCACACCATAAATGTGCAGGTGATTTGTAATGCCAAGTGTGTAATCACAGACGTGGTAGCAAAATTTCCAGGGAGTACCCATGACTCCTACATCTTTCAAAAGAGCGGAATTTATGCACGGTTGACGGCAGGGGAATTCGGTGAAGGATACCTCCTAGGTAAGACCCAGTGTCAGACCCCCATAACCTAAATAGCAGTGTATGCATGTGAGTAATGTTACCCCTTTTTCTTGTAGGCGACAGTGCATATGCCCTCCGCTCATTCATTCTCACCCCCTACCTCAACCCCTCAACACCCAGCCAAAGGAGGTATAACCGTGCGCACAAAAGCACAAGGAATGTAGTAGAACGGACCTTCGGCATCTGGAAAAGCAGGTCCAGATGCTTGCACAAGAGCGGAGGTGCAAGACAATATACCCCCATCACCTGCTGCTAGATAATTGCTGTCTGTGCAATGTTGCACAACCTTGCGGTCAAGAAGGGCACAGAGGTAGAGTTATCTGACTACGAGGACCCTGACGATGACATTGCTGTGCCACAAACACAACCTGCCGGAGTGTCTACACCAACTGATGGCAGGTTCAGACGTGAGGAGATAACAGACAACTATTTCTGAGTGAGTACAGATGCACAGACATGTCAATGGATGTGGAAAAAAAATAAATTTAATAATGTTGGCACAACATTACTGCACTGATGTGCAACAAATTAAACAATAACAGAATAGGTGGGGAATGTAAATTGTCCGGGTTGCCTCACCCACCCTGGCAGTCTTACTTCTTGCTGCGCTTAGCTGACCCACTTGGATGTGGCTCACCCCCTTCTGTGTGTCCGGCTGCCTCAGCGGAGCGCCTGCTGCTCCGGCGCGGCTCAGATACAGCACTGGCCGGGCTGCTGCGGCTGCTGGTGTCCCCAGCCTCGCCCACGTCCAGGGCAGGATTCACCATCGTGTTTGATATAATTAGTGCCTCCATGGCAGTGGTGATGCGGGCCATGCCCCTGGTCACCTCAGAAGTGTTCTGGGTGAGGCAGTCCTCCATGTTAGCCCCTCGGCGGCATAGCTGGGCGGTTGCTGCTGCAAGGCGGTTCATTGCCCGGTTTTGCACGCGGGCATCCCTGCGCCTACAGTGCTCGTGCTCTTCCATCTTACTGCATAGCTGGGTAATGGCAGTAGTCATGCGCCCCAGTCCAGTAGCTATTTCCTTGTTGCTCTCAACGAAACTCTTAAACCCCTTTGTCATCTCCCCCATGTGCAGGTTGTGCTGCCGCAATTGGCGCTGGCAAGCCAGCATCGACTTGGCCTGCATCCTTTGGATCCGGACCATACTCCCCTCCAGTCCGTGGAATACACTGCTCTCCCGTGCTGGTGAAGCAGGGCTGGATGTGCGTGGCCTGCGCCGATTGCTGCTGGCCTGCTGTGTGGGCTGGTGTGCCACGGGTGTTGCAGGGGTGGGTGCAGGAGCCTGAGCCGTTGCTCCCTCCATGATGTTCAATGGTGCAACGGTGATCCTCCTGGCAGGAGATGTGGCGGGTGCTGGGTGGGTCTGTGTGGGTGAAATTTCCGGTGAGAACTGCAATGGGGGCATTAGTGACAGTGTGGAAATGAGAGGGTATGTCCTGTGTCATCCTCATTGCACACGGCACTGCTGTTCTCCTCCTCCTCCTCCTGTGATGGTACAATGCTGCTTGGCCCTGCCACCGCACTGTCTGATGGTGCTGGAGCTGGAGCTTGTGTAGCCGCTGCTCCACTGCCTGATGGTGCCCCTAGGTATAAAGAAGCATTAGTGAACTGAGTGCAAATGTCTTACAGTCACTACAATAAAAGCATTGCACATTTCATTTTCAATACTCTGATTCATTTTCTAGGTGCATTTCATTTGAATGTGCACTGGCATTTGTTACTACTTAAGCTGACTACATGTATCATGATGCATTGCTCATGTATGTTGCTAGCAGTACTGGGCTGGGGTTTGGCTGTGCATTGGGGCTAAAGGGGAGGTGTCTGGTAGGGTGTGTCATGCTGCGCATGCTTCTTATTTTTTGATTTGGCTCTGGATGAGCTGTCCAGGTCCCCAACTCCCAGCACACTCTCGCTCTCAATTGTCGTGGACACAAGTTCCTCAAGGTCAGTGAGGGGTGGCGCCGGGTTCCTGCCTCCACCTGTTATTCCTGCCTGCTTGTGCAGCTCGGCCAGTTTCCTCTTGGTGAGGCTGCGAATGTCATAAAACCTCTTCTTGAGGTCGTCCAGGCTCCTGGGGGTGACACCAACTGCGTTCACCCTCCCACCGATTGCAATTCACAGGTTCCTCTTGGTGCTCTCTGGGACTGTGAGGGACAGCCTCCCAAACAGCTGCCTGTGGACCCTCACCACCTCCTCCACCAACACTTGCAGCTCCTTGGTGCTGAACTTGGCCTTGCGCTTGCGCTCATTCTTCTGGCTCTCAGAGCTGCTTGCAATTTCCACACAGTTCAGGATAGTGCTACCACTGCTGCTCACTGTGAATGCTCAGCTCAGGCTGCCTCTCCAGAAAGTTCTAATGAGTTGCACCTGCCTGGGTAGCCACTCCCTGCTAGGGTGGGGGAGGGTGCTTCCACCTCATTGGCTGTTGTCATTAGTTTCACTTTTACTTGCTCGCCGATTCGGTATTTACCGAATCGGTATTTGCCGATTCGACGAATACCGATTCGGTAAATACCGAATTGGTATTTACAATGCATTCCCATGGGCCATTTGGCCCACGGGGGAGTATTGCAATTACCGAATCGGTATTTGCCGATTCGGTAATCGCCGATTCGGTACTTACCGATTCGGCGAATACTGATTCGGTAGGTATCGAACCACGATACCGATTGTTACCGATTCGGTAATTTTCCGAAATTTTTTCCCTACATATCATTTTACGATTTCAATATACCGATTCGGTATGAATCGGTATTTTAAAATCGGTAAATGGGTTTTACCTACATCGGTCTCAAAACATTCGTACATAATGCTGCAATTCGGTATTAGGAAGTAATTCCCACAACATGCCCCTTCCAAATACAGACTCGTAAAGCCCAAATTGAAATTCTGCACCAAGTTACTGAATTGCAATTTGGGCTTCGTATATCAGAATAAGCGTTTTTGTTGTCTCACACGGCCAGATTCTGTGAATCGGGCTACCTGCGACTGCAAAAATGCTTCACACATCCAGCCCCAAGTTCTTTCAACTTTTGCATCACAACATTTTGGTTGATCAAAAACGTAAATATTGTGTCTGATTTTTCCATATGCCTTGTGTTAATCGTTCATACCTCTGTACATTAAGCTACACGCACATGTCATATAACCAAAAACCCATTACAAACAAAGCAAACCAATAACATACCCAAGGTGCACATTTATCTACATGCTGGTCAGTTAAAATAATCCAAACCCACTGGTTTGTATTTTATAGTCTTTCAGAGGAAGGTGGGATCAGTGTTTCTAAGTCTTGACAGTATCATCAGGCTGCTCCACTCTAGTAGTATGGCAGATGTTTTAGTTTGTAAAGCACCGAAGAAGGGAGCAGGCCGCTAACTGCAGTGCTGCAGGTGTGATTCCATTTTTAGGTTAAGCCTACCAGAGAGCACACACTCTCTAATTTCAAGAGACATATTGTGGGCTGAACAAGAATATACAGGGGCTCAAAGCCCGCCCATATTTTACCACTGGTTGATTTTACTTTCACTCTTATTTTCTAGCTTTCTACTGGATGGTTTTCCTTGTTTCAGCCTGTCCATCTTGTGTTTGTCGTACCCCTGAAGCATAACTTCTTTACCCTCTATTTGATTGGCTGGCTTATATGCTTCCTGTGCTTGGTTTTAGGGTGCTACATTTTTGTTTAAACACTTCAATATGGTACATATGTTTTCCAGCTGTCTCACTTGTGGGATTCCCTCTCTCAACATCTTTTTCCCAACCCGCACTAGTGTTGTCCTTTCTCGCCCATGTGCTTGTCCCCCGCGCTGTTCTCTTTCACACATGTTCGCTCCCTCTTCTTCCTCGCCCATTTTATTGATTCAACACCCACACCGTGTTGCTTCACAACCCATCCCCTCCTCAACCCAATCTTCTGTTTATTTCTTTAAAAGAGAGAGCTTTTTGCATTACGTTTGAAAAGACTGTTACCGCATTAAGTGTTGTTTTAATTTACCAATCCATCTTGTATCATTAAATAAAGCAAATTCCTGTGTCTCTGATGAACTAATGCGTGCACCTACAAACTGAGGCACCATCCGTGTCGTTGGGCCTTTTTCCTTTTTTTTTTTTAGCCATACTATACACTATACTATACACAATGGCTAAAACATTGGCAAAGCCAGTCTTACAGATGAAACATCTTGGCTTCTCCAATGCTTATTTACACTTCAGGTCAGTTAGGTAGCCTCCTCCGTTGATCGCTGTGCCATGAAGGGGAAATTTGCTGGAGCAAATCCCCTCACAGCTCTGCAGGATTGCTGAGGGTGCACCATGTTTAAAGTTCAAACTCTCAAAGTGGGAGGTTGCCTCACATTTCTGACACATATAGAAATATTTAGTGATGGTTGACCAGCCCTAAATAGGGGCGGGGGGCAATTGTCAGTGTGCCTGAGTCACCGGCAATCATCAGTGAATGTACTCAGGCAGTAACCAAGTGGTTTGCCACCCCTAAATGGGGTTGGTAAACCCTGGAATTGTAGAGGCCAAACTCTAAATGGGCACACTGTCTTTCAATTCAATTCAATTAAAAGCTCTTTATTCGGTTATCATAAAAATAACCATAAAAGCACAGTACAGTTGACAAAGTATAAAAACTCCATTATAGTGCAAAATTATGTCATAGCTGCATTGTACAAATATTGAATACTTAGATAAAACAGATCACATAATCATGGATTTACGGTAATTAAAGACATTACAAAAAAAAAGCTGTAACAGCAGCAATGATATATACTTCATCCAGACATTGCAAAGCCAATAGTGCAGGGCGACATTGGCTCAAGCCACATTTCTGCAATACAGGGATGATCCATCTCCTTCTCGGTATGACATAGTATCAACAGAAAAATAATATGTGAATAGTTGACTGAGTGACATCATCACATGGGCAACTATATAAATCTTTGAACCAATCATTTAGTTCTGGAAAACTTAGGGATCTATAAAGGATATTCAGTCTGAAAAGTGTCACAGGAACCGGTCATAATCACCAATAGTTAAAGAAATGTATGGCTGTGTACTGGATGTCAGAAGTGTAAGTTGATGTTTTTGGACACTTGATTTTTTCATTTAGTTTAAAACTCTAATGTTAACCAAATAACCTATACAGCTAGCTTTACAACGTTTCCTAGACACATTAAACATAGTATATGGCTCAGTGAAATATTCTCTATGACCAAGTTTAATTAAGAACATTTTAACATATTCTAGCCATCTGATGTGTTTGGCCCCATCCAGCTCTAAAGCATCAGTTAAAATGTGACGGTTAAAAGCAATTTCATCTGTGGTCCAAATTCTGTGCCATAAGAGAACAGGCTCAATCTTAATCAGGTCTTCCAGGTATTGCATGCCCAGTTTCGAATGACAAATATCATTTGAGGTACTATCCGGAACAGCCAGGAGAAACTTAAAAAACTAATTTTCCGCAAACTGCAGGGCATTTACCGCAGCGTGGCCGTAGAGTCTAGCTCCATATGTGGCTAGTGCCACACACTTAGCATTATAGATCCGAAGCATTTCCACAGGAGGGCTTCTACCTAATTTACGACTAAAGTTCATGAGTGCCATCAGCAACTTGGTAAACAACAGCCATCTAGTTTTAACTGCTTGTGTACAGGATCCTGACCAGTCAAATAAAATCCCCAGATAGGAGAATGTTTTAGTACACTCAATGGGATTTGAATCTATAAAAAGGGTGTTGGTCTTCTTAATGGAGCCCGCCCCACAGTTCATTGTAAAAGTTGTAGAACAATTAAACCTAAGCCCCAGATTTGACATAAAGTTAGAGAAAGAGTTAACAACCCTTTGTAAACCGAGCGGCGTGCGGGCCATTAAAAACCGCACCATCCGCGTTTAGGAGTGCAGGGATAGGGCGCTTGGCGGCTGTCGGCAGATCCCTACACTCCTTAACTAAAATAGTTTCTAGATTGTTAATATATAGTGTGAAGAGGAACGGAGCAGGGATGCAGCCTTGCCTGACTCCCCTCAACACATTAAAGTGCCTTGTGCATTCGCCGCCTATCCCGTACCGAACCTTCGCCCTAGCCCCTGAATAGAGCTGCCTCAGAAAAGTAATTCTTAAAACATCCATGCCCATGCTCTCTAAAATCTGACACAGTCGAACGCCGCCGTTAAATCAACACTGTCTTTCAATTACGTAAAGCTCCAGGGGCGGTTCCTCCACATGGGCGGAGGAGCGTCACCCCACTGTTTTCTCAGAGTGCGAGAAACTGAAACATAAAATGGTATTTTAAATACCGTTTTTTACTTCTGCTTCTGGCACTGCGAGAAAGCAGAAGGCAGGATTTGGTTGGGGGCAGGTGGGTGGGCGGGCCCATTGTTGTGGGGGCTGACTGTTTGGTCGGCCTCAGGGCCGACCAAACCAGTCATGCACACTCTGCATTTTCTCTATGTAGGATGCATGCAGCCTACATAGAGAAAATGGCCTTCCCATAGATGCCTGTGTGGTCGGCCCCCTAGCCAATCACAATGCTACCATCACAGCTTTGTGATTGGTTTAGGGGAGGGGAGGGATCCTGCCTGCTACATGTTTGGAGAGGAGAGAGGAGATGCAACGCAACGCGGGACCGGAGGAGATGCTAAGTTTAATATTTTTAACAGGGCTGAAAAGGGGAGCAGCCCCTCTGTGTTTAAAAGCCACTGCAGATAAAGTTTATTCTACAGTCTTTTTTAAACTAAGGATTGGTGGCCGGAGGAACTGGGAGAAGCTCCTCACCCCAAAAATTGGGTAAAAAATCTGGGTGTGCTAATTGATTCTAAACTATCCATGGAGGAGCATGTGAAAACTCTATCTGGTAAATGTTTCGGATTAATCTGCATGCTAAAGAAGATTTTCCCCTGGATTCCACTCTCCACTAGAAAGGTTCTGTTACCGGCACTCTTAGTCAGCAGGCTTGACTATGGAAATGTCCTGCTGGTAGGGATGAGGGAAGATCTATTCTCCAAACTTCAAGTCATGCAAAATATGGCGGCTCGCCTAGCTCTCAATAACCCTGCATGCACCCCCTCCTCCCCACTACTGAATGAGTTGCATTGGCTACCAATGAGGAAAGGAGCAGTTTTAAAGCTCCTTTGTCTGGTTTTCAAAGCCTTGGTTGGTCTAGGACCAGAATATCTAAGGAAAAAATTAATATGGTATACCCCATCCCGTCAGCTAAGATCTAGTGGCCATAAGTTCCTCCAAATTCCAAGAATTAAAAAGGCTAGGATGGGTGGACGTGCTTTCTCTCATGTTGCCCCTAAATATTGGAACACACTACCAGAAGACCTGCGGATCTGTTCTACATTCATGGCCTTTAAGAAAAAATTAAAAACATGGTTATTTTAGTGTATTGACTCTGTATATCGCTGTCTGCATCCCAGGCGCCGAGAGATCCCTTTGGGGATGATTCGTGCACTATATAAATCATAATAATAATAATTATAAAAACTTAGAGGGACTGCTCCCTCATCCACGCTTGTTAAAACCACTGCACAGAAAGGCACCCTTTCATACTTATGTGAGGGCACTGAGTGGTATGCACTGCAGTACATATCCCTTGGTGCCCTTACATAAGTATGTAAGGATACTGAGTGGTATGCACTGGAATGGACACCTCTCAGTGCCCTTAAAGACTTATGTAAGGGCACGGGGGTATGCACTGCACTCCAGTACAGCGCATATCATCTCATTGCCCTTACATTGGTATGTAAGAGCACTTATATGTAAGGGCACGTAGGTGTATAAACTGGGGTGGATAGTTGTGTGAAGGCAGAGAGGGGAATGCACTCCTCTACACTTCAGTGCATACTTCTTGGCACCTCACATAAGTATGTCAGGGCACCGAGAGGTATGCACTGCACATTGCTGTGCCTACTCTGCCCCTATGCAGAATTCAGTGGAATTGCGCTGAATTCAACTGGTATGACAGCAAAATATAACAGGTATCTGTTGGAAACACACTAATTATAATTCTACTTTTTCTGTAAGTGTTGTTCTTTGCTATGGCATTAGGTGTGTTTCAATGCCAGGTATGGCAATAATCCATTGGTGTGAACAAGTATTTGTAAAGCCTATAGGTCTAACCCTTGATCAGGATCTGCAGACAGAGGCACCATGCAGGCAGCTTCGCAGGCATTCACACGCACACACACAAATCATTAACCCACGCTGATATGAAGCAGAAATGCACAACTCCTACATGCATTAATAACCATAAAACAGCAAAATAATTCAAATTTACCCAGATCAACATACATAAAGGCAGACATGCGCACACGCAATCCTTCGAGACTCATACTGCCAAACCTTGGTAGACAAATATCATGCTGTCAACACACACACATATTTATTTACATACTAGTAACTTATAGAGGGACAATACAAAGATATAAAACATAGGCCACTGAAATTATGTGGCCCCAAATTATGTGACATGCACTTGGCCTACTGCGCTTTTTGTTTTGCTTGTCTCTCTCTCAGGTATACACCCTTGTCAAGTGTAAGTCTGCCTCCCATCCTCAGGGGTTAATGTCAGATGAGTATCAAGGTTTAGGAGCAGATTACCCTAAATTCATTTCTTAGCATTCAGTTCATATTTCATGTTATAGTCTCACCACATTGCAGGCCTCAGAGGTCAATATTGGCAGTGGTCTTTAGCACACGTCTTGCTTTACTCCCATCTCTGGGGGTGCTGCGCCTACTGGAAGCATTGTGGACCAAAGCAGAATGACAGCGAGAACTGACGACTAGCATCCTTGCAGGCAGGTTTCAACTCCGCTGAGCAGAGGACCTAATTCTGGGTCACAGGTGAGTTGCAGTTAGTGGGTCACTGAGGTCAGAGGTTACAGCAGTGTGAGGGCAGCCACCGCAAGAGTCACAAGTCCAGCAGCACAGCACCCCTCCCCTCGGGTGGAGTCTTTGAACAGTGGTAGCAGAGGAAATAAGGCTTTAGTCGATTGACATTGAATACCCCCTGGGTTCTTATATGATACCTCTACCCAACAAGTAATTTACCTCAGATACTTTCTGCACTACTTTGTATGGCCACACTGTTTATTCTCCAAAGCTTTGGAACAAGTGGGCTTCAGCACCAATACTTCCTACCCATTCTTGTATCTAGTAAGTATTGCTTTCTAGTTTAACTAGTGCTGCATCAGCTCATGCTAGCCTGAAAGTTTTTCTGTGCTTGTAAATGTGTAAATGTAAATGTGTGTGTGTTGGACTTGTAAAGCGCACGGCTGCCAGTAAGCGTTCCGGCGCTGGAGACCGCTGGGGAACCCGTCCTGGCTTTCCCTGTCAGATGGTCCCTTTCTGGGTATCTCCAAGGTGAAACCAGGCATCCTCGGCGTCTGTGGGGGGCCGTTGTAGAGATGAGGCAAGCTTAATGCCCAGAGTTGCCGACTGTGATCCCTGGTTAGAGTAGGCACCGAGACGAGAATTGTCGAGTCCGCTGACCCTGGTCCACGACCCGGCCGCGTTGGGAATTGAACCCTGGTCCCGGGCCGTTCTCTGCTTCTGAGTCTGCCGCCTCTAACCAGTGAGCCACACCACTCCATTTGCTTGACCTATGTATTGCATCAACTTCCTAAGGCCAATCACATAGTCCACCGTACCCTTCTGAGGTGAATCAGAAGTTATTTTTCACCCTTCTCTAATCAAAGTGAGCAGGCCATGCACTGGGTGACCAAACAGAAGTTCAAAGGACCTGAAACCTACTCCCTTTTCTGGAATCCCCCAGTAAGTGAATAAGATCCATGGCAGGAGAGGGTCCCTCTCCTTCCAAAGGTTTACTGCCAGAGTTCCTTCTTTTAAGGGTCTTCTTTAAGAGGTCTCAACTAACCCATAGGTTTGTGTTTGGTGAGCTTTGGCACTGACCTTGACTCCAACACCTGGTCTGTTTTGGTTATCTCATTCTCCTCTTCATCTGGAGCAGGGACAAAGAAAACCTTAACCAGTGCCTTCTCACAGTCCTCCACAATCCGCATAATACCTTGCTGTGGTCTCTGCAAATCGAGAATGGTTCCAGTCTATCCCTGAGACGGACAGGCAGCCTGTGCTCTCTTCAAAACAATGATGTTGTCCAAGATATGTAGGCCTCTGTTCTTGGAACTAAACCAGGGGCAATCAAATAATTGACCAAGAGACCTTACTTCTCTCTCACCCCAACATCAACAATGAATGACCTGCAAATTGATTTCCACCAAAACTCTGGCAGTCAGATATTCCATGCCATCTCCTCTGGCTAATATGCCTCTGCCATTGGCACCAGGAAGAATATCTTTAGCTTTGGGAAACTTCCTCTCAACCATAGTTCTATAAGGTTGTGCATCTCTCAGGGCAGGAACCTTCCTCCTGTTGATACCAGCTCCTAATATAAAAACCCCGCTGTCTTTTGCTGTGTGTGCCTCAATGCATCTTGGTATCTTTCCCAAATGTCTGTAGCCATTAGGTTGAGTGCAACACAATCCTTAAGGTGCCTTTTACCAACAATCTGTACACTCACTAATATGTGTGCAGGTGATACAGGGTCTGTCACCAGACTGGAAAAATATCTATTTAGCTGGAATGCTTCCTGACGGTGTTAGGTACTCTAAAATCGGACTCTTCATCTGACCCTTGTCTGCCCAATGTGTGTGCGCTATGTGCACCTGTAATTAACCCTCTAGTAAATAAGGTATTAAATTCTACTTTAGAGGCAACTAGAGTTCCGAATTCGTGAAAGCCTTTACTAAAGAAACCCTCAGCACGTCCTGGGACTTTGTCAAATTACAGACCAATATCTTTGCTCCTAGCATTTTTCTAGATACTGGAAAAGCATGTTAATCTTCAACTCTCCAGGAACCTTTAATCCAACAATTTGCTCAACCCCAGCCAGTCTGGGTACCCCACTATAGTGGACACTGCTCTCTTCAGGTTAGCAAATACATCAAAAGCACATTGGATGGAGTAGGAAAGGCGGTGCTGAAAATGATAGACTTATCAGCAGCCTTTGACGCTGTTCCCCCTTTCAGCCTCATTGAGCGCTTGCAGTCAGTTAGAATAGTGGGTGAGGCCCTGAACTGGGTTTCTTCATTTTTAGAGGGACACTGGCAGCACATCTGGATTCCATCCCATTAATCAGAGCCTGCTGAGTTGACAGTGGGAGTGCCCCAGGGTTCCCCTCTGAGCCCTACATTATTTAATTTATATCTTTCCCCTCTTTCACAGTTAGTGGTAGCCCTAGGTGCCAATGTTATGTCATATGATGATGACACCAAGCTACTGTTCTCATATGGCAAGGGTGAACAGCTCCCTGGGAACCTGATTGAAATCTATCTAAAGGCAGTCTTTCATTGGATGGCAATACATCTACTTAAGTGTATTGCTGAGAAGATAGCAATTCTCTTTTTTGGAGACTTCCCACTAAACAGCTGGCAGGCCTCTTGCCCCTGGCTCTCAGGATGGCAAAGTGAGGAACTTGGGGGTGGAATTTGATGACCATCTGTCATTTAAGCCACAAATAAAATCCGTGGTGGGTACATGCTTCAGGGTTTTTCACACACTGAAAACGTTCTTACACTTACTGTCTCTCTAAGCAAAAAGACAGCCATTCAGGCTCTCATTACATCAAGACTAGATTATGGTAATTTGCTTTTCCTGGGCCTGCTAGAATACCTCCTAGAGTGATTACAGATGGTGCAGAATGCGGCAGCCTGCCTCTTTTTGAAACTGCCGATGAGGTGCATATGCATTGCCGTGAGGGAAACAGCCACCCAGAACTTCAGTCCCAAGCAGTCAGTGGGGATGCAACGCTTCTTCCTGAGCCTAGTGCCGCAATAAAGCTGCCCGCGGGCTCCCGCAGAGTTTGATAGCCCAGGGAAGAACACCAAGCATTGCCATGAGGGGTACGGCCACTCAGAACTTCAGTCCCCAGCAGCGAGTGGTGCTACGACGATTCTTTCTGCGCCGGAGGCGCGATAATGCTGCCGCCGGGCTCCCGGGGTGCAGGACGCACACAGGTGAAGCCCGGGCCAAGCCGGGCCCGTCTGTACCCGTACGCGGCCGGACAAGGCTGTGCTGGGCCCCCTCTCTTGGCTTTGCCTTATTTTGTATTACTCTCAAGCTCCCTGGATGGTTTGGTCCAACGAGGCTGCATCTTGATAAAGCACAGGAAAAATCAAGGTTGGACTTTCCGCTGCCATAGCCAGGGTACCCCGGGGACTAAATTGTAAGTGATTACAGTCTCTTTTTTTTTCTTGCTGTTTCTGCTTTTATTCATGCCTGTCTGATTCCCCTCAAGTATTGTCTTGGGATATAAAGTTTGGTGGGGTCTCATCTGCATTTAAAGGGAACTAGGGTTCCCCTCTAAGCAAATAGCAAAGACAGTTGGCAATGGGGAAGCAGACAACCACCGCTCTATGCCATGCACCCCCGCGGCTTGTATCCCCCTCTCTACTTCAGACATTCATTGATAGAATGCGCCAAAGGGCAATAGGTGTTGTGGCCACTGAGATCGAACTTACTGAACGTAGACTGTCTCTAACCCCGGATCTCCCACAGATCAGCACTATCCTGGTCTCCCCTATCACACTAAATGGCCTAGCCAGATCATCCGAAACCACAAAACTGACATCGACACCAGGATTGGACATTGGCTCAATCCCCAAAGTGGTCACTAGAAGGAGGGGAGACAACAAGGGCACAGCAAAGCCCACTAATTCAAAGAAGCCCACTATGACATCTATGGGTCTACTCAGGTGACAGGTCAGACCTGACTGTGCCTAAGGGGCCTCTCCAGCACACAGATATGATGCCACCTGCCTGGGTAGCACCCAGGTTGAAATCTCTACTAGGTCAAATTCGAGCCATTGTCAGGGAGGAACATGCCCAGGTATCTGCCCGCCTGGACCACATCTCTATTACATGCACCTGTTCGGCCGGGACACCACCTAAACCCTCTACATCAGCAAGGGTGTCCAGCAAGGCGACGGTAGACCTCACAGATCCCAGAACAACTGAGAACAGAGTGAAGTCCATCTCACCTTGCGGGGTCCCAAAAGTCTACTCGGAGGCTCAAACCACACAGTGTGAGAAGGTACACAAAGCCGAGGTCAGTGCACCCATAAATGAGGGTACCTCTGGGACCACTTCTGACAAAGGAGGGATGAAGAGTCTGAGAGGCAGGGATGGACCTGCCAAAAATACACCTCCCACCAGCCCCTACTCCATATGTCATCTTTCTTACAGGTGTTCCACCTCTAAATGACTGCCAGAATGAAACCCACCTTGAGTTAAAAAATAAATGCTTACACGTGCATGCTAGATGTTGGAATGAAGGTATGCGGTAATCTGGTTCTAAGCATTTATTTAATACAGCCCCACAGGGAGTACGCTTCAGTTAGGCTCAGGGGAGAAAATCCGGACAGTTTGGAACAGGGGCAGAGGAGAGGTGGCATTGGAATGTTGGGACAGCCAATGGGAGGGGGTGTACACAAGGATGCTCTCGCGCAGGAGAGTAAAGGCAGTAACTGTCACCGGCTGGTAGTAGCGCGTGACAAGCAAACATGTTAATTACAACACATCTTCCTCTCTTGTATTTAACAAACAAAGTCATCAAAACGTTTGGTTCTGTTGATTATTCTACCAAACCTTCCTATGGGACAGAGGTGGACTGATGCAACCTCAGTGTCTCAATGGGAATCACTATTGGTCCTACCAAACCGGCCCCTAAAGTGCTGACTGTCACATGCGACATCGGAGTCAGAATGTGAATCACTCTCGCCACTCCGATCAAGCTCAGGAGTACGCAAGTTGATATCCTCAAGCTGGTCCGATGAGCGACACTCTGTGGAGTCAGTGGTGAATTGAGGAGTGTGATTTAGTACATCTTCACTAGTGGAACAACCTCTAACTAGGGGAATCAACATTATCACCGTAATCCACCCACAAGATCTTTACCAGTACTGCTGGATTGGCTCAAGCCTGAATCATCTCTGGTGGTTCTAAAGGACAGATAATGGTTGAGCTCACTCCAGTGGAATGACATTTAGCTAATCAGTTCAAGTGCCAAACTTTCCCATCGCTGAGTCTGGCAGCGTTGTTGTATAATTTGCTGATGTGCAGGGGGGACGTGAATATACTTTCTCCCTACCTAGTTTTCCTTTCCATGCAAACTTTGACAAGATCACCTATCTTGAAGGAGTGTTCTTTGACAGCATGTCTGGAGTCATACCAGTCTTTGTAGCTCATCTGTGCTTTTTCTATGCTGTTCCTGATGGTTTCAGGTGACCATTTGATTTGTTTGGAGGCTGACATCCAGCCTAAGTCTTTGCTCAAGGGTTGTCTGCTTCTCATCAGGACAAAGGGTGCTAAGTTGGTGCTGGCACATGGGGAAATTCTAAATGCCCATATGAGTTAGAAAATTTCTTCTTCCCAGTTGAGATTTGCATTCCGGGATAGTTGTACATGTCCTTTAATGACTCGGTTGAAAGGTTCAACAAGGCCATTACCTTCAGGATGATAGAGTGAAGTGGTGAGGTGTGTAATACAATTTCTCTCTAAGAACGATTTAAATGTTACAGATGAGAACTGAGGGCCGTTGTCGGTGAGCAAGAATTTGGGTAATCCCTCACTCAGGAATAGCTTGTCAAGAAAAGAAATGACTGAAGAACTGTCGGTGCATGAAACAATTTTGATTTCAGGCCATTATGAAAAGTGATCCAAGGCAACCAGGACATACTTGATAACTCCATCATGACCTTCAATGGGTCTGGTGATGTCCAAGCCAATCCTTTCCCATGGCATTGTTGGTGGCTTGATGGGAGACAGAGGGACTCTTGAAGTTTTCAGACTCTTGTCTGAGTCATTGCAATCCACACAAACTCTGATTAGGATTTCTATCTGCTTGTCGATTCCAGGCCACCAATAGTTGCATCTGACTCTTTGTTTGGTCTTTGAGATACCTAAATGACCTATATGGCATAAGTTGAGTGTTTTGTTTCTGGGACTGAATGGGGCTATAGCTTTGCCAACTCTGTTTCCCCATTTTCCAGTCTAAGTTCATTCCTTATTTCCCAGTAGGCTTTGGTATTTTCATCCAGACGCTTTTTCTCGGGCCAGGAACCCTTGATGTATTTACACACTGTAAGTAGGGTGGGGTCTCTTGACATGTGTCATTCCATTCTTCTGACGATATTCCATCAAGATCTGAGTCGAGTAGCAAAGCTACTTTCTCACCATCCTCTTGCTCGTTCATGACTTCCTCATGGGGTAGGGGTAACGTGCTTAGGAAATCAGCTACTTTGTTCCTGACCCCAGGCCAGTATTCGACCGTATAGTCCAGCAGTTTGACAGACATTTTGCTGAGTCTGGGGGAAGCATTCTGCAGACCGGATGCCGAGAGGATCTTGATCAATGGTTTGTGGTCAGTGTGCAGACGTATGTTGAAACCCCATATGTATGCCCTGAAATAATTTAGAGCCCAGGAACAGGCAAGCATCTCGCGTTCGATCACCGAGTACCTTTCTTCTGCTGAGGTGAGTGATCTTGACGCGAATGCTATGACCCATTTATTGTTCGCAGCGCCCTTTTGAGCTAGCACAGCTCTGAGTCACTTGTTGCTGACATCGGTTGTTCCGATAATTTCTGCTTTGGAGTCAAAACCTTTCGAGAAAAGGTGCATTGATGATTTCCTTTTTAATGGAACAAAAGGTGTTCTGACAATCAGTAGGCCATTCAAATTTACTTTTGTTCTTGAGTAGTTGCCTTAAATTGTATGTCTTCTCAGAGAAGTTACGAATAAACTTGGAATAGTACTTGGTTAGACCCAGAAAGGCCCTAACATCCTCTTTGCTAGAGGGGAAGGGAGCTTTCAGAATGGCATCAACTAAACCTTGCTTTGGTTTGATACCCTCATGACTAATCATGTGACCCAGGTACACAACCTTATTTTGAGAACATTTGCATTTTTCTAATTCAACTGTTAAACCATGCAATTTCAAGTTTTCTAGAACTTGCTTGAGTTGTGTGTCATGTTCCATTTGGCCGCTGCCCATGACCAAGAACCTTACCCCAGCAATTCCCTCAAAGATGGATGACATACAGGGGAGAACATCCGGACAGTTGGGAACAGGGGCAGAGGAGAGGTAGCATTGGAATGTTGGGACAGCCAATGGGAGGGGATGTACACAAGGATGCTCTCGAGCAGGAGAGTATAGGCAGTAACTGTCATGCGCTGGCAGTAGCGCGTGACAAGCAAACATGTTAATTACAACACTAGACACTGTTTTTTTAATTACGCACATGCTGGTGAAATACTCCTGACACGTAGAGTGTGTTGGTTGGGAAGTAGACCCAACATATTAGGGGGGACAGTGTCAATTTTAGAAATCCCAGTATTGTTTAAAATCTATTGCTTCTGAGCCATTGTTTTCCATCTATGGGTTCTGCTATCAGACTTTCCCCGCTCCACAACTTCTATGCACCAGCATCCATCTATGATGTTAGGGACAATTCTAGACATAGACAAGACGCCTGGTGTCAGACAAGGATAATGACAGGCCAGGGTCACCCCCAAATGCATACCCATGTTTTCAACTTGCCCCTGGCAAACAGATACGGGGCCCTAGAAGAGGTCGATTGACATTCGGCGGAGGGGCCATCTTGGTTGTCTTATGGGAGGGATCATATAGGGGAAAGGGCCCTGGAACCAAGGAAGAAACCACATATTCCCCCAGAAAACAATCCCATTATAACCATTATAAATGCTCACACTGGGTTAAGTGCCCCCCTGGAACTCCCCAAAGACTGAATGGCCACTCCTAGTCTCCAATCTCCTATCATCACTAAGGACATACAACCTGTCAATACTGTACATCCTTATGCCCCAAACCACCCTTGCAAAAACAGGGTACAATCTGGTAACACTTTGCTAATCTCTGATTCCCTGAATAAACTACAAGTAGCGACTATAGACACCGCAGTGACATTAGACTTTGCGGTTCACTGAAAGAATCAAGAGGATGGGGACCCCACAGTCATTAGTAGTGTATAGAAAGAGCTTAAGATTGTGTCCTGGAATGTGGCAGGTATTAAAAATAAACTTGACTACCCTGACTGGGGGGCGGGGGAGGGAGGGTTGTAAAAATGTGTGATATCTGCATGTTTCAGGAAACCTGGGCAGTGGAGAATTCAACTCGTAAGGGTTTTGCTTCATTTCATATTCCTTTTGTGACCAAGGGACGAGGCAGACCCTCTGGTGGGCTCTGATCATGGGTTGGGAGTCATCTAGGATGTAAGATTACCCTAGTGATGCACATTTACCCTGACATACTGTGCCTTGTACGGACGTTCAATGCAGAGTTGGTAAACACCCTACTTAACATATACTCAAGGGCGATCAAGATTGACCAAGAGTGACCAATCATCTTGACAATACTTTAGTGGTGGTGGGAGGCGATCTAAACTGCCAATTTGAACCACTGAAAGATCTAACAGGTGTACCCGTATTAGAGGAGGACGAATTGTGGGCCATCCCCGAGACAATATTCCCCCAATTGGGCCTGGACACCACTCGCACTCCAGATTATGGCGCTTACCCTGAAGTATTCCCTGTGAGCCTGCAACGGTCACTTTGGATCAGATTCCCTAGGGAACCATACCTTCAACAGAGTGGGACACTCCTCTATTCTGGACTATATCCTTCTGGAAACTAGGCTTTGGCCTCGGGCTAATGACTTCACTGTTGTCCGCGACATGATAGTGACTACAACGCCGTAATACTTGTACTTAATCTCCCATCCACTGGTAAAAAATCTGCAAATATATCTGCTGCTGATCATAGACTGACCCTGACAAACAACAGGCGGAAAGTTAGGTGGGCCTGGGTAGAAAAATAACACAGGAAAATGGCTCTCCTATTTGATGCCATTATTCCCAATATTGAGGTCATATTAGAGATAGTGAAGCTTGGAGATCTCGCCGCCTCTCTTGATGAGGTTGCAATGATTAATGAATCCACAGTCACTAAGCTGGAGGAGATGTTTTGGACCACGTGCACCAGGGGCCACCAAAAAGGCATTAATAGAGGCTATAAAAACAAAGTGCAATCTCACAGTGAAAACATCCAAGTATCACTATAAATCCACTATTGCAGTTGCTAAATACACTTGGGAAAAAAGACCAGCGGGACAACCTAAAACTGGCTCTAGAATCCAAAGACATGAAATCATTCTGGAGCATTGTATCTACTGGTAGTAAAAATGGCCAAGCGGCCCTTGGGCCAAATATCGTGGCTGAGTGTTGGAGAGAGCATTTCATAACCCTCTATGCCCCACAAGATGACCCAGAGAGAAACTAGACTCTAGTATCTCAGATTCCCTCTGTATCTGAAATAGTCATTCCTGAGATAGCCGTGTCAGAAGTCTGTAAAGCCTTTAACAAAATAGCACCTGGTAAGGCTGCCGGCCTGGATAAGATCCCAGGGGACCTGTATCGGGCTGAACCTAAGATCTGGGGCCCTTTCTTTTGGGGGATCTTCAACGCCATCCTGCAGGGAATGGCCCTTCCCGCAACCTGGTTATGTGCTGAGATCATCCCGGTATACAAGAAGGAACCTGCATTATCACTGGCAAATTACAGACCGATCAGCATGATCGATGTCTCACAGAAAGTTTTCGCCAGGATTCTCCTATATCATCTGCAATCCGGGCTGGAGGAACATAAGTTCCTGACTCCTCTGCAGGCAGGTTTTAGGGAGAAAACATCAACAATAGACCAGATTTTCACGCTCCAGCTCCTCTATTGGAAAACCATCTGGAGGGGGGCAGCCTGTACCTGGTTTTTGTTGACCTGAAGAGTGCTTTCGACTTGGTACCCAGAGATGCTCTATGTAGGGTTCTAAGTGAGCTGGGACTTCCCCCCTACCTTTTAGACATATTGAGAAGGCTACACAACTGAAACTACGCCCAAATTAGATATGGGAAAAATGGGGAACTGATGCAGCCCATCCCTGTAAACAGGGGAGTTAGACAGGGATGTGCGCTTGCCCTAACCCTGTTCTGTATTTACAGCAATAGTTTTGTAGATGCGCTGAGAGTCTGTAAGGATATAGACGCTCCTAAAACCGTGCAAAAGCTATTTCCTGCCATGACATTTGCAGACGATACCCTTCTCTTTTCAAAGTCTCCAATGGGCATCCAAAGAATTTTAGATGGGTTTTATGAGTTTTGTAGGATTAGAGGATTAGAGATCAACATAAAAAAACAAATACATGATCTTCAACCCTCGCAAATTTACACGACCCAACCCGAGTATGAACGGCACGCCTCTGGAGCAGGTCTCTGTATTCGACTATTTGGATCTAACTTTTACCGAAAACATGAGCTGGGGTCCCAAATCAGTAAATGTAATCTCAAACTGACACAAACTACAGGCGGTTTGGCCAAGTTCTTCAGAAAGTCCTTCCATAAACCTGTGAGCCTGGTCATGGAGATCTATAAAACCCAGGCTAGGAGGGCCACCCTATACCGGACAGAACTATGGGGGCACTCTAACCAAAGGCTTATGGTCCCTACTGAGAACAAATTCCTCAGACAATTATTCAGACTACTGATAATTTCTCCTTTCGTTCCACTGCGCATGGACCTTGGGGTGTGAATCTATTGCTGAGGAAATTGGCTGCAGGTCACTACTTTTTGGACGGCGCCTCTGGGTAACTGGTGGAGTACAGATTGGAGCTACTGGAAATCCAGAGACTCCCCGGCTCAGGAATGTTGCCTTGGCTCCTATTTATTAGGGAAGGTCTTTATGCAATAGGACTAAAAGATCTATGGGACAACCCTGACATTGCATGCTTGAGAATATCACGTAAACTCTCAAGTTCTAGCTTTGGAGCGGTATAACCGCTAAACTTTGTGCAGGATCCACCAACGGTTCCCTTACACAACACTTTTTGGATGTGAAAGACACATGCAAGTTGGAGGCATGCCTTGACGGAATCCGCCTGGTTTTAGGCAGGAAACTTTATGTGCAGTTTTGTCACAACTGTCTCTCACTGTGTGCTCTGACGTGAAAATGGTTGGGTGGCAATCCAAGTGGGTGCCCAGCCTACAACATGTGTGTTGAGTCTGAACTCAACACACATGTTGCCCCGGTTATTGCACAATTAGAACAAGATGGTTGGTACAGCTATGTAAAAACTTGGGCACAACACATTGCAAGGAAGCATTTAGACTTTTGAAATATAATACTGATTCCCATATAGTTTATGTGGTCTCACGTTTTTTAAATTCCCTGAGGAATTCCCTCAATATGCAAAACCAAGGACTGGATTATGACTGACTCTCCTACCATCTTCTTATTCTAAACGCAATTTCCTAGATGAATTGTTTTAACTCTTTTTAACTTTTTATCTGTTTTAATTTGCTTGTACATATCTGTGATTGCTCTTTTATGGCGAACAACCGAAATAAAGAAATATTGGTATGGTATGGTATGGTATGATATGGAATATATCCCCACATTTTCGAGCTCTGCGCTGGCTTCTGATTTGGAAAATTACTATGTACAAGTTGCTGGTGATGTAAAATGGGGCCTTATATCAATCTGGGGTTGTGTGCCTCAGAGCCAGGCTCAGCTTTCCTTCTCCTACCTGAAATCTGAGATCTGCCAATAAAGTATTGGCAGTAATTCCTAAAATGTGGAAGACTAGAACGGGAGGTATATCCATGAATTTTCTGGGTGTCACTGCATGGAACAAGCTCCAATTAGAATTGCGTGCCATCTCCAATCAACCAGCCATTATATTTTTAACCGGGTTTGAACAATGGTTACCTAACTTCTTACCTTTCGTTACTTCATCGGGACACTCTGTTGAGTAGCTGTGTGCATTATAAGTTTAATTTCATTCATTCCGTCTTAGAGGAGGGTGGTTTAAAAGCAGTCCCCAGAGGAAGCAATTGAGGCTAGGATGTGGCCAACCTGAGCATCTAGGACAGGTGCACTTGTCTTCTTAGTGTATTGATTAGCTACTAACCCACAGGGCGATTTACCTATAATGACTGTAGTGTACGATCAGAAAATCAAAAGACAGTCCATCAAATTTGAGTTTATATCCCCATCCGAAATAAATCTATTGGAGGAACATGTTTCGGATATCTACCACTTATCATTTTATTTTTGTTTCCCACATATAACTTTGGAACATATACATTGTGCTAGTAGTCTTTTTACAGTCCGGTTTATTTAAGGAAGTCTCATTTACCCTATCAGAAGGATGTATTTTGACTTCTATAAAAAGTGAAATGATTTCCTTGGAACTGTGTAACTTACACATTAAGAAAAGTTGACTGAAGCTCTGCCTTTAGGCATTCTAAAGATAAAAGGATATGAAACAATTGCAATCCTTCCCCTTGAAATCAAATCCCAACTGTCGGTCCTGGAGTTTCAGAAAGCTCTGAAAACATGGCTTTTCCCAAAGGCCTACCCGTAGTATTGTTATCTGGTTAATTTTGATTTTGTTTGGTAGGCGCCTTGATGCCTTTGGGCTCAGTAGCGCATTACAAGACCTACTTCATTTCATTTCATTTCATTTCATTTCATTTCACATGCCCCCATTGTATTTTTAGATGCATCCAAACTGGTAGGTCACTGCTTGAATAATCAAAATAAATCTGCAGGATTAAAGCCTTATCTACTTTCATTTCTAGGTCTTTATCCGTGAAACACAATGTGTAATTCTTAACATTATTACCTTGTACTGTACATCCTTGGACTACTGTCACATACACAAAGGTTACACACACAACTTGGACATAAAGAGACAGTCACTCTGTACATCTTACATTTATTGAACTGGAATAATCCCCTAATCCCTTGCTGGATTTTGTCCCTATCGCTTATCTTGATGTGCAGTTTAGTCCTATAAGTACCAGACTGTCTGTTCTGGTCTCCAGTGGAAGGACACCAGCTCCTCCCGCTCCTTGCTGCTATTCCTGAGACAGTGCTAGCTGTTTAACCAACATGAGTATCCTTCTCTTTTCAGCGCTGCTGGTCCTGGCATCAGCCAAGGCATCCCCTGGTGGTAAGTGCTCTGTCCCCAAGTCTGTCCAGAGACTATTTCTTGGAGGACAACATTTGATGAGCAAAAAGGACCCTCGCTATGAAAAATTAATAGAATTCATGTGATCAGTGGTGAAACCAGAAACTCCCTCCCTTGGGCAGCCATTCCAACCCCCACCTCCTGCATATTTAGGCTGTCTACTCTTTCTCATGAATGCCTCTGTAGTTATGAATCAATATGAAGCGCAGCTGCCACTCTTAAGGGCGTACAAAGTTCACAGTGAAATCAATTCTTAAACATCTGGTCACCTTCTTAAGTGTTGATTGGTAACTGATAATACCTCATTGACAGTCACAGTGATGAAAATGGCAGACCTTGACACAAAGAATAGGTGTGGCTCAGTAGTCATACAGTGACTGTAGTTATAGATATGTAGATGTTCTTGTTCAAGATTAGTGTTGGAAGGTAGAGGGTAGGCAGCTGTTTCTCTATACACAAGAACACATTCTGCATGTGTCAAATGGCATTTGTTTGATGGCCGTGAGTTTTGGTGCTGTAGATTAGGAGCATTATAGTCTCCCATGATGTATCTCCTGGTGTGTCTGTATTAAAGAATTGTGGTTTTGAAACAAAGGCCCCAGTGTAAGAGGAAGCATAACAAGTATTCCATGTCAGCCCCATTGCCTTCTAAGCATTCTTGAAGCCTAATCAAGACTTTCCACTTACTTCCACATCTTTAACACATTAATGATACATGTGTACACTGTCTCAATGTTAACTGCAGCCACAAATTAGTCATCATTTATAACACTACAGGTACATGTGCAACAGACACCAATCCACCCTCTCCCTCAGTAGCCTCACCTTCTCATTATGAAAGGTGGACCTGCATTTACTACTCACATTCCATCAGGCTTCCTCACTGCTGTTAGCCTTTTGAGCATGCAGCCTGAAATCCATTCTATCTGTGTCCCAAATACAGTCTGCAGGCAAGCTGACCCACACATCCCATGCAACTAGTGTTAGTCAGTGATGTTTTGGTGGATGTTTATGATTTTGAAGATGCAAGGTCTTTCAGCATTTGTTTTATGCAAAATGTAACATTCACCCCTTAAATGGTTGGCTTCCACATTGTTCTCAGCAATGGTTGTGTTTGAGGAGGCATCAACCTACACTTTGCCCATTACCTCTTTCATCAGTTTCTCCAATTAATTAGATTTAAACGTATTTTGCCTAAATCCATGTCAGTTTTCAATGCTGTACCTGAATCCCTTTGCTTCCTAGCCACCACTTCTTTCTTTAGTTATCTAGCCAGTGCTGATGCTTTTCTCTAACCAGTCTCCTTTTCACCACCTCCGCAGCCTCCCTCTGGTGCCCCCAGTATCATATGCGCAGCTGCTACAACATCCCAAACCCTTCCAACCAGTGTCTCGGCCAGTCTCCCACTAGCCACTACATCAGCGTCTTACCCAGTGCCATCCAGTATTTCTCACAAGTTTCCTACCCCTCATCTCTCAACCTGCATCCCTGTCTCTCAATATTCACAATGCTTCCTTAGCCTCCCTCCAGTACCCCCCACCTAGTGCTTTCTCTGCCTTCCCTCAGTTTATTTATTTATTTATTTTATGTAATTTGTAGAGCGCACAGCTACCCCCGAAGGGGTGTCCCGGCGCTAGAACCTGATCATCCAGGGGAGAAGAAGGAGCATGGAGAGGGAACAGTAAAATAAAATCAGAGTCCAGAGAAGAGCCAAGTTTTGAGTTTGGCCCGAAAGATGGATTCGGAGGGGCAGAATCTAAGATCGATAGGCAGAGCGTTCCACAGTTTTGCCGCAATGACACTGAACCCTCTGCCACCCATTCTAGAGAGTCTAAAACGGGGAGAGACCAGGAGGCGGAGGTCATTGGATCTCAAGGATCTGATGGAACGGGATATTGAGACACGTTTTTTCAGATAGTTGGGTCCGAGGTCATTAATGGCTCGATAGGTAAGGGTAAGGATCTTGAACTGAATACGGCTGGCCACTGGTAGCCAGTGAAGTTCTTTGCGATAAGCGGATACTGATTGACGGTAGGGAATGTTACCAATCAATCTGGCCGACGCATTCTGGACAATCTGAACTCGATCTAGCAGATATTGGGGGGCACCAGCATAGAGGCTGTTTGCATAGTCCAAATGGGATGTGATGAGGGCATGGGTAACAGTACGGCGGGAATCCAGAGGGAGATAGGGGAGTATCTTTTTGATCATGCGCAACTTCAGGAAGCAGGCAGAGGTCACTTTGTTGACCTGAGTTTTGCATGAGAGGGAGTCGTCAAACTGAAAACCCAGGTTACGAGCAGAGTGAACGGGAGAGGGAGCGGGATCAAGTGCCGTGGGCCACCACCAGGAGGAGGGGATGGGGACTTTCTGGTTGAAAAACAGCACCTCTGTCTTGTTTGCATTGAGTCTAAGGTGGTTGTCAGTCATCCAGATACTGATGTTGTTAAGGCACTGGCGGAAGTTGGTGAATGCGGAGTCCGAGTGGTCTCTGAAGGAGAATACCAGCTGAGTATCGTCAGCATAGGAGACCACCCTGACTCCGTAGGACTCCACAACATTGGCCAGTGGGGCAAGATAGGCGTTAAAAAACAGGGGGCTGAGGGCGGAGCCCTGTGGTACACCGCAAGACAGGGGTTTTTCCTCCGATTTAAAAGGCCGCAGCAAAACTCTCTGACTTCTTCCTGAAAGGAAGGACTCGATCCAGCTAAAGGCCGTGCCGCCAATGCCTAACTGTTTGAGTCGGTCAAGGAGGATGGGGTGGGAGACCGTATCGAATGCAGCGGACAGGTCGAGGAGGACCAGCATGGCCTCCTTGCCCCTGTCCACGCATTCCCGAATAGTTTCGGATACTTCCAGCAATGCCGTCTCAGTGCTGAATCCCGCCCTAAATCCGGATTGTGAGTCGTGTAGAAGAGAGTGGTTTTCCAGGTATTCCGTGAGTTGCAACTGCACGGCTTTTTCCAGGACCTTTGCAGGTTTAGGGAGAAGGGAGATAGGGCGGTAGTTGGCGAAGACCGAGGGGTCAGCATCAGCCTTTTTTAGAATAGGGATCACCAAGGCCTCTTTCCAAGTGGTAGGGAAGAAGCCGTGGTGAAGGGAGGCGTTCCAGATGGAAAGGAGGGAGCAGGCAAGCGAGGGTGCCAGCTTCCCCATGAGTTTCGCAGGGACGCCTAATGTCCCTGCGAACCCACCTAATGTCTCACTAGTAACCTACCCACTTCACTGTCACACCTGCAGAGAATGTAGTGTACCTCCTATGTCTTATATAGCTCCCACTCAGTGATTGGCTTTTCAGCCTCCTTGGCACTGCCTGCTTCACCTGAGTGACCGGTGCACAATTGTGTGTGTGTGTGAAAAATAATTTGAAAAGGCATTTTCACCCATCACAGCTGGCATGCAGCTGTCATTAGGCTATACATTAGGTTGATTTACCTCATTAGCACACTTCATTCACCATTCCACTATTAGGAGCATAATTACTGTTAACTGCTGTGGGTGTTTTAGGGTGCACAACACTGTCTCTTATGCCTCAAACTCCTCTGTGTTGGCTTTATGTGGTTTGTTCTCACCTGCCATTGGATGGTTTGTTAGAAACAACAATCATTCAAGGCCACTTGAACAACCTAATGGGACTGGAGTTCAAGAAGGGCAGAGGGTGCTTTGTTTTCTTTATTACTGTTACAATTGCAGTATGGACACCAAGAAGACTCTTCTACAACTCTTATTGGCATAAATAAGCAGAATAATAATGTGTGAACAGCTATATTTGTGTCCGTTTTTTAGTTGTGATTCTACAGTGCCATATTCAGATGGTGCTTACCAGTTTTGGGTTCAGGAAAGGGCAGTATTAATATGTAGTGAGAGGTATAGGGTCCAGGGATGAGTAGTGCTAATGTATATATTTGTAATATATATATATATGTTACAATAGTTTTTAATTTGATGTGTAGTTGTGGTTTGCGTTGTTATAGAAACTGTGATTGTTGTGAATGAGAGTGCATTGTAAGTGTAGTCGTTGTGGTATATACATGGAAAATGTACTGTGTGGTGATGGTGTTCTTTATAGTAACCCATATTCTAAATGGTAATATACAACTGCAATGCATCCAAAACAAAGGATCAGCACTACAACAAAGTAATATAGAGTATATAGAATGAGCTAAGCTCCAATAAGGTAAATTATAAAGCATTATTGTATCAACACATTAAAACAGTAGTGTATAGCGATGTTAAAGGGTGTTAAGGTTCTGGTGTGGGTTGCGTTTATGGATAGTTAAGGATTTCTCTGGTTCATTGATGGGCAGAGTGAAGGAGTAGTAAGTAGTTTTAAGCCTCTGGGACAGGTTTGGCTAAGGGGTGGTAGGAGATCTTTAGGGTTTAAGGAAGAGTGGGCTAAAGGGGTAGTTCATTCAGAGTTTGTAGGGTCCAGGGATGAGTGGTAATAATGTGTGACCAATACTTTTTAGGTTTAATGGATGGGTAGTGTATTAGAGTAGTAAGGGTTTTTAGAGTTCAGGGATGGTAGTGCTAGGGGGTAATAAAGAGTTTCAGGTGTTGGTAGCATTAAAGTGTTTATCAGGTTTATTGAAGGAACATGCTAAGGAGTAGTAAGGTTTTTTCTGTTCTTGGAAGGGTAGTGTTTTTGGTTACTAAGGTTATGTGACAGTTAAGAGATTTATAATGTTCACGAGTAGTGAACATTTATTTAATAATTTTATATATATATTATATATCATTGTAAACTTTCAATCAATAGCCAGACTTACTCGGTGCCAGTTGGATCCGGTGCAGGGCGCTGATGAAGGAAATTGGTCCGAAATGCATTCGCCGCCACCGGTTTGAAATCTGCTGCATTAAAGTCTTTCCAACCCATCCCCCTGGGGTCCTGCTTCCTACTTTCAGACGGAATTCATTTTCATATATATATATATATATATATATATATATATATATATATATATATATATATATATATATATATATATATATATATATATATATATATATATATATATATTCAAACCAGGATTCCTTCCGCGGAAGGCAGTAACGGAGTCGCAGTCAAACCACACAATATGGCAAGGAGATTACTTTTAAGGTTGTTTATTTATATCCATAGGGTGCCAAAACAAAACAAAAAACCAACGCGTTTCGACAGCATCCGCTGTCTTGTTCACGGTCCGTTGTTAAATGTAATTGTGGTGAATGGGAATAAATTGTAGGTATAGTTGTTGTGCCAGTGTGGTAAGTGTAATACAAGATGTTGGTGTTTGTCGTTTTCTCCTTTACTCAAATATCAAAGGATTTGTAAAACTTTTAACTGCAGCTGCAGCCACCTGGCATTTGTTTTTTGTTTGTCCCTTCTCTAAGCTCCTGTAAAGTGATCTTTATATCCCACAGAGCTTTGATATTAGCACACCATAATTGAAAATGCACCACCCTCCCATCCTTGCCCTCTTCTTCTCTTGATGACCATCTCAGTTGCAGGGGTAGAGCCGAATTCTGAAGACCTAGGCGCTAATTAGGATGTTGGTCGGAAAGCCTCCGACCTTCCGAACAACATCCTTTGTTCAAATTACAACTGCTGTATAAAATTGAAGGCAGTCTGAATTCAAACTGACTGGTCATTCCGGCTGGCTTCTGACAGGCTCATGGAGCCTGTCGTCTAGTCGGAAATCAAACATAATCCCATGCAGACGGTGTTTCCACCATCAGGTTTATGATGTTGGGCTTTCCGACATGGAAAGAATGTCGGATTCCCACTTTGGAGGACCCTGGCAGGGCCCCCCTTCTTGCGCATCTTCCTGTTGGGAGACAAGGGAGCACCTATGGTGCCCTCCTATAAATTCCTGCACAGTGTAGTAGGCACCATGAGGAGCTTGCCACACTGTGCGAGGATTTACAGTGACTCCCATTTCGCTATGTGAGCTTGTGCTGTGGCCAGTTTCTGACCGCATCACAAGCTCCCATAGCGAAAAGAGTCTGCAAACGCACCATGTGTGGTTGCATCCTAATTGCGGTTTGGGACCACCGACCTTTGATTGGTCGCTCTAGAAACCACAGCCCCCATGGTGTCAAATTGGACATGAGTTCAATCATGATCCTGAAGTTGACCCGTGAGCAGAAGCTCCATGTTTTGAGGCTAAACAAGGAAGTTTGGAATGTAGTGCTCACCATGACATGCTGCTCACCATGACTCCGTTCTATCAGTTTTCTTTTTTACTAATATGAAGACATTTACATATTTACAAAAAAAATCCTCACTAGTAGCCAGTGACCCTTTGAAGCTAAGGCTCTACTACTAATACCGTTTTTTTCATTAGGTTGGCAGGAAAAAAAGATGATGATGATGGAGCATCATGGAGAGAAACGTACGGAGTACCATTCTACCGGTGAGTCACCATCTGTGTGAATGCTTATCTATGAAAGGCGAATGGTGACAACAAGGTCAATGCTGGGGCCAAGATCAATGGTAATGATCTTGTCAAGAATGTGCAGGGTGTAGAAGTAAAAGATGTTCAGAGGTTTCAATTTTTGAAGCAAAGCAGGAGTGAGGGTTTTTTAGGGTCGAAGGAAGGGTAGCATTAAGGAGTAGTTCAGGGATTAAAGGTTCTGGGATAGCAAGTGTTATGGGCTGAGAGATTATCAGGGTACAGTTAGACAAATTAAAGAATGCATGCAACATAAACAACTTACAAAATTCTACAAATTCCACCAGCTCATCCGCGCCACCAAGAAGAAATCACTGAAGGATCGACTGGACAACAACGCCTGCGACAGCAAGGAACTCTTCAGCATCGTCAAGGAGTTCTCCAACCCCAGCACCGGCAACAACGACATCACCCCATCACAAGATCTCTGCGACTCCCTCGCTTCGTTCTTCCACCGCAAGATTGCCGACATCCACAACAGCTTCGGCGCACCATCCTCGCACCCAACCATCGAACCAACGCACCCCACCGCCACCCTCCGCACCTGGACCGCAGTGACCACCGAATACACAGCCCGCACGATGAACACCATCCACTCCGGATCTCCGACTGACCCCTGCCCCCACCACGTCTTCAACAAGGCCGACTCCACCATCGCACCCCAACTCCGAGACATCATCAACACCTCCTTCGACACCGCCACCTTCCCGGACAGCTGGAAGCATGCCGAGCTCAGCGCCCTACTGAAGAAACCAACAGCGGACCCCACCGACCTCAAAAACTTCCGCCCCATCTCGCTCCTCCCTTTTCCTGCCAAAGTCATCGAGAAGATCGCCAACAGACAGCTTGCCGCCTTGCTTGAGACTAATGGATCCCTCGACCACTCGCAGTCCGGTTTCAGAGCCAACCACAGCACCGAGACCGCCCTCATCGCAGCCACCGACGACATCCGAGCCCTTCTCGACAACGGGAAACAGCGGCACTCATCCTCCTGGACCTCTCCGCGGCGTTCGACACTGTCTGCCACCGCACCCTAGTCCAACGCCTCAGCAACACCGGCATCCAAGAGAAGGCATTGAAGTGGATCATCTCGTTCCTCGCTGGAAGAACACAGAGAGTCCGCCTCCCCCCGTTTCGTTCCGAGGCCGGCGAAGTTGTCTGCGGCGTCCCGCAAGGATCATCACTCAGCCCCACCCTCTTCAACGTCTACATGAGACCTCTTGCAACCATCGCACGCCAACACAACCTCAACATCATCTCCTATGCCGACGACACCCAGCTGATCCTCTCCCTCACCAGAGACCCCGACACCGGCAGAACCAGCCTCCGCGAAGGGATGAAAGATGTCGCCGAGTGGATGAAGAACAGCCGCTTGAAACTGAACTCATACAAGACGGAAGTCCTCATACTTGGACCATCACCCTCCGCCTGGGACGACTCCTGGTGGCCCCCAGCCCTGGGCACCGCCCCCAAGCCGACAGACCACGCACGCAACCTGGGCTTCATCCTGGACTCCTCCCTCTCGATGACCTGAAAAGTCAACGCCGTCTCCTCCTCATGCTTTCACACCCTCCGCATGCTCCGCAAGATCTTCTGATGGATCCCGATCGAAACCAGGAAGACGGTCACCCAGGCCCTCGTCACCAGCCGGCTGGACTACGGAAACATGCCGCAACCACAGCCAAGCTACAGAAAAGACTACAACGCATCCAGAACGCCTCCGCCCGACTCATCCTGGACATCCCTCGACGCAGCCACATCTCCGGCCACCTGAGGTAACCTGCACTGGCTCCCCGTCAACAAGAGGATCACGTTCAGGCTCCTCACCCACGCACACAAGTCTCTCCACAACCTGGGCCCCAAGTACCTCAACGACCGCCTGACCTTCCACACGCCCACCCGCCACTACGGTCCGCTAGCCTCGCCCTCGCCGCCGTACCACGCATCCGAAGAGCCACCGCCGGAGGCAGATCCTTCTCCTACCTGGCGGCCAAGACATGGAACTCCCTCCCCATCCACCTTCGGCTGACCCAGGACCACCTCACCTTCAGGAGACAACTCAAGACCTGGCTGTTCGAGCAGTAGCGGCCCCCTTCCCCCAAGCGCCTTGAGACCCTTCCGGGTGAGTAGCGGCTATACAAATGTTATGATTGATTGATTGATTGTTTGATACATTTATAGAATTTTTATAGGTAATAAATAAAGGCACAACCCAACTCAACTTTAATGTAGTGAAGATTTTAAAAGTCATATTTATTACATAGAATCTGAATGTGTTGGGTTGAGTAGCTGATGGAAGGCACAATGCTTGATTTGGATAAAGGAGATAGAAAAGACTTCGGAAAGGTGCTTACTGGATACAATTGAGACCAGGTCTAGTGGTGCTACATTGCATTGGTCATGCATGGTTGAATGGTGAAGGTGTAGGGATAGTTTGCACAAACACAAAAGAAGACCATGTGAAAAGCCAAAAATTGAGAAAATTATCAGGGGGTGGAGTGGACTGTACCAGGAAAGAGGAAATGACAGAAATAGAATAGAATGTAAAGGTCAAGCTAAGACTACCATCAAGTGTGTTTGTAGGAGGTGAGGAAAGGAGAGATTTAAGATCAGAAGTAGGTTACATGAATGCAATAACCTGAAATTGATGCAATTACAGGACAATTATTAGCTGCTTTGACCTTTGAGGGTGATACAGTAGACCACCTCTGCCTCTCTTGCAAGAGCGGCCTTGAGAATGAATGAAGCAAGAGCGTTTAATGCTGCACACCTCACCATGTCATTCTGGCAGATCCAGATTTGGGTTGTACAGAGGAATTGGAGGTCAAGAAAGAGAAACGTGTTGAGAATAAGGACGTATTCAAAACACACCGATCAATATAAAGGCCCCGAGAAAAGGAGTGGCTGGGAATATTAGTGCAACAGATATAAATATGCTCTTGTGGTACTACAACCCTACGGTTTGTGCTTGTGAGCAATGACTGATATGCTCTGGATGGTGCAGGCAGGTGATCAACAGCAAGAATACAGGAACTAACAGGATTTACAAGCTGACCGGAAATTGATGTAGCCAGGAAAATATTGAAATTGACCTGCTGGTAGAATGACTGTCTCAAGCCCTGCTAAGAAGTGACAGGAGCAGAGAAGCCACCATGACAAACATGGAGAGCACAATCTCCCATAAAGCACCCTAGTAGGGAAGATGGCATTATATGCTATAGGAATAGACAGTTAGTAGACGGGGCCTAGCCCAACCTTTCATAGGCTGAGATGGGAAAAGATTCTCTGATTTATTGCTGGGGGTGCGATGAGACAAGTCTGGTCTGCATGCATTCCGGCTCTGGGATGTAGCCTTAGGCTCCACACGTACCAGGAAAAAGGTGCAGGCTGGATCAGGAGAGTTGGTTTCTGGACTGAAGAATTTTCAGACCTTCATTCTGCAGGGTCCAGCATGGAACAGAGTCCCTCCCCAATGTAGCAAACAGTCACCAAATCCTCTGGGTGTGGCTGGAGTCAGAGCATTGGGATGTAGCTGCACACCGCACCCTTGCTAGTAGCTATTGGCTGCTCAGTGTCAGAGGCATTGTTCATTCTAAGAGGTGGGAAAGGGTTTGGTTTTTTAAGTCTATGCCCCTGTATTTGGCATGACATTGAAACAAAGGTGAATAGCATCAATGGGAAAGCAAAGGCAATCGGAAAAAAGAAAATACTTTCTTTTTGCGAGATTCAGATCTGGTTGGACAAGCTGTACTTCTTCTATGAGTGCAACGATGGGATCTGCTCTTGCAAGAGAGCTGCCTCGGTGTCAACAGGCTGTAAGACCACAGAGGGATTTGATGTTAATCAATGACCAGATACTCCATTTTCCATTTTGAACAGACAGTCTTACATTTGGTGTTACATTAGACATGAAGCTAGCATTTAAATATGTTTTTCCAATAACATTGTAACAGTTGCATATTGAAGAGATGCATTCCAATAACATTGTAACAACTGATTATTGAAGAGATGAAATAACCAGGTTGGTCGTCAGAATAGCATTTATCAATAATTGAAGCCTAGGTCCCTCTAAATCAGTATCTTTTTTGTTAGGTTGGAACCACGAAGAAAAGAAGGATCCGGACCAAATGAAGTCTGGTGAGTAACTTTGCTTCAGATTTCATTTTTATGAGAAAGGCAACCATGTCTGTTTCCAGTGGCATAACAACATGTAAGGGGCTCAACAACAAGATATGCTGGCTCCCACCACCACACCTATCTCCACTGCAAGACGTCCACATTAGCACACGTGTTGGTGGAATGCACGTCGCAGAAACAAAATTGTTGGATACAAGGGGGCAAGGGGAACCATCAATTGGTCACAGGGGAGGTGGAGACAAAGGTCTTCTGTGTGCTATGGGCTCAGCAGACCCAATTATACAAAAAAAACAAAGAGTGTGAAAGTGAGGAATAGTGGAGGAAAGTGGAAAGATCAAGAAAATCAAAATACTCCCTGAAAGAAACAAATATCACAATTGTGAAAGATTCATCTAGACCAGAAACAAATGCTTCCACTAAGATGTGCCTGTCGCCACTGGAATACAGTATCAACATTTCATACACAGAAAGAACTGTAAAGGGCAAAAAGAAAACCGTATTCTTAATACATTTATTGTCCAAGCTTCAATCGGCCAGCAGGTGTTTCACAATACAAAATGCTTTATCAGGGCCTACTTAACAATCCCAGTAGTACAGTAAATCACTCAATTCCCATTTTCCAAGAAGGTTTCTCTGACAGCAGTGATGTACTCAATTTTCAAATTAAAGGCAGTTCTAGTATAAAGAGAAGAGTAAATGGCATAAGGCCATTCCATGATCAGTGTATTCACCGATCAGTGTATCAGCAAAAAGTGATTGAGATCAAGAAAAACAACATAGTCCATAAAAAAAGAAAATTAGGCCCACTATGCAAAAAGTAGCACCTCATATTCCATATATTTGTTTGATGAAGTTGCTTTTCAGATCCACAGCACTATTTTGAGTGCACAGATCTGACATATGAACTACAGATTTCTTTAAACAAGAATAAGCTAACACTTCAGGTACTGCATAGGGTAAGCCCTACATTCCGAGACACTAGGGCATGAAAGGAAACCATCCACACTTGGGGGCATATTATTAGGGGGTTTATCTCCGCTTTTTTGGCTTTAAAACCCAAGAAGCGGAGATAAAATTATCTCCCTATTACCTAGCTGTCGCTAACACCAGTTAGTGACAGCTAGTAGGAGATAGCGACCATCTTGGGCCCCACTTTGCATGTCAGTGAAATTTATCACTAATTTAATGCAAAGTGGGCGTGCCAAGATGTTAGCGACTGGAAACAGTCGCTAACATCGCTATCTCCTATTATCAACTTTTGTAAACCTCTACATAAGACCGAACCTCACTCGATTCACACTTGAGGTAATCTCCAGAGTCTGCCACACTTGGATAAAATGTGTGACTCTATAAATAATTCTACAGGCACAGGGTAATGCATTTGCAAGCACAGTGCATGCTTAGTAGGCTATCCACTGAGAAACATTAACTCCTAGAAGTGTGTGGCTCTGACCGACTCATGATCACATTCAGCTTTTTCACTGAACCAATCAATCAATCAATCAATCAGTCAATCAATAATTCAAGCATTTGTATAGCGCGCTACTCACCCAGAGGGTCTCAAGGCGCTTGGGGGGGGGGGGGCTACGGCTCGAACAGCCAGGTCTTGAGTTGCTTCCTGAAGGAGAGGTGGTGTTGGGTTAGGCGGAGGTGGATAGGGAGGGAGTTCCACGTTTTGGCAGCCAGGTAGGAGAAGGATCTTCCTCCCGTTGTGGCTCTTCGGATGCGGGGAACGGCGGCGAGGGCGTGGCTGGTCGATCGCAGCTGGCGTGTGGGAGTGTAGAAGGTGAGGCGGTCGTTGAGGTATCTGGGTCCTTGTTGTGGAGAGCTTTGTGTGCGTGGGTGAGGAGTCGGAACGTGATTCTCTTGCTGACTGGGAGCCAGTGCAGGTCTCTCAGTGTCCGTAGATGTGGCTGGGTCGGGGGATGTCCAGGATGAGTCGTGCTGAGGCGTTCTGAATGCGCTGGAGCCTTTTCTGAAGTTTGGCTGTGGTTCCGGCACAGAGGGCGTTACCGTAGTCTAGTCGGCTGGTGACGAGCGCCTGGGTGACCGTCTTCCTGGTTTCCGTGGGGATCCACCGGAAGATCTTCCGTAGCATGCGTAGGATGTTGAAGCATGACGAGGAGACGGCGTTGACTTGTCTGGTCATCGAGAGGGAGGAGTCCAGGATGAAGCCCAGGTTGCGCGCGTAGTCCGTCGGTTTGGGTGCGCTGCCTAGGGCAGGTGGCCACCAGGAGTTGTCCCAGGCGGAGGGTGATGATCCCAGGATGAGGACTTCCGTCTTATCTGAGTTCAGTTTCAGGCGGCTGTTCTTCATCTGCTACGTCTTACATCCCTTCGTGTAGGTTGGTTCTGGCGGTGGCGGGGTCGTTGGTGAGGGAGAGGATCAGCTGGGTGTCGTCGGCGTAGGAGATGATGTTGAGGTTGTGTTGGCGTGCGATGGCCGCGAGGGGGCTCATGTAGATGTTGAACAGCGTGGGGCTGAGCGATGATCCTTGTGGTACGCTGCAGATGACTTCGGTGGCCTCTGATCTGAACGGGGGGAGGCGGACTCTCTGTGTTCTTCCGGCGAGGAAGGAGATGATCCACTCCAGAGCCTTCTCTTGGATTCCGACGTTGCTGACGCGCTGCACTAGGGTGCGGTGGCAGACAGTGTCGAACGCTGCGGAGAGGTCCAGGAGGATGAGGGCCGCTGTTTCCCCGTTGTCGAGCAGGGCTCGGATGTCGTCGGTGGCTGCGATGAGGGCGGTCTCGGTGCTGTGGTTGGCTCTGAAACCGGACTGCGATTGGTCGAGGGATCTATTCGTCTCGAGGAAGGCGGCCAGCTGTCTGTTGACGGTCTTCTCGATGACTTTGGCAGGAAAAGGAAGAAGCGAGATGGGGCGGTAGTTTTTAAGTTCGGTGGGATCTGCTGAAGGTTTCTTCAGTAGGGCGCTGAGTTTGGCGTGCTTCCAGCTCTCTGGGAAGGTGGCGGTGTCGAAGGAGGCATTGATGATGTCTCGGAGATGGGGTGCGATGATGGAGTTGGCCTTGTTGAAGACGTGATGCGGGCAGGGGTCGGTTGGTGATCCGGAGTGGATGGAGTTCATCATGCGGATGGTGTCTTCGGTGTTGATCGGGGTCCAGGCGCGGAGGGTGGTGGTGGGGGGCGTTGGTGCGGTCGTGGGGTGCGTCGGCTGTGTGCTGAAACTGTTGTGTATATCTGCGATCTTGTTGTGGCAGAACGCGGCGAGCGAGTTGCAGAGGTCTTGTGATGGGGTGATGTTGTTGTTTCCGGCGCTAGGGTTCGAGAGCTCTTTGACGATGTTGAAGAGTTCCTTGGTGTTGTGGGCGTTGTTGTCTAGTCGTTCCTTAAATGCGGTTTTCTTGGTGGTGTGGATAAGCTGGTGGTGTTTTCGGGTGGCTTGCTTGAGGGTGGTCATGTTGTCTGTTGTTGGGTCTCTGCGCCAGGCTTTCTCGAAGGCACGGCAGTTCTTCTTGGAGCTCTTGAGTTCGTCGGTGAACCAGGATGCTTTCTTGTTGCCAGGTCTGACGGGGGGGTCTTCAGTGGAGCGAGGTCATCTGCGCAGTTGGTGATCCATCTAGTGAGGTTGTTGGCGGCTTGGTTGGGGTTCGCTGAGCTGGCGGGAGGGTTCTAGCTCAGGGATGTGGCTAGCTGGTCGGTGGTGATCTTGTTCCAGCTTCTGCGGGGAACCTGTTGCGGGTGGTGGTGGAGCGTGGTCCTTCTGAAGCTAAAGTGGACACAGCTGTGGTCTGTCCAGTGGAGTCCAGTGGCATGGCTGAAGGAGATGTCCTTGCTGGAGGAGAAGACGGGGTCAAGCGTGTGGCCGGCGTAGTGGGTGGGGGTGGTCACCAGTTGCTTGAGTCCGAGGTTGGCGAGGTTGTCCAGCAGGGTGGTGGTGTTGCTGTCGTTGTTGTTCTCTAGGTGGAAGTTGAGGTCCCCTAGGAGGATGTAGTCAGCGGAGGGGAGGGCGTGCAGGCTGATGAAGTTGGCGATGTCTTCGCTGAATTGTGTGCGCGGTCTATTTCAAGTGGAAGGCGTCTCCTATTACTGCAGAGGGCAGCAATCATCCCTTGTCTATCACCAATGCAACTGAGAATGGGTTTTAACTTTGTTTTTCTTGAGGGCTGGTCTTTAGCTCCAATGAACATCCTGGGAATCAAGACCCACTTGACCACAAGCAACAGAACTTAAGCACAGACACTTCACTGCAGTGGTGCTTTCAACACTCAAGCACCATGAAATCATTGGATGGGGAACAGCAAGTCAAATCCTCTGAGTGTGTAGGCAAGGGACACATCCAGGTCAGCTCTGCTCACCAGGGACGTAGAAGGGACTTGCAGTTGTGACTTGAGATGGGAAAGAAGCATTCATCACATCAAAACTAAACCAAACCAATTCCTTGATGAAAGGGTCAGTCAGATCACAAGGGGAGCAGAGCAGGAACAGTTCCCTCAACAGACAGGTCCATGAAGCACCAGTGTGTCTCTACCATATAGTGTAGTTGCTTTCCAGTGTACTAGCAAAGTAAGTATGGGACTCACAACACTCCCTCTTTTGGAGATAGATATGCATATCCCTTTCCGGTCTAGGTCGTTTTGCTCCCCAGATAAAGCTCTACCAATTTCAGTAATTTATGGATTATCCCTGTAGGTGCCTGGAGTTGCAAAGCCTGAAGTGTGTAGAGTATTCTTGGTAGTGATGTCATTTTAAAGGCAGCAATACATCCCAACTGATAGCTTTGTAAGTCTCTAATGCCATTCTTTAAGAGGTCAAGATAGATTTACGCTGCGGTTTTGTCGATTGTTGGGCAAATTTGATCTCCCAAATACTGGATCCTCTGCTGTGTCTAGGCAAAGGGAAATACTGTAGGTCCTCCCTTACCGTACTCTGTGTATTGAGACGGAGGATCTGGGTTTTCAAGCAATTTGATGGTATTTTATTGTGAAAAGTGGTGAAAATATGAGAGAAAGCTTTAAAATCCAGTACTTGTCATCCTTGAAATGCATACTGAGCACAACGATTACAGAATGAAAACAGGTCAATGTTCCTGTGTTTGTGTTCTTTCATTGACATGCATTTCTGATTTTTATAGCATTCTGGTTGGCCCGGTGTTATGGATGGGGCGGGCCTATTTGATGGAAACAATGCACATTTTAAGAACACTTCAAAGATCCCTCCTCTGGTTGGATCTGGAGGTTTAATCTCAAGAGTCTTGAGTGTCTGGAGCCTTTGACTTGCTATCTATAGTGTTTTTACAGTAGTTGCCCTGTAACAGACTAGCACACATACCAGGAGGGAAAGAGCAGAGTCAACATCACTCATGAGTGGCAGATGGTGGTTGCAGGGTGGAAAGAGAGTGTGTAGTCCACAGTCTCAGGGCTGACCCTTTTGTCGAAGTAAACTCACATTTACCTTCTCCCATTCTTTTATTTACATGCCTTTCTCTTCTTTTACTTTATACAATAGGAGACCCAGAGGATGGAAATAAACCAGAGGATCCAGAAGATGACGACAATGAAGGAAATGAGGCTGGAAGTACTAGAGAAAAAAGACAAACCAGCAATGGTGTAGAAACAAATGAAAAACCTGGAGGAGGGAGTGGAAAGGAACATATGGGTAGAAAAGGGAAGGGGTGTGGCAAAGGGAAAGGTGGAGGGAAAGGCACAGGGGATGGTAAAGAACATTATGGAGGGGGTAATGAAGCAAATGAAAAAGACAAACCCATGCCAGAACCCGAAAAGGAATATGAAGTAACAAGGAAAAAACGACAGGCCCCTGAAGATGAGGAAAAGAAATATGAAGGGCAGGTTGATGAAGAATCAGGGAAAGGAAAAGGAGGAGGGAAAGGAAAAAAAGACAAGGAAAAAGGAGGAAAAGGAAAGGGGAAAGGTAAAGGTGGTGAGAAAGGAAAAGGTAAAGAGAAAGGGGGTGGGAAAGGAAAAGGAAAAGAGAAGTCTAAAGAAGAAAAGGGAGGGAAAAATAAGGAATGAGGACATGGACATGCAGAACAGAGAGGGGGTGGAGGCCATGACATGGAGGAGAGGAACAAGGGGACATAACTGAAGGAAAATTAGTGTATTTCTGTAATAATCCTGGGATTGGGATTTTAAAAACACTCCTATTTATGATGGCTTTGGGAAAGAAAAAACCTTCTCTTCTTTGTCAAACTTAGGATTAGAATAAAAAGCATCAACAACTGCATCTCTGTGTGCATTCTTGTGGTGGGTGATTTGTGGGAGATTAAGGAAGGGATCACGGCTCCGCACCGCCATCTTGTTATAGGAATAGCTAAACATAAAATATAACAAACTGCAGACACTGAAAGAGTCAAGGTCTGCAGAGAGTCCTGACTGATCACTTTTCACCTCTCCCTCTTTGCCTTTCAATATTTCATTTTTTCACTAATGCACTGAAAGACACTTCACATAGTTCACCATATGCTTTTGAAGGGATTCTAAAACTCCTTAAGTTCTTCTGTAGACCAATGTTGGCAGACAAAGTGCCATCAACTGGCACATCAAAATACTTCACCATTGCTAGAGCCCATAAAGGTTGGGCAGCCACAACTCTGCAGGCTCACCACCCATGCCAATAGAGGCACATTTAATTATTTACAATTTGCCAGGAGGAATGGTGCAACAATGGTGGATAACCACAAAATATTCTTCTCTCCTAATTACAGGCATGGTCCAAGCCAAGAGGCAGTCCTTCCTGGAAGTGAAACAAAAACTCAGATAGTTGGGCATAAAATACACACTCATGTTTCCTACAAACCTAAAAACATTTGAAGACGGCAGCGCATTTTTTTCATGGATCCCAATGAAGCGTGGGGATGGATTACAAAATGGGCAGCAGGCAGCGGTAAAACTATCGAAGGACTTGTCCTGAAATGAGGAAGGAGAAATAGGAACTGAGTAAAATTGTCTGAAGTCACCTAACCAATGAAGTCCCAAAGAGCAGCAGCAAATGAGGGTGCAGGCTGATGGGAGGTCACCAGTGAAAGACTCACACACTCACTCAGAAACCCTGAACACAGGCTTCAAAGTAGATCAAGCTGAAAATAGTGATCACCAAGCAGCAGTATCAACCAAGTAATTATAGCAGAATGATCCAACCAAGCAGAACTATTGAATGTAGGAAGGACTATAATGCCGCATTATGTATAATATCATTCAGTAAAGTGAAACCTGAAACACACGAGAGTCCTTCAACCTTCAAGCAACATTTATGAATTGTTGAGACCAAAAAAAATGTATAAGGGGCAAACACACAGCATTCAACACATGGGTGACCATACTCAAAGTTGTGTATGCAGGCAGCATAATAAACCATGGCACACCTCTCACCTCAACCATCCATCATGCTGTAGGAAAAGGCACATAGGCTGGGGGGTGGTGATATGTGAAAGATCAGTTGAGAGAATTGATATTGAGTCCCTTAAAAATGACAGTATGGGTTGCTGGAACTAAGGTGACGTTTGTATCCTTAGGCCACATTTGGTCAGACAGACTGTTGAGCCATGAGATGGATGAAAAGTTGATGAAAGTTGATCTCTGGTGGCAGCAAAGCATAGCATTACATCAACCCACACACGTAAGTCGATGATGGGAAGTGCTACCTCTGCTGACATGGAACATGATGGACCTGGGTGACTTAACTGAGCGATACAGAATCCATGCATTCGTTAAGAGAAAGAGATGCCAACTTTACTTTCCTACAGGAAATACGCCTTAGTAAAGCGGAGAGAGAGAGACTCCAAACTAAATATAGAGGGGACTATTATATGATGCTTACACAATCACATTAATATGGGGTAATCGGAGAAGCCCCAGTGACAACAGTGGAAGATGGTTTTTAATAATTGAAGGCAAATTGCAAGGAGAATTGTTACAAATAGCCCTGGCAGCGTCACAGATCATTCACACTCAACTCATCCCAACAGTCTGGGTGAGTGATATTAATTGTGTGCTGGATGTAGATTGGGATAGATCATTCCCACCACTTTCTAAAACTCCAGCTAATCAAATGTCAAAACTATTCACGAATTGGCTTCTTAGCTATGGGGTGGTTGATGTATGATGTAACTGAATGCAAAAGGCCCTACATTCCTGAAAAGATATGGTCATATGCAACTCCAAATACAGAGTGAGATGCTGGCCACAGAATGGTTTAGGCAAAACACCTACAGATTTCAACCATCTTCTCTTGACTATACAATGGACAGACACACAACTTGCCTATTGAGGTGGTGCCTGCAGCCTTACCAGATACACCCTACAGGGAAGCTTCTAAAATGTGATGAAAAAGCATTTCAACGATAATGCAGCTAGAGCAGCCAGCCCATTGATAGACTGAGAGTTGTTTAAGGCCACTGTGAGTGGTACATGCATGATACATGGTGTAAAGGCTGTGCTAGAAAAAGAAGGTACTAAATTAAAAAACAAAATGCAGTTGATTGCTTTATTTGGGTCATACATCATAAAAGTCACAACTACAAGTCAAAAGTGCAGTGTATAAGCCCAATTAAGGATACAGTTAATAATGAGACACAACGTTTAAAATACAATGTGGGCTCACGTGAGTGACAACATGACAAATGACTTAAACTCTTTCAAAACCATAAGTTAAAAGAATAATTTGAATAATCGTACATTAAATGAGAAAATATTCTCAACGTTAAAAATGGCACGTTGGATTTAGATAATTACTGACATGTAGGTACTATGCATAATGCAAGGAACAATTCCCAGTTCGACAAGATTGTACAACAAAGAATTAATCTAAGCCAGTAAGGGGTGAGAGTGAGATAACTTCGAGCTGAATTGGCCAAAATGCAGTAAAGACTGTAAAAGCATGAGCTCAAAAAACATGCAATCAAGAAAATACAGGCTTAGACTACACAATTGTAAAAAATGTCTAGCCAAAGAGTAAAAGTGGTCATCTGATTGGTCAGGACAGACGGAACACATGTCCCTATCACAGCAGTATGAAAACCGAAAGGCACCTTAGCATCCACACAAGCAACTAGCAGACATTAACATAGTCCACCAAGATTATTCTAGAATATTATGTAGTCAGATCAATGAGCATGTAGCTGATAAAGGGGTCACGTGGGGCATGCACTTCTTGAAACTGACCCTGAAGACAGGGCTCTCTTAGAGCACCCCTTTTGAGAGATGAGATTAAAACCACCACAAAAAACCCGACGTAGGAGAATACACTGGAAAGCGAGTGCCTCCTGTGGAATTTGATGCAATTTACCAAGGCTTCCGGGTACCATGCCTGGGAAACAACTTTTACAATGCAGTCATTACATCACACTACCTTTACATTGCAGTCATTACATCGCAACATCCTTTTCATCACATGTCATTACAACGCAGCCATTACATTGTATGTCACTACAACGCACGTCATCACAATGCATGTCACTACAACACAGGCATTACATCGCAAGTCAATACAACGCATACCATTACATTATCCAACACGGTTGCACTCACTGGAGTTAGAATAGTACATTTTACTCCTACACTACCCAACACTTACCCTCCTGTTGCACTCATTGGAGTTAGAATAGTAATTATTACCCTTATACTATCCAACACTTACCTTAAATGCAATGTAATGGTATGCATTATAAAGGTATAATGCGATGTAATGGAATGCGTTATAAAGTTAGTTTCTCAAAATGCGATGTAATGGCATGTTATATAAAAGAATGCGTTGTAAAGGATGTTGCGATGTAAAAACTACATTGTAAAGGCATGCATTGTAAATGTATGTGTTGTGATGTCATACATTCACATGGCCTGCTAGGAACGTCCCAAGCAGTCAAAGAGGAACAATCGCTCCCTCCCACTTCTAAAGAGTAATTATACCTATGCTTCTGACACACAAGTGCCCAATGGAGATGACCTCTTGTTGTCCACTATCCATGTTAAACTTAGACTATTACCTACTAAGGAAAACCCTAGTACTATTAAAACTCCACATGCTACCTGAGCTCTATGGATACACCAATGGGAGCTCGCTGCATGCAGATGATATTACTTTATCTGAAAAAATGCCCATATCGACTTAAATCCACTTCTTACCCAATTAGAATGAGTTTGGAGAGTTGTGGGGCCTACAAATCAATACAAGCACATTGTGCCTGTTCTCTATAAAACCACAAACCTCCCCGGAAGACATGCTGTTTCCTGGGCTACCTCTGAAGGGGGTACAATGATCCTTCTGATGTCTGGATCCACATATTTTATGAAAATGCGCACACCATAGTGGGAAATCGAAGCAGAACACCAACATCCACAAATGAATCCATTCAGCTGTGCAAAAAGTTATCATAATCCACAATGGGGACAGGCACTTTGAATTCCGAATTATATACCTCTTTGCAAAATCACCAATGAGAATCCATAATCAGATATTTAAAAGACTGACTGTGATGCTCTTGTACATATCAAGTTTAAGGGGCAGAAACGAAGTTGCCTTACGCAAGCGGGAATGGCCTATTCCGGAAGGAGGACTTGGAGTCACAGACTACAAAAGCTACTGGATAGATGCAAACCTACAGTGGGTGGCCAGATGGTTCATGTAGGAAAGCGCCCTTTGGAATGGTCCCCCCACACTTTTTCCCCAATGCTGATGGTTATTATTCCAGAAGCACACTGGAGCCTGCTATCCAGGCCCCAGTGCCAGTGCTCTCTCCCTAAATCTGTTGTATTTGAATTGATAACCCAAATCTGCAAGGACCTTAACCCCCTCATAAGTCCCTGGTAAGTGCTACCAGTGGTACCAAGGGCATGGGAGTTAAAGGGGTCACTAGGGTATGAAGCTCTGATTGTGCCACCCTGAGTGACCCAAGTAAACAGATGAAAGCATTCCTGCCCTTGCAGGCTGCATGAGCAGCGCAAACTGCTCAAACTCGACTTTGCCCTCACCCCTATGGAAGGCCTCCTTAGCCCAGGAGGCAGGGTGCATTGTATTAAAGATGTGGACATATAAGTGCAAGGATATATTCCCTTTAGTAGCATCTTTCCATTAAGGGCTCCTATAAGTGTTCAGGCGGCCATGGGCTGACATGGGCTGGCACCCAAGGTTGCCAGCTCCAATATGGTCCCACTGAAAAGTGTAATTTTTCAAATAAAACAACTTCTCTCATCAAATCTGGATTTTTCCTGAAAGTCAGATTTACTGTGACATGCACCGAGGTGGCTAGCTTAGAGTTTGCTCACATAGTTGCCCCTGCCTTTCCTGTGCCCTGGCTAACAGTCTGCAACTGCTGGCACCAAGAGAGTAATCTGACCCCCTGCTAGGCGTTGTGAACACTCCCAGGAGTCATAAACAAAGGCCTGCCTGGGAAGGAGGTAACACCTCCCTCCCTGATGGGACTATGAAGTGGCACATCAAGCAGTGAGCTTCACTGCTTCCACTACCTCTGATATGCAAACAGACTGCTTTCCAAAGGAGGAAATAGCCAACCTCCCTGTCCCCTGGCACATTTGCTCCTGGTCAGGTAGGAACATTAAGTAGTCATGAGGGGCGCCTGGTCCATACAGCCAAGGAAGGTTTTCTGCCAAGCGGAAGAGTAGAGAGTTCTATGTAGAAAAGGTGGCACACCCCCCCGAATGTGGTCACCTCAGGGGGTGGATTAGCTGCTGGGGCTAGTAGCCCACTGGATACTTGCACCCACACTCCTCACACACCAAAACTAGGTTTTAAGGGACACCAGAACCTCAGATCAAAGACCAACACAGTGTAAGCAAATTGACAGCTCAGGCTTTGCACCAGGGACAGCCAGGACAACTGTACATCTGGGCCCTGCGAGCCAAGTAAATGCCATGGTCTGGTCCTAGGACCGGCATCATCTTACTCTCCTAGTGCTTTCCACTGGACTCGACCTGCACGTGACTGATTCTCACTAATGTTTTTCTTTATTGACTGCAGCATTAAAGTTTTGCAGCAGTGAAATACACTGATTTATTTTTCCTTTTAAAATATGTAATCTAGTTATACTTATCCATTTTGTTTGTGTTGGTGTCTAATATTTATATAAAAATCAGCGTTATTTTAATAAATTGGTATTGGATTTCTTTCAAGTTGTGTCAATTACTTATCGTCCATGTTGATACGCTAAAATGCTTAATACGTGTTCCTCTATTAAAGCCTGACTACTCTGTGGCACACTACCAGGACTGATCTAGGGATTAATGAGTGTAAATGCAAATGACCTATTTGTGGTACTGTGAGAGTATTGCACAATGAAGCCTAACCAATATCACTACACAATCCATAGGCTGAAAAAACACATTTTGTGTGATGTTCTGAATTACTGTGGGACACTGATGCCTATTACTCCAGGCCCACATGACAAACCCCAGAGTCATTTGGCCAGACACTACTGGAAAAGATACCATACTCATAGCCAAATGGTCAAGGCACACTCTCCAGTACGCCCCTTGTGATTCCATCCCAAACAACATAAGATATACATGTTAACTAGTATAGTGATCTGGCTGAGTGCTGCCATAACTAGACTAGGCCACCTATTCTTAAACCACACCTATTCTTAAAACACACAGTAGAGACTTTTGACGAAATGTAACTTTATAATAATCTGCCAGTGGGCACGTTTTTAACTTATGGAGCCCTGTCCTGACAAATTAACCTAGCATTGAACAGCAGGGACACAGATCCTAGAACCCACACAATACTACAGCTATATTAACTCATGGGCAGTGCAAAAAGACAGTTTCAGCACTCACAGTATCGTAGTACATCTAAAAACAGTTCTTCCAACATAATGGTGTATCACATGTAAAAGAGGTGGAGGTTTGTTATACTACCGTACTCCTCCTCATGAAGAAAACAACCAACCTTCTCAGGGGTCCCACTGATACTTGATCCTTTTAAACCAACAAAGAAGAAATTGGCACAAAAGTTGATATATAAAAGAGCATCTTTATTAACCTCAAACGAGTGAGACTACGTCACACAGAAGCCTTAGAAACTGAATGAGGCAGTCTGAGGAGTACAGAAAACAGAGGCCTTATATATGCTTAGGGTTACATACTCAGCTTAAGACCAAGGGGCAGTCCTGGCTCATGTAAGCATGCAAAATGACTAAGATGGGCATACAAGATCTGCTTGCTCAACAAAGTGGGAGGAGAGTTACTTCTCCATACAGCAGCAAAAATAGCCTGACAGTTATACTAGAGAAGCAGGTGCATTCTACTAGCTAGGCCCTTCTGGGCATGTGCGAAGGTGGAAGATGCTAAATATAGTTAGTTTCTAGGCAGATTACAAGAGCAGTCAACACTGAGGGAGGACAGAGCACATGGCGTGCACGTGGCAGCACATGGCAAACAAAATGGCTGCCAGAAATACAAAATGGCTTTCAGCCAATGCTACCAAATCCGTCCAATATTTAACACTCACACATACCTAGTTCACAGAAAAGGTACGTAGTCCCATTTTCCCTTAATCTCACTGGAATAAGTGATCTCATCCCAGAGGAACAAAATACCAAGATTTCTGTTGGAAAAGCCTCACCCACATTAGTGTGGCATGCTTCATCATCAGTTAGACTGTCACACCCATGTAGGATAACACCATCATAGTTGTCTCAACCTCTGGAGGAAGGAGATCAGATTTGGCCTTGGCTCGGGTTCCACGTATCAAAAAGGCTCGGCTAGGCGGCCGGTCTTTTAGCTTTCTCGCTCCTAAGCTTTGGAACTCATTGCCGTTGTCTCTGCGGAGCACCTCTAATTTGCTTATTTTCAGGAAAAACTTGAAAACTTGGCTATTTGCCGGATAATTCTCCCCTCTGTGGCCCCTTTTTTTGTTACTGTTATGTTTTCTGCCCCCCTTTTGGTTTGGAGCTCAAAGCGCCGGGACACTCCTTTGGAGTAGCCGTTGCGCTATATAAGCCCTAATTTAACATAACATAACATAACTTAAGTGTGTCTAGCTATGCAAGTAATCCTTTCTAAAGTTTAAAACTACCTCTGTGTATACCCTCGGAATTTCCTTCACTTGAAGAGTTCGCAGGGTAGGTTTAAAACAGAACAAACTTACAGATGAGTACTGAGACATTATGTCTCAATCATCCTCTATTTTCAAGATATGTTTTAGCCTTTTTTACAGTCCAGATTGGCCTTTGTCAGGGCAACACTGGTCTGTTTTACCTACTCTTGTATACATACAAGTGAGAATATATATTACCTTAACACCTGTAAATCAGCAAATATGACATCTGGAAAGCTTATGCTCGTTAAACTTCATTCCCTTGTCCTTCATATGACACTCGCTCGGTTGCTTGCTCTTCAAAATCTTTCATGAATGATGAAAAATCCCTTGATGAATGTTGAAAAAATCATTTTGCACAGGTGAAACCCCACAACACAGAATACACATGAAGTAAACCTGATCATGTACTACTAGTGTTTTCACTTACCCTATCCTTAAGGGGATCAAGACCATTGGTCTTGCTCCAGGTGGACCACTCCTGCAGTCCCACACTTAAAAACAGTCACAGACATATATTGAAAGAAATTGCACATAGGATGTTAATGAGCTGGCCAAGACATGTCTTAGTACATTGTGTGTCACTCGGTTGTCTAGCTAAATCCTTGTTTTAATATCTTAAAGACCAGTTTTTATCAAAGGAGGATAATCTCAGGTAAAAAGCTGTAGTCCACTTCACTAACAGGAGTTAATAGTGTTGTAGGTCTATCATTGTGTTAGGGTAAAGTAATGCTCTTGGGACAAGTTACTGGTACCTTCTTCCAGCCATAAGCAGCATATTGTTTGAAACCCCTCCATCTGGCCCACAATCATTGGTAGCCATGGGTTCGTTTGTTTGATTACTACTGCTGTATATTATTAAAGATATCCCACACAATTCATACAGCCCTTGGTATTCGACCAAATTGTATGACCTTGTTGAAGTTACACAGATGATGTTATAGCCCGCCACACTCACCCTTGCACATCATATGTTAACATGACCATTGTTCTGTATCTGAGGTCATGTTTCTTTGTAAGTGTGCATGTTCAACCCATTAGGCATTATATCATTGGTGGTAAAAGGTCATAGAGCTCTGTAAGCATAATATATATTGCCCACAAACAATCAATTAAACCAGCACACATGTAACACCCCCCCAGTAACCTAGACTTATAAACCCCTATAGTGTTCAGTTTCCGATTAAAAGAGGGTTGATAAAACTCATGGTTGTTCCAAGGCATGTCAGACAGACATTCTCCCATTCCAAAGTACTGCCCCCCCACACCTGACTGAGTCAAAACTCATGCTCCACACTTCTACTTGTTTGACCAGCAGTGAGCTGATTCCTGTAGCTCAACATCTCCGAGTGGGATCATTTAACCAGCGCTAAAGGAATGGAGTACACAAGCAAGAATACAAATAAATGAGACCAGTTTTCGTAATGTCTTTCTTGCTTACTGCCTTACAATTGGAAGCCAAAAACAGAGAGAATTCATATTGATATCAGCAAATGTTATACTATTCTGTGTTCACACATTTCTCTTGCTATCTATGGTACCCAACTTGTGAAACGGCGTTCATCTTCTTTGACAGGAAAATCCCAAAAGTTTGCTTAGCCAATTGGCCCATTCTCATGATGTGGGTAGCTGGGGTATTTGGGCATCGGCTCAGCCTGTGATCTCCGCCCTGCAGATGACAACGATTGGTCCCTCTTGCTTGAACCCAGTGTGACTCCAAGGGCTTGCCTCCCGTTTTCTGAAGTCTCAGGGACATAAAATACTTCCTGAAATGCTGTTGGTGCTGCCGAACGCTGCCTCTGTGAGTCCAACTCTTGTCTGAGGTGCCCCCTTCAAGTTCTGGGCCTCAAAAGTGGAACCTGCAGGTGATTTCTGCAAAAACCGATGCAAAGCCCCCAAAGCCTCACTACATAGCTGACACTCCTCAGAACCGATGCCAGAGATGCGTAGCCTCACAAAGCATCTCTACACAGCCCCCTGGAACTGATGCCAGATGACACCAAGCCCCGTCGCACCGCTGATAGCTCCTCGGAACTGGCGACAGAAGACCCAAAGCCTCAAAAAGCCTTACACCGTAACTCCTTGGAACCGACGCCGGATGACGCAAAGCCTTACGAAGCTTCGATGAACAGCCTGCGCCACAGTGTCCAAGGTACTGTGTTCAGCAGGCCCAAGTGAGTCCCTGTTGCCAGCCCATGCTCCTTCGCGTTCGGCATGAACTTTAGATTTGCACCGGTCCCTTTTGACCTTAAGTAACATTTTGACTGCGAGTGACTTAAGCACTATTTTTGCATTTAATTTTTAAAAATTAATATCTCAACTTCTGCTATAGGATGTTTGTCATATTGGTCTTGTTTTACTCAGATACATATTCTCTATTTTTCTAAAGCTTTGTGGAGTCTTTTTATTCTGTTACTGTGTGTGTGTTGTACAAATACATTACACATTGCCCCTTAATGTGAGCCTGCCTGTTCTTTGCTAAGCTACCAGAGGATGAACACAGGTTAATTACACGTGTGTATCTAACTTACCCTGACTAGGATTGTAGTCCTTACTTGGATAGGGTGCAAACCTCTGCCAACTCGAGACCCAATTCTAACAGTGAGGCTCTGATATTAGACAATAGCAAAGTGTATGTTTTGGAGTGTTTCTATAGTAAGATAGTTGTTCAATATGTCTAGATTCTGGGTATCATGTACATATGAATACATTAATAAAGTCATCCTGAACCAGATTGGCCATGAAGAAGCAGAAGCAGGCCAGCACTGTTGCTTGGATTCCTATATAGAAAGTCTGACAAGCAAAATCATTTAATCGATGGTGCCACACGCTGCACACAATTTAACAGGTATTAGCTCAAAGCTGGCACCTGCAACAATCTCCTGTTGCAGGTCTTCAAACATCTGCACTAAACCAAGCAGAGATCAGCTTGCCAAGGAGCCAGATAACCAGATCCCACCATGAAGGATCAGCGTTTTTTGATAACCACCTTCTCCAACAGCTTTGCCAGATGCAATAAAGGCCAAATGTTGGCAGTGACGGAAGGATCCATTTTGGACTCCCTCAGGATTGGTTTAACTGCAAGTTGCATTTTAGCTTCTCACACAATACCTGATTGTAGAGGGGTATTCAAGATTGGGGTCAACATTGTTATAAAGTTGTTGGACAATTCTATTTAAGTAGCTCAGCTGAACAAATACTAAAAAAGAGATTGGATTCATGGAGCACAAGCAGGAGTTGGACTACATCAGTCGGCATCAAGTTCTATGGCTCATCAAATGTTCTAAACATTATTTTCCAAAAATTACACAGTGTCTCTTCAATAGCCTCAAAGGTCAAAAGATAGATGAAGACCATTGAAGGCAGTAAACTAGATAGTGCAGCGGAAATATGGCCTGTCATTGCAGAAGACAGGGGGACACAGGAGTTTATTTACAATAAATAGAGGCAATTAACACAAATACACTACAAAGAAGCAATGGCTCATGACACTTAAACATCAGTCGATTCTTTTATTTTGTGAGTGTACCAAAAGGCAGCGCAGCCAATGTGTTTCACCTACAATGGCTTCATCAGGGCAAAGAATTTTGATCCGCTGAAGGGCACACGGATCTTCCAAAATTAAGGTCAAGTCAAAAAGACAAAACTGCGACCACAGTAAAGTCAGACTCCAAATCCTAAAAGCAATCAATGTAGTCCAGTGTATAAAGAGAAAAGAGATTGTCTTAATCCCATGGCTCACACCAAAATATAATACTAAGTAACTACTGTCCAGTAAGAGTTTAGCAACAATGCAGAGACCCATCAATGAGTGTTTAAAAGCACCTCACTCCAAGGTTGGTTGCCATCCGGTGTGTGCTGTGTGAGGCAACATAAAAGACTTCTCTTTCGTCCGTCACATTGTACACGTACATAGAAATGAATCCATGGGTGTCTGGGTAGATAGCTAACTAGAAGGGTAGCTTCTGAATGGGCATGAGAAGTAGTAGATAGGATCTGAATAGGCAGACAGGAAAAGTAACAGTCTCTTAAGAAGATTAATCATGTGCTTGAAAATGTTATCAGCAGAATAGAAAAGTTTGCAGAATATGCACAGTTACTTGATTCATGTCCTGCCAGGGATTGCCAAGTCTTATCTCCCTTCATTGTTCCCTCTATCAATGGCACCTTCTCCCATTTAAGTATAACACTGTTCTTTCTGTGAACACAGAGCTACACATTATTGAAGACAAATAAAGCTTAGTGAGTCAAGAATAAAATTGTAAAATATGCAAACACTCTCAGTGGTAGACATTATGGAGAAAAGAGGTGACTGAGGGAAATATAATGATGCTTAAAAATGCTCCCTATGCAGCAGCATCGCTCTTGCACCTGTCTTCTTGTTTTTTCCCTCTGTTTTTTAGTGCCTTCTCCTTGCTTTTCCTTTGTTTTAACTACTTGATCCTTACTTTCCCCCATTTTTTTAGTGCCTTCTCCTTGTTTTTCCCTAATTTTCACTGCTTTCTCCCCAGTTCTTCCCCTGTTTTTTGAGTGCCTTCACCTTGCTTTCCCCTCATCTTCACTGGTTTCCCCTTACTTTTTCCCCAGTTTTTCTAGTGCCTTCTCCTTACTTGTACCTCATCATTACTGCTTTTGCCTTGCTTTTCACCCAATTTTTTGACAGCCTTCTCCTTGCTTTTCCCTTTTTTTACTGCTTTCTCCTTGTTTTTCCCCTGTCTTTTGAGTGCCTTCTCCTTTCTTTTCCCTCGTTTTCACAGCTTTTTCCTTGTTTTTCCCTTATTGCTCTCCTGCCCGCTTTTTTCCACCTAGCCCAGCCCACTGCCTCCCAGCGTCCCTTCCATCTCCTAGGACCTACTTAATGGAGGCGCAGCGTGACCCAGTTGAGCAGACCCCAGACTCAGCTCTCCCCGTGTTGCTGCATTGCTCTTGCTCCTGTCTTCTCCTTGCTTTTCCCCCTATTTTATGAGTGCGTTCTTCTTGCTCTTCCCTCATTTTCACAGCTTTTGTTTTTTGAGTGCCTTCTCCTTGCTTGTCCTTTGTTCTTCACTGCTTTTCCTTGCTTTTTCCCCTTTTTTGAGAGCCTTCTCCTTGCTGTTCCCTCATTTTTTTTACTGTGTTCCCCATGTTTTCCCACACTTATTTTACGTGCCTTCTCCTTGCTCTTCCCTCATTTTTACTGCCTTCTCCTTCCTTTTCCCGCATTTCTTGAGTGTCTTCTCCTTGCTGTTCCCTCATTTCTCCCTACCTTCTCCTGCTCTCCCCACCATTTTTTGAGAGCCTTATCCTTGCTTTCCCCTTATATTCACTGCTTTCTCCTTGCTTTTGACCCAGTTTTTTGAGTGCTTCTCTTCTTTTTGTCTAATTTTCACTGCTTTCTCCTTGGTTTTCTCTCCATTTTTGACAGCCTTACCCTTACTTTTTCCTCATTTTAACTGCTTTCTCCTTCTTTTTTCTCATAGTTTTGGAGTGCCATCTTTTTGTGTTTCCCTCATTTTCACTGCTTTCTCCTCACTAGTTCCCATGTTTTTTGAGTGCCTTCTCCTTACTTTTCCCTCGTCTTCCCCGCTTTTGCATTGCTTTTCCCCCTATTTTTTGAGAGACTTCTCTTTGCTTTTCCCTTTTTTACTGCTTTTCCCCTGTTTTTTCCCCTATCTCTTGAGTGCCTTCTACTTGCTTTTCCCTTGTTTTCCCTGCCTTTTCCTTCTTTTTCCTTATTGCCCTCCTGCCCATTTTTTTTCACCTAGCCCAGCCCACTGACTCCCAGCATCCCTTCCTTCTCCCAGGACCTACTGAATTCAGACGCAGCGCGACCCAGTTGAGCAGGCCTCAGGCCCTGCTCTCCCTGTGTTGCTGCATGGCTCTTGCTCCTGTCTTCTCCTGGCTTTTCTCCCTGCTTTCTGAGTGCCATCTTCTTGCTTTTCCCTCATTTTCACAGCTTTTGTTTTTTGAGTGCCTTCGTCTTGCTTGTCCTTTGTTCTTCACTGCTTTTCCCTGCTTCTTCCCCCTTTTTGAGAGCCTTCTTCTTGCTGTTCGCTCATTTTTTTTACTGTGTTCTCCTTGCTTTACCCGCACTTATCTTGAGTGCCTTTCACTTGTTTTACCCTCGTTTCTTGAGTGCCTTCTCCTCGCTGTTACCTGGTTTCTCACTACCTTCTCCTGCTTATCCCACCATTTTTGAAAGCCTTCCCCTTACTTTTCCCTCATTTTCACTGCTTTCTCCTTCCCTTTTCTCATAGTTTTAGAATGCCATCTCTTTTGTTTTCCCTCATTTTCGCTGCTTTCTCCTCACTATTTCCCATGTTTTTGGATGCCTTCTTCTTGCTTCTCCCTTGTGGTTCACTGTTTTCTCCTGCTTTTTCCCCTGTTTTTTGAGAACCTTCTCCTTGCTTTTCCACCATTTTTTACTTTCTCCTTGCCTTTCCCCCGTTATTTTGAGTGCTTTATCCTTGCTTTTCCCTGGTTTTTGCTACTTTCTCCTTGTTTTTCTTTCATTGCAGCTGAATGAACAGATCATCATGAAGCAATTAGCAAATTCAACTCCTTGAGACCCTCAAGGATGACATGCTATGCTTTACAAATACTGAGTGATTGATTGATTGATTGATTGATTGATTGATTGAAAGAAGAGAAGAGAAGAGTGTGGGACTATAAAGGTTCAAGGTATGACATGAGGAGTTGCTGAGGTGTGTGGGAATGACTAAGGTGTAAAGTGATGGAAGCTAGAGAGGGAGCTGGTTGAGGTACTAGGTTTCTAGGATGAATCTGAAAATCAACTAACAACTCTCAATTCCACTAGTCATGGTAAGTTTAGCAATCACTTACAACTTCTGATATCTTTTAGGTCACAGTAACCAATAGGCACCATGATCCTGTTCCAAACTAGTTTCAGCCTTTTCAGAGACATGATGTCTCAACAGTACATATGCATTATGACTCTTGCCAACATCAAGTTATATGGGAAATGGCTGTAACACCCAATCAACCACCAGAGGAAGGAAGGTAGTTCACCCCCATCTACTCATGCAAAGGACGCATCATCTGAGAGGATATCTACCATCATTAGTGGCAAACAAAAATTCGAGGATACAACTTTGGACCAGGCTGGAGAACATTGATAACTCAGTTGCAGGTTGGGGCTGTAACATCAATAGAGAAAACAATTACTGATCTTCTAGATAATACAGAAGACAAGGATGCAATAAGCATCATGTTGAAATGTAACTTGCGGACAACCTTGGTCCAAGCTAGCCAGGAAAACCTGAGGATATTAAGACAAAGCTTCAATCAAATCAGAATTCCGAAGAGGACAAGCCAGAAGTGACTGGTACTTATACCGTTTTACCAGTAAGGGTTAATGTGATATCACCTGAAAAACACCAAAGCACCATGCTTGTTACACCTAAACTGTGTTGGTCCCTCTTTTGTTTGGCAATTGGGTGGAGAACTCTATGGAAGTACGAAGTGATCCAGGGGGCGACTGCCTGGTCCTCATGATGTTTTCCAAAACAGAAGCCTTTAAAAAAAAGAATTGGTTATGCGAGAAACATAGACTGCTTTACAAAATCTGTTTTAGCATGTAATCACAGGGATGTTGGTCTGCTGTCCTTTGCAGACCACCATCCTTGAGGATGCAGCCCATCAAAGAAGGTCACAAGTTACAGACTCCCAAGTGATTACTAATTAGACAGGTCAGTCTGCCACTTCCTGTGAATGGTGATTTTGTGAACTTACATAATATTACATAGGTTGGGTTGCAAAATTCAATTCCATTCATAATAGGTCAGTGTGTAATTTGCAACCACTTTTTGCAAATGGAATCTTCATACATCTGGGCCTTGGTTCATTAATGAATTGACGTAACCATCAAAAAAAGTGTCTATGAACATGGAAACCACTGAAGAAAGGGGTTGCCTTCATTTAAAATTAAATCTCCTATACATTGAATTATGCATACCCCTAGGTACATCTTTCAAGTAATCCACACTCAAATCATTGACTTGTGACAATATTCTACAGTAGTATTTAGAGATCATGTTTGAGGAATATTTTTAAAAAAATTGGGATTACGCAGCTCACAAACAACCAACCCTACCTAAAGTTTACCCACTCAATAAGACTCATGGTAATCAAGTCAAGTCAAGTAAGCTTTATTCGATTTCATACATGAATCATAAAAGCATTACAGATGTTATAAAATAATTCACCAAAGTACATTAATATCCCTATTAATACAATTCCTATTAAATTGCAAAATCATTTTAGTTAAAACAGTTGTCAGTTAAAATGTTCTTAAAATTAAATAATTACCAGAATCTATATTAAAAAACTTTAAGATACAAACTCACCCTCTTATCCATACCTCTTTCTAATTAAGTTTGCTGCTTTAATAAAATTTAGTCCACAGTGACAGATATCAGGGGAATCCAGGGAAGGAAGAAATCTAAAACCTTCTATATAAGAAACGGGGTGGTGAGCTCTCAATAAAGGTAACAGAAATCTATCTCTCCCTTTTGTATAGAGGGCATGGAACAAGGTAAATTGCAGAATACTTTGTCTCATCATATTGTCTCTTGGACACAATGGGAGATTATTTGCTCAACCGCATTGCTGCGGTAAGGTGATCAGAAAAGGAATCAAGGACAAACAAAATCTTGTCAAATACAATCTGTATTGACAATTTGTATATGAAATAAAATAAAATAAGGTTGGGGTTCAGTAACTAATTCACCCACAGTCAAATGTCTTAAAGAACTCTGCTGATTCAGCAGCTGGTAATACTTTGCACTCACTCTATTGCCGTAAGCGGTTTTATTGATAAGTTTTGCTTGCTGGGGTAAGTTAGAAGAAATAAGATCAAAATCAGCTAAGTCCAATTCCTGAAATGTAAGTTTAAGATAACTGAACCAAGGAATGAAATCAATATTGGATAAAAGGAGGAAATCTGATATAATGGACCTTGTAAATTCTAATTCTGGGGCAAGCCAGATCTTTGCCCATAATAAGGGAGCCAGATAAAGCCTGTCTTCAATGTGACCTAAACCCAGTTTGTGATGACAGAAGGACATAGATGAACCTTTGGGTACCGATAGGAGTCTTCGTATAAAAGTTTTCTCTACCATCTGGAGCTTGATGCAATTGCTATGGCCCCAAAATCCTGTGCCATAAGGAGCAATCATAACACATTTTGCTTTATATAAGGTAATAATCTCTTTGACAGGTTTCTGTCCCAAATGGGCAGTGAAGAGAAAAAGAGCCTCCTTGGCTCCGGTGGTCTGCTTAGTTCTTAGCACCACTAAAGGATCCCAAGAAAGCTGACAATTCCTAAATGGGAGAAGCCTAGAACTTTCTCAACCACTGTTCCCTGTATCTTAAATATTTTTGACTTAGTTCTTTTAGAAACACACACAATTTTAGTAATCAATACAGAAAACAAGTCAACATTTTTTACTGTTACTATGGTCTAGACAATTTCCTAAACATTAGGTGTAATCCTTTGAGTGACAAAACAGTGCATTTAGCTGAATTACAGAACAGAAACCCCATGCTCTTCAGACACTTTAGATCTATGTGCGTGCCCAAAGCTTGTTAGCACTGATTTTATTTAGTATCAAATTACTGGGTAAATGCCCCCATTCTTCCATTCACATCACTTTCTACTCTAAACTCCTTCTCTGCACCAGACAGTGTGCTCTTTTCTCCACACATCTCTATCTGAAGACCCTCCATTTCTATGTGTTACACTTCAACCTCTCATCTCACCCAGTATGTACTTTCTTTTGCCTTGTCCTCTTCACCATTTTATCTTACACACACACACATTGCATTTTCTATTCCTTTGGTGCTGTTCATATTATTACAGCTGTGTACCTCCTTCACACAATTACTCATATGATCACAATTAAAATTGGCACATAATGTGGCAAAGAGAATAATTTTGGAGTGGGCTATGTGGCCTAATTCCGCCAGTCTCAAACTAAAAAATGCACCTTATGCCCCACCTCCTGCGGTGATGTATCCTGGAGCAGCCAGCATGCCCAAGAGCCTGCTGCAGCAAACGTAGGAATGCCACTGCTATACCCATCCCATTGTCATTTAACCCTGGAGCCTGCTCCAAACTCAGGAATGCCCCTGCTGCTCTCCCTACTGCCCTACAACACTTATGATGGCCCCCTTGACACCCTCCTGACCAACAATACAGCAAAAAGCTCCCACTTGTCCTCTCTCTCGCCAGTCAACATCCAGGCAGGTACTTACCATATTATGCTTGAGGACCTTATCATATTGAGTAAGACCATTGTCCATGTTGTTGGTATTTATAACTTTTAATTTATTCTGGGTTCACCCTCTGTTGTTTATGGGTAGTGCCTAATTGCAGGAGTCAATAATCCTTTTAAAAACACGTCAACATTTCCTCCTCTCGTTGGACCTGGAGCCTTATTCTGAAACCTCTTGAGTGTCTCATGCCAATGGCATGGCATGTTTAGTCATTTCACTGTGGTTTCCCAGTAACTGACTAGCACACATACCAGGAGGGGAATAGCAAAATCAAAATGACTCATGACAGTGGCAGATGGTGGATGGAGGGTGGAAAGAGGGTGTGTAGCCACCACAGTCAAGGGACTGGCCCTTTTCTTAAAGGAAGCTAACATTTTTCTTCTCCCATTCTTTTGTTTACATGCCTTCATCTTCTTTTATTTGATATAGTAGGATAACCAGGGGATGGAAATAAACTAGAGGATCCAGAAGATGAAGCCAAAAAGGGAGATGAAGACGGAAGTTCTAGAAAAAAAAGACAGACAAACCAGAGATAGTGGAAAAGATGAAGAAATAGATGGAATAGATAGAGGAGGGAATGGAAAGGAAAATATAGCTAGAAAAGCGAAGGAGTGTGGCAAAGAGAAAGGGGGGAGAAAAGGCAGAGGGGGTTGTAAAGGACATCATGGCAGGGTAATGAAGAGAATGAAAAAGACAAAAGAACACATGCCAGAACACAAAAGAGGGGTATGAACTAACATGGAAAAAAGCAAAAGCCTCCTGAAGAAAATACATATGAAATATCGGCTGATGAAGATTCAGGGACAAGAAAATTAGGAGGAAAAAAAAAAGGATAAGGAGGAAAAGGAAAGGGAGAGAGAAAAGGAAAGAGAAAGGAGAAGGGAAAGATAGAATAGAAAGCATTTACAACTACATTCATTCTGCATTCTTGTGTTATGCATCTTATTTTTTAAATGAGTCATCGACTCATAATAGATTAAGGATGGGGAGACAAAAACATTGGGACACCAAAGGACTCAGGTCTGCAGAGATGCCTGACTGATTATTTTCCTCCTCTTCTCCTAAAGCCTTACATGTTCAGGGCCCTCAGGGAATCCCTGCACTGACTTTTGACGGAAAGGGTGGAAAAAAGACAGGGGTAGCATCACAAGCGACACATGCTAAGGCCTGAAAAAATGCAAATGAGAACTTCTGTCTTATATGAAATGATTATCATCTCCACATCTGGCAGTTCACCAGCTATACCTCCACCATACCTCTACAGAAACACTTCAGTGCACAGCGCACATGCATCCTTTACCCTGGGAAACTCACAAATGACCTCCCTATCGCTACTGATAGAGTTGCCCTACAGAGCAGACACCACACTCCCTCCTTGGCCCCCTTATTCCACAGTAGTGCATGCCACAGACATCATGCAAAAACCTGACGCAGTCTTCACTACCTCAATGTTGCTCACCCCTCCATATATGCACTTCCAACGCATCATTATTCTTACAAGCAGTCACGGGCTTCTCAGAGAAGTAGCATCGGGGGGCAAGAGCTCTGAACTCAAAAGCCAACTATCAGATCCAGGGCCTCATTTATGAGAAGTGACGCATCGCTCGTGAAAGCAAAAATGCGTCACTTCTCAGTGCGCACTCCTTGCGACATGATTGATATGTCATATTTACTGTATGACGCATCATGTCGCAAGGAGTTAAAGATACGTCAGTATTTCTGATGTATCTGTATGGCGCAAAAGTGACGCATTGCTGGAGGGCGTCACAAAAAGTGACGCACCAGCGGCGTAAAAGTGACACACGCCCTCATAAATAAGTATTTAATGTACAGTCCAGTATTGCTTATTTTTATGTAACAAAAAAGTATGTTAATCACACAACCAACTTTAATACAACACAATTCAATGGAAATGCCATGCAAGCTTAAGAACTAAGACGGGTTAAACAGCGAGGAACTACAACCAATTTTTCTGGGCTGGGGTTGAGACCCTGTATCCACAGTGCACAACAAATTACAGGCTTAGGCCTGATTAGGCACAAGTGCAGATCACTTAAATACTGTTACAGTTCAAATCAGTTTATTGCTGCTTTACACTTTTAGCAAACAGTCTTAGCATGCATATGTTTAGGCTCCTGTCTCTGGTGCAGAGTGTCCCAGCAATTTATTACAAATAGAAATTAAAGATACCATTCCTTATTGGATCTAGAGAGTGTATTCGGTATTCAGATCATGAAAGTCACTGGAAGCGTTTGCTTAGTGGAGCACAAGCCCACACCCACCCAAGGGTAGCATGCTTCATCATCAGATCATGCTCCACATTGGGCCGGAGCTGCAACACCCAATGGGTTCCACAGAGGGGCTCTTTGCCTGAGATCTTTTTATTGCCACTTTGGTTGTAAAGTTGCATCTCGAATGCCTCCAGTGGTGGGAGACACCAAGAGGACTATCTGGGAACATTGGTGAGGGGTGATCAAATTTAACTATACAACCCTACTGGTCACTTTTATTCATTAGTGGGGGTCTATGTTAAGGTTAAAACCAGATCAGAGAATATATGGGAAAATTATGTTTCAGTATTCTTACAATTTGATGGTCACTTTCCGTGGATATTTTAGTCTTTGAATAGGTCTACATGTTTCATGCCTTTTTTTCATCCAAAAGGATCTGTGCCAATTTTTCCTGACCAAATATCAATGACCTAATCTTCTCTTGTGGTAGAGTTCCTGTCCTTATCATGAGGAGAATGAACGTCCACCTTTAGTGAAAGGGAAACAATTTTTCACAAGACTTAGTTCCCATGTGCTAGGGTTGTAGTTGGCTTAACTATGTTAGCGACCCTAAATTCCTAATTGGAAAACCATATAGGATAGGTGCAAAATGGACTGTTCCCCGGTCATTTCCCTGGAGGTGTGTCCCAGCTGTTGTGCCTACCCATCTTCCACTTCCCAAGAAAAGGTATGGTCCAGAGCATCCAAAGAATTTATTTCAAAATAAAACCTTCTGGTTTACAGGCAAGCTACCCCCTGCTACGGTATAAGTTGTAATTTTATAGACAACAAATGTAGAAGCTTCCAACAGATTCAGAGTTTTCTTCAAAGCTGTCAAACACAGCATCACTTTAGTCCCAGCTCGAACAATACTGCACACAACTCTTGACCAATTCTTTGCAGATTTTTTTTATGAACCACATTGAGAAAGACCACGCATGTGACTCTTGTTGTACCAATGGCACCATATACCAAACCTAGCTATCTGACCTTCAGATGATTCCCAGGCACCCCATGAAGTACCTAGTTAATGTCATGTCCACCTTATATGAAGATGAAAACAACACCCTTACCACAACTGTGAAATGCCTGATTGAAGAAGCACTCACACTGCGTCCCTATGTAATCATCTCCTCTCTTGCTTAATGTATCTCCTGAATTATTATAGGTCTTTGGGCATATGTATCAAGAAAGCGTTTTGCGAGTCCTTAAATAGCGAAATTTAGCGATACGTTATTAAGGACTCGCAAAAGGCAATGTATGTAGGATTTGAAATATTATGAAGGACCCCGTCTCTGCATCGAGGATGACAATCTGCAAGGGATGTTAGACAGCTGTATGTCGAAAATTCAGCATGCAGGACCCCCGTGTCAGCCTAGAAAGAATTCTCCTCTAATTTGTCGGGGGAGTGAGTGTCTTTTATACTACAATGGTCACTCCAAAGTTTTATCTAGAATCAATATGTTTTAGAAACAATCATGGGTGTTATGAAAACAACCAAAAATGTTTTGAAAACAATCATCGATCCTTTTCCAAACAAATGTGATTATGCACAGCTGGCTTTTGGCCAAGGATGAAAAAAAAGTGGTGACCCTTACACAGAATAATTCTGCTTTGCCTACGGACATATTCAGGTGTCGAAGTGACAGGAGCAAACTACTAGGTAAAAGGTCACCTGTTTAGAATCGGGTGGATGGGACAATGTATGTAGAAAAGGGGTATACATGATGGAACTATTCTAGAAGACAGGACATCCACTTCTAATCAAAAGGTCAACAAAGTCAGCTAGATAATGAGAAAGCTAACGCTATTAAAAAGCCTAAAAAGCATTTATAATAAAACATACTAAACCTCTGGAGAGGAGCCGATATGCCTTCCAACAGGAGCGGAAGCATCCCTTGGAGGCTCTAGAAATGCTGTCATCAACATGGGAATACGCTGCGGGCTACTGAACGTGTGGGTCCACAAAGACGCCATTAGCGCTTCTATGTCCAGCGGCCCAACCGATGGAAGTGCCAGACTCAGGTCCAACATGCAGCCAAATCTGCAGAAGAGGCAAAGGAACACAGGCAGGACAGGTCTGAAAGGCTAGAACCAATACTCACTCAGCTCTTGAAGCCGGGGCATTGTCAGATAGAACACCATGCGATCACGACAAAGTCGTTCCAGCAGTGTACTCTCCATTTCGTGAAGAATTGTGATGTCCATTGCGAAGCAAGAGTATTAAAATCAGGATGCCCGCTCCTGAAGCCCTCCAAAAACGCTTCCAAGTACAGATTGTATGAATACTGGAATTACTCCAAAGATGGTCTGAAAGGTGGCACATGGCCTGAACGTGATGATTGCCGTGTTCAGCTTAAAAGCATAATGGAGTGCAATTGAGATTGCCCATGCTGTAGAATAGACAAATCTTGTCCCATTATGTCAATTGCCAAGGACACAATGCTGCCCAGTGAATATATACATGAAGAAAGTGTGGTCATACCATTGTCAACCACAACCAGGGCCTTTACTTGGTTCATCCTATCAATCTCACGTAGTTTCTCAGCAGCATCCTGATGGGAGACTTTCCTCAGTTCAATGTAGATGTCATATAAGAAGCGTTTCTTACACAGTTTTTTGGGACCTATTAAGAAATCCTTATGATCCATGTTCTGGTAGAAGGGACAAGTGTGGTTCACCTGTTGTAATGTTGAGGTTTTTAGCCATTCAAGGCACAACTTCCCAACACTATTTGAACTCACTGCCCCTGGGTCATCTGTGTGTACAGAGCAAGTGTCAGGCCTATGGATACTAAACCCCCTGGTGGTACCCTTGAATCTCGCTTGACACCTATTTGTGTCAACAGGCCAAACCAATCATCCCTTCCAATTGGCAGTTGAGGAATTTTATATATCATTCTGCACCATTTTCCCAGCATCTCCTGACTTAACAGTGTGCTATTCAAAATCCCTTCAATCGGTTTTGTTAAGGGGATGTGTGGTGTTTTCAGGTATATTATCTGTAACGGTATGTGGCAAGCTCTAAATAAAGCCTCAGTTCCCTGAACCTGCCAATCTTTCATCCCCCGATTGAATTTTGTGTATATCGTGTCCCTCCAATAGTCGAAACGTTGTATAGACAGTTTGGAGATGAAAGGTGCTGAGTATATGAGCTTGGTGTTTGTCAGCATCATTTACTCTTCATTTGCATTAGTCTGTACTAACTTATAATAGTATGACAGTGGGTCTGATGTATTAAAACCTTTAAAAGTATGCAAATATCTGTGCGAATGTGGCAGAACTACCTTTCAGTGGTGTCGGGCAATATTCCCATTAATGATAAGTGTTTACAATGCGTGGAACACTAGCTCTGTGCAAAAAGTGATGGCTATAATGCTGGTAGCAAAACATGCTATCGTAGTCAGGTGTAGCTTCATACAATTCCCTATTGTGAGAAGTTGGCCTGGCATATGATGTCCACTATTCTAGGCACCTTGCACCAGTCCAAACGACCCTTATTGATGGTAGGTTTAGACAACCTTTATAGAAAACTATCCTAGTGGTAGCTGTGGAGAGCAGCCTTCAGGATAAGTCTTAAAGGAATGTAAAGCAGCTTGTTTTACCAGTCTATAATCTCTTGAATAATCAAATGAAAGTACTCCACACAAGGTATATATCAAATATATATGTATTTATTCTAAACACAACCCCTCTAGTCTCTATGAGGCTAGAGGTCAAAGTACAATACAAGAACTTAAATAGCACACAGTAAACTAGCACAGTATACGTTGTGCCCTAGGGGCCCCACAAACCATATACTAAAATAGTGGTATAAGAACCACGTGAGGGATAGAAGTGAGACCTGGGGCCTGTAGAACCGCTGGGGCAACTTAGAACTACCCAAGGAAGGGACACAGGAGACCCACGGGGGACGCGGGCAGTGTCTAAACACAGCCGCGAATCACCATTGACTTCTATAGAGGAAAAGCAAGTTACAATTTTAAAGGTTAAGGACACTTGGGAGTGAACTACTATGGAACCCTTTTAGACTAGGACACTTGGAAAGTCAAGACCCACGGGAGCACAGGAGTACTTGTGTTACCTCACCTAGGGAAGCCAGGTGCAAAGGTGTCTTTTGGTGTCAGGTTTCGTCATTGATTCCAATGGAGAGCTGCAAAGAAGTGATGCAGGCGACCAGAGGAAAAGTGTCCGGGTGGATCCAAGGGTGGATCAGAGATCTGAAGAATCTGAAAGCAGAGGGGATAGAGTCTGGGGCACTAGCTAGTGACCAGGATGGCGACAGGAAGATGCCAGCCGATGTCGGGTGCTTTAAGGTGAAGTAGGTGAAGCTTGACTCCTCAGCCACGAGGACCAGGAGGTGTTGATAAGGACCAGAAGCTGGATTTGAGCTGTTCCACAAAAGATATCGAGTGCTGCAGCATCAGAATTCGGATTGGACCCAACAAGCCTTGGCAACAGCAATGCACGCTAAAAGACAAGATTGGCTTTGGTGCAGACCAGCAGGGTCTGAGGGACTCACCCTTTGGAGGGGAGTCAGGGCACATCTGGATCAACCAGGAAAGCCCAAGAAACAAAGGATTGTCCTTCATGGGGGCCCACTAGCCAGCAGACTAGAGATCGCGAAGGTACCTTGAGCTGGGTTGAAGAAATGGGACTCACGGAACCCTCTTGTAGTGCAGAACTCTCAGCTTTGGTGCAAAAGGTGCTCGGGGCAAGGGCAACAAATTGCCAAATGCACAATTTGGGAAACTTCAGGAAGTAGGTGCACTTGCAAACTTGCAGGATGTCCAGGAGTTCCAGTCCCACATTTCTCGTGTCAGCTGGGCGTATTTTGCGGATTCGCAATCTGCGAATTTGCGGATTTGCGGATTGTGAAAATCCGCAAAATCCGCGAATTCTCGCGGATTTGCGGATTTTTGTGGGGGGGGTGTGTTCGCACGGGTTTCTGCAAGTTCGCGAGGGTTTTGTACAATTTCGCAAATTGCGAACTTACTTGTCGGGTCGCCGGTTTTGCGAACTTGTTGTTTCTACGTGCCCAGCCTGTTTGCAAGGCTTTCTTCATCACTGCCACCCTCTGTTACCACTGGCACTCTCTTTGGTCACCCATGCCACCCTCTGGCTCACCCATGTTACCCTCTGTGTCATCACAGCACCCTCTGGTTCACCAGTGTACATTATTGAGGCAAAGCAAAGCACTGCCATCCTGTCAACACTGGCACTCTGGTTCACCCATGCCACCCTCTGGCTGGCACACCCATGCCACCCTCGGTGTCATCACAGCACCCTCTGATTGACCAGTGAGTGTACATTATTGAGGCAAAGCAAAGCACACCTGCTAAGTGCTTTAAGTTTTGCAAACAACAACACCTGCCCTGCCCCAACTGACATTAATGAAGGCTGGCACCTGCTTGTCTGCTCCCTTTCCTTTTTGTTGCAATGTAAAAAAAAATTAACAGGATGCAATGGCATACTTGTAACTATTCTGTGACTGTCAGAGCAGGGTCACACAATAGTTGCAAGTAGGCAACCGGATTCTGGAGGGCCCCTTCAGGAAGCACTACAGGGAAATGGTTACAAATGATGAGCTCGAACTTTTGCACCTGCTTGTTGGTTTTGCTTTTGCAAAACTCGTTTTTCGGTAATTTCGCCCTATTCGCGAGGCGCGGCGTCGTGCGAAATTGACCGTGGAAGCCGCGAACTCGTGCGAGTTGCCACAAGGTTGACTATGGGCGCCGCCATTTTGTTTGCGTGACGTATTTTCGTTTCCGCCCGCTATGTGTAATCTCGCGCGATGAGCGCCTTGCGAATACAAGTTCGCACGAGTTCTCGAGAGAAATCGCGTGCGAACTTACTTACACGCACGTGTTCGGGCGGCCATCTTGTTTTTCATTCATTCCTATGTGTCTGGGCATGGTGTTTCTATCCTCTGTATATCTCTGCCATCCTTTGCTTGTTTTATTTTTTTTTTGATCTATTAAACTTTTTTTCTATCCCTCTTGTTTTCTAGGTCTATATTTTTGTGTTTTAGTCTACTTTTGTTTACTTTTCATCTACTTTTTTAAACTTTTATTTCCTTCTTTTCTACTCTTATTCTTTTTCATTTTATCTCCTTACCTGCCCAGAACATGGTGAAGACAGCAGTCAAGCTGCCCAAGACGGCCGCCGCAGCCCGTGCCCGGCTCCCGTGTGGCCGCTTGAGGGCGGAAATGGTGGTGCCCCGGGAGATCTTCAGTCCTGAGGAGGTGGGCTCACTTGTTTATTATGTGCAGCGCCGTCTCCCCAGGACCATCGCGGCAGGCGGCAGGATCGCTGCCGGTTACACCAACAGCCAGGAGCGACGGAAGCGGTGGGGGCAGGTGTGCCGGGCCCTTTTTAACATCACGGGGGTCCAGCGCACCTATAATCAGGTGACCCACCGCTGGACCGACATCCTGGACCGGGAGCACGACCTGCTCGACCTGCTGGGAGTGGAGGTCCCCGGGCTTGGTGAGTAGTAGTAGCAATTTTTTCATCACTCGTCACTACTCTGTTTTTTCTCCTGCTCTGTGTGTTATATAATATTGCAAATGTTTGCTTTAACTTTTTTACAAAGAGCAATAATGCTGCTGATTACATTGATAGGAGAGGTAAATTAATATTTCAAAATCTTCTGTGCATTTCAGGTGCACTGCTCTCCTTCTCTGTGGCGGTGCCACTGCTTATTTGTTTTCTATTATGTGTTCATTTATTTGGGCTGAGTAATGTATGAGTGTACTTTACAGAACTGCGTAATGCTACACACAAAGGGGCAGATTTACAAGCCCCTTGCGCCACGTTTACGCTGCCTTACCTGACGCACAGCGACGTAAACGTGGCGCATCCCTGCGAGTCATGTACGACGTGATGCATCTAGGGAGATGCGCCACGTTAAGACCTGGGCCTGCGCCACAATGGGAGCGTTCCCACGCAGGGGGAGGGGGGCGGGTGGCGGTCAGGCAGATGTGTGCCTCGCAAAAGTTTTTTCTCCTGCTCTGTGTGTTATATAATATTGCAAATGTTTGCTTTAACTTTTTTACAAAGAGCAATAATGCTGCTGATTACATTGATAGGAGAGGTAAATTAATATTTCAAAATCTTCTGTGCATTTCAGGTGCACTGCTCTCCTTCTCTGTGGCGGTGCCACTGCTTATTTGTTTTCTATTATGTGTTCATTTATTTGGGCTGAGTAATGTATGAGTGTACTTTACAGAACTGCGTAATGCTACACACAAAGGGGCAGATTTACAAGCCCCTTGCGCCACGTTTACGCTGCCTTACCTGACGCACAGCGACGTAAACGTGGCGCATCCCTGCGAGTCATGTACGACGTGATGCATCTAGGGAGATGCGCCACGTTAAGACCTGGGCCTGCGCCACAATGGGAGCGTTCCCACGCAGGGGGAGGGGGGCGGGTGGCGGTCAGGCAGATGTGTGCCTCGCAAAAGTGCCTGCGTGAAATCTACAAGATTTAACGCAGGCACTTCCGCGACGCTGCTACGTCAATTCTTTATGCCTGCTTGCTTGAAGCAGGCGTAAGGACTGATGTGGTATGTTGAGTATTGGGCAGCCCTGAGCATTGCTAGAGTTGCATCGCGCCTGCGATGCGACTGTAGAGATGCACCCCTCTTTCGTCACGAGATGCGTCACGCATCTGCCTACCCTTGCACCAGGGTTTGCCGCATTGTAATTGCGGCGCATCTGCCGTGACGCAAGGTTAGTTTTGCGTTACGCATTTGTTCTGGTGCACATCTGGAGGTGTCCAGCACAGAACTCGTAAGTATGCCCCTAAGTGTCAGATTAGCAATTACCTGCGCATCCCTGCAAAGTGTGAGGCACGCCAGCACCACCCATGGTGCGCCGTATTTTCAATGCGGCACGCCATGGTGCCAAAACGTCACCGAAGCGTTACGCATCGGTGCCGTAAAGGCGGCTCATTGATGGAGATGCGTTGCAACGATGGCGCAGCTCCAGCAATGCTGCGTCAAGCCGTAAGTCTGTTTCATGCAGGCGCAGGGTTTCAGTGATGGATCATTGTCCTAAATGACTGATTGAAATTTTATCTATTCCCCATAGCCACTTTTAGCATGCGTTCCTGCGCAGGAACGCCCTCCCTTGCGCTGGAACGCTCCCTTATGGCGCAGGGCTTTAGAATGGGATGCATCTCCCATATGCGTCACGTTGTTAATATACGCCACACCATGGCGCCTCTCTTGTTGTGGCGCTGCGTCACAAAAGTGACGCAAGAACGGGGCAAAAGAGCTGCAAGGGGCTTGTAAATCTCCCCCTAGAGTAGAGGATCAGGTGCAGTCCTTTCCTTTGTAGCCCTCTTTTTGGCTGAAATAGTTGGTTCTTGTTCTTTCTAAATGTTTGATTTGGTTGACAAGGACATCGACACGCAGCAATCATCAATTTTTTCTGTTCTTTCTTTCATGTTGTACGTCAGGTCCGCCCAGGGGCAAGCGGACAGAAACAGTGGATGCAGTGGTTCCAAAGGAGGAGGATGCAGGCCAGGGCGGCGAGTGCTCCTTTGCTGGCCCCAGTAAGTTTTCATTTAAATATAGAGGACCTATTGTTGTCCAAGCGTTCCTAATTGAATTTTTTCGAAACAGTGTTTAGATAGGAGCAAAATCAATAATACTACTGTTGCAGGGACAAATCTCCACAAACCAAACTATGGACACGAAAGACCAGAGTCATAATATTTCAGAGTGGTGTGTTTGGCACACTGTATAAACCTGGTAGTGTCAGCGGAACGGACTCCTCCTTGCAAAAATTACAAAACCTTTCGCTCAGTCACTCTAGTCTGGAGGACCAAAAAAACAACAGAGTCTATTCAAGTTTAAAAGCTTCATTAAAAGTAAAAGTAAACACATATATTAAAATAAACAGTTAGCTGGAAAAGGAAAAGTGCTTGCTGCTGAGTTGATGAGTAATGGAAGTTGGAACACATTTCTTGTGGTCGAGCCGAGCTTTCACCTGGTTTAGTTGATGTTGCTCTTGTCCGTAGAAGTCCAGCGTCTGCCTGTTCAGAGAAAAATGGTGTGTGTTAAAATTAAGCAAGCATTCATCAATTGTGACAAAGAAAAGCAGCAAGACAACAGCCTTCCCTGGAAGGAGGGACATTTTTACTTTAGACTAGAGTAGACAGTCAATTAATTTTTCTGTTGTTTTCAAATTTCTTCCTTCCTAAACCAAATACTAGTGAGTGGTGTAATCTAACAGTCTTAAATATATTTTTTAGGTGGAACATCTGGTGGCGGGGCCAGCTCGGACGTGATCGTGATCGACTCCGAGTCTGAGGACTACTCTGTGGAGGATGCGGCGCCAGAGGACAATCAGACTGTGAGGAAGCAGGCAGTGGTGGTGGCGAGTACAGGTAAGCTGGATCATGGTACTATCTGACTCTTAGATAGCATATGATGTGTATCCAGTGCTGGCCCAGTGACAAATTACAATATGGTAATTACAGCAGGCTGGGACCGACAGACAGATAGAGGCAGAGAGAGAAGAAGACAGAAGGAGAGAGAGAGAGAGAGAGGGAGCCAGAGGGAGGGTGAGGGAGGGAGACAGAGAGAGAGAGACAGCGAGGTAGAGGGAGACACAGGGAGACAGAAAGAGGGAGACAGAGAGAGAGAGAGAGGGAGGGAAACAGACATATCGCCTGGGCCTGGTGCAGATGATACGGTTGCTGGTGTGGTTAACAGCTCAGAGGAAAAGTCACTCACTTCTGGAAGATCTCTTTCATATGAAAGAGCACCAAACCATAAGCGCCCCACCTTGCCCCTCCATGCAGACGCCCATGATACTGGCCTGAATAGATTTGTACTGCGCTGGCTAGTTGCTAGTTGTACTGTGACACAACTTCCTGCTGAATCATTTTGTGTTAATCATATTTTTAAAGAGCATTCGTTACAGATTATGTCTTTCTTTCTTCTATAGTTGGTAACACTAAAACTGCAAAACCGAGCAGGAGTATGCTGGCTGTACTGGCCCGGCAACGGAGGCTGGATGCCACTGTTGCGCAATATCGCCGGCTGGTGGAAATGGAGGGGGACGACACGCACTCAAGTGCATCAAATGTTACATCTACTGCATCCCCCTCCGTGACCCCACGTTCTTCCGGTAAGCGCAGTGCTCCAGCCAACCAGAGCCGTGCTGGAAGACGCCACCGCCGAGCAGCAAAGGCTGCACCTCCTCACAGTACTGTAAAGGCGCGCTTGCGCCGTGCACTCCGCAGAGTGTCCAACCTGGAGGCGGAGTGGGAGGAGTACAAAAAGGTGATGGAGGGCCTCCGCTTAGATCACGCCATGCTCCGGGAGGAGTACGATGCCCTGGCCCTAAGGCATGATGCCCTGGAGGCCAAAGTGAACAACCTGCATCCGTAGAGTGTCCTTGCCCCTTTTTTAGAGACTTTTGGGGGGTGGGAATTGGGAGTTGGGTTTTTTGGGGACTTTTGATGGACTATTTATTTGTTGGGGTTAGGGAGGGTCTTGCGGGAGATTATTTTGTTAGGGATATAAATATACTTTTTCAAACTTTATCTGAGCATACCTGTTTTTTACTACTTTTGAGCCTGGTGGGTGGTGGTTTTGCAGTAGGTTCGTTTTACTGAACACTGTCATCGTGTTGGTTCACGTGTAATAGGCCAAATGTTTTCCAAAGTAAATGCCTGTCACAGAGTTTGTTAATTCAAGAGCCCTAGGACTTTACTGCGAGTACCACTGACACTCTCTCGCCTCTCCGAACACTCCATTATACTACCTCTCATCCAAACGCTTATCTTACCTGTAATTTGTGTTTGAGGGCTGGCTCCACCTGGAATTCACAGTGTCCTAAGGCGTTCTGCAGCAGGGCCCCAACTGGAGTTTCCCGGCGTGGATTTTCTGCAAAACAAAAGCAATCAACATTAGAAATGTGGCAGCGGTGCTCACACAACCCAAAAACCTAGAAGCCCCAGAGACAGCACCCCTGAGACAGGCAAGCGAGCAATAATAACGCCTACACGTTCACGTGCAATAGGCCAAATGTTTTCCTAAGTAAATGCCTGTCACAGAGTTTGTTAATTCAAGAGCCCTAGGACTTTACTGCTAGTACCACTGTCACTCTCTCGCCTCTCCGAATACTCCATTATACTACCTCCCATCCAAACGCTTATCTTACCTGTAATTTGTGTTTGAGGGCTGGCTCCACCTGGAATTCACAGTGTCCTAAGGCGTTCTGCAGCAGGGCCCCAACTGGAGTTTCCCGGCGTGGATTTTCTGCAAAACAAAAGCAATCAACATTAGAAATGTGGCAGCGGTGCTCACACAACCCAAAAACCTAGAAGCCCCAGAGACAGCACCCCTGAGACAGGCAAGCGAGCAATAATAACGCCTACACGTTCACGTGCAATAGGCCAAATGTTTTCCTAAGTAAATGCCTGTCACAGAGTTTGTTAATTCAAGAGCCCTAGGACTTTACTGCTAGTACCACTGTCACTCTCTCGCCTCTCCGAATACTCCATTATACTACCTCCCATCCAAACGCTTATCTTACCTGTAATTTGTGTTTGAGGGCTGGCTCCACCTGGAATTCACAGAGTCGTAAAGCATTCTGCAGCAGGGCCACAACTGGAGTTTCCCGGCGTGGATTTTCTGCAAAGCAAAAGCAATCAACATTAGAAATGTGGCAGCGGTGCTCACACAACCCAAAAACCTAGAAGCCCCAGAGACAGCACCCCTGAGACAGGCAAGCGAGCAATAATAACGCCTACACGTTCACGTGCAATAGGCCAAATGTTTTCCAAAGTAAATGCCTGTCACAGAGTTTGTTAATTCAAGACAAGAGCCCTAGGACTTTACTGCTAGTACCACTGTCACTCTCTCGCCTCTCCGAATACTCCATTATACTACCTCCCATCCAAACGCTTATCTTACCTGTAATTTGTGTTTGAGGGCTGGCTCCACCTGGAATTCACAGTGGGGGACTCGTCAACGTTAAGTAAGTTTCTTCATTGTGCAGAATCCAGGCATCAGCATTATGGGTAATGGATAGGGTGAGTCTGGAGGAGGAGGACTCAGGATAGACGACCAGGACTGAGTTCTTGTCAACTAACTGTTGTGAACCTGAGGAATGCTGCGGCATCAAAATCAAGACAGTTGTGTTGATGGGCTTGTTGTTTTATTGGTTGATTACAGTTTTGTTGGGAATGTGATGAAGCACTTGCTAAAGAAAGACAGACACACAGGAATAAAAGTGAATAAGGAGGACTAATTACAATTAATGAATGATTGAGTCATTTTCAGAACTCGCTGTCAGGGAAGCAGAACTCGTCCTCATACTCTGCTAAATCATCAGTCGGGGTAACTTCTGGTAACTGAGGAGAACTTTCCTCAGGTAGGGCGGTGTCCTCTTCTTCCTGCGTGCATTCTCGTACTCTGTAATCTGGTGGTATGAAGTGCTGGTTCATCTTTATCAAGGTGAGCCGCTCCACATTTGCGGGCAAGAGGCGGGACCTTTTGGAAGTCACATTGCCACCAGCAGAACTAAAAACACGTTCTGAGGACACGCTTGCGAGTGGGCAAGACAAGTAATTGATAGCCAGGTTGGTGAGCTCTCGCCATATTTTTCTTTTCCCATGCCAATACGCCAATGGGTCCTCAGTAATATTGACCTCTGTTGAGTCATCCAGATAGGCCTGCACCATTGAAAGAATGTCCTCCCGGATTCCTGTACTTTGCACTTCTGTGTCCTTTCTAGGACCAGGAAACCCTAGCTGAGTTAGCCAACTCGCTTCAGACATATCGCCTGCGCCTGGTGCAGATGATACGGTTGCTGGTGTGGTTAACGGCTCAGAGGGAAAGTCACTCACTTCTGCCACAGGCACAGATGCAGAAGTGCTTTTTTGGGGCGCCTGATGGCCTGCTGATTCACTAGTAGTACTGTCTTCTCCTACAGTTTCCTTCCGCTCTATTTCAAAACGAATGGCTGACTGAGCTAGCCAACCTTTGTACTCTGTAACATCCGATGTTTCAAAAGGAATTATTACTTTGCCAAACAATGGCTTTTTGTAACGTGGATCCAGAATAGTAGCACAAATGTAGTGCTGTTGTTTCTTGATATTTACAAGCCGTTCATTGCTAACTAGGCGTTGTAATAATCTCTGCGCCAACTCATGTGCTTCGTTCTTTCCAACGTCCTTTAATTGTGAAGACACCACCTTGACTTGGTGCTCGAGCTTCAGCAACAGTGGGATAGCTTTGCTCAAAGAACAGTCCTCCCGGCTGACGTCACGCGTAAAGACCTCAAAAGGCCGAAGCATGTCTGTCAGGCTTTTAACTAGCTGCCATTGCTCCACCGCTAGCATCATTTCTGTCGTATCACCACCCATGTTGTAGAAATACTCATTGACTACTGGAAACAGCTCATGCAGACGCTCAAGCATGTAGAAGGTTGAGTTCCAACGTGTTGCCACCTCCTGGATAAGTGCTTTCACTGGCATTCTACGTTCATTTTGCTTGCGCCTCAGCTCCTTCCGGGCCTTAAAAGAATGGTTGAAATGTGTGCATATTCTTCTGCAGATGGTCAGTGTTTTGTCGACTGCAAGTTCTTTTTTCAAAAAATTTTGCACAACAAGGTTGATACAGTGCGCCAAACACGGCACTCTGAAATAGAAACCGTCCGCCATGGCCTTAGCTACATTACTGCCATTATCTGTAGAAACATAACCAACCTTGCAATGTCTTGGGCGCAGCCATTGCAAGACCTTTTTGTTGAAGTCAGCCAAAATGTTGACTGCAGTATGACTTTTCTCCATGCCAAACATGGCTAATGTTGCATGTTTACGAGCACCCTTAAAAATCTCGACCAAGTCACCACCTGCATTTATCTGTTTTATAACCCCCGAAAAAGAGACCCAGTGTGCAGTGATGCACATGTAATCAAGGGCTTGGCAACTGGTCCACATGTCTGTTGTCAAGTGTATAGTGTGAACAGCACTCTTCTGCAAAGCTGCCCCCACCAACTCAAGCACCTCTTTGTGTAGTGCTGGAACAGCAACCCTGGCAAAATAGTACCGGCTAGGAACCTTCCATTTAGGGGCCAATGTTGCCACGAGTTCAAGGAAACCCACACCTTCGACAAACGAAAAAGGGAGAAGGTCCACCGCTAGCATTTTTGCCAGCTTAGTGTTATACAGGCGTACAGTTGGGTGGTTGCGTTGAAATTGCGCATCTGAGGAGAACATGGCTGAAATGGTGCGCTGGACAAATTTACGGGATGATGCTGATGCCTTCTTCGACCCACTTCTGATCAGTGTTGACATTTTCCGCATTGGTGTGTCTCCCAGACTCTCAGTGTGCCTGCTATGTGTTACGGAGGGTGTGGTGCTGCCAGGGGTACTGGGTGCAACCGGACACATGTCTGACGCTTCTTCTACCTCCCCATCATCTTCAGATGAAACACCTACTATGGGTATATTTTGGCCACTTTCCCTTTGGGATCGCTTTCCCTTGACGTTTGCTAGGTGCGGAAACCATTCGACAGCGTGCTTTCTTTCAAGATGACCTATCTGGCCTCCGGTTCCATAGTTGGTACCAGTCTTACCACGGCTAACGCTAGTCTTACAAATGCAACAAACGGCTATGTTATCATACTTTTCATGGACACTAAAAAAGTTCCAAACTGGGGACTGGAAACTTCTGGTTTTGCCGCACGAGGTGATACTGCTGCCAATGCCAGATGAAGCAGTGGTGGATGAGCCTTGCAGACATCTACTGGGTTGTGCAATTATTGCAGCAACCTTACTTGAGGGAGTCGAGCTGGATGGAGTCCCCCTCTGGGTAGAAAATATGGGAGCTGTAGGTTTTGTTGAACTTGTGGTACTACTTGACTGCGTTGGTGGTGCTACCAGTGCCACGTCGCCAGGGTCACGCTCTGCATGACGTCGGGATAGGGTATAAATGTCTGTCTGCTGCTTGGCCGGTGTGCTGGACTGACATGTGTGATGACTAGGTCATTGCTGTCATCCTGTTCAACAACATCAGAATGCACCACTTCATCAAGTCCGACGTTCGGATCCATAAGTATGAGCTTTCCGGGGACCTTCCTTTTAACATGTGATACCTTTCGCAGCTCATGGTGTGCCTCCCTCTCAGACGTCAGAGATGGTTGCCAATCTAGATCCAGATCATCATCTGATGGAGCGGGGCTTGAAGAGGAACTTCTACACACCCTCCTTGATCTTTTCCTTGCTGGGGAGCTGGGAGAAAATGAATCATCAGGAGGAGTGGCTTCGTCTTCCTGACATGATACCCCGGCTCCAAAGTCAATTTCCTCCTGTGCCCCTACTTCTGGAAGAACAACCATTGTGGGCACTTGCACCGCTCCATGCGCCGCTACATGGGCATCTTCACTGACCTCTACTTGCAAGTCTCCATGGACCTCTCCTTCTCGGCCTTCTCCTTCTCGGCCTTCTCCTTCTCGGCCTTCTCCTTCTCGGACAGCTCCTTCTCGGACAGCTCCTTCTCGGACAGCTCCTTCTCGGACAGTTCCTTCTCGGACAGCTCCTTCTCGGACAGTTCCTTCTCGGACAGCTCCTTCTTGGACAGCTCCTTGCGCATGTACTTCTGCTTGTACTAGTAGCCCATGCAGTTGTTGTTGCGGCTTTGGTTGTTGAATAGTACTTGTGAGATGAGTTAAAACCTGTGTTGATGGCGTGCTGCTACTTTCTTGCGATGATCCAACATCACTGGTTGTTGGTGATTCAACAACTAAACAGGCTACCTGTGCAGCACTCATGGTGGGCCTTTGTTTTTTTTGTTGTTTTTCCCCCAAAAATTTAGTGGTCGAGCCACCAGTCTCCTTGGTAAGTGGTGCCACTTGCTTCTTCTTCTCTTTAGTAGAGACATCTTTCTTGCAAGAGGACCTACGGGCACCTCTTTTTGGAGCCATCTTCTTCAGATGTCGGAACAACAGGCCGCAGCAGCACTTCTTCCTGGCACTGATGCTCAACGATGATGCAGAGTTTTGTGCACCTAAAAGCAAACGAAGACAGAGGAACACCAGTAAATATAAATGTTGCATATGTAGCGCTTGAATAAACAGTTTGCAAGTAGGCATTTATGAATACACACGTGCACACCACACAATATGGAAATTTCAAAATTAGGATTTGCTAAATTTTTGGGAAACAGGAATTTAACATTGATCCAAGAGAGCACACACACAGAGGGTTGTACTTTCATGTACCCCTGACTCCGCCTGGGCACAATGGGTGAAAGCAAGGCACAATGGGTGCAGGCCTATGTCTCAAAGCTCACTGCCTGCCTTCAAAATGGCTGCTTGACCCCCCCATCCACATGGCCAGGACCATGCCTCAAAATGGCCACCACCAACATAGCCAGCACTCAACCCCTACTCCAAAAAGTGAAAACACACAACACAAATCAAATCACCACAATCCAATGCCATCCATCAACTTTCAGAAGGCTTATGCTGCCTGCTGGTGGTTTTCCGGTGCAAAATTGCAATTTTTACAATTTCGCGAGTGCGAGATTGTTGCTTCACGGCGCGAACGTGGCAAAAACCCGCAAAATCCGCAAACAGACCGATTCTGGGCCCCCCTGGGCATAATGGATGACATCAGAGCACAGTGGGTGCAGGCCTATGGCACAAAGCACACAAACTGGCTTACAAATGGCCTCTAGACCCCCACCCACACGGGACCAGACAATAAAATGGCCCCCACCCACATAGCAAGCCCCCAACACCACCCCAAAAAGTCCTAAAACACACAAAAATCAGCACAATCCAATGCCATCCATGCCCTGGCCAGAATAATGTTAAAAAAAATTCAACAAAACAGTTGTATCATGCATGCACCCATAAATAAGCCTGGTGGTTTTCAATTCATGTGCAGCAGAATTGTAATTTTTACAATTTCGCGAGTGCGAGATTGTTGCTGCGCGGGACACGAGCAGTGCGAACACAAGCAAAAACATCCTCAGCTCCCGAACTTGCAGATTTTCCCCCCAAAAAAAGTCGAAAAAAAACCAACACACACAAAAATCACCACAAACAAACAACATCAACTTACTTCTTTGTGTTCTTTGTGAAATCAAATTTCGAATCCAAAAGTAATCCAAAAGGCCTCAAATCCAAATATCCAGCAGCAACCACAAAAAGTAATCCTTCCCAGTCAAGATCGAAATCAAAGTGGCCAGGAAATGGAGGAGCTTGCTGGACAGGAACAGGAAGTTGGAGACTGGGGCACTTCCTTCACCCCACCCCTATGGGAGGAGCTTGCTGGACAGGAACAGGAAGTTGGAGACTGGGCCACTTCCTTTACTAATTTTTGTACTTTTGCTAGTGCGAGATTGTTCCTGCCCGCGCCGCGGACCGCGAGCAGCGCGAGCAGTGCGAACACAAACCAAAAATCCGCTTCGCGCGGATTTGCGTATTCTCGCCGCATCCGCGAGAGTTCGCGGATTGCGGATTCTCCGAAAATACGAAAAATCCGCGAGCGTAACGGATTTTACGCCCATGCTTAGTCTCAGCTCTGCTGGGGACTCGTGCCAGCCTTGGAGATGTCTGGAAATCCATGTCCTGTGTCAACGATTCTTTGGGACCCAGCAGGAGTCTCAAAAATGTAGACCAGGAAGATGCTCTTAGGTGCCTGTTTGAACAGGGAGGTCACTCCTTGACCTCAAGGGAGATTTCTTCTGTCTTCCAGTCGATATGGAATGTTGAAGGTCCAAGATTTATGTTTCAGAGTTTCGTCCAGGGTTATCTAAAGTCCTAGGGACTGGGCTCCTATACTTATACTAAGTTTAGGGGTTGGACTAACTCTAAGGTCACACCTATGGGAGGACCTGGGGAGGGTGTGGTTATACCACTTCCCTTTGTCCATTTTCACACCAGAGCTGGGGCTGAGTGCCCCAGCAACTGGTTTGAACTGGGATATGCACAGGGACACCAAGTGTGCCCCCAACACTGTCTGAAAAGCATTCTCTGAATGAACCTACCCAACCCCAATACACTAAGCCTGTCTGGGAGGTGGTTATACGTCCCTGTGACAGGAAACCTATTGTCCAGGCCACCCCTGCCGGAGTTTCGTCTAGCAGCAGGAGGTCAGACTTGTGTCTGTAGCTGCAACATCCATTTTGTGATGCTGGGTCTCTTTTAAACTATCACTGATTAAGTAAGCGTGTACATGTCTTCTCCCTCTAGAAGGGTGGAATTCTACCCCCGCAGCCTAGAAACTGGCGGGGGGTAGGATTCCAAAGTGTTTGACACCAAACACGACTTGTTTCCATGCAGCCATTCCAAAGTTAGCATTAACAGCTCAAGAAACCCTCCAACAGCCACACCAGCAAGAAAGCCACCTGGTTCATCGTAAGAGCTCCAGACCTCCAAACGCACATACCGGAAACTGGAGAAGAAATGGCTCCACGAACCTACACCAGACAGCAACACAGCCCACAAGGACGCCACCCACAGACATCACCACCTCATCAGAACAACCAAGAGATCATCCTTCATAGCACGCCAGGACAACAACTCACATGACAGCAAAGAGCTCTTCAGCCTAGTGAAGGAACTCTCCAACCCCAGCGCCAACACCAACGACATCCCGCCCTCACAAGATCTGTGTGACTCACTGGCCACCTTCTTCCACAGCAAGATCGCTGACATTCACAACAGCTTCAAGACCACGACCGTCCCAACTACAGCAGACTCCACCCCCCCGCAAACACCACTGGCATCAACCACCTGACCTCCTTGTCCAACGTCAATGACAACGAGACACGTAAGGTCATGAACTCCATCCACTCAGGATCACCATCAGACCCCTGCCCACACCACATATTCAGCAAAGCAGATGCAACCATCACATCCCAACTATGAAAGGTCATCAACATCTCCTTCGAGACAGCCACATTCCCGTAAAGCTGGAATCACGCCGAAATCAATGCCCTCCTCAAGAAGCCCAAGGCGGACCCCAAGGACCTCAAGAACTTCGGGTCCATCTCCCTGCTCCCTTTCCCGGCAAAGGTCATCGAGAAAATGATCAACATGCAACTGGCCCGCCACCTCGAGGACAACAACATCTTAGACCCGTCCCAATCCGGATTCAGATGAAATCACAGCACCAAGACAGCCCTCATCTCCGCCACAGACGTCATCAGGCGCCAACTAGACAATGGCGAAACATCAGCCCTCATCCTCCTGGACCTGTCAGCCGCCTTCGACATGGTCTGCCACCGCACACTAAAGACACGCCTCCAAGAAGCCGGAATCCAAGAGAAGGCCCTGGACGGGACCATGTCCTTCCTCTCCGACAGAACACAGAGAATCCGCCTCCCACCCTTTCAATCCGAAGCCACCGACAACATCTGCGGCGTACCCCAGGGCTCATTCCTTAGCCCGACCCTGTTCAATGTCTACATGGCCCCCCTCGCACAAGTAGATCGCCAGCACGACCTCAACATCATCTCCTATGCCGATGACACCCAGCTCATCCTCTCACTCACCAAGGACCCACACACCGCCAAAACCAACCTCTACGAGGGAATGAAGGCCATCGCCGAATGGATGAGGAGCAGCCGTCTAAAACTGAACTCCGACAAGACGGAGGTCCTCATCCTTGGCCCCAACCGCTCTGTTCCTATTTTTACAGTACGTTTAGGGGTTGGACTAACTCTAGGGTCCCACCTATGGGAGGACTTACGGAAGGGGTGGTTACACCCCTTCCCCTTTGTCCAGTTTCACGCTAGAGCTGGGGCTGAGCGCCCCAGCAACCGGTTTGAACTGGGAAATGCATGGAGCACCTTGTGTGCCCCAGGCAGTGTCTCAAAAACATTCACTGAATGCAACCTACCCTGCCCCAATAGACTAAAGCCTGTCTGGGGAGGTGCTGGCACCTCCCTGGACAGGAAACCCATTGTCCAGGCCTCCCCTGCTGGAGTTTCGTCCAGCAGCAGGAGGTCAGACTCGTGTCTGTAGCAGCACATCCATTTTGTGATGCTGAGGCTATTTAAAACATTTACCGGGTGTACCAGTGTGTACATGTCTTCTTCCTCTCGAAGGGTGGAATGCTAACCCCACCACCAGAACTGGCGGGGAGGGGGGTAGTATTCCAAAGTGTTTGACACCAAACAGCACATGCCTGATTCACAGAATTAACTTAAGACAAAATCCTAAACGTACTACTTTTAGTATTCACAGAATGCACTTACTACTTTTGGTATGCACAGAATGGACTTACGACTACTAACTTTACGTCCGCACTCGGGCCGGAGATTCCGGCCCGGAGGCGGAGCTTCTGGCCCAGAGGCGGAGCTTCTGACTTGGAGGTGGAGCTTCTGGCTTGGAGGCAGGCTTCTGGCCCGGAGGTTGGGATTCCGGCCGGTGGCGGAGATTTAGCCATGGCCGAAATCTCCACCTCTCTACCTCCAAGGCGGAAGCTCCTACACATGTAAGAAAATGCAGCAGATTGCTCTAAATCTGAAAACATAGTATTTACAGTCTCAATGTCCCAATCATCAGAGAGTGTACTCGGGGTAATTAAATCATTCATAGAAATTTTGAACACGTGTGGAATTTTCAAAGTTCAGTAGGACCAAGTACATCATATGAAACTCTATCCCATACTATACCATCTGGTACTGGAATTGCTGAAATGTTCACTAGGGACAAGTCTCTCTGTTCACAGTGTGATGACGTATGTGGTTTCAGGACCAAGTTCACAGGTTGTACTGTAGAGCATTGTGGTTGATAATGTCCATTCAGTAGTAGGAAAATGACAGTTACCATTTCAATCCAAATTAACATTGACAGGATCCCTAATGCAAACCAAAGATACAACCAAGGTGATACTTAGTAAGTATTTTTCAGCCAGAGATAGATATGTCAAAGTTGTTCTTTTTTAGAGATCAGTGGCATTTGCTCAGGTTCACTTGGATCTGAGGAAAAGTGATTGACGTTGAGTAAGTAGCCAGACGCAGTTTGATCTATCCTTGGGAGCTCAGCAGTGTTTGTAGATCTGGCAGTTGCTTCTTGTGAAGGCACATTGATGTAAAGTTCATTATTGGGCTGAATTGCAATATGCGTTTCAGTTTCATTTGGATTTTGTTTAACTTCAACAGGTGTAATTCGTACTCTGTTATTTGATAGTCCATCATTTTGTGCGGTGGAGTCTTGAAAGGTTACTAGTCTTTACATCTGAACTTCCTGTATAGTAGCAATAGAAGATCGGCGGCTACTCAGGATTTCACGTGGCCTGCTGTTGAGAATCTGCCTCATAGTGTGGTTTGATCAGATCAATGGAGTCATATTTTTTCTTTTCGGCCATCAAGAGGCAGAAGAAGTACTGTTATTGTTCCTTGAACTGCCAAGACAGGTACAGATGCTCTGTAGGATGGCCCACACTTCTTCTTGTCCAGAATCTTTTCTCTGACCAGGTCCCCAACCTTTGAAATCCACACAGGTCTTTCTGGAACTGATTTCACATCCACAGTGGCGGTCCATTTTACTTGGACGTTGCTGTGTAATGCCTGTAATTCATTGAGTTCCTGTAAATCAGCCAGACAATCATTCAATTCAAATGGTTTTATATCCGCCACTCTGCTGGCACAATCGAGGTCAGGTACCCAAATTCTTGTTCTCCATCAGGATTTCATTGGGGGGCACGTCCTCTCAAGGACTTTCTTGCCATATTATTCATTGCCCTCTGGACCCAATATAGGTGATTGACCCAACTACCGCCCGTGCCTAATACCCTTGCTGTTAAGGATTGCTTTAGGTCCCGGTTTTTCCTCTCCACCACCAAATTTCCCTCAGGATGGTAAGGGAAGGAGTACCACAAGGCCACGCCCATGCTTTCCATGGCTTCCTTGAAAGCTTGAGAGCTAAACACAGGGCCACGGTCGAAATGTAATGTGCCAATTGTGTAGTTCCCAATAAAGACTCGCAAATCCTTTAGAACAGTTTGAGCATCAGCCGAACACTGAGGTCAAACCCATAGAAATCTAGAGCATGAATCTACTACCAACAAGATGTACTTGTAAGCCCCGTCTGAATTTAAAGGGCCATAGTGCCCAAACAGACACATGCGAGAGGTCTGTCTGAAATGAGTAATGGTGTTTGTGGTGCTCGTGCTACGGTAGAACCTTTCATCTGCTGCCAGATAAAGCACTCCAAGACATAAGCCTTGGTTTGTTTGGATAAACTTGCCCAACAGAATCGCCGCTTCAGTTGCGAGACAGTTGCAGTGACTCCTGTGTGTGCAGAGCCCAGACCGTTGTGTGCAGCTAGTATTAAATATAATCAGCAATCTCTGTTTGGTACAACTCTATCCCCCAATCCTGGAATTTGTTTTTCGCATCTAATTTATAGGAATATTTGAGTGGAAAGCCCATTAGAACAACAGAGCCATTTTTTGAGGCATTGACAGCTATCAATATGTCTCTGTCTTGTGCTGGAATGAGTGAGTGATTGCAGCAACTGCAGCAGTTTCCACTGTCGCCTTGGTGGCTTTATCAGCACTGGTGACTCAATGTGCAAATAATTTGAGCCTGTGGCATGCAAGCTTTCAGCTTTGTCACTTGTTCCCATAACAATTGATGTTGACTTGTGCAACCCTCGGAATCTCTAAATCCACTGTGGCCCCAGTAATGAAGATATTCATTGTAAGACTGCACACAGTAAAACGAATCGCACACTATCAGTGTGGGGAATTCTCGATCGATGTGTACGGAAGTGCCAATATCAGGGAGTTCAGCTCTGCCAACTTCACTGTACAATCTCCTAGAGATTGCGTAGTCATATTGCTGGGATGGAACTTGCCATCCCGCATACGTCCCTTCACTATAGCGCTATATTGCTGTTTACTTCTTATGGCAGGCTGAGCAGATCCATCAGTATAAATTATATTTTTCATATTTCTCTAGAGGCAACATTTCATTCAGGAGAGGGTATTCTTGTTCGTACTGCAGAAACGCTTGTATTTTTAATGTAGAATTGTATTTGTAATCGACTTCTGTTTCAGTGAGAGAATTAGCCCTTTGTATTCATCGTGGATGTAGTGCTTTTGCATTTGGAATGCTTGCTTTGGCAACAGCTTCCAAAGTTGGTACCGGGGTTACAACACTTCTGCATTTCCCTTGTGCTAGTGCTATTTCTCCCACTACAGCAGTCTGTACTGCGATCACTATTTTTTCAGTTGCCGCAAATCGCATTTCAGCATTTGTGTATAAATGTGATCTGTATGTAATTGGAACTGTCACACCTTCATTGAAAGTGAGGTAAAAATATACTCAGATGAACCCAGGACCACCCGGATCGCCAAGTTAGTGGTATTCACACGTGTGTGCAAATGTTTAGATGCTATCATGTCAGCCAGAACTGAACGGAGAATATCTGTGTGTTTCTGATTCTGATTAGCTTGTAGAAAGCTTTTACTCTTTCTGCATAATGTAAAATGTATGTTCTGCCAAAATTTAGAAATCCTAATAAATATTGCAAACCTTGGAGGTTGGAGCAGCGTGAACTTTTCTAAAAAGTTGGCTGTCAGTCTCTTGCCTTCACTTGAGAGCTCGTATCCCAAAAATAGGACAGTCAAAGGGGCAATTTTAGATTTCTTAAAATCAAATTTGTAGCCCAAATTGGTAAATCCAACAATTATGTTGTTCACCCTGCACAAGTATTTGAGTAATTCATTGTCCGTCAAATAGATGTTATCTACATAGGACACTGCCTCCTCATTGCATGTTTGTAATATTTCTGACACTCTTGTTGAGAATAGCCCCAGGATATTCCCATACCCTTGGAGCAAACTACAAATATTTCGCTGAGTGCCGAGCACAGAAAATGCTGTCAGATATCTGCTACCTGGAGCTATATTTTGGCAGAAGAATCCGTTCGGGATATCTAATGTTTTGTATTTTTTCCCCACAATGTTATTCATAAATGTGGCACTATGTGCATTTTGGACTGCAAATGTTAGTGTGTATGTATTTAAATGCCGATAATCTAAAACTAGACAATATGTATTGTCCGGTTTCATTACTGGAAACAAAGGGTTATTCATTGGAGAGGTGCAAGTCTCAATCACACTTTGGTATTTGAGTTGGTCCAAGATTTCTTTGACCTGTTTTTTTGCATCACTTTTAATAGGGTACTGTCTCTGTGGATTAGGAGTAGATTTTAATGGGATTTTGTGGTGGGTAGATTCCATGTCCCACCCTACATGGTTTCTCTATAAAGCCAGAGCTAGTGCTAGAGCCCACTTCCTGCACGTATGAATGTTTTAAAGATTCTGGAACAAGGTCGGAGAAAGCATGCAAAATTGCGCTTTCACCTTTTGGGCACTCCATCACAAACTCAGGTGGCCAATTTCTTTCTGCTAACATGGTGTCAAATCCAAATGTTAAATTTTCCCTAAAGAGATCCTTAATTTTTCTTGAGGTGTCCCCTTCTATTTCTGGTGTAGTTTCGTATAGTCTAGGCGGTACACTCACTCTTGTATCAGGTGTTTCCACCGTCATATGCTCATTCAATACTGCTGTCATCAGAAAATCCTTCAGGTTCTGGTGAGCTATTGTTACTTCTGCAGCGCTGACTAGCATCGTCAGAGCCCATTCCCCGTTCAGAAGCGGAGTCCTCAGTAACCTGGGCATGTCTAATTTTTAAGGCAGCTACTTTCTTCTATTTGAATTGAGGTTCTGCTTTAGGTGCCCCTTCCTGTTTGATAATGTAATCTGAAGTGTGATTTGTTTCCATTTTTGTTTTCGGTCGAATCACACGTCCCTCTCCAAGTTTTTTGATGAACCCTGGAAGGAACGAAAGGAACATGTATCAGTATCCTGATACCTCTCAGGTTTTTAAATGTTATCACAATTCCTGAGGTTGTACCTCTTTTCAGAGGGCTCCCGTTGGGGAGGCAAACCCCTTGATCTTGAGTTCTTTTCTGAATTTTTTATTAAACGTTTTTCAATATTTGATATTTGATATTTGAAGGGGTATTTCTAAAGCGCAACGTTCGCTCCGGAGGGAGCATCATGGCGCTGAGAATATCCCACATCTTTTTAGGTGAAGAAGTTGCTTGCTTTGAGTTACCCTTTTCGAGACTACCTGCCATTTGTTCCCAACATATCTCTACCTAATTCAGCATAAGTTTCTTTTTGGTAATTCTCACTCCCTATTGAAAGGAGATGTTTCCCATAGGTGGCTATGTATGGCCACTGCTGCTGCCTCCCCCTTATGTTGCTCAGCATAATTTCAGAGACTTGGGCAAAATTACCCATCAGCTTCATTCCCATGTCCAGGGCAGGTCCTGCCCCGTACTCATTCTGTATCAGTTGTAATACATCAGGAACGTCTGCAGCAATGACATTTACCAGGTGAACAACTTCCTTAATCTCATCCGAGCCTGGATGCCAAATACCAACTCAAAGTGAGCCTAACAAACACAAATTATTGCTCCTGACCATCAGCTATACACCTGAAGTAATTATGGAGTATCTATGCAAAATAAAGCTGAATGACTTCACACCCAAGCTCTCCACAAATCACAGATTGATCAAGAAAAGTAGTTTCCCCTACAAGACCTCCATCACTTAGAATTCTCAGACAGCCTTGCAAGGGTATAAAGCTCACACTGCCTCACTCAGACTTCAAAAATGCTAAACAAGCCTTGGCATTTTCACCCCTTGGTGGTAGCAATATAATTTTCACCAGTCTCCCTACTTCTATCTTAAGATGATTAACAACATAAAATAATTAATGTTGTGCCAACGACAAGAAAGGTAAGCAATGCTCGTTAATAGATAGAACGTTAGGGTAGTGCATTGTCTTGTAGCTGTCTTCTCATCACTGCTCTCCCAGAGCCAGTGTGCACTATTGCAAACAATTTACACTTTTGTTTCCATAGAAAGCATTATTCATGTGATGTGTATCTGTATATCGTCTAATAGTGCTATAATAAATGATGCACCCTAGCTACTAGCTATGTATGCATCATGAATGTATCAGTCCAGATGGTGTGGATTCTGATTATCATCTACAGAATATAGTGGGACACTTACATCCTAGACAAAATATTGATGGCCAACCTATTGAAAGCAGGGCATAGTGGAGGGTAACTAACTCTGACCAGCCAAGTCAATGTGGTCACCTCATTCCACTTCTACATCCTGAAGAGGCTCAGAGAAATCCTCAAATACCTCCTATTCAACCCATGCAGAACTTTCACCCTGGGGCTTGTCATCAGCAAACTGGACTATGGCAATGCACTTTATCTAGGCATCACCATCCAACTCACCAGGAGAATTCCAGCCATACAGAATGCAGCAACCAGATTCACGCAGGTTCTCACCCTGCACACGCATCACCTAGCACCTCAAAGAGCCCAAATGATTCTGCATCCACAAATGCACCCTCTTCAAAGTCCTCATATACAAGCCATACACAACCTAGGCCTTTCTAACCTCAACAACTAGGTCAACTACCACATTCAGATCAGAAACCTACTATTTGCTGATGATCTCCTTGCTCACATCCCCCACATCCAGAGAATCACAGTTGACAGTTGTACTTTATTTTACTTCACTCCCAAAGCCTGTAACAACTTTCCCCTACACATCAGAGTTATATCTTCAGTACTGTAATTGTCTAAGAATCTGAAGACATGGCTCCTTACCTAGATCTCAGACTTGACCAGCTCAGTCCCCTTCCCGGGTGAGATGTGTGCTCTCCAATTAGTCATAGCAGAACTTCATGTAACTTAACATTAATGGGCCGTAATTTGTGAACTCATTTTGAATGTAGTCTATATTCATGATCACAACTAAAACAAAATTATCATGGTGAATCTGAGCATGTATATTGAAGGTGGACTGCTGCTCCAACAGCATCCATTTATGCTGGGAGAATGAAATATAAAGGCCTCAAACGTATGCGTTTAGGGTCTCCATACCACACATTTAGAAGCAGAGGCAACACTGACTTGACAAAAAAGTGTGTTTCCTCTCAAGCTACAAGATAAAAAGCCATCGCAGATGTTCAAAGGAAAAAGAACACAAAGAACTAATGAAAGACACAAGTCAATGGTCTGCAACCATGAAGGTGTGAATCCCTGAGCATGCTGGCAGATCAAAGAATTGTGGCATGAAATAATGAAATTATGCAATTCTGGACATATGGCGGATAAAATAAATGTTTAGTTCCTATAGTGTGGATTGACCTCTCTCCAATCCTAGCCTTGGCTCCTGAATATAGGTCCCTCAAAACAGAAATTATCTGGGGGTCCACACCCATCTCACTCATGATCGCCCCAAAGCTTTGAGTAGTTAACACAGTCACAGGCGGAAGAAAGATCAACAAAACATAACATAACATAACATAACAAAACCCAGGTACAGGTTGCGGCCCTTGATCTTCGTGTATTTCCCTATAAGAATGGTCAAATTAGGACTCTGTTTAATGGTCCCCACCCCTTACATTCATAACACATTTGTAGTCTATTCAAGATTATTCTACCTACTATTTAGACTAGAGACTCGAGGAGCGAGATCGGCCTGTAACAGGCAGGGTTGTGTCGATCCCCATTTGCTAGCGGTTATTGCCTCAATCACCTCGTCTAACGTAAAGGGGCAGTAATAGGTATCTCTTCAGAATCTGTATTGCCATCAACTGAAACAAATTTAGGGGAATGTGCTGCATACATAGCAGAGAAGTGTTTGATCTAATCGGCCTCAGGGATCGCGACCACAACCCAATGACCGGTACCTTCTCTCAATGGGGCAGAATTGACTATCCTCCAGAATGTATTACTATCATTCATCCTACTAGTTTCGCACAATGCAGTCCAAGCCGCTTCTATTAGCCTTGTTTTCTGCTTTTTCAGAGCCTGCCTGTAGTCCGATCTACTCTGCTTAACCTAGTTTCTGCTCCTGGGGTTTCTGTGAAGTGCCTCTTTGAGCTTCTTGTTTGCCTTGGTGCAATATGTGTCAAACCAGCCATTACTATTCTTATTCGTTTTTGTTGCTGACTGCAGATTCTCTTTCACAGTCTTACCAATAACCATGAAAGCGTTTATGATCACTGTTGTATGTGCACTGTCATCGAGGCATGTCTCAAAGGCTTCCTCCTGCATCTCAAATTCGTTTTCCAAGGAAACCCTTTGGGGTGATCTTGTGCCATCGCAGTGACAATCCATTAATAGTGGCTAACTATAGTGATAGAGCGCGCAGGGACCAACTTGCTCAGTTTTACCACACTCACCTTGGGCACATACAACATTCACACTATGAACTAGTAGTCCTGTCTAACCAATTTACTAATTTAATCACTCTATCAGTTTTGCCCAGAGGTCCGAAATTGGACTTATACCTGTAAACCATGACTTACCAATCCTTGTCACCTTACTATGAGTCCTGTGGATCAGGGAGTTAGCATAAACAGGTAATATTTAAACATGTTTATTTTCTAATAATAACCACTGACTCGAGGAAAGTTTTAAAACCTTTATCTATGATAGATTTTCTGAGTCAAATGGGAAAGGGCCACAATCTTGTGACCATAAATTTTACAAGCAAAAATATAACCAGCAGAACATAAAGTTTGTAAGAAATCACAGTATCACCTTTAAACATTGGTACCTGGGAAGGGTGAGGAAGAGAAATAGCACAAGGACATATCACATTGATTATATTTACCTAGAATGGTGCAATGACCAATCCTGGCCACGGGCGGAGACAAAATACGGACAAGGACCAGGCTCCCGACTAATCAGGAGCCCACGGGAAAAGACAGGTGCATATCAAAACAGGTGACCTCAGCTAAGTGCAACGCCAGCATCACAGCCCTCTCTCTAGGAAAGCCAATTAATACCCCGATTGGGTAATCTATTCTTCTGACAGAGTGCTCCGCCAGCACCTCTGTTCTCGATCTCCTATTGAGTTCGTTGTGTCAATGACAGGTCAGCTATTCGGACAAGTCAGATAGTTTCTCTATCTGAGCCTTCCTTAGTTATACCATTTCGAGGGCAATGTACCACACCTAAATGTTGCAAATCTATGTGTTCCCCTTTAGTGATTGGTTGGAAAGACGAGGAGAGGTCATCACACCATACTAAGATGATGTAATTTCAATTTGAATCATATTGATTGAAATCCCCACCCACAATTTACTTTTCCCATGATTTTATTCCGCCCAACAATATTGGTACACATTTTGATTACATTGTATTTGGTAGCTTCCTTTCTAGAGGTCAGATGAGCAGGTTCCCAGGTACATCGTGGGTAAGAAGTGGGCTGGCAGAGGTTCAATGCCAGAGCTTCAGCAAATTCAGTGTCAGGGTGCGCATGTGCAAAGTCATCCAAGATGGAAGATGTGTCAGTGCACAGACCCAAAGTACGAGCTAGTAGCAAAGTCAAAAAGAAACATATTAGAATACAGAAATAAATCAATGCATTGCATACCACTTATCTCTATTCTATTCCCATTACTTTATTTTTACTTGTGCTTTAATGATTAAAAGAACGAGCAAGTTTAGTACAAGCTGCAGCATAAGCATTAGCATGTGAAAGTTAAAGAAGCCATTTCTGGCATTAGTGCACAGAAGCAAAGTTTTCCCACCAAGCAGAGAGGTACGTCACACCACGTGAGTGTGTCAGACGCATGCGCAGAAGGTTTCCCGCGTTTTCGCTGGCCATTTTAATGCATTAGAGTTACTGTTAGTAAAATCACATTGAAAAGCTTCCCCTAGATACTAGAAATGTCCTGAAATGTAAATATTAGTAAACAAACATGTTGATTAATATATTCTCAGTTATTTAGAGAGGGCTGAATACAAGTACATTTCGGAATATGTGAATCCTTGCTCCATCAATCCCCTCTTTGATGATATTTTATATCATCACAAATTAAGGAACTAGATGCCAACTTCAACACTCTCCCAGTTCAATCTCTTCAATTACTTTGGGAGTTTTCTTTTTACCATTATTCTGATAAACTTTCATTCGCTTATATATGTCTCCCTTTAACTCTTCCATTTGAATTTCATCAAGTTTGCGTTTCTTTGTTTTCTCATTAATAGTGTACCTTTTTCTGTTTCTGAAGCATTTGCACCAAATCATTATCACTAATATTATTAGTGATATTCCTATTATTAGTGATTTACCTACAATACTTCTACCTACATTAGTTATCCAAGTACCAATAGAGGAGAGACCATCAGTAAGTCTCTTCCATGCACTATAATAATAATAATAATAATAATCCACATTTGTAAAGCGCACAATCACCCGTTAGGGTCTCTAGGCGCTGGGGGCCGTCGGGAAGATTAAGCAAGCTATTGCCCAGAGTCACATGGTGCTGGGCTAACCTGCCGCCGGAGCCGGGGATATCAACTTCCAGTGGTTTCAGTTCTTCTTCCAAATGAGTAATGTTCCTTACATACCCTCCAATTTCAACACGTTTATCTGGTATGTAAGTGCAACAATGTTACGCTTTCAGCATTCTACAGACTCCGCCCTCTTTTTCCAATAATATATGTCAAGAGCAAGTCAATTTTGTAGAACCATTGATTTGATTGCAACCAATTCGGTATTGATCAATAAGAATCCTCCAGTAGTGTCAGTCGATAAGCGATCCACCACTGTAGAAAATTTGCAAATTCTTTGAGTTTTCAGAACCACTCCCACTGAAGGTATCAATGCACTAAATATATCACCTACAATTTCTGCAAAACTATCTCTTCTATAACATGTTAGTTCATTTTTGTGTTCATTGCTTCCAGTGATTCTTTTTACATGGTATACTTTTGGGAATACTATTCCGAAACAGCAACTCCCTTACCAATGGTCAGGCAGCTTAAAGTAAGCTTTATTCCCACAAATGTAATAAACTCCAGGAAATACTGGATCAGGGCCCCCTTTTAGTCCCCAACCCCTAATTATGAGGAAATTGTGTTCACATTCACTGGAACCGATGAATACATTGTCATACTCAGTTTACTTTCTATGGAGACAGATTTTCCCCATCTTTTCAAAGTCCAAAGACATAGCAGCATGAGGTTTGTCAGTTGCCATAAATTTCTCCCTTTAAGCCCATTTGGGTATCTGGGGTTTCGTTTCATTGGCTTTTCTATGGAAATCTGTCTCCTTTTCTCTACTAAATTTAAAAATACCTTTTCTTCTTCGTGTAAACTACATGTTAGATTGTCTATGTGTGCATTAGCTATATCTATTTCTTTCATTGTTAAGAAAAATTCACCAAAGAATTGCACATCTTTAGCACTAAGGACAGGATTATTTTTTCTACGCATAGGAATTTCAGGAAAAATAACATCTATGTTAGAAGAATAGTACTGCAACCTTCCAGTTTTATAAAACAAACTAGTTAATATGCTACAGGAAATTCCAGAGGGCAAGGGTAAATGATGGTATGTACCACCTTCAGCTACAGAAGTAGGTAGTTTCATACATACATAACAATCACTAATTTGCATAGTGTCTACATAATGTACTAATAGACTAGCAAAACATTAATTTCAGTTTCATTTCTATTTCTAATTTGATGTTATTCTATCTCATCTGGTGCTTCTAAGTCTACTCTATCTTGTTTGTGGTGCGCTATCTTTCCGTGTATGCTAGTGTCATTTTGCTTCAGAAAAGGGGGGTGGTGATGAACAGAGTGTCTGAATTAAGCAGACCACTCTTACCCAGTCCAAAGATCAGGGCTTGATCCATCACCGTTATTTAGCTCACTGCCCCATCCCAGCTCAGAACCTGGCTATATGCAAATTAGTCTGTCCCTGGCCCAGTGCATCATGGGAACAGGGCAGACCAAACTACCAAGCCAATTCTTCACCAGAAAGGAGACAAGCTTCCGGGGACCGGTTTCTGCCATTTCAGGCGTCGTCGGCCCGGCTTGCTTGAATCCTGATGGAGCAGTGAGCAAGGGACTCATGTCTGAGTATACCCTTCCACGCTTATGGTGGACAAAATGATTCAGAAAAGGGGGTGGTGATGAACAGAGTGTCTGAATTAAGCAGACCACTCTTACCCAGTCCAAAGATCAGGGCTTGATCCATCACCGTTATTTAGCTCACTGCCCCATCCCAGCTCAGAACCTGGCTATATGCAAATTAGTCTGTCCCTGGCCCAGTGCATCATGGGAACAGGGCAGACCAAACTACCAAGCCAATTCTTCACCAGAAAGGAGACAAGCTTCCGGGGACCGGTATTGCTATTGTCAGTCCTAGCCATACTATAAGTACTATCAATACACTACATATGCATATCCTACAGCATGTCTTTATACAACTTATTTTCGAGTTTCCAGTAACTCTTTTATCAGCCATTTTGAATAAGGAGGCTTAACCGCTTTTTGAGAATTTTCACAGAATATTCCTGTATTTTATCTCAAGTTGGCCTCACTTCTTCAATATCTCGATCAGCAATCAATTCTTCATCACTGTCATCACTGATTTCTAGATTCTCAAAATCTTCAAGGATGATGTATGTCCATTCGAATTTATTGTTCAGTTTTTTCAGGCGTGGGCTTCTCCTTTGATTGCTGGTGAATGGTTCAGTTTGGCTTATCACTTCGTTCACCTGTTCAGATTCTTCATCTATTGTCACTAGGCGATATTTCAGTCTTTTAACAAAACCAGGCCATTTATCACCTTTTCTGAGTCTTTTGGCTGGCACTGTGCTTTCTGATTCTTCAAATGTTCTTTTGTTTTCTTTAAGTTGTCGCACAACTTTATTTTCGTCAACTTCAGGTTTACTCTCTAACTCACCTACCCCAGGGCTTATTGCAGTTGACTCTTCTGCCTGTACTGATCCTTCTATCCTAATCTGACCTGATTCTGGATATGATTTTTTTGGGCCTGGACATTTTTCTTTGTCCTGAATCCTTTTGACTAATCCTGTCTGGTCCTGCACAAGTCTTGCAGATTCTTGATTGTATTGCGCCTCTGCGTTTTGACTAGTACCTATCTGTCCCTTCTCAGACAATGGAGTTCTGGTAGGTGTGTCATTGGTCTGAGTATATTGCTCTTTCCTTATCTGGTTCTCCTCGTGATTACCATTGGCTTGGATTTCTGTAATCTGAGTACGTTCTTCTATACCTATCTTGTCTTCACTATCAGTCTGACTATCTAAGTATGTTTGGCTTCTTGCTCTAACTCTGATTTCAGGTATGTCAACCACTGGGATCCATTCATCCTGACTGGTGCTCGGTTGCTCTTCATCAACTACTTCAGGATCAACTTCTTGAGACCCTTCAGCTGCACAACCGCCGCCTCAACTTCATTAGGTTCTGGTATCCGCTTGGTATGGTTTCCATGGATCCAATTTGGGATTCCCTTGCACTTTACAGCAGTGGTGGTAACCAATATCACTTGCTCTGGCTTTCCCCACCTTGGTGCTAGGCAATATTCCAGTGTATGATTCTTTTTCACAACCCAATCTCCAGGGTTCCAGTCATGTGCTGAAGTTGAATGTCTGGCTTCTGCGTCTTCCCAAACCTGGTGAGAGATAGAACGCACTTGGTCAGCCAACTCTTTGCAGTACCCCAACACTAAATCATCATATATATTTAACAGCTAATGTCCTGGCACACATGCTTGCCTCATTGCCCTTCCCATGAGTATCTCATGTAGACTCAAGCCTGTTTTCTTGTCTGGAATGCTTCTGAGTCCCATTAGAACAAGAGGTAAAGCATCAGGCCATTCCAAATGGGTAGATTCACACATCTTTCCCAATCTTGCTTTTATTGTGCCATTCAATTGTTCTACCACTCCAAAAGTCCCTGGGCTATATGCACAGTGCAGTTTTTGCTCGATTTTGAATGCTTCACAAATTAAGCTGATTATTTCACTATTAAAGTGCCTTCCCCGGTCTGATTCAATCGTTACTGGAAAACCGAACCGTGAGATGAGTTCCCGCAAGACAAGTTTAGCTACTGTTATGCTATCGTTCCTGTGAGTACGGTATGCCTCCACCCATTTTGAAAACAGGCAGACAATGACCAAAATATATTTCAATTCTCAACAAGCAGGAAACTGAATGGAATCAATTTTTAGTCTAATGAAAGGGCCTTCTGCTTTCCCAATTTTCCAGGGCACACTACAGTTTTCTTACCAGGGTTTAATTGTTGGCATGTAAGGCATCTCTGGCAAAGACTCTCTGCTATGTTCCTGACCTTCACATTGAACCAGTCTCGTCTAAACAACCTCACCATTGCATTTCTCCCTATGTGTGTGTCCCCATGGTACATTCTAGCCATTGGTGCAAGCATACAGTCAGGTAACACTGGTCTCCCATCTAGGAAGACTATTATTCCATCTTCAGGTCTCACTTGACACTTTATTTTCTGCCAGTATTCCTTTTCTTTGAGCTCTGCTTCACCTTGTAAATCTCTCACTTCCTCCCATGTATTGACACCACACAAAATCATAAGTTGGCAGCTGCTTCAATTTTCTTGTTTATTGCCATTTTATATATAGCACAATGTTGAGCCACTTGGTCAGCATAATTATTTCCGGCTGTCACTCTGTCAGTTCCAGATTGGTGAGCAGCACATTTGACCACGGCCAATTCTTTAGGTAATTGAATTGCTTCAAGTAATTCCTTCACATATTGTCCATTTTTGACAGGAGTTTGTGAAGAAGTCATGAACTCCTGTTGCATCCAGAGATGGCCAAAGTCGTGCACAACCCCATAACCATACATGCTAACAGTGTAAATGTTTATTCTCCAATTTTACCCAATTTTGCATGCTTTTATTAAAGCAACCAATTCGGCTACTTGTGCAGACTTGACTCCTGGTAAATAGGATGCTTCGACTATGTTTGATAAAGTGCATACAGCAAAAGCTGCACTTAGTCCTCCTTCCTCATGGCGCATACATGAGCCATCTACAAATAACTCATGGTCTGGATCTTTTAAAGGTTCTTCTTGTATGTCTGCTCGAGGTTTAGTACTGAATTCAGTTAAGTCGATACAATCATGTTCGAATTCCTCTCTGACTTCCTCAAAGTGAGAATTGGGCAACAAGGTTGCTGGATTTAGAATAGTGCATCTCACTATTGTCACATTCTCTGAACCAAGGATAATTATTTCATACTTAGTCATCCAACTAGGTGATAGGTGCTGAGTATGTGTTCTGGTTAACAGAATCACGACTGAATGTGGAACATACACTGTTACAGGATGTCCCATAAAAATGGATTCACTTTGCTCAAGACTCCTGCATCTTGCAAAAAGACAGGAAAAAAATAGGGTATCCTGAACCACTATGCCAGGCATATAACGAGAGATGCGGATATAGCTCTCAAATCATACAAAAATCATTGAAAACGGAAAGCGTCCTGAAGGGGGCTCGAAGCTCATCTGTCTCAAGGTTGGACACTAACTCAAAAACCAACAGGCAAGTGCAAGGGTCACTAGGTCAAGATGACTGGAATTGGATAGCAAGGACCATTAACACAAGGGCCTTGAGGACATGACAAAACACCCAATCAAATATTGCAACAAAACAACAATTAAGGATATGTTCCTGGAACATAAACGGTCTAGAGAAGAAAACAGAAGACATTCAGCTTTTACTTTATCTACAAAAAATGTATATAATTGCCTTCCAGGAGACCTGGCTATATCAACCGCACCAAATTCTGGGCATTAAATCATATCATCTACCAGCTATAAGAAATGCTAAATACAGTCCCCTAAAAGGTGGCCTAACAATATACACCTCTATAAAGAGTCTCAACGAAATAAAGAACAAAGACGCTAAACAGTCAGGCAATAACAGCATACTTTCAATAGAACTGGAGGTATGGGGAAAAGAACAAAAGCAAAAGCTAACACTGATAAATGTATATTTACATACTGAGGGCAGAAGTGATAAACACACTGGCAGAGGAGGCAACATCCAACCTCATAGCAACAGGGGACTTCAATATGTATCTTGGAGGGCCCCAGACAAGGGACTTACTTTTGGAAGACCAGTTCTTGGCGTGGGATATACCACAACAGGAGGCAAGCAAATGGGGCAAACAAAATCGGTTGGCAAGGGACAGCATAAAGGACCTAGAACACCTCAACCTGGTAGCTCTAAATGGTCGCTTCACAGGTGACAGCCCCCCGGCAGCCACTTTTCACAATTCGACTGTCAGCTCAACCATACACTTTACATTTTCATCCCTACAGCTTTTCGGCAAAGTCACGGACTTCCAAATAGGAACAATGCCAGCCAGCGACCATCTACCGCAAGAAATTACCCTTAACATCTACGGGGTAGTGGTATCCACACCAGTAGTAAATTTAGGATGCTCACTTTCGGTGGCACATAAAAGAATAAAATGTAATACACATAACCTGGAAGGCTTCGCGAATGAAGCAAAAATGCTGCGGGGAAAATGTACAGCAATTCAGACAGACAATCTAAGATGCTGGGAGCAATTCACGAGCGGACTTGGGTTAGCAAATACAAGGAAAACTTAGACCCATATAACAATGGAAGCCCTAAACCTTAAAAGCCTCACAAAGCACCCTCACTCCACGGATGGCCATGACAAGGCTATAAAACAAAACTCCAATCTAAAGCATCTTAAAAGAAATATTAACAAATTACTGTGGCAATTACATCGAGAAAGACCGAACATCGCCGTTCAAAAGGAACTGCAAAAACTAAAAATCAGTAAAAAGAAATTAATTGGCATGCAAAAAAAGGAAGCAGAGGAAGACTTATGGGCTAAGCTTCTTCATGATGCAAAAGGAAATAATACCAGCGGAAGATTCTGGAAAATGGTGAACACCCTCCAGAACCCAGGAAGCCCAAGCATTAATCCTCATCTTACTGAAGAAGCTTGGTCAAAATACCTTCCGGTTCATTTTAACACTACACCAATAATGTACATCATGAGGCAACCAGACCACGACAGCGAAATCCAAGACCGTTCCCTACAATCGGACACTACTTCACTGGCCTTCACTGAAAAACAAATTATACGTAGGATAGCAAAAGATAAGCCATAGGGGGCACCGGGCCCGAACGGGATCCCTCCCACTCTGTACAAACAAAACCCGGAATACTGAGCAGCGGCACTATTCCCATTGTTCGTACAGATCACAGACAGACACCGAAACAATTCCAGCCTCATGAAAAGGCTCTATCATAGCTCCAATTCATAAGAAAGGCAACACAAATGACCCAAAAAATTAGAGACTTATAGCCTTAATTGACAACGAGGCCAAATATTATGCTGATCTTCTACTAGAGGAGCTCACAGAATGGACAAACGAAAAAGCTGTGATCCCCATCACCAAGACAGGTTTTCGCAAACAAATGGGAACAACATCAAAAATTCTGGCATTATCACTTTTAAGAGACGCTGTTAAACTAGCCAATCTGCCTCTTTACGTATGTTTCATTGATTTCACTTAAGCGTTCGACAATATCAACAGAAAGCTAATATGGGAGAAGATGACAAACAGAAAAAATTCCATCAACCCTACTATCACAGTTGATGTTACTACATACGGACACATGGGTACAAGTCAAGCTGGGATCAGGAGACCGTCTGTCAAGGAAAATACGGACGACCAAGGGCCTCAAACAAGGGTGCGTGTTAGCGCCGACATTATTCAACATCTTCATGTCTGACCTTTCACAGAAACTCGACGAAAGTAACTCTCACGCCCCGAGCTTAGGCGGTCTTACCCTCTTGAACCTGATGTATGCTGATGACATTGTGCTGATCAGCCGAACGCCGATAGGGCTACAACAGCTAATCAGTACAACACACAATTACTCGACAGCGAAACAGCCTAAGCATTAATCTCTCAAAAACAAGAACTCTGAAAATAAAAACTAAGACATCCACATCAAAGTTTAGCTGGCAAATGGGAGGATTCACACTCGAAACAGTGGAGGAAGACAAGTATTTGGGCGTAATCGTGGACAGAAAAGGATAATTTCAACAACAGAAGGAAGCAATAAAACAGAGAGGTATTAGCACAGAGATCACATTAAGGAGCCTCAAAACAAAAGCAGTCAGCCGTAGCTTCACCCCACTGCTACAAGTGATTCAGGCAAAATTAACACTGGCCATTACTTATGGGAGCGAATTCCTCCGAGGGAGGGACGCTCAGATATTGGACAACACTATAGCTAAGGCCATGAGAATGATATTCAACCTGCATAATTACACCTCACAGGCAAAAATAAGGCTCGAATTTGGCCTGAGGAACCAAAAAGTAGAACAAATGGGCACCTATGACAAAAGATGGCATAAAATGCAGAGAGAAGAAGACTCAAGCTTGAATTACCACCTATGGAAAGAGATAGAAAGAAAAAATAATTGCGCTGCCGCTAAATATCTAAAGCACTTAATAGATTCATTGGAATTACACGAAGCCTGGAAGAGCATTGGGTCACATAACTCCTTTAAACAGCTAGTAAATAAATCAGTAAGAATAGTTTCACTAATGGAGGATAAAGCAAGACTAGCCAATAGGGCTCATGGCTGGACAGTCATCCAAAACTATACCAGAAGCTCCTGCCAAAGCTACTTAGGAGTCGGGTTCACTCGGGTTATACGCCTACTGCTGGGCATACTTCCGTCACAAAACCAACATCCCCTATGGAAAAGGCCCCAAACGACAATGAATTGCCGTTTATGTGGGAATTCAAAAGAGGACATCCTCCATTTAATATGCATCTGCAAAGGTTTGGAAAAAGAGCGCAGACATCATCTAAAACCGTCCCTAACGAAGCTAGGAATAAGAACATGCCGGCAAGCGGTCAAGGCATGCTTTGATGGCAAAAACATCCAATTAGCAAGCCATTTGGTCAAATTTCTGAAAAAGCTGAAAAAAAACAGAATGACAGAAGGGAGGGAACGGACGAAGCAAACCCATACGGCAAATAAAATCTAATTACTCATTCAGCACGGGCAAGTAACAATCACCTTAATACCTTAATGGAAGTTTGCGCGCAACAAAACAGCGGAAGTTGCCTGTAACGAGTCTAAAAAATCCCTCAAAAACCTTTCTTCCAAGCATCATTCCAATTCGACAGTGCTGCTTAAACCTGCCCCAACACCATGCAGGCGCAAAGATTTTGAGATAGACACTTCAGGCCATACAAATGACTTTTTCTAATCTTAATCTTTGTATAGCGTGAATGAAGCTTAATCCCTTCATCAAGCACTTTTTAGCCACATGAAATTTGTTTTAATGCTCTTTTATATAACTTTTTTTAATTGTATTTATAAAATGGGCGGCATCAGATCAATTGGTATTTATTGTATTATATGTTACTGATTGCAATGGTTTTAATTAACTGAGCAATAAAGATTACTTACTTACTCATGCATGTTGCAGCTACTGCTTTCATGCAACCTGGCAGTGCAGATGCCACTGGGTCCAATTTGCAGAAAAATATGCCACAGGCCGTCGCATTAAACCATGGGTCTGGGTTAGGACTGAAAGTGCACAATTGTCTCTCGTGTCACAAAATAGTGCAAACTCTTTTGAATAATCTGGCATCCCTAATGCTGGAGCTCCACACAGGCAGTTACGCAGTTTCAAGAAAGCTGTCATGCTTTCATCATCCCACTCGACTGGGTCTCTTGCTCGTATCTTTGTCATTTGAATCAGTGGTTTTGCAAGTACTGCAAATCCCACAATCCCCTGCCTGCAGTAACCTACAACTCCGAGAAACATTCTGATTTCTTTCTGAGTTTGGGGTAATTTCATGTTCTGAATTATTTTGATTCATTCAGATGTCACTCTCCTGACCCCTCTTTCAATCTGGTGTCCCAGATACTTTACTGAGGTGATAAAGTATTGCCATTTCTCTGGGGACACTTTATGTCCACCTTTTGCTTAATGGTTCAGTAATGCAATGGAATCAATCACACAGTCATTTCTTGTTCTCGATGCCAACAATAGGTCATCAATATACTGCACCAGGACAGATTTTCCGGGCAGCACCCGTGATTCAATACACTTTTTCAGAATCTGATTAAAGATGGATGGACTTTCCCTGTACCCCTGAGGGACACAATTCCAAATGTAAACATGGGCATCAAATTTGAACGAGAATACAAACTTGATATCTGGATGCAGCGGCATGGAAAAGAAAGCATGGCATAAATAAATTACAGTGAACCATCCGGCTCCCCATGGTATTTGATACAGAATCACAGTTGGATTTGGTACTACTGGGCAACATGGGATGACAATTTTATTAATTTTGCGAAGGTCTTGGACCACCCCGTACTTCCCGTTTAGTTTCTTTATGCCAATTATAGGCGAATTACAAGGACTGCCAATTATTTCTTCCAGAATGCCTTGTACAACCAAACTTCCTATTTCTATTGCAACTCCTGCTTTTATTTCGGGACTCATTTTGTACTGTCGAATATTTGGGTAAACTGCACCTTCTTTCACTGTCACTTTTATGGGATCGACATCTGCCATTAGGCCTACTTCTTTCCCAGTAAAATCCCACACATCAGGATTTACAAAGGTCTTTAGTTCTCCGGGTAAATCTTCTAGAGACATTTTTTTTAACTCCTGTTTCCTGTCTAGCCAGCATAATTTTATACACTCCGTCTTCATCTGGAGTCTAAATTTCAACACCATTTGGTGTACAAAAGATTGTGCAGTTCATTTTGCACAGTAGATCTCTTCCTAGCAAGTTTACCGGGCTAGCATCGCACACTACAAATCTGTGCATTTCTCGGAAGTTGTTAATACAAACTTCCATAGGTTCTGTGACAGGGGTGCTAATTTGTTTATTAGAAACGCCCACTACTTGGATCGCTTCTTCCAAGAGCGGTAGGTTTGGGTTGTCTGCTGTTCTCACAGTAGAACGGGTAGCACCAGTGTCCAACAGAAAGGTAACATAATTTCCCTCCACTTTCCCTTGGATGTAATTACCTGACTGATCTACCAGTAAGGATGCGCCAAGTACGCAATCCTCTTCCCCCTTCCCAGGCACCGTCAATCTTCTAATTAAAAAAATGTATCCTGCAAAAGAAACTGTGGTGTTACCATATTTTTTCTTACCATTTCCCTCCCGAAATCCGGTGTCCACACTGTATTTTGGTTGACTCACAAAATCCGGCATAGGGGCTTGAGGCAATTGATTCTGTATTACCTGTTGCGGCAGTCTCTTTGACACCTCATTCAGCGTCAGTGGATTTAAATTTGGAGTTTGGACATTATTATTCTGTATTAATTTACACTCGTTTCTCCAATGCCCTAATTTTCCGCACCCATGACAAGGAACCTTTTTCTTCGCCTCTTCTTTACTCATTTTCCCTCTGGGTTTGCCCCCACTTCCTTCACTTTGGCCTTCCCCTCTTTACTGATTGTTTGATTGCTAACTTAACTGGAGTTCCTGTTTTTAACTTGAGCCCACATTAACTTTTCTTCTAATTTCTTTCGTTTATTGTCAATTTCATCCTCACATTATTTTGCATACTTGAGAATTTCATCGACAGGCTTCGCTTGCCAACACAATTCATGCTCTCTAATTGTTTGGGAAATTTCAGGTTTTAGTCCAGACACAAAACGATAAATAAAATGTGTCATGTCCTTATTATCAATGTTTTCTAAACCACTGTACTGTTTAAATACCTGCAAGAGGCGTTCATAATATGCATGCACAGATTCATCTTTATTTTGGGTTGTTCTGTCTATTTTAGTCCAATCAGTTTCTTTAGGCGGGATTTTTCATTTTAAATAGGTTATCACCTGACTGTATTTATTCATTACCTCTCCAGAAGGAGCTCCTGTCTTTTGGTCTCTAGGGTATTCCTCACTAGGCCAATCTACAGTGATTTTGCACTCAGACCACAAATCAGCTGTAACAACAATGTCAAATGAACCACCTAAATCTTTTAACAATACGTTCGATACCTTCTTCAAACCTTTCGACTTGTCGGTACCATTCTACAGGTTTTTCTCTAAGCTTTGGGAAATCATTACTAAATGATAAAATATCCTGTCGGGACCATGGACATGTACATAACCTCCTCCTGGCACTTCTCTCATCGGACACAACCTTACAACTTTTTCTGCTTCTTTTAGTAAGTATTCAGAAGACGTTTTATTTGCCTGTGCCTCTTCTTTTTTCTTTGTCCATCTAACTTTCCATTTGTCTAGATCTCCCCATTTTTGCAACAATGACAACAATTCTTTTATCTGCAATTTATGACCTGACACATTCATGTTTTCCAAATCTTTGTCAGAAAATGCAGCTCTATAAGGTTTCTGCAATACCTTTGATTTGCCAATGTCAATTCCCATTTCCAAAGCTAAATTCATTAGTTTTTCATTATATATTTTTGTATTGTGAGTAATACGTCTGCATATAAACAATAATTCATCTTTATCAAATGAATTCAGTCTGTCCAACCCACATTCCCCGCTACCATTTCCTCTAATTACACCCTTAATTGAAATATATCCAATACCTTCGGTTGCGATTTAGGCTTCTCTATGTTTCGAGTCCATCTGTCTAATTCTTCTGGACTTACTACAGCATGCCTTGTTCCCGAGGATGTTGCAATCTGTACCTCTTTTGAACATGGGGGTGTAATTTTCCTGTTTGTGTCACTTACTGGTTCTTGTATAGGTAAATCCATTAAGGAAATTACCGACCCACATTCACTTGCTTGATCATCAACTATTAGGGTTTCTTTTCTTGGCTGAATTATGGGTGTAGTCAGAACATGAGTTTTAGGATTAACTTGCTTATCTCCAAAGGAACTACAGGACCTATTGTTACATGTATTGTCAGGGCTTCAGTACTTATATTTAATTGGGAGATTTTCTGAAATAATTCACTACGCTGTTTATTTAATGCTTCCTTTTCTCTTTCTTTTTTTTGAAAAATTTTTTTTATTCATCATCATCAAGAATACGCAGAGGTACAAGTTACAGAGAGAGAGAAAAGGAAAATAAAAGGGAAAAATTAAGATATTATAGCCCTTACATCAATATTCTCAAATCCAATAATTTCCGACATAAAAGAAAGAGCGATATCCACGGTTACAATAGAAAAATGTGTCCTTGAATAATATAATACAATCAGTAAACATTCCATTTATAATCAGTCTCATTATTTAATGCCTGAATTACATCTCTCCTAGACTCTGCTTCCATTCTGAAACTGGAGCCCATATCCTTCTCCCGGCTTCTTTTCTTTTCCTTCCCCTTTTTTCAGATAGGGCTTTCTCTAGTATATATGTAGCCAACACCCGGGAGATCCATTGTTGCAATGCTGGCGGATTTGGGTCTTTCCAAAGAGTAGCAATACATAATCGGCTGAGAGTCATTGCTAGATACAAAAATTTGTGATGCATCACATCCGATCCCCCCTTTGTCACCCCTAAGATTATTATTTCATCTGTTAGAGTTATATGCATCCCCAGAGAGTTAGCAAAGAATTGCTCCAATGACTGTTTTTATGTATCTAAAACGGGGCATGAAGCAAACATATGTATGGTATCCGCATGAGGGGATTGACATCTTGGACATAATACCCACTAGTCCCCCCCACTGAGCTATTTTGTGGGGTGTATGATATAATTCAAAGAAGGTTTTGTATTGTTGGGTTTGTAAATTTGCTACTCTCAACACCGAGTTTGACAGTATAAGTGATTTCTCCGGTTCGCTCCCTCATAGATTTAGTTTATTTCTCCTTTTTTCAAACCTGTTATTACAATCGTCTTCTTTATGTTTGCAAATTTCACCATACAGCTGTGAGATGGAGCATCCAGTTTCATCTCTTAAATATTCCATAAGATCTATTCTTTGGAAGTTAATTCCCCCCCCTTGCTTCTTTACTAAAACAGACCTAACTTGCAGATATTTGAAGAAGTCTCTGCTCCCCAAATTATATAGCCGTTGTATATGTTCGAATGTCATTAAGCCAGCTGCCCCTATACGATCCCCTAAAATTTTAACCCCTAATAGATCCCAGCCCTTCATCACTGAATCGTGAAAGATCGCGGGAAATGAGGAGTTTCTATATAGAGGTGTATAATAATTCATCCTCCCCATCTTTAATTTCTTCCTGATCCCAGACCATACTGACATGGCCGCCCCTAGGGTCTTAAACCGTACTTTCTTATAATAACTTCTTTCATCATATGATAAAAGCCACCTGTCAGAATCATTAACTAATAGTTCATATACATCCGGGACCCCTTCTCTACCTCTCCATCTATCCATAACATTTCCGCCTAGCATCCCTCTGATGTATTGCAAGACTGTAGCCCAATAATAGATTTTAAAGTCGGGTAGTGCTAGCCCACCACGTTCACTCGGCAGAGACAAGAATTTTTGGCCTCGGCGTGTTTTGCCTTTAGCCCATATAAAGCTGTTTGTGACTCTATCTAGCTCCCTAAACCAGCAATTATTAAATCTTAAGGGGATAGTCCTAAATAGGTATAAGACTTTTGGCAAGAACAACATTTTAACAATATTGCACCTGCCAATTGTTGTCAAATGTAGGTTATTCAACCTATCGAAATCAGTTTTAGCCTTCTTTATAATTGGATCCAGATTCTTTGCCACCACTTTTGACAAGTCAGATGTTATCTTGATCCCTAAATAAACTACTGTCTCCATTATTCTTGGATCTACCATAGCTATTTTTTGATTTACTACCACTTGGGTTTTGTTCCTGTTTAATTTATACCCTGACAGATTCCCATATATTGCTGCTTCTTCTTCTATCTCTCTCAGGGCCGACACTGGATCACTCGATGTTATGGCTAGATCGTCGGCATACCCCAAAATTTTTGTTTCATGCCCATTTAACGTCACTGGCAAAATATTTCTATTCTGCTCTATCCTTCTAATAAACGGATCTATATATAGAGCGAAGAGGAGCGGGGAGCAGGGGCACCCCTGCCTGGTCCCTCGCCCGATGTTTATTATACCACTCATCTCCCCCATAATTCTCAACCTTATTCTCGGATTATGGTATAATGCCCTCACAGCTCCCACATAGCCTTCCCCTAGATTTAACTTTTTCATAACTGCCCAGAGGAACCCCCACGAGACCCTATCTAATTCTTTCTCTGCGTCTAGTAATACTAACGCCATAGGGTCTCGTGAAGCAGCAGTTCCATCGAATAATGTAAGTACTCTTCTAATATGTTCTGCTGTGCCTCTGCCGGCAATAAACCCGCGTTGCCGAGGAGAGACAACTTTTCCAATTAAATTTCCGAGCCTGTTCGCCAACAGAAATTGAAACTCCGTGGAGAGGCGAGCAAGATGGTGTCTGGCTAGGCGGCTGGTCAAGATCACTTCCCATGCCGGTCTAAGAAGGAAAGAAGAAGGTGGTGCAGTTTGAGACCAACTATCCCGATCTCACACCCATGGAAACGGGTCAGAGGGCTCACCTGTGTCTGGGAGCCTGCGAGGAGTTTTGGCGGTGGCTGCTGGCGATAGTAGCGCCGGTGGAGAGGCTCGTTGCATAGCTGGGAGGACGCCGCTGTCGAGCAGATGGGGTCAAGCTGAGTCGCTGGTTCATCGCTAGGGGAGGAGCTGGAGTTTCGGAGTGGAGTGGAGCCAGGCTTTCTGGCGGAGCTCTGAGAGCAGGTTCAGGCGGAGTGTGCTGGGGCAGAGCCGCTGTAGCACGGGGTGGATCCCGTGAAACTAACAGAGCGCGAGGGGCAGGTCAACCTCGGTGCGGAGGATCCCCGGGAGGTCGGGAGATCCCGAAGAACATTATCGGTAGCCGTGGCAGTGGCTGCAGCAGCGGTAAGAGCTGGGAGAGCGACGTAGGCGGTAAGAGCGGCTGCAGCGATTGCGGTGACCATACAAAAGACTCTGCGGCAAAGGGGTCAAGGCGCGGCAGTAGAGAGGTAGAGGTGGAGGCAAGAACAATGGCCCTTAAAAATGCCCGAGGAGGGAGAGGGAAAGGAACTGATGTAGAGGTCCCTGGTAAGCAGCCCGTAGCACACAAGGAACCTGCCGAATGCAAGGACAAAGGAAAGGAAACCAGAAAGAACTCCAGCGAGTGTGGGGCAGCGGGGGGCAAAGATATGAATGGCGAAGTTGCAAGTACCTTTGGGAAAACCAGGGGTAAAAAGCAGAGCACACTGGTTCCAACCCTGAACACAGGAACATCCAAGGCTATAACAGGCTACTTCTCTCCCTCCAACCTGGCGGGCACACCAAAATCAGGTGCTGAGGAAAGGGCGGACACCCCTATAGTCACCTCCAGAGAGATCTCTAAAATCACCACCTTAACAGCCATACAGAGGAAATCATTGACATCCTCAGGAATAGGAACTGGAGTAGGGACAGGGACAGAGGGGGCCCAATCCGAGGCTCAATGGGGGGAGATCATGGAGACTCACGCCGCATTGGAATCCGGTCTGGAGGAGCTGAATCTTAGAGACATAGTGCTCCCAACCGAATCGGAGCTGCAGATGGAATCAATGGTGCAAAAGGTTGTTGGAAGCAGTGGCCCAAGTGGGCAAAGTGGTCCAAGTGGTATAGAAGACAACCTGGAGACAGCGGACAATTTCTACTCTGTTACGGATGGGTCTGAGGATCTTAAGGATTTACCCTCCGATGTCGAAGAAAGTGCAGAGAGGATCCATACAGACTCCAGCCCGGACTTAAGCTCAGAAGGTGAAAGCAGATCCTCGGAAAATAAGACTCCAGCTGCAAGGAGGAAAAGAAGGTCAAGGCGACAGAGAAGCTCGCAATCACAGGAGAAGGCTAGCAACAGCCTGAGGCGAGTCAGCACCGCTAGCACAGAAACAGAAGCCGCTCTGAGATGGGATTATTCTGCTACCCAGTTGACCTGCACAGAGAATATAGCAGAGGGAGGAGTGCATGACATGGCAGCTGTGGAACCAACGCTCCAGCTAATTTTAAGCTCAATAAAACAACTGCAAGACGCCACAACGATGGAAGGGGAAAAAAACCGACTTGCTACAAAGAATTTACAAGGGGCAATTAAAAAAGTCGCAAAGATTTGTACAACAACAAATGCAAGAGTGACCCATTTGGAGGGTCGTACCAGTATGTTGGAAGATCAACAAGTAAAGGATACGACTAGACTGAATGGATATGAAAAACAGATGGTCGACGTCCAGTGGAAACTTGAGGACTTAGAAAATCGCCAACGGCGAAATAATCTGTGGATTCTAGGCGTTGAGGAAAGCGTTGAAGGAGAGGATATCAGAGCCTATGTCCTGAAAATGATAAGAGGTGCGTTTCCAGAACTAAGCCACTGGGACTTAGACAAGGAGGTTCAAAGAGTGCACAGATTCCCAATGATCTTGAAGAAGAAGAGTCATCAAGGAGGGGTGCAGAGACCTAGGGCTATATTGATCTTCTTCGGTAATTTCCTGTTAAGGGAAGAAATCTATGCTAAAACACGACCTAATGCTAGAAGGACATTCGAGAACCAGTCCTTTTTCTCAACACCTGACTACTGTCATAGCACTGTGGAAAGGCGATGGAGACTAAGAGAGCTATGGATCCGTGTCATCAGATGGGCCTTCAGGCATATTTGATGAACCCGGCGAAATTGAAAATAATTCATAAAAACACCACTAGAGTCTTTACGTCTGAAATCCAAGCCAGAGCCTATATGGACACACTGCGTACCGGGGAAGCAGCTAGTGATAATGTTTGATAACTAAGATGTATCTGTAAGAGGCGTCGTTTAAATGCCCGGATATGCACATTGATTAATGGAAAGGAAATACTTGGCTAACTTACCTTTGGGTTTCTCTTCTTTCTCCATTTTTTTTGTCTTCTATCTTCTCTTTCTTTTTCTCCCTCTTAAGGGTAGCACAGATGGGTGTGTATATGGTGGGAAAAATAGAGGGATAGGGGTTATATGTGAAATGATCTATTTTTCTAAGATGTATCTCAACAAAGCACCAAGCTCTATAGATAAGGACCGGCAGAGGGAAGCCGATGGCCAGACTCCATCACAGGGACCTTCGGTCTGCTTGCTCGAATAGGTGGGGGGGGGGTAAGATGGGGAGGGTTCTCCTAGGACAGGGGGAGTGAAAGGGGGAGTGGCGGGGGAAAAAGGGGAGAAAAACATCATCACATTGGGAGGATACGGGGAGGGTCAGAGAGCAGAGGGCAGGATGAAGGGGAAGGAGGTTAAAACAGGATTACTTATGCGGATAGTCACTCTGAATATATGTTGATTAAATGATGGGAAAAAGCGAAGGGGATTGAGAGAATATTTAAGGTCAATACAAGCGGATCTCATATGCCTGCAGGAAACACATATCGAGCTCTCAAAAGGATTTATTAGAACAGCTGGGATATCAATTAATAGCATATACGACACAAGGGACAAGGACGCGAGGGGTGGCGGTATTGGCACGAAGGGGGTGCGTAATCGTGAATAGACAGAAGGTAGACGCTTATGGTCGGTGGGTAATTCTTGCATGCCAGGTTCAGGGGTTTAATCTTACACTTTGCTCGATCTATGCTCCTACTATTAACGACCCCGAGGCTATTAATTCTGTGAATGTACAATTGTCTAACTGGCCCATGCCAATAATAATCTGTGGGGATCTAAATATTAATGGTCTAAATGGCTTGTGGAAAAATTATCCAGCAAGATTCTTAGGACGGAAGAAGAGAAGCCACAAGGCATTGGTACAGTTGATGCAAGATAATGGGCTAGTGGATATCTGGGAAACGCAAAGAAATCTAGGAGGTGGCAGTACTTACTATTCTGCTCCACATAAAGCTCTAGCAAGGCTGGACTATGTTTTGGTATCACCCTCAATTATATCTATAGCTAAGATTAATAAGCTGCCTCGCGTGATGTCAGATCACAACCCCCTAACTTTGGATTTATTAATACATAATCAAAAAAAGCAGATGACAAAATGGACATTCGAGAGAGCCTTGCTTCAGGATGATAAGTATGTAGTTTGGATGAGAGAATGGATAAAAAGGTTCTTTGAGATAAACAGAGGGACCGCCTCACCAGCTATAGTTTGGGACACCATGAAGGCTGGCGTTAGGGGGGAGACACTTAGTTACTCAATCAAACGCAGCAAGGCAGAAAGGGAGGCGCTAGAGGGGAAGTTAAGGGCAGTTGCTATTATCGAAGAAGAACTTAGTGGAGCAATTAGGGCCAAACTAGACGTAACGGAAATAACATTTAAATTAGCTATAGCCAAGGCAGCAGGAGGAGAGCTATTCGCGTCCAAGGCTGCGGGGAAATATCTAGCATGGAAAAAAGAACAATATGAATACAGTGAGCAGATCGTCCGCACACTAGCCATTCAAACACGTCAAGCAGCTACCAAAGGGGATATAGCTGAAATTAGGCTGGAAGATGGGGAACAGTAACAACACCAGGTGGTATATGTTCTAGTTTCCAGAGTTTCTACCACAATTTATATAAATCTGATCAGGGGATAGATATCGATGAAATAGATAGATATCTCGAAAGTGTAACACTAGAGAAACTAACTGCGGAGGATAGGGAAGCTTTGGAAATCGTATTTGACAGGGGGGAAATACAGAGAGCGATTCAAAGCTTACCAGTAGGAAAAGCGGTAGGTCCAGACTCTATCCCATTGGAATTCTACAAAAAGTTTTTACCCGAAATAGAGGAGGATTGGTACAATCTTATAGCTAATATACAAAGCGGTGCGACACCCCCAGAATCCTGGGGGGAGGCAACTATGGTGGTGTTTCTGGAAAAGGATAAACCCCCAACCAGTCTCGGGTCTTATAGACCAATCAGTCTAATGAACAGCGACTTAAAATTTTTCTCCTTTTCTCTTTCTTGAAGTACCTTTTCTAATGAGGTTTCATGTATGACTTGCGGAACTAAAGGTGGATGTAAAAACGGAGCACTAGGAGTTTCTTCTTGATAAAGTGGCGGATTTTTCATTAACAAGTCATCTAATAAATCGTCATCCGAATCACCCTTAGTCATTACATTTCTCGTTTTCCCTGTACTTTTACTTCCTGACGGTTCTTCTTTAGTAAAAACAGGATATATTCCTTCCACTAGCATGGACTGTCTCCACCTTTTCATTTTCTTATCTCGTGCCTCTTTTGGGAATCTGGGATAAAACTTACTCCAATTACTGTCACCTCTGGACCTGTCTCGCTCAAACACCTCTGTCTCCCACTCTTCTAGGGCTTCATTTTGCGTTAATCTTGGTCTGGGATCTAATTTATTCATGCGATTTCTCAAGTTGTACAAAATTCTACCATTAAAGGTACCATATTCTGGAAATGCCAAAACCTGTCTTCCTTAGTATATTCTTTCCAGTTTTTTAACCACACACAGGTGTGGTAGCCCCTTTCTACCATCATGTATGATGCGGGCGTATTTGGTGGTAGAATAATAATCCCTTCTCTAGTTTTAATAACTTTGTCTTTTTTGAAATAATTCTTTATTATTTTAAAAAGCGACATCTTTCTACTTTCTCCGTACATAATATAAGGTCTTACTCTAATTTGTTGTTCGCTTGCAAATCCTATATATTTTCTATCAGGACGGTTTCCTATAACTGCTGGATCTAGATTCCACATATACCGCTATTTAATTTTGTACGTAATGTCAATGAATTTAATTAACTCAGTTTGTTTACTTTGCAGAAATAATTCTCCAATACCAGCGCGTCTTTTAATTTAAATGACCAATGAAGTTTAGACTTACAAGCAACGATAACCAATGATTGCACGGCTTTTCTGTGATGTGAATCTCACTCTCTGCACTCACCACTCCTTTACAATTTTCTCACAACTTCACACCCGCTGTTTCCACCAATACCAGCGCGGCTTTCTATGACGTCAGTACAGCACCAGCGACTGACTCCCTCCTTTGCAAGGTAATACGACAATTCAATTTCTTTCAAAATTCAATTATACATTTCATTAATTGACAACATGAAACATTTGCTACTGTGCCTGATTGACTAAATTCAAAGGAAACATAATTTCGTTCACAACGAGTAAACCTAATTCCGTCTACTCTTCACATACTGCGAGTAAAACAACCTTCCGTTTACTCTTCACTTAAGCAAAAAGAACCTGCTACTCCTTCAGAATTACCCTTTCTAGGTGATATAAAACCAAAGTTTCACCAGTGAACTTCTTTGCTACAAATCACTCTCACAACTATACTCAGGAAAAATAAACCCTGATTATTGCTTCAGGTTTTACCTAACTTTACGCACCTATTCCTCAAGGTAAGTAACCTCACTGCAGTGTGGCTTCTATTTACCACCTGCTTCCTTTATCCTGGGATATTCCAGACAACATTTAACAATATGAGCGGATATTGGTTAGTACATAAAAAATTAATAAACAATCAATATTCAATAGTCGATACACAACTAACTACCTATTATTAACTAATCCCTAACCATACTACTGCTACCAAGAAAAGTATACTGATAGAGCACGCAGGGACCAACTTGCTCAGTTTTACCATACTCACCTTGGGCCCATACAACATTCACACTATAAACTAGTAGTCCTGCCTAACCAATTTACTAATTTAATCACTCTATCAGTTTTGCCCAGAGGTCCGAAATAGGACTTATACCTGTAAACCATGACTTACCAATCCTTGTCACCTGACTATGAGTCCTGTGGATCAGGGAGTTAGCATAAACAGGAAATATTTAAACATGTTTAATTTTCTTATAATAACCACAGACTTGAGTAAAGTTTTAAAACCTTTATCTACAATAGATTTTCCGAGTCAAATGGGAAAGGGCCACAATCTGGTGACCATACATTTTACAACCAAAAATATAACCAGCAGGACATAAAGTTTGTAAGAAATCACAGTATCACCTTTAGACATTGGTACCTGGGAAGGGTGAGAAAGGGAAATAACACAAGGACATATCACATTGATTATATTTACCTAGAATGGTGCAATGACCAATCCTGGCCACGGACTGAGACAAAATATGGACCAGGACCAGGCTCCCGACTAATCAGGTGCCCACGGGAAAAGACAGGTGCAGATCAAGACAGGTGACCTCAGCTAAGTGCAACGCCAGCGTCACACCCCTCTCTCTAGGAAAGCCAATTATTACCCCGATTGGGTAATCGATTCTTCTGACAGAATGCTCCACTACCACCTCGCCTATTGAGTGTGTTGGATCAGTGACAGGTCAGCTATTCGGACAAGTCAGACAATTTCTCTATCTGAGCCTTCCTTAGTTATATCATTTCGAGGGCAATGTACCACCCCTATATGTTGCAAATCTATGTGTTCCCCTTTAGTGACTGGTTGGAAAGATGAGCAGAGGTCATCACACCATACTAAGATGATGTAATTTCAATTCGGATCACATTGATTGAAATATCCACCCACAATTTACTTTACCCATGATTTTATTCCGCCCAACAATATTGGTATACATTTTGAATACATTGTATTCGGTAGATTTCTTTCTAGAGGCCAGATGAGCAGGTTCCCAGGCACATCCTGGGTAAAAAGTGGGCTGGCAGAGGTTCAATGCCAGTGCTTCAATCAATCAATCAATCAATCAATCAATCAATCAATTTGTAAAGCATGCTACTCACCCGTGAGGGTCTTAAGGCGCTGAAAGGAGGGGGAGGTGCCGCTACTGCTCGAATAGCCAGGTCTTGAGGTGTTTCCAGAAGGTGAGATGGTCCTGGGTCAGTCGTAGGTGTGCGGGGAGGGAGTTCCAAGTCTTGGCTGCCAGGTAGGAGAACGATCTTCCTCCGGTGGTGGTTCTGCAAATCCGAGGGATGGTGGCGAGGGCGAGGCTGGTGGAGCGGAGCTGGCGGGTGGGAGTGTAGAACGACAGGCGGTTGTTGAGGTATTCGGGGCCCGAGTCGTGGAGCGCTTTGTGTGCGTGGGTGAGCAGCTTGAACGTGATCCTCTTGCTGAAGGGGAGCCAGTGCAGGTTTCTCAGGTGGGCAGATATGTGGCTGTGGCGAGGGATGTCGAGGATGAGTCGTGCGGAGGCGTTCTGTATGTGTTGAAGGCGTTTCTGAAGTTTGGCTGTGGTTCCTGCGTACAGGGCGTTTCCGTAGTCCAGTCGGCTGGTGACGAGGGCCTGGGTGACCGTCTTTCTGGTTTTGGTAGGGATCCACCGGAATATCTTTCGGAGCATGCGCAGGGTGTTGAAACATGATGACGAGACTGCGTTGACTTGCTTGATCATCGTGAGGGAGGAGTCCAGGATGAATCCCAGGTTGCGTGCGTGGTCCGTGGGTATCGGTGCGGTGCCCAGCGTCGTGGGCTACCAGGAGTCGTCCCAGGCGGATGGGGATTGTCCGAGGATGAGGACTTCCGTCTTGTCCGAGTTGAGCTTCAGATGGCTGAGCTTCATCCATTCTGCGACATCTTTCATTCCGTCCTGGAAGTTGGTTTTGGCGGTGAGGGGGTCTTTGGTGAGGGAGAGTATCAGCTGGGTGTCGTCGGCGTAAGAGATGATGTTGATGTTGTGTTTGCGTGCGATGGCTGTGAGGGGGCTCATGTAGATGTTGAAGAGGGTAGGGCTGAGTGAGGAGCCCTGGGGTACGCCGCAGATGATCTTGGAGGCCTCGGAGCTGAAGGGTGGGAGGCGGACTCTCTGGGTTCTGTCGGAGAGGAACGATGTGATCCAGTCTAGGGCCTTTCCTTGGATCCCAGTGTTGTAGAGGGGGTTATTAGGGTGCTGTGGCAGATGGTGTCAAAGGCTGCCGAGAGGTCGAGGAGGATGAGGGCGGCTGTCTCTCCGTTGTCCATCAGGGTCCTGATGTCATCAGTGGCTGCGATGAGGGCGGTCTCGGTGCTGTGGTTGGCTCGGAATCCGGACTAGGATGGGTCGAGCAAGTTGTTTTCTTCGAGGAATGCTGTCAGCTGTTTGTTGACGGTCTTCTCGATGACTTTAGCCGGGAAAGGGAGGAGAGAGATGGGGCGGAAGTTCTTGAGGTCTTTGGGGTCCGCTGTTGGTTTCTTCAGTAGGGCGTTAATTTCTGCATGTTTCCAGCTTTCAGGGAATGTGGCTGATGTGAGGGGCTGACGTGAGGTAGTTGTTAATGACGTTCCGGAGGTGGGGTGCGATGATGGTGTCGGCTTTGTTGAAGATATGATGAGGGCATGGGTAGGAGGGGGAGCCGGAGTGGATGCTGTTCATGACGCGGGTGGTGTCTTCGGTGCTGATGGGGGGTCCATGCGTTGAGGCTGGAGGTGGGGGTCGTTGGTTTGGTTGTTGGGGGCGGGGTCTGGGGTCCGAAGCTGTCGTGTATGTCTGTGAGGGAGTTGCAGAGGTCTTGTGACGGTGAGATGTCGTTGTTGGTGGCGCTGGGATTGGAGAGCTCTTTGACGATGCTGAAGAGTTCCTTGCTCTTGTGGGCGTTGTTGTCCAGCCGCTCTTTGAATGATGTCCTTTTGGTGGTGCGGATCATCTGGTGGTATTCGCGGGTGGCGCTCTTGAGGGCTGTCATGTTTTCTTGTGTCCGCTTGTGGCACCAGGCTTTTTCGAGGGTTCTGCACGATTTCTTTGCGATTTTGAGGGCGTCAGCAAATTCAGTGTCAGGGTGCGCATGTGCAAAGTCATCCAAGATGGAAGATGTGTCAGTGCACAGGCCCAAAGTACGAGCTAGTAGCAACGTCAAAAAGAAACATATTAGAATACAGAAATAAATGAATGCACCATATACCACTTATCTCTATTCTATTCCCATTACTTTATTTTAACTTGTGCGTTCATGATTAAGGAGAACGAGCAAGTTTAGTACAAGCTGCAGCATAAGCATTAGCATGTGAAAGGTAAAGCAGCCATTTCTGGCATTAGTGCACAGAAGGAAAGTTTTCCCACCAAGCAGAGAGGTACGTCACACCACGTTAGTGTGGCAGACGCATGCGCAGAAGGTTTCCCGCGTTTTCGGTGGCCATTTTATTGCATTAGAGTTACTGTTAGTAAAAGCACATTGAAAAGCTTCCCCTAGATACTAGAAATGTACTAATACTTTCTACGCTGTTTCTCATAAATAGCTCAAGGGGTTTAACAGCTGCACACAATGCGTCCAATGTCCCATTACTTAGACCGCCGCTCTGCTTAGACTTATCAGTACTATCCATTGTTTATTTTTTAGCCGTTTTAAATTGGGATTTGGTCCTTTTGCTACTGGGGATCTCTTTGTTTTGTAAGTTAGTTGTTGTTCACATGCACAGCTTTTTTATCCGTTTAGCTGGGAGTGGCAAATCTGATTTAGAAGAATTCATGGTATCAGATATGTTCTGTATACACCTGTTCGTTTAATTAGCAGTCGGTAGGGCCGTTCCGTTGACTAGACTTTGTGGTGCGGCTGGGGTTTCAGGTTTTGTTATACACATTGGTAATATGCTTTTCTATTGCACCCATGGTACCTGTTATAAACTTCAATAATGAAGTCTGTGTATGTGTCTGTGTCTGTAACGTTAGAGGGTATTTGTAAAGCGCACGGCTACTCTTGAGAGTGTCCCGGCGCTAATTTGACCCCATAGACAGAACAGTGTACACATAGATGGGTGCTTCATCTAATGTTGAAAAAGTTAAGTTTTTTCTCCGAAAACTAAGGAGATCTTGCTCCTGTCTCAGGGAGGGTGGCAGGCTATTCCATAGCTTTAAGGCCGCAAACTGGAAAGAGCGTCCGCCCAAATGCACACGAGCAAACTTAGGCACGATCGACAACCTGTGTGTCGAGGACCCCAAGTTTCTGGATGGTGCATAGGGCTGAATTCTGTTCCTGATATATTGGGCCCCTAGGTTGTGAAAGGCCTTAAAAGTAACCCTCTCTCGCACTGGGAGCCAGTGCAGGGACATCACATGAGGCGTCATGTGTGTCCACGGGTCAACCATAAGGACGGCCCTTGCTGCCGCATTTTGTACCACCTGCAGGCGGCCGAGTAGGTAATCAGGGAGGCCTAGGTACAGTCCAACCTTGACGTTATCAGGGCTTTGACCACGGTTTTCAAATGCGAGACTGGAAGTAGGGGGAGAAGGTTCCTCATCGTTTTCAGTAGCCCAAAACCTGTGCCTGCCACTGCTTGGACTTTGGATTTTTATGGATATGATGTCCCATTTCACCCCAAGGTTTTTTACGGTGGTGACTGGGCCGGCCGGGGGGGACATCTCCTGGGTCCACCATTGGCGCAATTCTTTGCCAGGACTAAGGCCGAAGAAAATTATTTCCGACTTTTCTGAGTTGCATAGCAGTTGATTTTGCCTAAACTAGGCAAACACCTTTGTCAGGCAATTGTTTCTTTCACTTCCTCTCAGAGCATCATCCTTCTTGCAGGTAAACAACAACTGCGTGTCATCGGCATAAGATATAACTTTAGCTCCGTGTTCCTCTGCCAGTAGTGCAAGGGGAGCCATATATAAGTTGAACAAAGTTGGCCTCAAAACAGCCCTGTGGCACTCCTACCCTCATCGGGGGGATAGAGGCAGAAAAAGGAGGGGAGCATACTGTTTGCTTGCAGCTTTCCAAAAAAGAGGAAAACCACCTAAGGACTGAGCCCCCGATGCCACAGTCCTGAAGTCTGTGCAGAAGTAAATCGTGGGGCACGGTATCGGAAGCTGCAGAGAGGTCCAGTAATATTAATACTGCTTTTCCTCCTCTATCAAGAGTGGTTTTAACCCCTTCCACGCTCATGACGAGCTCAGCTCGTCATGAGGTACGCCTGCCGTACGCTCATGACAAGCTGAGTTCGTCATGATACGCGGGATTTGCGAATCTTTAGCGCACAGCGGGAAAATGCTTAGCGCGGATGGGGTTAATGGTATATGAGACTTCCAATAAGGCTGTCTCCATTCTAAAGTTGGCTCTGAACCTTGAATGACTAGGATGCAATTGACGAGTTGCTTCTACAAAATCAGTGACCAGTGTTCACATAATTCTCCAAAGCCTTTGGAGAAGTAGGGCAGCAGCGATATTGGCCTGTAATTACTGGCTACAGAAGGATCTGTTGAGGGCTTTTTTAAGAGCGGAAGAATTTGCCCATGTTTCCTACTATCCGGCATCAATCCGTAGGACAAAGAAAGGTTCAAAACCAGGTTCAAAACCGGGTTGATTACCTCAGTGATAGATGCCAATACTTAAGCTGGACAAGGGTCGAAGGGAGAAACCAGATTTCAATGCTTTCATTATTTTAAGAGATATGGTCAGCGGAATAGGGGAGAACTCCGAGAGGGTCTCATCTGAGCAGGCGCGGTGCGTCCATTGGGGCGTGGGGGCGTAGCCCCGCAGCCGCCCGCAGCTCCGACGTTTCTGAACTTAAGTAAATTGAATAGTTTACTTAAGTTCAAACACCGATGCCGAGGGAGAACTGTCAATGCATGCCAGTCAGCATGACGTCAGACCGCCCACCCCCTTCAGAGACTGAAGGGGGTGGGCGGTCTGGCGTCATGTTGACTGACATGCATTATCAGACATGGGGGCAGCAGGCAGCAGCACAACACAAGTGCGCATGAGTGGGGACGGAGGGCGAATTTTCGCACCATGCCCACTCATGCGCACTTGTGTTCTTACTTGTTAGCGCATGCCCATTAGGAGCCCCTCGGTCTCCTAATGGGCGTGCTGCGGGCGAGGAGTAACTATGCCCTGGCGCTGCAGATTGGCTTAGGGGCTGCCACTCAGTGCTGCTGTTCCTGTTCCGGTTTGAAGATGAGGCACCAACGCGGACCAGGAGCAGAGGCGGTCAGGTAAGTTTTCTCAATGTTATTCTCCCTTGGCGCACCCACCACCGCGACCCCCTCCCCCCGCAACCCCCCACCAACCCCCCTCGCGAGTACTGCGAGCCGTGACTGTTTGAATGGTTTTAATTAACTGTGAATAAATTAGCACTGGGCAGTGAGCGAATGCTACACTCACGGAGCACTGCACGCACACTACAATCATTGATAATTCCTCTGTACCCCTTGCACTGGGTCTTGGGGGCACACTTTAGTTACTGGGCAGCGCGTGTACTCTACTCATAAGGCAGTAGGCGTCGACTGCTGTCACCGGACTGCACGTATTCGTTTATTACTGCACTACCGCTGGCAGTGATTGCACATTCGGATTACTGGCCAGCCCTTTAACCGAGGGACAATGCGCTTCACTCGCTGTGCATTATGTGTGCACTGGTAGCTGCAGCGCGTGGACTCTATAATCGCTCGCTCGTACTGGTGTTCTGGCGCCGGTCCCCGGCGAGGCAGACTGTATTTATGGCAGAATTCAATGCTCAAGCCTTAATGTGGCAGAGATGTCTGGGTTGGGAGCGTGTTCAGGCAGCGCTAGGAAGGAACCTAACAGAAATAGTGACACAAACCCCAAATACCTCCCGGAGGTGAGCTTCTACCTCTGGGCACGAAGAGCTCACGTCACTTCTTTTTTCCACTTGGGTACAAACCTGCCAGACAGCAAATCCCTTATTACTAGAAATCGGATAATAAATCCCTGGAGCAGCGATTTCAGCCAAGACCCATAAAAAGCATCACTGACAATAGAGCATGCGGCGGGTCTGATATGAGAATAAAGCTCGCAAACGAACGAAATGAAATTTGGGCAGAGCGCGAGCAGGCGCATTGACCCATGGTTCTATTCTGGCTGCTGCATCTAAACCCACTTTCCTTTGCAGTGCAGGCTGTTGCAGTGACGAACAGCCTACAATAACAACACCAGTGTCTGTGGGGGGGGGGCTGCTTCCATTCTTGGGTCTGTGCTGAGCACCCCCAGCTGCTCAGAGGCCCCAGCTGACGTGGTGTTATGTACTGGAGTCTGTCACCAGGCAATGTCGGGCCTAGACAGGCTGAAAGACATGAAACCTATTGAGTGCAGTGCATTGAAGGGTGAGTGATGTCTGTGTGAGTGCAGGGTGAGCAGTGTGCCTGTGTGAGTCCAGGGTGAGTAATGTCTGTGTGAGCGCAGGGTCAGCAGTGTGCCTTTGTGTGTGATGTCTGTGACAGTGCAGGGTCGGTGATGTCTGTGTGAGTGCAGGGTGAGCAGTGTGCCTGTGTGAGTCCAGGGTGAGTGATATCTGTGTGAGTGCAGGGTGAGCAGTGTGCCTGTGTGAGTGCAGGGTGACTGATTTTTGTGTGAGTCCAGGGTGAGTGATGTCTGTGTGAGTGCAGGGTGAGCAGTGTGCCTGTGTGAGTGCAGGGTGGGTGATTTTTGTGTGAGTCCAGGGTGAGTGATGTCTGTGTGAGTGCAGGGTGAGCAGTATGCCTGTGTGAGTCCAGGGTGAGTGATGTGCCTGTGTGAGTCCAGGGTGAGTGATGTCTGTGTGACTGCAGGTTGAGCAGTGTGCCTGTGTGAGTCCAGGGTGAGTGATGTCTGTGTGAGTGCAGGTTGAGCAGTGTGCCTGTGTGAGTCCAGGGTGAGTGATGTCTGTGTGGGTCCAGGGTGAGTGATGTCTCTGTGACTGCAGGTTGAGCAGTGTGCCTGTGTGAGTCCAGGGTGAGTGATGTGCCTGTGTGAGTCCAGGGTGAGTGATGTCTGTGTGACTGCAGGTTGAGCAGTGTGCCTGTGTGAGTCCAGAGTGAGTGATGTGGATGGGTGAATGCTGGCTTAGTGATGTGTCAGGGAAGGGTGAGTAATGGGTCTATGAGTGCAGGGTGACTGTGCCTATGCGAATGCAGGGAGAGTGATGTATCTGTGCAAGTGCAAAGAGACTTGTCTGGCTACTCCCAGAGATGTATTGGCCAAGATACCTCTTTCTCAAATGTGCTTGAGAATGCACCATTTGCCCACTCTTTTTTCAAAATGTTCTCGTGGGAGTTCTCGTAGGTGGTTGGGCCTCGCTCGCTGCGCACGCTCGCCACAGTGCAGTATTTACGCCCACCACTTTCAAATGTCACCAGCCGCCCCTGCATCTGAGTTGGAGTAGACGAGGGGGGCAAGTCTATGTTGCTATTGCTGGCTTGAGGTAGTTCCCCAACTGAATCTTGGATGGTTTTAATTTTATGATAGAAGTATTGCTCAATGTGGTTTGTCCATTAATATGTAAGGGTAAAGGGGCTCTTAATGGCATTGGGGTAGGAGAAGTCCTTTACAATCTTGAACAGTTTTCAATGTCCAGCTTTTTCAATTTTTGAGGCCAAAAAGATCTTTTTCCCTTGCAGACTTTGGCATAATAGGCCTTCAAAGCCAGTTTATAGGTTTACACACACTTTTGCTTTTTCTAAGCGCCTCTGTGAATGGGGCCCCTTTTGGCAACTTGAGTTTTGGGCAGGGGCTAGATTCATTGACCACTCCTGGAACCAGCCTTCAAGTGAGAGAACGTCCTTCTCCAAGAGGTGACTAAAGGGAATGGGCTGCTGACTAAGTATCGGGGCTAAAACCTCTGTCGTTAGCTGCTCGAATGGCCTAAAACTGCTGACCCTCAACCTACAGTAAGATAGAGGCCTTCCTGGTTCCTTGCATACTCTGAAGGTAAGCAGGAAATGATTGGAACAGATAATGGGCAGAGGTGAATCTGTTTCAATCCAGAATATGGCCGTTTTCGTGAGTAGGAAACGAGGCATAGAGAGTCAGGTTAAGGATGCTTAGGTATTCACACAACTTCACGGACTCTGGGTCAGCTAATTGGTCCATGTGTATGTTAAAATATCCAAGAACCAGACAGTGCCTGTATTTGGCCATAATGGTGGACATGGCATGGCCAAAAGACTCCAAAAACCAGCCTGCCGGCCCCAGTGGTTGGAACATTACCACTCCGGCAATTGATTGGTGAGCTGACACAGTCAAATACAAGCAGAGGCCCTCAGCCCTCTCTATCTCTGCAATTGGTAGTGGTAGGCAGGAGAAGGAGTTCTTATATATAATGGCCACGCCCCCACCCCTACCGCCGGGCCTATCTTTCCTTATTATCAGGTACCTCGACGAGATTACATTAGTGATGGTCGGGTTGGAGCCCTCATTATCTCTGTTATAAACATAATATCTGGCTTTAAGTCAGTGAGGAGGTCGAGGAGCTGAAACTCATGTTTTTTTATGGATCTCATATTAAGAAGAGCTGCCTTCAGATTATTCGTGTCTACTGATAGGGTAAAGTGGGAGCGGCAACTCACACACCTACCCAATGTTAGTAGACGCTCTCTGCTATAGTTAATTCGATGATTTTTAGGGCAGAGGGTAACTGGACTTTCATTGTTCCGTTGGTCGTTTCCTTTTCCCATTTCCAGTAGCCACGGATAAAATTACAGTAAATGATATATGTGCAGTACGAGGTATCGTATACAATTTGTATAAAATCTATAACAATATATAAGCTTAAATTTAAAATAATACAATAATGTTGTTATCTGTCTTTATGAACTAGTTCAGGCCGCAGGGCAGCACAGCAGCAGAGCCTGCTGACCTGCCCTATGGCAAAAAACCCATAAATGAGGCCCTCAGTGTGGGTCGGCCTCAGGGGGGAGCTCCAGTGGTGCAATACGCAGGTCTCTGCGGCCATAAGGGCTGATGATATCAAGCCCCATGCATAGTTAGTCAGTGTGGGCAGCTCCAAACTATTGTGTAGAGTGACCAATTTCCCAGAAAGGTGATGGGCAAGTCCAGGGCATTAGTCAGGCTGGTATGGATCATGGACAGGTGAGAAGATATGGAGTGTTTTGCAGTCCTCCCGGTGCCCTCTCCAGCAGTCCGCATGGTGCTGGAGGTCTGCGTAGTGTGACATCTTGAGCTTCCAGTACCAGTCTTGGACCTTGTTAAAGGGTGTGAGTTTCATTCTGGATTCCTGTTCACCCCCCCTTCCCCATTGAGATCTCCAAGGATGTCTTTACCGTCCTCCTCCGAGTAATCTGTATGGAGTTGATCCCGCCATTTAGTGCACAAGTGGTTAAGGTGGGGTAGAGTGAGAGTAGGTGGAGTCAATTTCTCTTTTAAAACTTGATTTACAGCAAGTAATGCCAAACAGTTGCATCTCAGAGGCTCAAATAACTGATAGAGATCTGTAGGATTAAACCGTTATCTCATACAATCACTGGGACTAGAACCACACCATGTGGTTATTGATGTTGATATGCCAGCTACTGCAACAGATGTGAAGGTATCACACACTCACATCCAGTGAACAATGAAGCAGTCATTCTTTGCAGTTTAAGTTTATTGAGATGGAATAATCCCATAATCCCTGGTTGGAGTGTGTCCCTTTCCACTATCTTAATACTGCAGCTGAGTCTTTAAACAGCAGAGGATTTGTCTGGCTCTCGCGTGGAAGGGCTTCTGTTCCTCCCACTTCCAGCATTTAATCCTGACAAGGGGCTGGCTGCCTAAAACACACAGGGATCTTGCTCATGGCCCTGGCAGCAGCCATGGTGTCACCGGAGTGCACACAGTCCAGGACTGTACGGACTCTATTTGGGATGACACAGAATGATGATGCAATGTTGCAATGCTAAATGGAAGCCGGGGATCCCCATAGACTGAGCTCCCCAAATCTAGGCTTTCTGATTACTCACTGGAATCACTCATTAGTAATGCATTGGTATGTAAAGAAGATGTTACTCATACAGGGCTTACAAGGTCATGTTTTGAAAGTAGGGTGGATCCTACCTTTACATAAATCAATCCTTAGACTTGATCAAGCATCCATTGGAGGATCACAGGGGTCCTGAGGAAACTTCCTTGAGGCCCACGCTGACAAAAAATAGAGAGGCTAAAGCAAGTGATGAATAAGAAACTGTTTGTGTGTTCCTAAATAAAGACCAATAAATCATATTTTAAGTAATCAGAAATCATCAGTGATTAAAAGTAAAAGATAGCTTGACTGTCAGGTAGCATTTTCTGTCCTGGCTTTCAATAGTAAGCCTCATGGGTGAGACACATTGTCTTATATTAACTGCATTTATTATAGGAAGTGATTTTAGCATGGACACTGCTTTTAAGCCTTCAGAGGCTCATCCCTGCATTTCGTGTATCTGTTTTGGCCAATCCAGTAACTAACCAAGATATTCTCCTTCAGAGACCTGCCTCATTACTTGGAGAGAACTCATTACCTCGTGTCTAATAGGCATGCGTTTACATGTGATTTTGAAGTTCACCTGTGACCAAACACTCCTTTATTTCAGATTCAAAATGAAGATTGGAATTGGATACCTAACTAGACATGACCCCCAGGGTTTGGATTTCACTTTTATGATCTGCCTAAAGACTGCTTTACCTGTAGCAATGCATTGATACAATTAGAAAAGACAGAGAGAATGGCTTTGCATGAGGCCCCTTGAACCACTGGTTACCTTGGTCCAGCATCTGTTAATCACTGCTAGTTGATATAGTCATGTCACTTTTTGGACCAGCCCAATTTGCCAGCTGGCAGCTTGTGATTGGATGTTGTTGAATCATGTTGCCTGTGGGAAGATATCTCATTCGCTACAACAAGAGAGGGTCACTCTTTGCTGCTCAGTGTCCTCTATATCACAGTTACCTATGTGGAGCCCTGTGCACCAGTCCCCCATTATGTGCACCAGTATGGCCAAGTCCTTTTTGGAGGTAGTTCCAGTGGCGGCTCCTCCAGATGCCCATCCACAGCTCCTGAGATCAAAGCAGGTGATCCCCACATGGGGATGAGGTCTTCTCAACATGAACAAAGGGCGATATTTAAAGTGGGAACCGATGAGGCTTTTCAACCAGTTTCTTTTAACACAGCATTACTATTTGTCCAAATTCAGTTGTCAATGGTAATTGGAGAGAGCCAAAAAAACGGCCTTTACTAAACCACTGCAGATGCTTTTGTCCTGAATGTTAAAGTTTAGGCATTGTGGCATAGAAAGATGGCATTTGCTAGCAGACATTTCTCACATGTGAACAAGTCCTGTGTGGGATGAACGAATTAGCAGAATGAGTGGCACCAGTGAAAACAAAAAGTTCCTTTTTAATGTTTACAAATACAAAAATTAGGCTCATTCAGTCCTTTTTTATTGTGGGGCGGTGGTGTCAGGCCAGCTTTGAAGTAGGATGAGAAGACAAACCAATACACTATAATTGTACCCTTGACTGCATGTATGGCTGAATCCACTCTCATTTAATAATGGTATCTTTTATACAATTTAATTTTTCAATAAATATGTCTTTAAGAAAATTGCATCGTAATGCCCCATTGAGCTATAAAAAAACTCTCAGGCTGCCATCTCACCCACCTACTGCCCTCGGACAAACACAAACTGCCCACTTAAACTTTTCTGCTTATTTGTCAGACATGCTTGCTCACTAAAGTGAGGAGTTTTAGAACCCCTGTGAGCTGATTCCCCAGGCCGGCACCTCCAGTTGAAAAAATAGTTCCAGCACCACTGATTACTATGTAATGAGCAATGACCTTCCACAACCCCTTTTCCTAAGCAGTTTGTCTGAACTGGGGTGGCAGAGTGGGCTAAAGAACGGTGATGGATTAAACCCAGATCTTTTGACTGGGTGTGAGTGTTTGATTGATTCAGATGCTCCGTCCATCACCACCCCCTTTTGTACCGCTTTTGAGCGCCATAAGTGTGGCAGGGTCTGCTCAGACGTGAGTCCCTTGCTCACTTTGCCACTGGATTCAAGCAAGCCGGGCTGATGATGGCTGGAATGCCAGAAACCAGTCCACAGAAGCTTGTTTCCGGTCCAGGGAAGACATGGCTTGGCAGTTCGGGCTGGACTGTTCCCATGAGGCACATGGTCAGACTGATTTGCATATAGCCAGGTCTGAACTGGGGTGGCAGAGTGGGCTAAAGAACGGTGATGGATTAAACCCAGATCTTTTGACTGGGTGTGAGTGTTTGATTGATTCAGATGCTGCGTCCATCACCACCCCCTTTTGTACCGCTTTTGGCCACCATAAGTGTGGCAGGGTATGCTCAGACGTGAGTCCCTTGCTCACTTTGCCACTGGATTCAAGCAAGCCGGGCTGATGACGGCTGGAATTCCAGAAACCGGTCCTCGGAAGCTTGTTTCCGGTCCAGGGAAGACATGGCTTGGCAGTTTGGGCTGGACTGTTCCCATGAGGCACAGGGTCAGACTGATTTGCATATAGCCATGTCTGAACTGGGGTGGCAGAGTGGGCTAAAGAACAGTGATGGATTAAACCAATATCTTTTGACTGGGTGTGAGTGTTTGATTGATTCAGATGCTCCGTCCATCACCACCCCCTTTTGTACCGCTTTTGGGCGCCATAAGTGTGGCAGGGTATGCTCAGACGTGAGTCCCTTGCTCACTTTGCCACTGGATTCAAGCAAGCCGGGCTGATGACGGCTGGAATGCCAGAAACCGGTCCTCGGAAGCTTGTTTCCGGTACAGGGAAGACATGGCTTGGCAGCTCGGGCTGGACTGTTCCCATGAGGCACAGGGTCAGACTGATTTGCATATAGCCATGTCTGAACTGGGGTGGCAGAGTGGGCTAAAGAACGGTGATGGATTAAACCCAGATCTTTTGACTGGGTGTGAGTGTTTGATTGATTCAGATGCTCCGTCCATCACCACCCCCTTTTGTACCGCTTTTGGCCGCCATAAGTGTGGCAGGGTATGCTCAGACGTGAGTCCCTTGCTCACTTTGCCACTGGATTCAAGCAAGCCGGGCTGATGACGGCTGGAATGCCAGAAACTGGTCCTCGGAAGCTTGTTTCCGGTCCAGGGAAGACATGGCTTGGCATTTCGGGCTGAACTGTTCCGATGAGGCACAGGGTCAGACTGAATTGCATATAGCCATGTCTGAACTGGGGTGGCAGAGTGGGCTAAAGAACGGTGATGGATTAAACCCAGATCTTTTGACTGGGTGTGAGTGTTGGATTGATTCAGATGCTCCGACCATCACCACCCCCTTTTGTACCGCTTTTGGCCGCCATAAGTGTGGCAGGGTATGCTCAGACGTGAGTCCCTTGCTCACTTTGCCACTGGATTCAAGCAAGCCGGGCTGATGATGGCTGGAATGCCAGAAACCGGTCCACGGAAGCTTGTTTCCGGTCCAGGGAAGACATGGCTTGGCAGTTCGTGCTGGACTGTTCCCATGAGGCACAGGGTCAGACTGATTTGCATATAGCTATGTCTGAACTGGGGTGGCAGAGTGGACTAAAGAACGGTGATGGATTAAACCCATATCTTTTGACTGGGTGTGAGTGTTTGATTGATTCAGATGCTCCGTCCATCACCACCCCCTTTTGTACCGCTTTTGGCCGCCATAAGTGTGGCAGGGTATGCTTAGACGTGAGTCCCTTGCTCACTTTGCCACTGGATTCAAGCAAGCCGGGCTGATGACGGCTGGAATGCCAGAAACCGGTCCTCGGAAGCTTGTTTCCGGTCCAGGGAAGACATGGCTTGGCAGTTCGGGCTGGACTGTTCCCATGAGGCACAGGGTCAGACTGATTTGCATATAGCCATGTCTGAACTGGGGTGGCAGAGTGGGCTAAAGAACGGTGATGGATTAAACCCAGATCTTTTGACTGGGTGTGAGTGTTTGATTGATTCAGATGCTCCGTCCATCACCACCCCCTTTTGTACCGCTTTTGGCCGCCATAAGTGTGGCAGGGTATGCTCAGACGTGAGTCCCTTGCTCACTTTGCCACTGGATTCAAGCAAGCCGGGCTGATGACGGCTGGAATTCCAGAAACCGGTCCTCAGAAGATTGTTTCCGGTCCAGGGAAGACATGGCTTGGAAGTTTGGGCTGGACTGTTCCCATGAGGAACAGGGTCAGACTGATTTGCATATAGCCATGTCTGAACTGGGGTGGCAGAGTGGGCTAAAGAACAGTGATGGATTAAACCCAGATCTTTTGACTGGGTGTGAGTGTTTGATTGATTTAGATGCTCCGTCCATCACCACCCCCTTTTGTACCGCTTTTGGCCGCCATAAGTGTGGCAGGGTATGCTCAGACGTCAGTCCCTTGCTCACTTTGCCACTGGATTCAAGCAAGCCGGGCATATGATGGCTGGAATGCCAGAAACCGGTCCTCGGAAGCTTGTTTCCAGTCCAGGGAAGACATGGCTTGGCAGATCGGGCTGGACTGTTCCCATGAGGCACAGGGTCAGACTGATTTGCATATAGCCATGTCTGAACTGGGGTGGCAGAGTGGGCCAAAGAACGGTGATGGATTAAACCCAGATCTTTTGACTGGGTGTGAGTGTTTGATTGATTCAGATGCTCCGTCCATCACCACCCCCTATTGTACCGCTTTTGGCCGCCATAAGTGTGGCAGGGAATGCTCAGACGTGAGTCCCTTGCTCACTTTGCCACTGGATTCAAGCAAGCCGGGCTGATGACGGCTGGAATGCCAGAAACCGGTCCTTGGAAGCTTGTTTCCGGTCCAGGGAAGACATATCTTGGCAGTTCGGGCTGGACTGTTCCCATGAGGCACAGGGTCAGACTGATTTGCATATAGCCATGTCTGAACTGGGGTGGCAGAGTGGGCTAAAGAACGGTGATGGATTAAACTCAGATCTTTTGACTGGGTGTGAGTGTTTGATTGATTCAGATGCTCCGTCCATCACCACCCCCTTTTGTACCGCTTTTGGCCGCCATAAGTGTGGCAGGGTATGCTCAGACGTGAGTCCCTTGCTCACTTTGCCACTGGATTCAAGCAAGCCAGGCTGATGACGGCTGGAATGCCAGAAATCGGTCCTCGGAAGCTTGTTTCTGGTCCAGGGAAGACATGGCTTGGCAGTTCGGGCTGGACTGTTCCCATGAGGCACAGGGTCAGACTGATTTGCATATAACCATGTCTGAACTGGGGTGGCAGAGTGGGCTAAAGAACGGTGATGGATTAAATCCACATCTTTTGACTGGGTGTGAGTGTTTGATTGATTCAGATGCTCCGTCCATCACCACCCCCTTTTGTACCGCTTTTGGCCGCCATAAGTGTGGCAGGGTATGCTCAGACGTCAGTCCCTTGCTCACTTTGCCACTGGATTCAAGCAAGCCGGGCATATGACGGCTGGAATGCCAGAAACCGGTCCTCGGAAGCTTGTTTCCAGTCCAGGGAAGACATGGCTTGGCAGATCGGGCTGGACTGTTCCCATGAGGCACAGGGTCAGACTGATTTGCATATAGCCATGTCTGAACTGGGGTGGCAGAGTGGGCCAAAGAACGGTGATGGATTAAACCCAGATCTTTTGACTGGGTGTGAGTGTTTGATTGATTCAGATGCTCCGTCCATCACCACCCCCTATTGTACCGCTTTTGGCCGCCATAAGTGTGGCAGGGTATGCTCAGACGTGAGTCCCTTGCTCACTTTGCCACTGGATTCAAGCAAGCCGGGCTGATGACGGCTGGAATGCCAGAAACCGGTCCTTGGAAGCTTGTTTTCGGTCCAGGGAAGACATATCTTGGCAGTTCGGGCTGGACTGTTCCCATGAGGCACAGGGTCAGACTGATTTGCATATAGCCATGTCTGAACTGGGGTGGCAGAGTGGTCTAAAGAACGGTGATGGATTAAACCCAGATCTTTTGACTGGGTGTGAGTGTTTGATTGATTCAGATGCTCCGTCCATCACCACCCCCTTTTGTACCGCTTTTGGCCGCCATAAGTGTGGCAGGGTATGCTCAGACGTGAGTCCCTTGCTCACTTTGCCACTGGATTCAAGCAAGCCAGGCTGATGACGGCTGGAATGCCAGAAACCGGTCCTCGGAAGCTTGTTTCTGGTCCAGGGAAGACATGGCTTGGCAGTTCGGGCTGGACTGTTCCCATGAGGCACAGGGTCAGACTGATTTGCATATAACCATGTCTGAACTGGGGTGGCAGAGTGGGCTAAAGAACGGTGATGGATTAAATCCACATCGTTTGACTGGGTGTGAGTGTTTGATTGATTCAGATGGTCCGTCCATCACCACCCCCTTTTGTACCGCTTTTGGCCGCCATAAGTGTGGCAGGGTATGCTCAGACGTGAGTCCCTTGCTCACTTTGCCACTGGATTCAAGCAAGCCGGGCTGATGATGGCTGTAATGCCAGAAACCGGTCCTCGGAAGCTTGTTTCCGGTCCAGGGAAGACATGGCTTGGCAAGTCGGGCTGGGCTGTTCCCATGAGGCACCACCCCCTTTTCTGTATCGCCCATGAGGCACAGGGTCAGATGGATTTGCATATAGCCATGTCTGAACTGGGGTGGCAGAGTGGGCTAAAGAACGGTGATGGATTAAACCCAGATCTTTTGACTGGGTGTGAGTGTTTGATTGATTCAGATGCTCCGTCCATCACCACCCCCTTTTGTACCTTTTCCTAAGCAAGCATTTGTAATGCCAATGGGTCTGGCTTATGAAGGGAATTGCCTTTTGTATCATTGATAGGGTTAGGCACTCAGTAAGTATAAATAAATGCACTTTGTCACTTATCATTGCAACAATGCATTCATTGATCCATCCACTAACTCATTCTTGCATTAACACAACCGCAATGAAATACACACAAACACAACATATGTAAGATAAATTAAAAGAAAGTTAGAAAGTAGAAAAAAGAAAACATGCTGCCATCTAAAAACATTGGATATATGATTGCAGTAATGATACTAAACAAAGCAATGACTGACCATCTTGCAAAAGCCTTCCAAAGGTATTATAAAGAGACTACTGTTGCTTTTAATGTCAAACATGGCCGGTACATTTGGAAACCAACATGCTAGCCATCTTGGAATGGTAAAATAATTCTATACTATGAACGACAGCATTCCACATTCTGGTTTAGTGGCGGAGGCCATGTAGCATGTGGTGCACTGCAGATGAATGAGCGGAAAGCACGCAACCTGTTATCACTGCCTGGAGTCTATATTATCCTTTTAAGAAATATTAAAATAAAAAGAGGATAAGCAAAGAAATTAAAGGGAAACTATAAAAGCAGAAAATTCAAAACTAAAGGTATGGCCAACCAACCCTTACATAGGAGTGCACTCATTTTCAGGAGGATGTACATATGTGATCAGAAATTGCTGTCATTCCCTAGGCAAGAGAACCAAAGGCTGATGTGGTCTGAACTATTATACCATGAAGGTAGCTACCAAGGATGGAAGCACTCCAACAGACCAATGGTAGAGCAGAGGTCATCCAAAGGCCCTGTGTATATCTATATGGATATATATTACCTACTGGCGGTCGCCAGTAGGTATATATAGTTAGGATTTTTTCTCTATGGGATTTTTGAAAATTCTATGTCTAATAACTTTGGCGTTTGTGGACGGAATTGGCTGAAAATTTCAGGAAAATGGCACATTTTGTTTCTGAGTAGCCCTTGAAAATTTGGGGGGGGTTCGTCAAGGGGGGGCCGAGAAAAAAGGGGGGTCCCAAAACGTGTTTTTAACATTGAGTTTTCCATAGGGCGGTTGGCCTCACTTTTAGCCCGAACGGCTGAATGGATTTGCACGAAACTTGGCAAAATTGTAGGGACTGGTAGCCCGATGTGCCTTTTGTAGGTCTCAATATATGTGCTACAGTGGATTTTGAGAAATTAACGTTTAAAAAAAGATATATATATGTAACAGCGGACCGGGCAGCGTTCCAGGACGCGTACTTTTCGCGCAACGGAGCTTTGTGAAGCGAAGCTGATTGGTTCTCCGGCGTCTGTAAACATTCCAAACAGTCCGTAGCGGCCGCCATCTTGTCTCTCGGTAGGATCGAGAGACAAGCGGAGGCCAAACCGAAGGGGCAAATGACCATAAGGGGGCATAGTAGATCCTCCCTGACCGTTTAGGTTTGATGTGGAGGTTTTAAAAGGGCCCCGCGGGGCAAAAAAAAAAAATAATAATAATAATCGAACAGCTGAATGGATTTGCACGAAACTTGGCAAAATTGTAGGGACTGGTAGCCCGATGTGCCTTTGCTAGATCTCAATATATGTGCTCCAGTGGATTTTGAGAAATTAACGTTCAAAAAAAGATATATATCTGTAACAGCGCACCGCTTCGCGTACTTTTCGCGTTACGGAGCTTTGCGAAGCGAAGCTGATTGGCTCTCCGGTGTCTGTAAACATTCCAAAGAGTCAGTAGCGGCCGCCATCTTGTCTCTCGGTAGGATCGAACAGCTGAATGGATTTGCACGAAACTTGGCAAAATTGTAGGGACTGGTAGCCCGATGTGCCTTTGCTAGGTCTCAATATATGTGCTTCAGTGCATTTTGAGAAATTAACGTTCAAAAACAAGATATATATCTGTAACAGCGCTCCGCTTCGCGGAGATAAAATTATATCTGTATTACCTAGCTGTTGGTAACACCAGTTAGCGACGGCTAGTAGGAGATAGCGACCATCTTGGGCCCCACCTTGCATGTGAGTGATATTTATCACTAATGACATGCAAAGTGGGCATGCCAAGATGTTAGCGACTGGAAACAGTCGCTAACATCGCTATCTCCTATTATCAACTTTTGGAAATATTCGCGATAAGCGCGAATATCTCCAAAAGCTAGCACCTGCCCTGAGCAGTTCTTAGCCATGTTATCCAATGGGAGGTGGATAACATGGCTAAGAGCATTAGCTCGGTAATGCATGAATATCGCTGAGTTTTCAGCGATATTAATGCATTGCGGTCGTTTTTTATCGTATTTGCGATAAACCTTGATAATAGCAAGGTTTATCTGCGATAATTTCTGACGATGCTTAGCGGTAAAAAAATCGTTGCTAAGCATCGTTAGGGATAAATATCGCTTAACTTTGGTAATATGCCCCAACGTCTGTTAACGTTCGATTCGAAGGAAATCAGGAAGTGTTGAAAAACATTGTCTGCGCCATCTTGTCTTTTTTCAAATGCCACACTTTTGTCGTGCACGGCAGCCATTTTAGATGCCTTGACCAGACCCACTCTGTGCACGCTGTCGATCCTTAGCATGGCTCCCCACCCTCGCAAGCATCTCCCCCAGGCAGTGGTCACCCCCGCTCTCTGTCTTATGCATGGGTAATAAACCTCCCCCCATCTGCGCTGCTCTTCCCTGAGAATCACACCCTGTGCCCGCCCGACACCTCCCTTTCGCCCTATTCACTACCGCACCCTCTGACACTCCTTTTCCTCTGTGTCCGATTGTCCAGGCTGGTCCTAGGGTATCAGCTAGCCCTGCAGATGTAGTTTATGGCCACAGCTGTAAAGAATCACCCCTCTTCAAAGGAGTTATAGTAGATCAAGGCCCACACTCGATGAGATCCGTCACAGCAGAAGCGTTGCTATTATCTGAAAACCATCCTGTATTGTGATTGGGGAGGGGACCGAGCCTGAAGCGGAAGATTCCAGGGATGACTCTTTGTACATCAAAGTTTTTACAATTATGTGTCGCATTAAAAATATATAGCACTCCGACAAAGTAGTAAGATTATAAAACTTTAATAATTTATAAATATATACAAGAAAACAAAAATAGTAATAACATATAAACATTTTTAGGGAAAAACAACGAAGTAGCGGTCGGCTGTGCGAATAGTCCCAACGCAGCACAACGTCCAGATTTCCGGCGTGGGGCGTCGCGGGGGGTGGGTCATCAGTAGCAAACTGTTGTGCGAATAGTTCCAAGGCAGCAGAACGCGCTGAAATCTAGATGACACGAAAGTGATGTCTAGTAAGTTGCCACCCAGCAAATAACGGCGTGGGGCGTCGCGGGGGGTGGGTCATCAGTAGCAAACTGTTGTGCGAATAGTTCCAAGGCAGCAGAACGATGGCACCAAGGTGATGTCCAGTAAGTTGCCGCACTGGTTTTGGTATCCTACAATGCTGCTCCGAATAACGGCGTGGGGTGCCCCGGGGGAGGCGGCGTGAACGGGCCTCTCCAGGTGGAGTGTCATCTGTTGTAGTGGGGCGCCCCTTTACCGTTTCAGTTGCCATTCCGTCCGTTTTTGGTCCACTGTGTCAAAAGCCGCAATTCAGCTGAGTTGCGCCCACTCTTGCGGTGCAGCGATAGGCGGCTGTCACAGGACTCTCAAAATGGCGGCAGGCTGTTTCCTTTTTGGGCCTGGTCCACTGAAATGGCCCTGGGACACCTTGGAAATCGGACGCTTGTCTGCTAGGTCTTGGACCCCATTCTCGAAAGCGTCCCCTCCGCCTTGAGAATTCATCAAAAGTTTTGGGGGCCCCGACTCCTGCAGGCTTCTGGTGGGGAGCGGCTGCCATGATTGCTCGCGGAATGACCACGACTGAGCTACGAGATGGTGGTGCTCTCATGCTGACGCCAGCTTCAGTCTGAAACATCCAGAAAAAGGTGGGGCTTTCATCGTTTGGGGGAAAAAAAAAAGTTTTCATCCAATGAAAAGTGTTGTTTTTAGGTCATATGATCAAGCCTTCCATCATTAGGAAACCAAAAGTAAAATGAACCAATGAAAAGTTTTATAAACAAGTCACATGACCTGTTATGCGGCATAGGGTATAAAATGCGGAGAAAATACGTTGGCACGTGAGGCGGCGTCAGTAGCGGACCGATGTGCGAATAGGCCGAAGGCAATACAACGCGCCAAGATCCGGATGGCACCGAGGTGGTGTCATAGTTGAGAGTTCTGAGCAGCGGTTGTAACACTGTCTGAAGCTTATTTGCAGCTGCTGCAGCTTCACTACGCGCCAAGATCCGGATGGCACCGAGGTGGTGTCTAGTAAGGTGCACTGGTGTGGCCATCCTACAATGCTGAAAGTCGGCGTGGGGCGCCCCGTTGGCCTGTGAGTTTGCGTCAGTAGCGGACCGATGTGCGAATAGGCCGAAGGCAGCACAACGCGCCAAGATCCGGATGGCACCGAGGTGGTGTCTAGTAAGTTGCCGCACTGGTGTGGCCATCCAACAATGCTGAAAGTCGGCGTGGGGCGCCCCGTTGGCCTGTGAGTTTGCGTCAGTAGCGGACCGATGTGCGAATAGGCCGAAGGCAGCACAACGCGCCAAGATCCGGATGGCACCGAGGTGGTGTCTAGTAAGTTGCCGCACTGGTGTGGCCATCCTACAATGCTGAAAGTCGGCGTGGGGCGCCCCGTTGGCCTGTGAGATGGCGTCAGTAGCGGACCGATGTGTGAATGGGGCCGAAGGCAGCGCAACAATATTTTCGGAATAGAAGACACCACTAGGCGCTGAGATGCCAAGATCCGGATGGCACCGAGGTGGTGTGTAGCAAGTTGCCGCACTGGTGTGGCCATCCTACAATGCTGAAAGTCGGCGTGGGGCGCCCCGTTGGCCTGTGAGTTTGCGTCAGTAGCGGACCGATGTGCGAATAGGCCGAAGGCAGCACAACGCGCCAAGATCCGGATGGCACCGAGGTGGTGTCTAGTAAGTTGCCGCACTGGTGTGGCCATCCAACAATGCTGAAAGTCGGCGTGGGGCGCCCCGTTGGCCTGTGAGTTTGCGTCAGTAGCAGACCGATGTGCGAATAGGCCGAAGGCAGCACAACGCGCCAAGATCCGGATGGCACCGAGGTGGTGTCTAGTAAGTTGTCGCACTTCTGTGGCCATCCTACAATGTTGAAAGTCGGCGTGGGGCGCCCCGTTGGCCTGTGAGATGGCGTCAGTAGCGGACCAATGTGCGAATGGGGCCAAAGGCAGCGCAACAATATTTTCTGATTTGAAGACACCACAAGGCGCTGAGATGCCAAGATCCGGATGGCACCGAGGTGGTGTCTAGCAAGTTGTGGCACTGGTGTGGCCATCCTACAATGGTAAAAGTCGGCGTGGGGCGCCCTGTTGGCCTGTGAGATGGTGTCAGTAGCGGACTGATGTGCGAATGGGGCCAAAGGCAGCGCAACAATATTTTCTACAATATTTTCGGAGTAGAAGACACCACAAGGCGCTGAGATGCCAAGATCCGGATGGCACCGAGGTGATGTCTAAGTTGCGGACCGATGTGCGAATGGGGCCAAAGGCAGCGCAACAATATTTTCTGAAGAGAATACACCACAAGGCGCTGAGATGCCAAGATCCGGATGGCACCGAGGTGATGTCTAAGTTGCGGACCGATGTGCGAATGGGGCCAAAGGCAGCGTAACAATATTTTCTGTATGGAAGATACCAGTAGGCGTTGAGATGCCAAGATTCGGATGGCACCGAGGTGATGTCTAGCAAGTTGCTGTACTGGTGTGGTCATCCTACAATGCTGAAACTCGGCGTGGGTCGCCCCATTAGCCTGTGAGATGGCGTCAGTAGCGGACCGATGTGCGAATAGGCCGAAGGCAGCACAACGCGCCAAGATCCGGATGTCACCGTGGTGGTTTCATAGTTGAGAGGCACTTCATCTGCAGTGGGGCGCCGAGATCCGGATGGCACCGAGGTGATGTCTAGCAAGTTGCTGTACTGGTGTGGCTATCCTACAATGCTGATAGTCGGCGTGGGGCGCCCCGTTGGCCTGTGAGATGGCGTCAGTAGCGGACCGATGTGCGAATGGGGCCAAAGGCAGCGCAACAATATATTCTGAATTGAAGACACCACAAGGCGCTGAGATGCCAAGTTCCAGATGGCACCGAGGTGGTGTCTAGCAAGTTGTGGCACTGGTGTGGCCATCCTACAATGGTAAAAGTCGGCGTGGGGCGCCCTGTTGGCCTGTGAGATGGTGTCAGTAGCGGACTGATGTGCGAATGGGGCCAAAGGCAGCGCAACAATATTTTCTGACTGACACCACAAGGCGCTGAGATGCCAAGATCCGGATGGCACCAAGGTGATGTCTAAGTTGCGGACCGATGTGCGAATGGGGCCAAAGGCAGCGCAACAATATTTTCTGAAGAGAAGACACCAAAAGGCGCTGACATTCCAAGATCCGGATGGCACCGAGGTGGTGTCTAGCAAGCTATGCAGTTGAGTTGTGTGCGCACTTGCGGCGAATAGGTCGAAGGCAGCATAACAATGTTTTCTGAATAGAAGACACCACAAGGCGTTGAGATTCGGTTACCACCAGGGTGATGTCTAGCAAGTTGCCGCACTGGTGTGGCCATCCTACAATACTGCTCCGAATAACGGCGTGGGGTGCCCGAAGGGGGGGGGGGGAGCCGGCGTGAATGGGCCTTCCTAGGTGGAGGCTCGTCTGCTGTAGTGGGGCGCCCCTTTACCGTTTCAGTTGCCATTCAGCTGAGTTTCGGCTGCTGTTGATGCTTTTGCGACAGGCGGCTGCAAGAGGACTCTCAAAATGGCGGCCTGTTCTTTGGATTTGGGCCTGGTCCACTAAAATGGCCCTGGGACACCTTAGAACTCGGACGCTCGATTTTTTTTTCCTTTCCTGTACATGCAAAAAAAGGTAAATGCCCGGACGTTACACGCTTCATCTGCCACGATGAACTCTCCAGAGGAACCGAAAAAAAATATAGTTGTGGTAACTATACCATGCATCGTCATATGGAGAGGTGGCACCAATTAATTATAGTGCTGCATAAAAGAGAGATTTGGAGGAGAACCCCTGACCTGCTAGTACATTCATCAAAGAAGTGGCACTGAGAGCTTCAGAGGCAAGGGAAACGGTCCCAAATATTTAGAAGAACTTTGGAAAGATTAAAATGACATGTTTAGATTGTGGTAAATTAATTTCATGTGGACAGATGAGTGTTACTCTAATAAATACAGCATATGAACATCATCATAGTCGATGGTTGGTAGAGACATTTTGACTATATCCTGGACCTGCCCGTCCTCGCCCAAAATGGCGCCGGAATAAATGGGACTCGTAACTCCTTGTTGTGTACTGGTTGCAGAACCTTGAAATCACGAGATACGTATGCAGTTTTGAAGCACATGGCGGGCGGGGACGAGAATTGATTGAATATTTCGACATCCCTATTGATATTAAGTTCTGATGTGTTATTGATTACTGTACTGTTGAAAGTTCGAATTAACGTCACCCATGGTACTTGCCCGCAAATGTATATCTAGATAATTTTATTGTAACTGGCCCTGTCGTATTTTAATTATAAAATGTACGTCCACCGATTCCGTAACTGTTAGACACCTTAGTTCTTGCAACCTAATGGCCCGCCCGTTACGTTCCTCTACAGTGTAAATGTCTATTCATCATATACGATTACAGTTTGCTCCGTGGCAGGCCCACATGGGTATAGGCTCGTATTTGTATAATGAAATTTTCACAATAAAGGTTTTTAAAAGAAAACATGGTAGTAGTATATACATTGGTAAAGTTTTTAATAATAGTCACTGTTTTAGAATCATTAAAAGGCAAGTGAAATAAAGCAGACCAATTACATGAAGGGTAAAAGGTATAATACGAAGGAACGCAGTAAAGATAAATGGTCAAGGGCTGTTGTGTTTTCTATTCCTGCAACATAAAGTGATCGATAAGAATCTCATATTCAGGCGTATCGGCGACTAAGACAGCAGGTCGACCCTCTTTTGCTCAACGGCTCCGTCATGGGACGAAGAAACGCTCTTTTTCTCGAAAAAAGAATATATTTTACTTGCAGGACAGTTGTAAAATTTCCGGGAAAGTACATTAGCCTGGAACATTATAACATATATTTAAGAAAAAATAATGTTCGGAAGTAATGAAAAGCGTAATTTTTAGGTGATATGACCAAGCCTTTCATCATTACAATAAGAAAAGTAAAATGAACCAATGAAAAGTTTTATTAACAAGTCACATGACTTGTTATGCTTACGTTACGCGCTGCGCGCCCCGGATGACTTCCGGATGCGCTAACGCGGCGCGTCATATGACGCATTACGCGACAACGCAGGTCCAGAATATAGTCAAAATGTCTCCACCAACCAGCGGTCGGAACACAACCCCTTTCAGCAGGCTAAATAGTTCTGTTAAATGACAACAGAAGGGACAGGCAACAAGAACCATCAGTCAAAGAGGGGAGGGCTAGTTCTTCTCTACCGGGTTACATTGGGGCGCTACCGGAACTGATCGAATTGGTAGTCTACAGTGTTTCTGGATGTTTCAGACTGAAGCTGGGGTTAGCATGAGAGCAGCACCATTTCGTAGCTCCGTTGTGGCCATTCCGCAACCAATCATGGCAGCCGCTCTTTATCGTTATTTTGGGCGGGGTGGGTGGCGGAGCCGAGCTGTTTTGCAGCCATCATTGTGTGGAGTTCAGTTCATCTCACTAGTTTTGTATTTGTCATGAGGGGTTGTTCCTAATGTTTCTATTTTAGCGAGGTCAAAAAGAGATCCCATTAGTGGCCTACTGATTTTACTCGATTCCTTTTCTTTTTTTTTACACGATTTTTCGTTATCTGCAAAGACTAAACAGAGTATTGCGACTCTGTGTTTGTTTGTAAATAGAGAATGAACCAAAGAGAACTAATTCTAAAACAGTAAATACTTGGATAACAATCAATCAAATGGAGAGAGAAGCAGGCACGACGGATTACAACGGGGGCAAAGGCCTGCGTTAACTACCTTTCACTATCTGCAAAGAGAGAGTACTCCTAATAGAAATGAGGGGGGGGGGCACCATTCAAAGCAGATCAGTGTGCATAAACACGAAAATGTTTTCACTTACCACGTACTTGACATTCGACAGCTTATGATATTTGCTATTAAAAAAACATTGAAATTCACTGAAAAAACCATAGGTTATAGACCATATATAGTTAGGAATTAGCATTTAAAAAAACCTTGAAAATTCACTGAAAAAACCATAGGTTATAGACCATATATAGTTAGGAATTAGCATTTAAAAAACCTTATTTTACTCACACAAAACCATTGAAATTCCATATATAGTTAGTTGCACTAACTATATATCGCGCACCCGCAATCCACTGCTGATCATGTCACATATTACATCATTCATGACATGGTCAGTGACATCACTGATGACATCACTGATGACATCTCAAATGACATCACTGATGACATCACTGATGACATCTCAAATGACATCACTGATGACATCACTGATGACATCTCAAATGACATCACTGATGACATCACTGATGACATCTCAAATGACATCACTGATGACATCACTGATGACATCTCATTTGACATTACTGATCACATCACTGATGACATCATTCATGTGATAATACGATGAACCTCTTCAGACTCTAATATAACCTTAGATACACTCAGTGTAAACAGACACTCACAGACTGTCACTCATCCATGGAGTTACTCACACACCTAGTCAGTCATGCAAAGAATCAATCACACCTCCATTTCCTCAACTATACAGTTATACACACCTTACTTATTCAAACATATACTAACACATATTTACTCTATTATACAATCCCTGATTCAAGTTCACAGTGATCCATACAGCCACTCACACATTCACTGGCTCTTATGCACAGTTATTTATATATGTCAACTCTCACATGTACTGTGTTTTACATATGTACTTACTTTGACATGCAGCACTGAGATATCCATTCACTCACCAATACACTCATGCACACAGTCAACCGCCCATACAGCTGTTTCCACATGCACTTTTGAACCCATACATCTAGTGAATCAACTGCTCACACATCTATGCACAGAGTCATACACCTCCCAGCCACCCACACACACACTCAGTCTCCCATACAAATACTTGGGCAACCAATCAATAACCCATATAGTTACTCATATAGCTACTGATCAACACATGCAGCAGTTTGCAGAACAACAGACATAATGATGCACAAATTAAGACAGTTTAGTCACTAACCCATGCACTCAGTGAGACACATTTAATCACTCACTCATACAGTCAGGCATGCACCTACTAAATCCTTCATCCAGACACTTATACATCCACTCATTCTTCAATATGTAAGACATATTTTAACTTTACAGAAACATAGTCACTGGATGTTGTCATCAGTGATGTCATCAGTGATGTCATTTGAGATGTCATCAGTGATGTCATCAGTGATGTCACTGACCATGTCATGAATGATGTAATATGTGACATGATCAGCAGTGGATTGCGGGTGCGCGATATATAGTTAGTGCAACTAACTATATATGGAATTTCAATGGTTTTGTGTGAGTAAAATAAGGTTTTTTAAATGCTAATTCCTAACTATATATGGTCTATAACCTATGGTTTTTTCAGTGAATATATATATATTTATAAACATGAATGTGTGTATTAGTTAATGATTTGTTTTTTTATTACAAGATCCTGGTAGACAGCTAAGAAGAGATTCTAGCGAGAACTATTACAGTGCAAATCATCTCCCCTTGGGGTATTAACAAAACCAAATCAAGCTCATGGTACTGAGAGTAAGCTTTTCACAAAGCAATGATCCGGGATACAATTGTAAAATGGCAAATGTATAGAAAATTTCTATTGGCAAAGCAAAATAGTGTCTCTCCTAAGAGAGCCTAACAAGGATTATTGTAATGCATATATTCTATCCCCTTTGTTTGTTTGGGAAGATCACCAACACCAAAACCCTGAATACTACAGTAATCAATGAAATTCCATGTAACAAAGTACCTGCCTACAGGCTTAGCATGGTGTGACTACAATACTTCCTAAACGGCTATACTCATGCTTTTCACAATCAGTAGGTCAGGTGTACTGGCTTTGTCATATAATTTTGCATTAAGTAGAACAATACTTTGAAATCTGGCATGACTTTCACAAATAACACTTTAACATTGGCTTTACACTTTACCCAGCATCAGCGTATTAAATTGCAGATAAATTAGCAACCATTGCGAATAAATCAACATAGAACCCCTCCCAACAGGGTTGATTAGGAATCATCACAGTGGGTGGCCAATTCCCAAACCCTTGCCAAAAGTACTAATCTCAGACCTTACATGTAACAAAAAATGTGTCACAAGTGTGATGAAAACCAGCTGTTATAGATTTTCTGTCTTTGACAATTTGCTTTTCTCAATTAATAAGCAAGACTATATGCCTTTGTCATGTTTCATAATAAGCAGCCTAAGCCTATGGAATCGGGCATAACTTTTCCAGTACGCCAAAGAAGGCATATAGCTTGTTATCATGACCAACTCAGGCCTATAGTTTTAAGTGTAAGCATTTACAGAAGGAAATGATCCACAATCACAAAATTACACTTTGCTCAGCAAAATACTATTACAAAGCTTCTATTTCCACTTTTGACCAAGACCACAACCATTGCCTACTGCGGTAATCTCTGGGTGTACCTAACTTCTAACTTTATGTTTTTGCCTCCCAGATCCAGTGGATCACTTAGTGGATGTATGGGTTGAGAAAAGAAGAGATGGCGGTGGGTTGCCATTCTGCCCACATGGGTGCCTTACAAGCAAAAAGTTTAAAGCTGTGGTTGAAACCCCCTCCCAACTCTGTTATTGAGCAGAGCATTGCAATGTTGGATGTGTGCGGACAGGACGGCAGGAACACCCCTATACGCCCCTGAGTTGCCACTGGTAGGTTTTCCACACAGGGACCCGATGAGGTTCTTCACGGATGAGGCTTTTGCCCCTTTTACAGACTTAGTGGCTGGCTCAGGGCTATCGAATGGCCAATACCTTAACTACAAGGACTTGGTTTCACATTCAAAGCACTTTGGGATGTGAGCCGCAAGGAGCCCAGCATGCATGCAATTCTACAACACCTACTTATTCTGGTCAGGGTGAGGCATCTAGAGAAATGTTTCTATAATGCGCTGTTGGGCATGACTCGTAGACGACTGTCAAAGCTGCGCCAGAAATGGGGTGCGATCTTGGATCAGGAGCTTCTTGATTCTGAATGGAACAAGATTATAGCCTACCCCAATAAAGTCCAGAGGAACACCAGATTAAAATACACACAGTTTAACTACCTCCACATGACTCTCCCACAGGCTCCAAGTTATTTATGGCAGACAACCACGCCACTGCCTGCGCTGCAATTATGCAGACATAGACTTCATACATATGATATGGTAATGCACTGTGCTGCAACCCATTTGGGAGGGGATCATGGCTGCCGTAGATTCCACACTGGGGCGTACCGTTGACACAAATATAGAGGTTCGCCTGTTGGGACTTGTTCCAAGACACCTAAAATAAAAGTGAGAACTAGGTTCATAGACCTGGTACTGTTATTGGTCAAAAGGAGGATTGCTATGAATTGGAAGCCTGTGGTGGGGACTTGGGTGAGAGATGTAACACAATGGGCTGGTGCAGAGGGAAGAGCCCTCATTAGTGAAGAATCTTGAGGACTACAGCAACACCCCGTAGCGGAACTGTGGGCGGAGGTCCTCACCACCTGGGAACATCCAGAGGGAGACTTGTCTGGGAACATTGATGCCCAAGAAGACAAAGTATTAGAGGGGGGGGGGGACAACTTAATGCACTCTAAAACAACATTGGCGAGCAATGTGATGTGCTCGCCTTCCGGACCACTTGTTCCCACATTGATGGTTGAGGAACACAGCCTCATCCCAGTGAGACAAGACTATGGAGACCCCCTCACATGCATCCACCCCACACTGGTCACTTCTCTGATTCATATGCACATACACTCCGTACCAGTTTTGAAAGTTTGTATATTTCGTAGCTGTATAATCGGCTTTCCTTTAAAGATTTTTCAGTGAGGCTAACTCCCCTTACCGGTATGGCTACACGAAGGTTAGAGGATGTAACTAATTTGTACATACCTTGGATATCCTTGTCAGCATGCAGAGTATGTTTGATCACATTGATAATGTCAAACATGGCAAATAAAATCAAATAAAAGTAAAGGAGGCCCCCTACTGTTTAAGGTCTGGGACTAGGGGGAATACTTGAAAGAAATGTTACAATGTCCCTAAAAGAGTCACAGAGTGATCTCTGTTGAACCTAAAAGCCCTGTTTTTCCGGACAATACCAATCTCACAATTATTGTTACCTACATTATTTCACAGAACCATAGAGGTTTCAAGAAGATATAAAACACAGTCACATTTGATATAATGCTTAAATTAACAACTAGCAGTGTGCACAGTATACATAAAAAAGCACAGTAAATAAAAGATAATGAAAAGGAGAAAGGAGATAGCTTGTGCAAAGTAGTACAAAAGTATATTTTTTTAGCAATGTTATCGTTTTAGGATAAACTGGCAAAGTCAGTACTTATTATGAATACATTCAATAACAACAATATTATAAAAAACCATAAAAAGCAATAATTAAAATGTTCATCAGAACAGGGGTCGACGCAGCGTTTCGGTTAGGAATCTCAATTAAAAACCTTCTTCAGGACCAGTTCTGAGGTATATTTAATTCCTCGGACTTGAGTGAGTCTAGAAGCCCATTGGATGATGGGGGAAGTATATTCGGACTGTGAAAATTGTATACTCATTACTCTTCACATAGTTTTACTCTGGATCACGCTTGTGTGATAGGAGCCACCAATTTCCTTTCATATGCTTAATGTATTTTTGCCAATTTCAATCAATGGCAAACCGGTGTAGCTGTAGCCTTCTTAATTAGCTAATCTTGTTGACAGCGTTATTTTGGGGGTTGACCTCCCACTTATCATACGGGGTCGGCCTCCCTGCTCCTATCACGGCAGCGTTCCTGGGATTCTTGTGTCTGTGTTTTATATCTTCTTGAAACCTCTATGGTTCTGTGAAATAATGTAGGTAACAATAATTGTGAGATTGGTATTGTCCGGAAAAACAGGGCTTTTAGGTTCAAAAGAGATCACTCCGTGACTCTTTTAGGGACATTGTTCTTAGATGGCTTCATTCCTCTAACTCTGCAGTAACTGATGATTGACATTTAATGAACATTTATTTCTTATGTGCCTGGGAACGGCAGTCTCTAAAGTGTTTCAATTCAGGGATGGCCCATACCCTGAACTAATACAATAATGAGTTTAGGGAAACAAGATGGGAAATTCTTTTCAGGTCCAAATCCATGAAGAGAGGCAGCATTGGGGAACTGGTTGGCACATTAATCAAAGATCTCATAAAGCTGTTTTCTGCTCAGCCTAAAATGCTTGGTTTAAGCAATCCCCAGCATCATGCAATGCTCAACTCTTTTGTTTTGCCCTGTAAACAGCTAAAGCAGGGGGGACAGATGTCAACGTTGGTCCTCTAAACATAGATAAAATTGCCAAAGCTTTGCACTGGACTATTAGGCTACTCTTCTTGACCTGAGGGTCTCATGAAAAGTTATCAGCTATTGTAATGATGAGATAATTAAAATTGCATGCAAACTCCAGGACATCACCGTTAACTGTCAGCTTACTGTCAGCTTACTCTTATGGCGTTTGTGTGCTTTGGGCCCGATTACGATTACGACTACGGTGGTCCTATGGACTGCTGTAGCTGTGGTGGTGGTGTGGTTACCGCCACACCCGTGGTCTGACCACCCTATTACGAGTTTGGCAGTCCAACCGCCACAGGACCCCAGCATCGCTGGGGATCCGTGATCCCTTGGCTGTGTTGCTGTGGTCAGAGGTTGTAATATGCCGGCAGTGCCGCTGCGATACCACCAAGCATATTACGAGTTTCCTCACTGCACTCTTTTTCATGGCGGTGAGCCCTCAATGAAAAGGGAGGTGGTGAGGAAACTAAGGGGGCCCTTCAGGGCCCTCTGTTGCCGCTTGGTCTGGGGATACATGCAGGGTGGCACATGGTTTGCCCCTTTGTATGTCTACACCCACATGAAGGCATATTGAGACATTGGGTAGGGAAGTGTATTAATAATCAGGTATTAATTAACACCGTTGAAAATTAATTGTTTAAAAAATATTTTTATTTAAAAATTATACTTTATAAAACATATCATTTTCTTTTATTCAAGATTATTAAGTGTTAGAGACAGGAGGCAAAGTAAATAGGTTCATTAGGTGGGGGAGTGTATTAATACTCAGGTATTAAATAAAATATTTGGGCGTTAATAGTTCCAAACATATACTTATTTAAAAGTACTATTTAAAAAATATATAATTTTAATATTTAAAGTAGGACGAATATGTTTTAGGGACAAGATGCAAGGCACATGGGTTATTGGGTGAGGAAGACAATTAATTCAGTATTCATAAAAAAAATACATATTTATTGAAAAAGTCTGTTATGAATAAAATATAATTGACATTTTTAAAGTTAAGCATAATAACTTTTCAGTACGATAAGTAGTAAAAATCACTAAGAGTTGAAGACTTCAACAGCTAGTACTTTAAAAAATCTGTGGGGCAGATTTACAACCCACTTGCCTCACTTTTACGCCGCCGTTGCGTCACTATTGTAACGCAGCAGCGTTGTAAACAATGCACCACGTTGCAACACATTACAACGTGACACATCTAGGGAGATGCATCACGATGTAAAGCCCTGAGTCACATTAATTCTGCATCAGGTATAATGCATGCAGGCTGAGCGTTCCAATGCAAGAAAGCCTCGTAAAAGTGACGCCATGAATCTACAAGATTTCACGACGTTACTTCTACGACGCCACTGCATCAAAGCCTTACGCAGCACAATAGGAAAGGCATCCCTGAGCAATGCTGGATTTGCATCATGCTTGCGACATGACTCCAGCAACTGTTACGCCAACAGATGCGTGACGCATCTGTCAATCCTTGCTCCACAGTGTAAATGTGACGCATCCATGGTGGCGCAAGTTTTTTTTTGCGTGACGCAATTAAACAGACACATCTCTTCTAAAATGCAGACATGCGCCAGTTCTTGTAAATCTGCCCCTTTATATTTTTAAGAACCATTTACAAAATTCCGATTTAATTAAAATGATGAGCAAAAACAAGAGTAATGCATGTTAAAGATTAATCATATCAACAGTGTAGGATGTAAGCTAAATTTTCCAGGTAGTCCACACCTCCCAACATAGAAAACTGTTGGATTTTTGCTAATAGTCTTACAGACTTCTTTACTTTTTTTAGAAAGTCAAGGATTGAGACTACCTGTTAAAGATTGAACCTGTCCCATTTCCTGGAAAATGGTGCTCCTTTTGTGGGAAATTGTACAGGTTGGGGTGATATTTACCAATGGTACTGTTAAATAGGTTATGATGACCCTCGATGGCATTGTTTGTTTTTACACCTCCCTCACAGCAGATTGAGTAGCAGCTCTACCATTGGAAAGCCTGGTTTCCTTCTCTGACCTCTGACCCATTGTATGACTTGTAATCCTGCAGGTACGCCTCCCTGAATTTTTTCTTTTAGTTTTGTTCTCTCTCTCTCTCTCTCTGCTGTCATATAGCAAACATAGAACAGTTTAAGGCGCCAATGGGCACGGTAATGAATGATTCATTCTGTATTAAAAAAAATTGTTTAAACGTGTTTGATGAATGATCCCCTTGTTTGTATCACCTTTGCTCCCGTGTACCCAGACCCAACCTATCAAAGGGTATTGGGTTGTCCATATATTTTTGCTGGTCCAAGGGGCGACAAGGGCCTCATTTACACTTAAGTATCCATGGAGATGTGTGCTAATAATTCTCTTCAGAATAGATTTTGATTGCTCAGTGGAACTAAGCAAGGCCACCCGTTTTCAACTTTTTTCTTTATTTTGACTTTGGAACTACTGCCAATTGGAGTCATAGATAAGTCTGCATTTTCAGGGATAAAATGTGATCATCTAGATTTTAAACTGGCATATGCAAATGGTATGGTTTTGACTTTGTCAGAACTGAATACCTCATTACCATCCCTCATTCTACTTAATAAACACTTTGGAGACATATTAGAGTATGAACTCAATTGGAAGAAGTTGAGTATTTCATGCCTCCTCTGGAACTCATCCAAAACTAGACTTGATTATGAGGTTGGTGGTGTGGCAGTGGGCAGCCATGCCAGTCACCCTCTGCCACACCGCCAAAGTCATCCCCTCAGCCTCCGCCAAATTAGTAGTTGTCTACGGGTCTGGCGGTGATTTTGTGGTACTACGGCTGTGCCGTTCTAAGGCTCAGAAGTGAGCCTTAGCAAGGCATCACCGTGGAACAACCAAAGCATATTTCTGCCCGGTATGGACTGCACAATGTTGTGCAGTCCCTGCTGTGCAGAAACAGGGGGTGCATACTGACTGGGGAACACAACATGTGTCCCCTTGAATGCACCCCCAGGCCCTGAGGCTACCACGGGCCCTGTAGGACCCCCTTAGTTTCCTCACCACCACACTTTTCAAGGCAGGCACACTGCCATGAAAATGAGGTGGTGCGGAAACTCGTAATATGCTTGGCAATATCTCAGCAGAACCTCCAGCATATTGTGGCCTTAGACCGCCGCAGAAGCGCTGAGTGTTTGCGGATCCCAGGTGGTAGCAGAGGTCCTATGGCGGTCTGATCTCCAAAGTCGTAATTAGCCCTTTAGACCCATACTCTGCACCTCCCTCCCATTTTTCATCAGATAGATGTTAATACAATTAATATGGAGCTGAAAGAGAAATTGGGCCAAAATACACTCGTGCCTAACACCCCGAGTGGAGCTAATATGGGGGGGACATTCATGCACTCTTATTGTAAGATCTTCGTGTAGTCACCTAATAAGGGTTGAGTTCAATTTCCATGCCAATCCTTCCCATCACATCTCCTAACTTGGAATGATTCACAAGGTTAAATGCAGTTGATAAATCAATAAAAAACAAGTTCAAGTAGTCCTTTTTTGCCTTGACACACTTCCCCACTATTAAAAAAAAAAGATTAAACTTTGTTTAACTGTTCCTATACCAGGTCTAAAACCACATTCAACATCTGACAAAACATTATTAGCCAGGGCCTATTCTTCAAGGCAGGACAGTAGTACTCAGCCTAGGATCTCTGCACTAGGTTTCATTAAGGAGACTGGCCAGTAGCAAGTCGGCTCGGACTCGTCACTTATCTTGAAGATAGGAAATACGATGGCAGTCTTCCAGGATTCTGGAAAAGGTGCCCAGGACTATTGAGCTAAACACATTTGTAAGCAGTGGAGGACACATGTGAATATTAGTTTTAAAATATCTTATGGGACACTCTCTGGACCCGGGGTTTTCCTGTGGTGCACTTATTTATAGGGGCAATCACCTCATAGACTTCAGTCAGAATCTGCAGGTAGCAGAGGGCTCAGTGGCTGATGTACAGTTAGGACCTTGAGATGTGGACATGTCCCCCGGTGAGAAAATGTTTGTAAAGTGAGACATCCATGTATCTACCATTATAAAGTATCAGTTTTTGGTGTACCTAACTCCTTAAAAAAAGGTATGTTAACCACTACCCAGGATATCTAACTGACCCTTAATCTCCCAGCCTCTACAAGATGTTCCCCTGCTTTATTCCTAATCTCAGACTTTCTTTCCTCAAGGATATGTTTATATTTATTTCTAGCATCCTTGACACCACATACTGCCAGTGGGCGGATTTCCAACATGACCATTAATTACTAATGGGCGGCCAAACATGCTGCATTAAACTATCAAAGAGGAGGCATCTCGCGGTGACAAACAGAAGATGTAAGAATGTTCTAAATGGACCAACACATATTAACAAAATCCAATTGATTCTCAATGGGTCCTAAGTCATCAGATAAACAAGCCATAACGGAAAGCATAGAATCTTCAACAATAGTTTTGTTAAAAGCAACTGGTTCAACCTTATCCCATTTGAGTTGTAATCTATTATTTCTCTAAAATTCCATTTTCTCAAAGGTTTCAAATGTGGACTTTTTAATAAAGGAGTCCTACATAATAAAGAGTGGGTTAGGGTCACTTATACAGTTTCTCGAAACCACAAAACCAATTAAGTGGGCAGATAAATTAGATGACAAGAGTATATAATCTATGGTACTTCCCACTTCATTCCTTTTAATAGTTGGAGCAAATGCATTTTTTGTTCCACGCGTTTCACTAGGAAAGACTAGATTATGCTTCGGGAACAGTTCATTCAACGCCTCACCATAAACAGAATGAGTAATGTGTGTTGCATTTTCACTTTGATCGTTACTAAATCCACAGACCCGTGTATCCGAAATCTTACATGTAGTAATATTTGAATCTCCAAACCAGATAAAGCAAACAATACATTTAGATTTCTTATAAAATCATCTAAAAATGAATCAAGTTGGTCAACAACAACCTAGCCAATTAGTTAAAAAATGTTCTAATAAAAATTAATTAACATAATAATATCAGGTTTATTGGTGAATGAGATGAGAGTAATCAGAAAGCGAGGGGAAGCCCATCATTTTGTTTTTTTAATGTCTGTGATTTTGATGGAAGAGAATGAGGTCTATATGGAGAAGTGGATCATTGCATATTTTACTTTTATTTTGTTCTGTTTTCTATAAATGCCAATGAAGACACGTTAACAAAAAAGATGTCTTCTTGGCACCCTCTGGCTGACCTGTGAGTGAACTTTTCCAGTTACAAGTGGTTGCTTGGCTCTGCTGAAAATTTCTACAGTTGCTCTGGTTGGATAGCTTCTGCAGAGCAAGCTTGGAAGTTGCAGCCTGTTTGAGGGGAATTTCCCTGTTCCTCAAGATGTAGTCGTTTAGTCTACCCAGTAGTTGTTTCAAGTCTTTCTAGAGGTTCTGGCAGAAGCACTAACTTGAAGAGAAGTCCCCACATATTTGGGGCAGGGATCTTCAAATTTCAGCATACTTTTCACAGCTAAAGAAGAGTTACAAAAACTATGCTTTCTGGCCCAGGTTTGGTTCCAAGTGGTCCAATGAGATTCTCCCTGATAGGCAGCAGCTTCCTTCAAGGACCTTTTATGCCTTACAGCTCAATGGAAAGTACCATAGAGCAATATAGGCTTCACTGGCAGGATAATGACCCACTCCTATCCCTTGTAGGACACAGGCACCACCAGTCCTGCTCCAACCGCTAGAACTTAAATACTTACGTTTGCTACAGAGCCAGAAACCCTAATCAATACTCAGTCATGAATAATTCATTGATTGTATAGGCAGGGAAGATGGCTGTCCTCCTAAGATTGGGGAACGGTATGCTAAAGGGTAAACCAGGTAGACAGTGGTTGTGAGATCCAAATGATTAATACAATTCGCCAGATCACCCTTCCAACTTTTCAACATAGTGATGCATGTCTTTTCTGTGGTACATGCTGTGTTGCGGTGAGTGCACAAACATCCAAAATGGCGGATTTTTTCCCCAGGTTTCCAGAGCTGTCCATTGCCCCTAAATGTCCCCTTTGGCTCTACCATCTCACTTCAGACCTTCAAATGATAACGCTTCATCTAAGCCAACATCAGGTCGAGGCAGAAGCCAGGTGGAGCCCCACAAGGGCTGCTGGTTCCCCACCTAAAGGAGAAACATGGATGTTCCCAGTTGCCATGCCCCTGCTTTCCAGACTGAGTTTTTTTGTCAACCCCTAAAAGTGGCAGGGACAATCTGAAAGCCCCTATGTACACACAGGCTCTGCATCACAAAGTAATAGGTCAAGCAGTCTAAAGGGAGATCTGTGCTTTAGAGGACAGCAACAGGCACTAAATACCAAGAGATCAGGGGGTTCACTTTTGGCAAGGAGTTTTAATATTGGTTAATGTTTGTCAAAGGTGTATCCTTCACTGCCAGATGTCCTGGGGTGGACTCATTGGGAGGAGGAAGAAAGATCTACTGGGGTCAAATCAGCCTTGCAGAACTAGGTGATGATCACTGGGAAGGAAGAAGATATTTGGATTGCAGCAGTTCACATGCAAAGTATCTTGAGCTTCTCATTCAGGGGTTGCAGCTGCAGCATGGATGTCATCTCACAGGACGCTCTCTCAGAGGTGAAAGAAAAGGATACACACATGCAGCATATCCTGTGGTAGGTTATCTTAGTTGGCATGGGCATTGGTGATAGACCTGCAGTCTGGGCACAAGCTTGTGAATCATAGGTCTGAGCAAGTGCTAAGGGCCCTTCCTAAAATTCAATATTGGAGTCATTTGCTGGTCTCAGACACCAGCCAGCCACTGAGACCCTGAGCTGGTTGTATGCCAGAATATCAAGGACAAAAATGTTAGCTTGCCAAAATATCATGATCAAAGTATCATGTACCAGAATATCGTGAAGTACATTAGGAAAATATATATTTTTTGTGTTCGCCTCAACAACTATGTACCTTGATATTTCTAGGGGTCTTATATGTTGAGTTCAGTATAGTACCCATACTCTTCACCTATACGTATGTACCTTCGTGATATTGCTACACTGAATTATTAGAGTAAATCAAATAAATACATACAGGCTTATTTATGAGACCTTTGCACCGACGTAAAAAATGTGCCACATTGCTCCATATTTCCAAAGCAGATGCATCACTTTGTAAAGCCCTGCGCTACATTATACCTGCATCAGGTATAATGTATGCGAGGTGGGCGTTCCCCCCAAAAAAGGGTTGTAGAAGTGGCACAGTGAAACCTTTGAAATTTCACTACATCACTTCTAGGATGCCTCTGAGTCAAAATCTTACGTCTGCCTCACAGCAGGCGTAAGACTGACGCAGGCGCCTTTAACATGGGACTTGCCCACGTGTAATGACCCATTGCTGGAGTAGCGTCACTTTTGCGACACACTCCAGCAATGTGTTATTACTGCGCCTATAGATATATCAGAAATACTGATATATCTGTAAATCCTTGCGACATTGAGAGCAGGACAGTAAATATGCCACATCCGTGGTGTCGCAAGGAGGACACACTGAGAAGTATTACATCGCTGTTTTCATGCAGCAATGGAACACTCAGATGAAGCCCTAAAGTATTGCATCGCTGCGTGAAAAACAGCGATGCAACACTTTTCAGTGCAACCTCCTTGCAACACTTTGCTGTGAAGCTGGCATAGGATTTTGATGCAGTGGTGTCCTAGAAGTGGTGTATTGAAATCTCTTAGATTTAACTGCGCCACTGCTACAACCCTTTTCTCCAGGGGAACGCCCACCCTGCATACAGTAATCCTGTCACAGGTATAATGTGGCACAGGGCTTTAAAAAGTGACACAACTGCTTAGATGAGTCACTTTGTAAATATGGCACAACATGGTGCATTTTTTACGCCACTGCAGCATCACAGAAAGCAATGCAACAACGGCGCAAAGGGCTCATAAATAAGCCCCATAGCTCTTTGTGTCTTCCAGTTCAATGGAGTTGGAGCATTCTATCATGCATGCAGTTTCCTTTAATGTTTGGTGAGGGGAGTCTTCTCCTTCTACAAGGATTGCAGATTTCGTGTTGGACTTCAGCTAATCAGAGATTATTATCGGGAAATACAGTCTTCTATCTAAGCTGGACATACAATATGGAGAAAAAAAAGCACAGCCCACACCTCTTACACTCAAGTGTTTATGTAGTATCCTCAGGTTGTACCTATGTTCATTTACTCCTCCGCATCTAGCTGCTCAGCCAGTGTGAGTGTTCCGGTTAGAATGTTAGTGTGAGTGCATGAGTGTTGTCAGTTGAGGATGGGCTGAGCAGCTAGGAGGTTGCTCCTGGCGGGGCTTATTATATCTACATCTAAGAACTTAATAAACTACTTCTACTTCTACCTGGCCTGGTCTACAGCGTCTACTTATGACTCCTGAACATCTGGGATCAGCCCATTACAGTATAGTACTGTAAAAGCAACCACAAACAGATGCACAATAAAAAAATACTTTTCTATATTAGTTGCATCATTTCTATCTACCTTTAAAGCTGTGGGCAAGCTGAAGGCAAATACACAATGTGGATACCCCGTGCTTGTGGCATAGGTATCCATAGCTGTGAACTAACTTAAATCACAACAGTGCTTCCTTCTCCACATGCACTTCTCCCACTTATATTACCATGTACTTTATCCAAAATATGAAATTTCAACACATTCACTCTGGTTTTGCTGACAGTGGTCCCTTCCTGTACAAAAACTATACTTTAGGGCATTTCCTTCTTAGATTGTGTGCTGTAGAACACCAATGCACCACCTATGGAATGTTCCCAAAGTAATACAAGGCAGCACTTTGCGTTATGTTGCGTTACAATTCAAAGAAAGTCTTGATTTGCATCGGATTGTAAATCCCACTAGTAGACTTCAGTTTTGCTTTAAAAACGTATTACAAACCCAACACAAAGTCTTAGTAGATTCTTTAGTAAATTTGGGACCAATAGTGTAAGTCATTTACACCACAGATCCAAACAATTAACCTGCAGCAGTTAACCAACTGATATACACCAATGTCAAACAGCTGCATTGCCTGCTCTGTCCCTCCTCCCTTCAGCTTTATACATAAACAGTAATTGATTCCAAACTTAAAGGTTGAATTTCAAATAATGGACTTAAATCAGTAGGATTAAGTCTTTATCTGCTTTAATCACTGGGTCATTGTTGCTGAGCCATTATTGACATTGTTATCTCAAATCTCAAAAAAGTTTGTCTCCTGTAACTGATGTAAAGGTTACACACACAAACAGCACGAAATAAGTCATTCTTTGTAGTGCAGATATAATAAACTGGAATAATCCCATAACCCTTGGCTGGATCTCATCCCATTCCATTATCTCGAGGCTGGTGTTGGGCCCTATAAGTAGAAGAGGGTCTGTTCTGGAATCCAGTGGAAGGACTTCAGTTCCTCCCGCTAATTGCTGCTAATCACAAGAAGGTGCTTGGTGCCTAAGAGACATGGAGATCCTATTCTTCTCAACGCTCTTAGCCCTAGCAGGAGCCATTCCCCTGCCTGATGGTGAGTGCTCAGACTCCAAGGTTGCCCAGGGGCTCTTTCTGGTATAATACAATTTAACAAACATATCCATCTCTGGTGACTGTCTGCAGACCGCAGCCAGGCCTCCATCAGACTAAAGACCTTATGCTCCATAGTCTGTTTCTTTTCTTCCCTCAGTTACTATTTTGCCTTGGCATTACTTTATCACCAAGACGTCATGCTTAAGTAACAGTGTGCTCTACAAAGCAATAACATAACATAATAACAGACTAAGAAGTGTAAAAAAAAAAAAGACAAGGAAGAAGACTTTTTCCATCTAGGCACCAATCAGGAGCAACTTCCCAGTATGCATTAGGACCATCCCAACACAGCAGGAATTAATGAAAGGGTTAATGACACAGCACATTAAAGAGCACTACATCACAATGCAGTAACAATACACAAAGCATCAACCTCTCCTATGACTTGTTGTATTCTTGCCTTTGAACCTGTACAGCGCTCTGCCGTTTTTTGGCTAGGTCCGTGCCATAGAAATGCCACCTACATACATGCATATCTAAATATCTCAGAGTTATTTGAAAAACGTTCAGACAACCAATGGTTAAAACTGAGATCAGGGAGCTTATCTTATCTAATGACTCAAAAGGAAGATCCACAAACTTAAGATGTCTACTTTTTCTCTGCATCTGTGTGTAGAACCATTGTAAAGCAGGTGCTACTCATGGAGCGTACAAGGTCACTTATTCACACATAGGCGGAAACCTCACTGTAATACATGTAAGGGTGATTTAGGGTTTAGAGGTAGGGGTAGTCTGTTGTAACTAGAACAGGGTACCCTATCTGCCAAACAAATGGTCTGCCCGCCCTATTTAGGATTGGGAGAACCATCAGCTTTTCTGCCAATGGACCCCTCATTGATTTATTCAATGTAAAGCTTCCTCCGATGACCCAACTGAGCACGTGCCATAGGAGGAAGGGTGTTACAATGCCCGCCCTATTTAGGTTGGACAGCACAATGTCCTTTTTTTCTATCTGTGGGATTCAGCTGGCGGTGAAGGACAGAAAAAAGCAAATAATGAACTCCACTGCCAGGGAAACAAGCTGGGAGTGGAGGCCTTTAGTTTTTTCCTTTTAAGTAACAAGTTCTTGCTTTGGGAGTTTGTTTTTGATAAACAAAACCTTTGTAAACGTTTGATGGACTGGTGTCAAAACTGATGGCGACCCACCACCAAATGTTTTGTAGCTTGATAAAAACTGCCACTATGGTAGTTGCTCTCTAGGTAGAGATATCACAACTAGGCCCTCGATGATCGCTACACTTAGTGGGCAAAAATCAGCCAGGACATGACATAATGTCCTCCATCACCCTGATAAACATAATACCTTATGACAAACTCTAGATCTGGCCCCTAGTCCCCAGTTATTAACACGTTAGAGGGTCCCAATGACACTCCTGTGATAAGAAAAGTTACAAAAATAACAGACCCTGTAAAAGATTTTGCCCAGTACACATACAGTAAATATATGTGGCTTTGAAGAGCCTGTACAGTTGGCTAGGACTTGAGTAGCAAAGGAGTTAATGGATAGCAATCTGTTTCTCATCAGACAAGAGCACATTTTGTGTTTTCCATTGGCATTTCTTACATGACTGAGGATCACGTTGTTATTGAATATCACCGGTTGTTATGATGGAACCCCACATGCATTTGCCCGCATGTCTTTACTAAGCAGTCACTACCCTGACTGCGATGTTACCACACACTACTTTTCCACACAACGATTTTCCTTAGGGGGGCGCTGGACTTTGGAATAGTATACATTGCTATTCCTGCTCCAGTCTACACAACAGCAGGGAAGGTGCTGGACTGATGGACTGAATTCAACACCAGTTCAACAAATCCTGATTATGCTCTGTCTGATATTATGTAGGATCCTCCATGCTTCTGATTCTGACCAATAATCAGCCTTCCACTTTGCAAATGGGCAGGCCCATCCCTTGATGTGTCTTGTAACTTAGAGACATTTCAGAACTTTTGTCAATTGCTGGTCATTACACCCGCATACCACTTCCCTAAAAAATATTCTGTATCCTACCTTTCAAGTCGAAATAGATTCTTCATGGAGGGGAACATCCTTTAACCCACAGTCAGAACAATACCCTGCCTTTACAATGCAGTCACTACCCAAATGCGACATTACCACTGTTCCTTTACCCTGCAAGTCATTAAAATGACTTGCGTTTTGGGGACAAATGTTTGGACTGGTGCTGGATTTTAAGTCCAACAACTTCCCTACTGCTGTGTAGGCTGGAATAGTAATTTATACTGTTCCAAAGCCCAAATCCCCCGGAGGCAAGTCGTTGTAATGACTTGCATGGTAAAGTAACGCGTGGTAACATCACAGTCGTAGTAGTGACTGTGTTGTTAAGGCATGCAGGGTAAATGCATGCGGGGTTCTGTCATACAGCCTTCACGGAGTCTTGATTATTGTAAGTAAACCAGCAAGGCTGGAGTTTGGTGTGTGGCTAGACATGGTTCCAAGGTCTTAAGTTAGCTTTTGTAAGAAATTAGGCGATGACTACATATGTGTGAGTTACAGACCCCTTTTGCAGCCCGCAAGACTTTATGCTACGTTTCCACAGTCTAATACTGTTCTTTATTAGATTGGCATCCTGAGGAACACAAGCAGACCATGCACTGGGATTTGCATCCACCTGTACATCATGCAGAGAGTCTGCATCACAAACTTCCTACAGGTTAGTAATATCTTGTTGAGTCTTTATCTGGGACGGGTGCATAAGGGCCTTTTTGTCAATGTAGCGTCAGATTATAATGGAGACCGCCTTCTGCTCCCCATACTGTGACTCCCTGAGAGCCATGCCACTAGCATGGAGCCCAGCACATCCTAACTTTCTGCTGTGTCTTAAGATCCATGTGTTTCTGGAGTTGAACAGTGACCTGAGTTTTTGGTACTTTTCACAGTGCTGATGTCCTTGTGCCTGGGGGGTTCCATCCCTTCTCATGTATGCTTTGACTTAGAGACAATCCCTAATTCCTGTGCCAATTTCAAGTGAAGCTACCCACTTACCACCTCCTTTAATAATATTTTCTACCCTGTCTTCATTTGAAAACTAATTTTTTGTGGACTCTCCATTATTTGAGGTGACAAAGGGATGCCGGTGCACTACCGAATATCGAGCCATACTAATGTGAGGACAGAATACAAGCTGGACGAAATATCAAAATCTATGTGCTTATACAGGAGTATAAATTTACTATTCTAACTCCACATCTACATACCTTGAAGATATATGTACAGCATAGGTACATAAATGACTCCTCTATATTTTATTTACGGTATCCAGCCCACAATATTCTGTCCCATCGATATTCTTGATTCGATTTTCAGTTGGCACACGGGCATAAACCCAATGGTTTAAATTGGGGATTTTAGGACATGGGGGGGCAAATGCATGAGCATGAAGTACAGGTCTTCCTGCGTCAGACAGTGGGTGTTAATGCTAACGTGACTCAATCAATACTGTTTTTCATTAGATTTGCAGGCACAGGACCCAAAGGCGATGAACATGCGCTTCGATGTGCACCCTGACATACATTATGGAGTGTATGTGCACCAGGACCTTCCCAAGAGTGAGTAACAGCTGGTTGAGTATTTACCCTGGATTTGAAAATAAATGCATCACTGCCAATTGTGTGTCAAACATTGGTGATCTTGCTGAGAAAACATTACTAAAGAGTATGTGATTAATCTTGTCTGTGTGAGGTAGCTAGCCTCGTGATGTGGTGAATTAGACTGAGGGCTAGTCATCCTTCAAGAAAATACTTAGACAGTACAAAAACCACCACCAAAAGACCTCTACTTTCGACTCCCCTCTATCTGACCATAGATGGTGGGCCTGCAGTCACAGCTTTCTCTTAACTATCACTAAAACACCTCTGCTCGACCCTGCATTGCTGTGATTTCTTGCCTTTTAGCTGTAGAGCCTCTAATCTTTTCCGGCTGTGCACTAAATGTAAACTACAGGCATAGTGAACCTCACTTCCTATTGCTTATGCTTCACTTTGTGGTGCCTTGATGGTGGGGTGGATAATTATCTCCTAGCATGGACCCAATGTTACAACTGAATCATTTAGTATTATCACTGTCAGAGGAAAGGGTTTAGCAGGCTACCATGGTGGATGCCTTCTAAGGGAGCTCCATCCCTGCACCTAATGTACCCTACATTTTCCTGCACTTGCAGGCATCATCTGACTGTGCAGTGAGAGTAAAGTTACTCACTGCTTTGTGTGGGCTACATTCAATGTGGAGAATGATCCCAGCTGACTCTGCCTCTTGCTAATCAAGCTCAGCCGATGGCAAGTCAGGCCTGCACCTGCAGAGGACACGATCCAACACCTGGGGCAAATGCAACAGGGAGTTCAAGCGATGAGTAACAGCCCTTCAGACTTAGAGGAATGAATGGGTGCCTGCTTGGATACCGGTCTCTGGTGAATATCGGAGACACTGATAAAATATCAATCAATCAATCAAGAACATTTATAGAGCGCGCTACTCACCCACGAGGGTCTCAAGGCGCTGGGAGGGGGGGGGGTCGCTACTGCTCGAAGAGCCAGGTCTTGAGGTGCTTCCTGAAGGAGAGGTGGTCTTGGGTCAGTCGTAGGTGGGTGGGGAGGGTGTTCCATGTCTTGGCCGCCAGGTAGGTGAAGGATCTTCCTCCGGTGGTGGTTCTGCGGATTCGTGGAACGGTGGCGAGGGCGTGGCTGGTGGATCGGAGCTGGCGGGTAGGTGTGTAGAACGTGAGGCAGTTGTTGAGGTATTCGGGACCTGTGTCGTGGAGAGCCTTGTGTGCATGGGTGAAGAGCCGGAACGCGATGCTGGAAATATGAGTAGCTGGAGTCCATCACACATGGTGTTGGAGGGGGTAGACTCATTCTCCACCTCATTTCGTCTCCCAGCCAGCTCACTCTCCACAAGGGGTTGGTGGAGGTCAGATCACCCATATGCTGCACTGGTCTGATAGAAAACAGCTTGTCATCCATAATGGTGAAGTGGAGATTAAAGACATGTGGCCCTCATGGATAGCAGTAAGTCACTCACTGGCTGCTCATCCCCATTTAGACCTGTTGAAAAGTGAAGGGTTGTGGGAGGGAGGCAAGATGTAGACCTGCCTAGCATTCAGAGAACCTGCAAACATCTCTACTTAGATGGAAAAATACCTGAATGCCACTTCATGGGGGCATGTTTCCTGTGGAATGGTGGAGGTGTGCCCCCTCAAGACAGACACTGTTTGCTTCCAGAGGGGTGCCCTTTGCTGTCCACCAAAAGAAGAGTGGGGCAAGCAGCAGCAGCAAGTCAAATCCACTCACCGCTCCATCCTGAACCCCTATCTGCAGGAGTCACTGTAAAGGCTGAGGCACATGCTCTTTCTTGACTTGGCACTGTGTGGAGGACGCTAGAGTTCACTTTTTCAATATGAAACTGCAAACTCATTTGAGGAGAGGTACTCAACACCTGGGTGACTAATAGCTACAAACAGGATGGACCATTCTTGAGACCCCCTCCAAGGAGATTTGAGGATAGACACATTGGCCAGTCCTAACTTGATTAACTGACTTTAATTTGACCTCCACCTGTTCCAATATTTTTAGATCCACAGCATGTGGAATCCCGGGTTGTTAAACCTCTTCTCAATGTCTGCACAAATATTGCAATTATTAACACAGAAATCACCTGCACAGGTATCCAAAACTGCAGAAATATCAAGGAGCCTAACATGGCCAAGGACAAAATGGGAAACATTTAATATCAAGGAAGTACAAGCAAATTTCTGAAGAGTAAATTCTCTGCTACTCACAAAACCGAGCTGGATCTCATGCAGGTAGCCTCCTCTGCTGAGCAGACAGACACCACCTCTTCTACTGAGATTAGCCTTCAAGCAATCCAATTGACTCATTCTGCCTTTGAGGACAAGATTGGAGAAGTGACCATTTACCTAGAAGATGCAATCAAACAATTACAAACACATGTCGCTTATCACACTACAAAGTCTAAAACCCCAGGGAACCACATGGAAGATGCAGAGAAAAAAAAATACTAAACAACTTACCATTTGTGGGTTTTCAAAAAAGCTGGTGAAAAAGGGACTCCATGCGCAGGTCTTGGAGCGATGGCTATGATCTCAGGAGGGAATCTCTCTCCACGTTTCATTGAAGAGAGGGTGCACTGTGCACCCACTCAGAGGACTCAGCTGGGCCCGGTGCTAAAACCAATACTAGCCACATTGATCAACTACAAGATCATAAGTGAGACCATTAAGGTGACCCATGGTCAAGATGCAATCAACTATGCTTCACACAGCAGAATGATCTCTCCAGATTATACTAAATGGGTGCACAAATAGAGGAAGTCTTTCAAAGGCTAACAGGAAAAGGGGCAAAGGGGAGAGAAACAGCCTGGAGCAGATGACAGGTATCTCAGTGGGTCAGTGGTATGCCTCTCTTTAAGGTTCTCTCCTTTCAGTATTTTAAATGGACCTCCCACACCACTGTTTCTTCTGGTATGAGTGAACAAATGAGACAGAGGTAAAAAAAAAGAATACAATCCTAATCCCCTTCCACCTCACCCGAAGAAGGCAGGTCCTCTTCTCACTCAAACGCGCCTTACTGCGTATCCTCAAGGCAACCGAAGCTAAGCTGCACCTCAGGACCTTGGTGAACCCGGGCCTGCTGCTGACCCAGAGACACACTGCCCATCAGTGGAGGGCAGAGATGACTGGCTTTGTTATATTAATAAATGTATGTGCCTCTAAAAACAGGTCTTCTGGGCACAAGGTTATTCCCAGAAGTTCCCAGAAGAGATGGGAGCATGGTCAAGAACATTTTAAGACGTCCCAATTCTGAGATGACTGTACGGCTGGCTTTGTGGTATGAATAAGGGAAACATCCATTACAACGCAACTTTTACCACGCAGTGCCTTTACGACGCAACTATTACAACGCATGTCATTACAACGCATTGCGCCGGGGGGCGCTCTAGGATAGGGAATGGATTTAATTTACTATCCAACACCTTCCCTACTATCCACGGGGACTGGAGTTGGAATAGTAAATTAAACTATTCACTATCCAGCACCCCTAAGCGCTATGCATTGTAACATCATGCGTTGTAAAAACTGCGTTGTAACAGCATGCGTGGTAAAAGCATGCTATGAATAAATGTATCTGCCATAGAAAACCTATCTTCCGGGCACTTTGTTGTTCCTGGAAACTCAAGAATATCTGGGAGCCATTTTCAGTCAGTCCATATTCTGAGATAGCTGAATCTAGCAGACGGTACTCGCGATGTGTGTATATGTTTGTATTGTGCCTTCACTCAGGAATATTTAGTAATTAAGTTCTAATCATGTCATCTGCTGTGGATAATAGCCATCTTTACTGAACCTAATGGACAGTAGTAGTAGTCACTGATGTTCTACCACTCTCCACAGAGTTTGTGTAAATTTTAAATGTTGACTAGATTGACCTCTTAAAAAAGATGGCAGCCAGTTTTGAAGTTCCAAAGTGTTTGTTTATGCCAGATACCTATTTGACATTTCCAGACTTAACCCCTCATTGCCCATTGACCTCTGCAAGTGGTTGGATAAAGAGGCTTCAGCGGTGCTGGAAAAAGTTTCAGAGTGGGTGTGCTACCATCAATGTTACATCTCTGACGTATAGGGACTGTGAAAAGTCCAAGCATCACACAAAGAACAAGTGCAGCAAATGTATTCAATACGAGAGTGGTACAGGGGTAATGTCTAGCTGGCGGTGCATGTACTAGTATACTGCCACAAATATATTACTACAACAGGAGAAGTGTGGCTCAATGGTTAGAGCGGCAGACCCTGATGCAGAGGTCTAGCCCGGGACCTGGGTTCAATTCCCCGCCTCGGCGGGTCTTGGGCTCAAAATCCCCTGGACCTGATAATTCTCGCCTCGGTGCCTATTCCAATCATGGGGTCTCACTCTGCAACTCTGGGCAATAGCTTGCTTAATCTCCACAACGGCGCCAGCAGCGCTTGGATGCCTGGCTTCACCTTGGGGGTGCCCAGGAGTGGACACCTCACAGGGAAAGCCAGGATGGGTTCCACAGCGGTATTCGTACAAGCGCCTTGAGACCCTTACGGGTGAGTAGTGCGCTATACAAGTATCAATTTACAGCATGGTCTGGGAGTGCTCTGTCAATTACATAAGGTATACTTTCCATATTAAGTAACAATTAATTTTAATAGTACAAAATTAGAGGCAAACAATTAAAAGAATGTTATATAAAAAAAGTTGACATAGCTGTATCGTTGGAGTAGTGTTGTCAGGCAATGGTTAAATAAAGTTAAAATGCACCTTGTGGGTGTAGTGGGCTTCGTTATGGTGCCTTCGACACAGTTGTACTTTGAGGTTGTGCACCTTAAAGTAGTAACAAACTATCATTTACAAGCATAATGAAAGAGAAAGATCCTTATGGGCCTGCCAAGAAGACCTTTCTAATGTTCTTAATACTATAAAACACAACAACTTTTTTCCATTTACCTGTCATCACCAAGAGCTTTGCAAGGATAGGACAGCAAGACAGGCAGGCCCAGGGATACAGACACCTCACAGGAGAGTGGGGAAGCAAAATATTCATAATGTCCTGGTCGTGTTGGTGTTATAGCTGGCCACATGTCAGGCAGGCGTGAGTAGGAGGGTGTTTGTGGTAAATAAAGTTGCAAATGGTACCAGATTATGGCCACTTGCACTGGTAAAACATTGTAAGGCTTAAGGACAAGTTCAACTAATGCATATAGAGTTCTGATGCCAGGATATTCATTTACACATTTAGTGGAAAGATTGTAAGCACATTAGGCCAGTAGTCTTTGTAGTGTCTAAACTCAACACACTGCCTCATCATGAGGCTTCTGGCAGATGTTTTCGTTCCTTCCACTCTCCCTCCTTAAAATCCAACAGGGTTTTCCCGAGCTTTAATAGACTTAAAATGCATCATTTCTGTTGCTGGATGCAAAGTGCAGCTGCAGCAGTTTCCAAAAGCATATCTGATCATTTTTGGCCCTCTTGCTAGTGGAACTCAGGCTGATCCCTACCCCTCCTCTAGGTACCCCTCCAGTGGAAGTCCACAGAGAGTCTGAGTCTAATGAGGACTACAGGCTGCCCCTGAAACCATGGCTAGAACCGGTCCTCCATTAAAGTTCTGGCAGCTGCATGGAGAGAAACACATTCTGATCATGCTCCGTCTGTTGGGCGGATCCTGACAGTGAACAGTAACCAGACTTTCAGCTACTTTCCACAGGCCTGGTGTCATTGTGCATGGTCATGTCCATCCCTTGTCATGTGTGTTGTGACTTAAAGATATTCCATTGAACTTGTGACACTTTGCTGCTCAAGCCAACCTCCTAATATTCCCTGAGTAATAGTGTGTATTTTACATGTATGTATACATTAATTCTCCATGGACTCTCCATTGTTTGAGTTGAACTAGAGTGGCTGGACTTTTGTCATTAGAAATGCCCAGAAGGTCTAAAGTTGTCTTTTTCAAGACATAGGATGACAGCTTCATATGTTGAGCTAAGGGTCCACAATCTAATACTGTTTTTCATCAGATTGGCAGGCCAAGGAGATGTCCCTGCACGTGGATTTACACTCTGGTTTAAGTTATGGAGCGATACTGCAGCATGTACTCCCTGGAGGTCAGTAAAGCTGGTTGGTTGTTTATATGGGTTGGGAGAATAAAAGTGTTACTGTGAACTTTATGTCTTACATTGGTGACCTTGTCAACAAAACGTTGTTGCAGTGTATGGCATCAGCATTGCCTACTTGCGGCAACCAACCGGTCACTGTGACAGGTTTATTGAAGCTGTTAAAAAAAACTCTTGTTTTATGTTTATGTTAGGAGTGGTATATGGAACAAGTACCCCATGCCGTACAATAGAGGCATATTGCAAGTCGCGAAGGAGTTCTGTGACTATGTGTAAAAGGTGTGGCGCAGCGGCCAGGGTGCCTGACTCCGGACCACAGTATTCACGGTTCAATTCCTAGCTCCAGTGGCAGGTTAGCCCAGTACCATGTGACTCTGGGCAATAGCTTGCTTAATCTTCCTGACAGTCCCCAGCGCCAGGACACCTCGGTCGGAGGCCGTTTCCGACCGGTATTAGGGTTTTCTAATGTAGGAGCATGCTTTAGAGAATCGGTATTTTACCGAATCTGTATTTACAGATTCTGTAAAATTACCGAATCGGTAAATACAGACTCGGTAAAAATACCGATTCTGTAAAAGCACATGTAGGTAGCACATCTTTGAGTGCCGCAGGCCTTTCAGATTCGGTATTTTACCACCCAATCCAATTGGGTGTTAAAATACCGAATCCAGGTGTGCATGCACATGTGTGCATGCACACCTAGCCATGTGACAGACAGACATGCCCCTAGGGCATGTCTGTGTGCCACATGGCGCACATGCCTATTTTTGGGGTGCCAGAGGGTGTCAAAGTGACACCCCATGCACCCTTGCAAAATTCGGTATTTACCGATTCTGTAATTACAGAATCGGTATTGCCTATTGATTCCTATGGGCTTCAAGGCCCATAGGAATCAATGGGCAATACCGATTCGGTATTTACAGATTCGGTAAATACCGAATCTTAAAGATTCGGTATTTACAGAATCTGTTATACCTACATCTCCCCCCTTCATATTTACCGACTCTTAAATACCGAATCGGTAAAATTCGGTATTTAAGAGTCGGTAAATATGAATTACCTACATCTGGCCTTATCCCTTATAATACATTGTTACACTATTACTTTTCCACAAACCACATAAGTCCTGATGTCGTGCGCTTTCAAATGAAAGTGACAGTACGATTGTAGAACACACCAAAAACAGTTAATATTTTATTTTTAAATGTTCAAATCAGTGTATTGTAAATCAGATTTAGGAATGGTGCGGATCAAAATGTTAAGAAACATGCACAGAAATTCTCTCTTTCCTGTAATGAGCTATGGTGTGAAAATTGTGTTTGTATAAATATCTCCTTTGTATCAATCAACATTCCTTTTTAATTGATTAGTTAGGAGAACAAAATGCCAGCCATAGTATTCAGTGTTTAAACTGCATCTATTATGCTATGTGACATATCTTTTACCTTGATTCCTGACTCTGACAGCAGGCATTATGTGTCAGAACTCATCTGTAATTACTTATTACAAGTGAGCAGCTACCTACTTTTTGGACAGATGTAGTAAGCTTTTTTGTTGTTGAAAAGGGCAAAATAAGTACCAAATTGAAAATTGCTTCAGTAACACATCACAAAATCACAATTTGCATTTGCGACTACATGCTGATTCACTATTGAAGGGGTGTGTGGAGGGTGTCTCTTTCAAATGGAAATTTGCAATGGGAAGTTCTAATGTTTTGCGAGTAAAATCCTTTTAAAAAACATTGATATTTTATAACTACTAAAAGGTAGTGGTAACCCATTTGTGAATGTTAAAAAAAACTTTATTGGGAGTAAATCGTCGGTGAGACCACTGACCACTCTTAAAAAATGTTAATAAATGGTTTCTTTTCTTTTTTTAAACTATACTGTCTTCTTCTTTGGAAATTGCCTGCACTTAAAAAAAATTGTGTTACTGAAAATCAATCTGCTCCCAGCAGGCCACCATCCCTGCAATTGTATCAAATATGTGATCTAATTGATGCATATTAATGCAGTAGTTAGATGATTGTGACCCTTTACAAATGGTGATTTGATGAATTGACCTTAGTACATAGATCGTTTGCAAAATCGGAATCGATTCAGTAATTGATTCTTAGTTCCCCTGGCCCTTTGTGATTAGCGATGTCATAACCCAACTTATTAGCGAAATTAGAGAACGGTATTAATATAAGTATGCAGATTCTCATGTATTATGGTACAATTAGAGGGAAGGAGTCGGGCCCAGTGGTCAAATCTATGATAGGACACCCTACCCTACTACTCTCATTAATTGCCCACTTTAGATCACATTTGCCTGTTTTTTCAAGGACAAACGTTTGGACCTATACCATGGCTTCATGATCTCTTTCTGTGAATAAAGCAAGTGGCATTAAAATTAGCAATGGTTGTAAACTATGGTGTCAATTATGAAGTTGGGCGCATTGCCACCACCCGCATGGCGATCCAACCAACATCATCCACCACCCACCTCCCATTTCCCCCGCCATATTATGATGGTGGGGGGTACCGCAGTGGACCGGAAGACTGTCCGCCGCTTTTCCGCCTGGTCGACGAGTCACCGGGCGGAAAAGGGTTGAATATGGAGGCGGTGTCTAGCAGACACCGCCATCCATATTACAATGTCAGTGGCAAGCAGTCTTTCCGTGGCAGCAATGGATTCCTCAGTTGGGGGCCTGTTGCGTGCCCCCAGGATGTTGGGGGGGTGGGTGGCACATGGGAGGTACCTATGTTACCGCCCTGCATTTGCATGGACGACGTGGCAGACACCGCGCATGCCTGCCACGTTGTGCATGCAAATGCACAAATGTCTTTTTTGTATTGCGGCGGGCGCTACTGACAGCACCGCCCGCCGCAATGCAAAGAATGTGGAATGCACCCGCCAGTGTGGCGGGCGCATCCTAATTGCACATGCGGGACCGCCACACACATAGCGGGCGATCCTATTTCCCGGGGCGATGGCTGGTGGGCAAAGTTTGCCCGCCATCGTAATAGACCCATTCGTTTTCTATACCTTGCTGCCAGTTTTGCCTCCAGACCCTCTTTATTTTTCTTTTCTCCTTTTCTCTCCCACCTTCTCCGGTGCCACACTGTCCTCTCTCCTCCCTCTGCTTGTAAAATAGACCTTGATGCACTCTCATGCAGAATAAGTCAATTTTTTTGTTGACCTCATATGCTAACTGTTGGACGAGTGTTACGGAAAATGTGAACCACATCACAGTTGACTAGCCTTTAGAACATCTCTGGCAACCTTATCCCCACCGTGCTAAAAGAAGTACACTACTGTCTCCAAGTTGTTCACACTTAATAGCTCAGCCATTAACAAAGATGTTCCTGGTTATTAAGTATAAGACAACCTTACATTTTCTCTGCAAGGAAATAATGGATTTCCCAAAGGATGAGACCCAAAGTGGTCTATGGAGCACAAAACAAACGGCCACATGCATCAATGTTGCCGTTTGCGAACCCTTAATTGCGAAAATTAAGGAATCGCAATTAAGAATTCGCAAACGGCAATGCATCAAAATTTGGCAAATATTTTTGCGATTTCTTCTTTTTCATTAATTGCGATTCTCAATTTGCGAATCGCAATTAAGGAATCCCATTCCCATTGATTCCTAAGGGCCAAGAGGCCCATAGGAATCAATGGGAAGGCATTCACAATTTGCGATTTTCAATTTGCGAATCGCAAATTGAAAATGCAATTTCAAGGGTGATGGGGGGTCCAAAGAACCCCTTCCTGCACCCCTGAAATTAAACTGAAGTGCAGTTTACACACCGACATATACCAAGGACATGTGTGTGTGTAAAATGCAACTTTCAAAAATGCAAATTTGTGCATTTTTGAAAGTTTTCGGTAAATTAGCATGAAGTCCAACTTCATCCTAATTTACCTCTTCCAAATTGCGAATTCGCAATTTTGAAATGATCATGCATTGCATTTAAGAAATCTCAAATTGCGATTTCTTAAATGCAATCGCAATTTTAAAAATCACAACATAATTGCGGTTTCTAAAATTACGAAAACATGATGCATTCCAATTTTGACAATTGCATTCGCAAACGGCCGAAAATTGCGATTTGCACCGTTTGCGAATGCAATTATCAATGATGCATGTGGGCAAAAGTGTTTCAAGTCTCAAATGGAAAAGAACAAAAACATTCACCCATAACAGGATCAATTTACTCACAAATCCTTGCAGCTTAATATGAAACATGGTGGTTTGCCTAAGGGGAGCCCAATATGATTTGATTGATCCTTCAGTTTTGTATGCATGTCTGTGGTAATGAAAATGGATGAAATCTGCTAGCGGGCATATACATACTGAAAATATCAGAGAGATCAAAGATCCTTGGGACACACGAGTGAGAAATGGGATGTATGACGTTACAACGCATACTTTTACCACGCATACCATTACAACGTGGTTTTTACCACGCATACCATTACAACGCATAGCGCTTTGGGGTGCTGGATAGTGAATAGTTTAATTTACTATTCCAACTCCAGTCCCCGTGGACACTATTGGATAGTAAATTAACCTATTCCCTATCCTAGAGTGCCCCCCAGCGCAATGCGTTGTAATGGTTTGCGTTGTAATGACCGCGTTGTAATGGTAGTGCGTGGTAAAAAATTTGTTGTAAAGGTTGTATAACGAAAAATGTAATATTGTATCAGGTAGGAGAATTTCTTCATTTGAACCTGCTATACTTTGCCTATCTGCAATTAGTGAAATCAAATTTCCCTATATAAAATCTAGACCATCGGCTGTTACCAATGCTAAACCAGGTGAGGCCTGTCTCAGGTATATGGAGAGGACACAGACCTGGTTGCCCAGTACACATTAGGCTGTGAGATCCCACTGGTGGGACTGACTTTTACCAGTGTACATATGCTCTGAAATTGTAAGTGGAAAAGGGAGGTTTGAAATTTGATTTGTAATTAGCCATGGCCATAAGATGTCAACTACAACCCATATGGTATTATCTATAATCTACAGAAATGACAAGGTCTTTCAATGATGCATTCCACTTGTAATGTTAAAAACCAAAATTACAATGCATGTAATCTATAAAACAAAACACGTAAAATCTGTAAACACATTACAAGTGCATTTTAGATGATGCACAAGCCATTCATAGAACGGCTGTAGGACAGGCAAGGAGATTTACTTGACCATGTGACTCAGCACTGCTGCCCAAACTGCACAAAAGTATTATATTTCAGATATAGGTAGGTGTGAAGTACACTCTCTACCAGCCTCAGTAGGCCAAATGCCAACTGTACGCCTAGGAGGAAGAGTCTATGCAGCTGACCCACCTCAATGCGGCACCAATGTCCACTCCTATCTAACCAAGCTTTGTTAGGGCAGGCCTTGGTTATTTCCTGCACACTCATCCATTTCCATGTCTGTTTTCTTTTAGAAATTCCCCCAATAAGAAAGCCAGAAGACAACATCCACGATGAGGCTAATAATGAGAAAACTGCAGATGCTGAAACACTGCCCAAAGAGGAAGACCAAGAACCACTGCCCAAAGAGGAAGACCAAGAACCACTGCCCAAAGAGGAAGACCAAGAACCACTGCCCAAAGAGGAAGACCAAGAACCACTGCCCAAAGAGGAAGACCAAGAACCAAGACCAGTTGCCATGAATGATATAGGGGAACCAAAGCCAAGGCAGAAGCGTCAAACCAGCGACAACATGGAAAAGGGGGATAAAAGGGAAGCTGGTGTGGAGTCATGGAAAGAGCAAGGAGGAAATAGAGGAAAGCAAATGTGGGGAGAAAAAGCAGAAAAGTATGATGGAGAAGATGGCGGGGAGGATGAAGATGAAAGTAAGGCTGGTGGGGAATCAGTAGGAAAGCAGGGACAATGGGGAGTAAAGAAAAAGAATGAAGGGAAAGGGTATAATAAGGCAGACATGGCCAAATGGTTAGAAAAAGTTAAAGTGGCATTAAAGAACATGAAAGAGATGGCACCAGAACTAATGGAAAATTTAAAGAAAATGGTCTCTTAGCTGAAGGGGGAGAGAGCGAACCAGTGCCAAGAAAAAAAATCCATCAGAGAAATAGAAGAAGTGAGAAAGGTGGGTGGTTAGGTAGAGGTAGGTAAGGAATCAGGCAAACAAGATAGAAAAGGGAAATAAGGGAAAGGTCTGAAATAGGAAAAGTTTCGATCAAAGAAAAAAAGGAGTAGGAAGGAAGAAAAGAAAAGGTGTGTAAGAAAGGAAAAGAAAGAAGGAATCATGGGGAGGCAAAGGACATGGAGACCATCGAGGAGTGGGATTCTAGATAATACAATTTTCTCAATATTGCTGGTTTTGCTGTTCCCAAAATGTTTCTCCATAGGATCACTTTGAAAAAAAAACCACAGCCTTCTTTATCAAACTTAGAAATAAAAATGATATTTACAAACTACATCTGGCATACTCTGTTCTTTTGTTCTAACACACATTTTAGGATGATTGGGCATGAGACTTGGGATGGGATTGATCAGATCCTCCTCTACACATTCCTGCCACTCAGGAATGGCTAAAGTAACATCACAACACGTAATGGAAATCTAAAAAGAGTTAGCCCTGCAGTGCTACCTGACCAATCACTTGCCTCTACTACTGCACCTGCCCTAAGCTGTGATGAGCTCCTCACCTGCTACGTCTATCTTACTGCCTTACAGGCAGCCAGCTTTTAGGTAATTTATCAACCATTAGTTCTAAAAAGAATCTTATTTGAGGAACTCACTTATCCCATCCCTGGGGCACTCACAACCACTCCAACCATGTTTCTAGGGATGTCACTCTCCCTCAACCTTCCTTCTAAAAGAAACTAAAAGAAATGCTCTTGACACCATACATTTTGAAGATATTACTGAACGATCATCTGTAAGAGACAGATACTTTCACCAAGTCTTCACCACAATGTAATTCTGTGAATGTCGCTCACCGATCTCACTGGATTAATTATACCACTTTTCTCTCCTGACCCCTCTATTATAACCGTTTCTCCAACCATAGTTAATCCAAACCTGCCAATCAACAACATATCTTTTAAGTTAATTGCCATTCAACCCACCCAGACCTGACCCTGTCAGCCTGGTGATCACAATACCTACTACAACAAATGTAAACTCTTTCTTTAGAACACTTGACTTCAAAGACAAACCTCAACATACCTACAGAAGAACTAAATGACAGCAAATCATAAATGTTCAAAACCTCAGCAATAACTTCTTAGCACTGAAATCCATCTGATTCAAATGTGGAATCTTCATAGCTCTGGTGAAAGCCTCCTATGATCATTCAACCATTGAAAAGTCCCTGACTTAGTACAAAGATCTCTTCAAAGTGGTGCGACCCTTCCAGACCTGAGGTCTAAGCTTACATTTGTGAATTGCGCCCTTATACTTTAGGTCTAAACTTGGACTTCTGGTCTTAGTTTGCCTTTGTGAATTGGACCCGTGGTTTCTAACCTACTGAAGAACACACCTTAACATCACGGTTGACACGTTAAGGGATTACAGAATTATGACAACATCACTCCAATTCTCACCATCCTCCACTGGCAGCCTCTGCAAAGATGCATCATCCTTCAAGCATGCTGCATCACCCATGACTGGTAAAAACAAGCATTGGCATAGCCATAAGGTCTCGCCTTTGGGACCTTATAAGTGTTTAGACATGCAACAGTTGATGCTGTTGCACCAAGGATATTGTACTGCATAACTAAACACTTATGTATGTACAGGAATGTAAATGTACAGGAATTTATATAGCGCAAATCACCAAGCGGTTTCTAAGCGCTTGCTTAGGGAACCCGTCCTGGTATTCCCCTGTGAGATAACCCCGGCAGGGTATCCGCAAGGTGAAAGCCAGGCATCCCGCCGCGAGGGGCCGTTGTGGAGATTAAGCAAGCTATTGCCCAGAGTCGCAGAGTGTGAACCCGTGAATCGAGTAGGCACCGGAGCGAGAATTGTCAAGTCCATGGACATTTTAGGACTCAAGACCCTGCCGAGCTGGGAATTGAACCCTGGTCCCGGGCTGACCTCTGCTTCCAGGTCTGCCTCCTCTAACCAGTGAGCCACACTTCTCCACTTATGAGGTTCCAAAAGTGAGAACTATTGGCTATGCCAATGCTTGTTGTTCACAAGTTTGCAAGAACCAGAACAGAAGAGGGAACGGCGCTGCCAGATGGTCACTGTATCACTGCTGCGTCATACAAACCTGTGAAAGGCTGTCATTAAGTGTATGGGGGCAGCAGACTCTCTGGAGAAGGAGGATTACCTTCCAAAGAGTGATTGTCCCTTTCAGTTTTCCCCTTAGCCAGGTTATGTCCTTTTGTAACAGCATTTTCAATCATACAAATAATTAACCTCATCTAAAAATACATCAAATCGAAATTTCAATGGTCTGCACAACTTGCAATATTCAGAATACACATTCAGGACACAACATTTCATACATGCTTACGTATACACGCTCACGCATACAAAATCACCACACTTACACATGAGTGTATGGAAAGAAAAGCACAGCAAAACACACAAGATGATGGACGGAATGTTGCACAATGACAAAACATTCACCCCCAGTCACAGATCTGAGTTTAATCTATCAATTTTTTTTGCTCACCAAGCCACCCCAGTTCAGACATGGCCATATGCAAATCAGTCTTGACCCTGTGCCTCATGGGAACAGTCCAGCCCGAACTGCCAAGCCATGTCTTCCCTGGACCGGAATCAAGCATGGAAAGAAAAGCACGCAAACACTTGCACGGCCTCTCTTGGGCATGGTTAATATGCTCTAAAATGTCATTCTTTACACTCCTTGCACATACATTAGCGTCAAGTTCATTCCATGTATGTTTAGGACACCGAAGACCTAAAGTTTGCTGGCGCCAATTACACGACGTTGGCTTTAAACAATGATAATCTTAGCCAAGCCACATGAAGAAGGCTTTGAGTGTAGCACAGCAACTTAAACACAGACGTCAACGTCTTCGTGATCAGCCTCCATTTTCCACAGCCAAGATTTATATAAATCAATGCATCGCTCACAGAAAGACCGTCCTGGGCACAGCTGATCTGCGTCTGTCTCCAAGGACTTGACGCAATCTTTAGATGTCTTACAGAAGGTGACCCATAGACTCCAGCATCACCTGGAACCTCGGGCGGCTTCTTAAAGAAGACATTGGGTGAGTTGGTTTATTCCCTCTAAGGAAGCCAACGTGCAATAATACAGTCCTGCGACTGGCCTGAAACACCCCCTGTGGCATTCCACAACATAGGTCAAATGAAACCACAGCCAATCGATGACTTGAAGGAAAAGAGCCACCCACAGACCGACCACTTTACAGACCTTCCCGTCGAGGTGATGCTTCTATCAGAATCACTGGCATTTACCCTTTTGCATAACCGTACAGAAATACATCATTATTGGCTATTAAATTAAATACAGGGAAGAAACAGAGAAAATAAACAGACTACGACATTCCTACATTAGTATACTTTTAATTCTGTGGGTCAACATGTTGCAGGTGGCAAGGGCTATTATATGGAGAACTGCTTTCGAAATCAAACAGGCTTACCACCTCTGAGGGTTTAAAAAAATGACTTAGGGGCATATGTAGGAAAGCGTTTGCGAATCACAAACGGCCTTTTGGTATGTAGGTGCCACATATCAAAATAAGGAATCGCAAAAATAGCGATTCCTTATTTTGCTCAAGCATTTAAGGAATCGAAATTTAGCGATTCTTTAAATGCTATGTAGGGGTGCCTTTTAAATTGCGATTTTGGCTTAAGGAATCGCAAAATACCACATACTCCAGGTATTTTGCGATTTCCTGTCAAAATGCATTTTTTTTTAAATTCAAAGTGCCATGTGGCGCAGAGACATGCCCTTAGGGCATGTATGCACACCACATGTACTTGCAGGCACATTCCAGGGGTGCAACAGGTGTCATTTGGACACCCTAGCACCCTTGGAATTGCGATTCTCAAATTGCGATTTTCTCATAGAAAATCGCAATTTGAGAATGTATCCCCATTCATTCCTATGGGCCTCTTGGCCCATAGGAATGAATGAGACACTAATTCCTTATTTCAGATTCGCAATGTGCTAATCTCAATTAAGGAATTTTAGAGATTCGCAAAAAAACTTGCGATTTATTACCTACATTCCATGTACTCGATTTGGTATTGGATTGGAGCTCTTGGACCCTGGTGACGTGGAGTCATCTGGTCACTTATGGGCTGAGGGGCATCAGTAGAGCCATGAACATTCTTGATATTAAAGGGACAGGTTGAGATGGGAAATAACCTTTACAACGGAACTTTTACAACGCACTACCATTACAACTAAACTTTTACAACGCAACATCCATTACATCGCATGTCATTACAACGCAACCATTACAACACATGACACTACAACGCATACCACTACAACCCATGTCATTACAACGCATACCATTACAACGCATAACATTACAACGCATACTACCCTTACACTATCCAACACTTACCCTACTGTTGCACCCCCTGGAGCTAGTATTGTAATTTTTACCCCTACACTATCCAACACTTACCCTACCGTTGCACCCCCCTGGAGTGAGAATAGTAATTTTTCCCCCTCCACTATCCAACACTTACCCTACTGTTGCACCACCCTGTAGTTAGAATAGTAATGTTTACCCCTAAACTATCCAATACTTACCATACATGCAATGTAATGTTATGCGTTGTAAAGGTAGTATGCGTTGTAATGGAATTCGTTGGATCTGGGCCTAAATCCATCGTTTTTTTGCACTCCATATCACCCTGGGTTAGACACTGGGTATATGCAAATCAGCTCTGACCCTGTGCCTCATGGGAACATTCCAGTCCGAACTACCAAGCCATGTCTTTCCCAGACCGGAATCAAGCATCCAAGGACCGGTTTCTGGCTATCAGCCTTCATCAGCCTGGATAGCTTGACTCCAGTGGTGTGGAGAGCCTGGGACTCACGTCTGAGCATACCCAGCCCACTCGGGGTGAAAATTGCAAAAAACACAGTTGATGGACAGAATGTAGAACAATGTCATACATTCACCCCAGTACAAGGATCTGGGCCTAAACCCCATCGTTTTTTTGCACTCCACATCACCCTGGGTTAGACACTGGCTATATGCAAATCAGCTCTGACCCTGTGCCTCATGGAACAGTCCAGTCCGAACTACCAAGCCATGTCTTTCCCAGACCGGAATCAAGCATCCAAGGACCAGTTTCTGGCTATCAGCCTTCATCAGCCTGGATAGCTTGACTCCAGTGGTGTGGAGAGCCTGGGACTCACGTCTGAGCATACCCAGCCCACTCGGGGTGAAAATTGCAAAAAACACAGTTGATGGACAGAATGTAGAACAATGTCATACATTCACCCCAGTACAAGGATCTGGGCCTAAATCCATCGTTTTTTTGCACTCCACATCACCCTGGGCTAGACACTGGCTATATGCAAATCAGCTCTGACCCTGTGCCTCATGGGAACAGTCCAGTCCGAACTGCCAAGCCATGTCTTTCCCAGACCCGAATCAAGCATCCAAGGACCGGTTTCTGGCTATCAGCCTTCATCAGCCTGGATAGCTTGACTCCAGTGGTGTGGAGAGCCTGGGACTCACGTCTGAGCATACCCAGCCCACTCGGGGTGAAAATTGCAAAAAACACAGTTGATGGACAGAATGTAGAACAATGTCATACATTCATCCCAGTACAAGGATCTGGGCCTAAATCCATCGTTTTTTTGCACTCCACATCACCCTGGGTTAGACACTGGCTATATGCAAATCAGCTCTGACCCTGTGCCTCATGGGAACAGTCCAGTCCGAACTACCAAGCCATGTCTTTCCCAGACCGGAATCAAGCATCCAAGGACCGGTTTCTGGCTATCAGCCTTCATCAGCCTGGATAGCTAAGTTGGCAGAAGCACAAGCAGCAGCGTCCATAACGCCTGCTAATGCCCGTAAGATCCGGGAAGGCAGTCAAATTGCACAGAGACCTGCTGTAAAGCACAGCATACAGCGGCCGGAGAGAATGCACTGCATTCCCAGACCGGGCAATCAACAGCACCCCCAGCAAGATGAAGGCACAGCAGGACCTCGGCTGGGCAGCCAACCCGAAGGTCACCACATTGTCCTCGGCGGGAGGAAAGCACGGCAGACCTCCGACCGTGCGGCCCGCTGCACAGCATGCAAGCTCTGTCCGGGGGAAACAAAATATAACACACACACCGCAACCCCAAAAGGAATACCCAGCTGCAGTACCCCCACATAACAGCACACAAATCACCTGCATTGCGAGGTAGCTGGCAATACAGGGCAGCCCAGGTGCAAGAGCATGCATGAAACAGGTTCGGCAATGAAGCCACACCAATTCCGGCTGGAGGCAGGCACCACCAGGACACGATAATTAAAAACATATGGCCCCTGCGTGCCTGAACATGCAACTACAGCGAAAATGGGAAAAGACGTGTAGCGCTAAGCAAGAGGTCTAAGCTGGCGGGCGCTTGCTTACCCAGGGAGAGTTAACCAAAACACGTCCTTCTGCTTGCAGCGACTATGAAATAGAAAACTCAGCGCAGAGAACTAAGCAGGCGACCTCTGACCTACCACCGCTTCCCAGGAATCGAAGTGTGTCTGTAGTCCTGCAGTTCCCTGGGGCACAAGCAGGCATCCACTTCTGTCATTACAGCTGATCGCAGCAAAAAGAAAGAAGTAGATGCCTGCTTGTGCCCCGGGGGGACGGACATAAAAAAACAAGCACGTTGCGCCTCGCCTTGGCAGGAGGGGGGAGGGAGAGAGGAGGGGGCTAGCGTCTGCTTCCCTTACGGGAGCGAGCGCTGACACCATATGTTTGCAATTTAATTACAAACATATGGTGTCAGAGCTCGAGCCCGCAAGGGAATAGCCACAAGTGCACGCATTGCCATTGAAGGCAATGGAACGCGTGCACTTTTGTGGCTTAAAAAGGGGACCGATGGCATTAGGTCTCCTCCTAAGCCGCGCATGTGCGCTGCGTAGGCGAGTCCTAATGAGACAGCTACCTCACTGAAGAGAAGAAAAGCATATGTTTATCAAAGGTCATACAGTTAAGCGTTGCGTGAAAAAAGGTTGTGCTTCATTGCACAACATTTTTTCCATGGATAACAGCATATGATGCACTGGACACTGCAAGAAAATGCATCATCACGTTTTGTAGTGCAAAGTGTTATTGTGTCACACTAAGTGGCACTAATCTGATGCAACTTGGCCATATTGTTTCAAGAAGTAAGATTGCAATCCAAGAATGGAGTACAAACCTGGAACTTACACAGCAACAAGGAAGGGGTACTTAGGAGGAGGTTGAGATTTTGATCAGTGAGATGACAACGCAAGAAAAAGATCTGTTCCTCACCTCAAAAGCAAAGAAGGTTACGTTTAGAAGGGAAATTGTTGACAATGTTAGTGCTGTGGTGCCAACTTGCAGGAATGTTGAGGAGTGTAAGAAAATGTGGCACAACTTCAAGCACAGGGCTAAGGGGAAGCTGATACTGATCTGCAGGATGCAATGGAGACATTGAGGACCATGTGACAGCAGTCATTGGCCAGGAGGTGGCTGCAAGAATTGAGGGAACAACACCTCTAACATTGAAGACAAAAATGTTTGTTATGTACTAATGTTTTTTTCATGTACTTGAACAATACGTGTGGGTGAAGTATTTGTATTCTTTTTTTATGTTTACTTTTGTCTTTTAAAAAAGTAGTTAAAAAATTATAAAATAATGTTTGAAAATGTAGCAATATAAGAATTAAAAGTCAACATAAATAGATTTTAAGATTCTCCCTGCATGGGAATGAGCAAACATCAATGTTTAAAACTTTGTCAGACTCCTTTTGGGGGACCGTGGGCTGGCAGGTCTCCTCCATGAATGTAGCAGAGCTTTGCCTCTGATGTCCTAGGTTCGGTCCTTGTCTGGTCCAGAAAACACTGCGGAGCGCGAAACCAGGGTCCCAGTCAACACCACCCGGTCACAACCGCATGGACCCAGCTCTACATGCCTTTCTGGTGCTGTACCTGATACATCACCAGCAAATCATGGCCCGCCGCGGATGCCGTCGCAGGTACGCAATTACACAAACATAACACACAACACATGGGCTGACACAGGGTCCAAATCCACATCAGACACCTTGCTGGGGATAGAAACACATTCACAAGGGCACCCACACATGGCTCACCTGCCACCAAGTGACCCCTGCGCTTCCTGGACACAAATCGTCCGCAACGATGCAGCAATGTCCCGGTCACGTCACCGCAGCGGTGAAGACAAGGGAATACATGCACACAAAGCAGAAGGCAGGGCTAGCCAAAGGCTTGGGCAGGGCACAAACACCACACGTCCACACCTCCTCCCATCACACATTGGCACACCCCATGAAGGCATATGCCATGTCCGCCTAATGTGCACCCCCATGCACAACACCAAGGAAGGTCAAACCACACCCTGCACCACACAACAAACAACCAGGGAGACAGCCACAGCAGGAGTGCCTGCACAGCAACACACAACACACAGCACAGAAGCACAGGGCCAGGGAAACACATACACCACAACACCACCACACTCAGGGAAACAAAAATGAGTACACGCACCAAATGAACAAATACAAGGATCAAACATACAAATGGACACATAGCCTGCATAGTCACCCATACATACCACACACTGACACAGACACATACACATCCCAAATGCCAACAGCAATGGAGCACAACAAATAGGAAAGCCAAAGTGGGATGCACACAAATGGAAGGCCATGGAGACACACAACAAGCATGGGTCCATAACATGCAAGACAAGGAACACAGAACAACACCCTCAGACTATCAAACCACACATGGGTGCTACAGTCAGTGAAGTCTAAGAACAGACATTACAGTGCAACAATGCGGAGAGACAGCAAGGCAAACCATGTATAGGCACAAGGAAGAAAGGAAGGCCTTGAAGCCAAACTGTGAACTGCCACACATGCAAACAACTACTTCACAGGAGTACACCATCAGCACGACACACAGGGTCCATTGACACACCCCATGACTGCCAAACACCAGGAGGAATGTACACACATACCCCCCTCACAGCAACAGCACACAACCCGAGTGCCAAACACACTGATGGCTGGTAATACTTGCCAGTCCATACACACAACCAAACACACACCGTGGGTGTAGCCACAAACATCAACCACACAGGGATGCCAGAACAAATGTCTGCATATAAACAACACACAAACACATAATCCACCAGAAACACACACAGAACCACAACAAAAACAGACATGCCCTGTGCAGCCAAACTGTGGAAAGGCAATGGGAGCACAGACAATGGGAGCACAGACACAACAGGAGTGCACAACCTCATCACTCAGGAACAATGCACAGGCAACAGACCACAACACACACAAGAAGTGCACCATCACATATCTACATAGCCACATCAAACAAACAACAGATGCACAAGCAAAAACATCACAGAGCAAACCCAGCAGAACATCAGGGGATGCACTCCAGGCAATGGCAAGGCAACATACACACACAGCACTGCACGCACAACAAGCAGTGTGTGCACACCAAGCACACCAATCACACACATACATGAGTGACACAATATCAACCTACACAAAACAAATCAGCAACGCACAAAGACAACACCACACCCAGGAAGTGAAGCAATACCATAGCCAACACACACACCCAACACAACAACAACAGATGCACACGTCTGGGATACAAAGGTGGAATCAACTTGACCTAAGGACTGGGCAGCACACATAGTTGAACAGCAGAGGAGCAACCATGACTGACAAACAACGTCACAAATAAACAAGTGGGGAAATATCCTGAGTGGCGCATTGCTCCTGGCAAAAGAATTGCGTCACAAATGAAGTGATGAGGAGGCACACACACATGTAAACCAAGGGGACAGCTGACATCTAAGTGAAGAGTACTACGTGTCAGTAGTGGACATGGCATGAGTGCACCATACACAAACAGAGGGAGTGAATACCCACAATGGGTAGGCATCCAAAGCACAGATAGGGGATGGCATGACACCACACACAACATGCTATACTGGAGGCAAAAAGACACCATGTAACAGCAATGCATGAGAAAACACAACCACAATGGCAGTGTGGAGCAGCAGGTCTGCACAGTCTACACAACACTGACGTGCCACTCACACACTCTGCATACTCACAAGTGACAAAAACAACAAGTAGGAGTCAGACAGAACTGCATGGATACACCAACACACTGCACAGTGCACAACATACAACTTACACATGTGCATACAACCACATCCACAGGGCTGGACAATCAACACTCACTACAGAGTCACCCCCTTCACACTGCACACTTCTTGACTACACAAGAGCACACATCTAAGTTAGGCCATGGGACCAGGATGACTGGCCATCAGAAGATGACCACACACATACACTGCTGGGCACACATAAAGGAAGAACACATATACATGATGGCACTGGCCAGCCTGCCTGCAAACATGTGGAATATAGCTAACATCAACAAATCATGTAAATGACAACTGCATCACAGGTAAAATTGACATCATAGAACCCACAAGTATCAGTGTCAGGAAGAAATAAGTCCCTATCACCCCTGTAAAAAAAGAGTAGGCGAGCAAAGACATTGGCAATGTTGAAGTGGCACACAGAGAATGCGGCACAGTCAACCATATACACACATCAAAGTAACTTTATTCAGTAAGGACACTGACAAAACAGACAACGGGAGTAACTGTCTTTATTCACATATTGCACAGATAGGCACCAATAGTAGAGAAGAGCAAGGCACAAAATGCAGAGCATATCCATGAGAATCTGCACAGGCGGGGAAAAACATGAAGGCCAGTTGCCAGATCAGTGTGCAGAGCGAGTACATGAGAATCTGTACAGCCAAGGGCAAAACAGGAAGGCCAGTGGCCAGTTCAGGGTGCAGAGCGAGTACATGAGCGGCTGCACAGGGAATAGTCCAACACAGCAAAGAGCAACAAGTCCAGTGTCCAGGGCCAAGAGCAGAGTGAGTACATGAGAATCTGCACAGGGAATAGTGTGACTGTACCTTTTCCTTTTTTTTTTTTATATATATTTTATTTTTTCCTTTTCAAACTCAGCACAATATTTACCGGAACATAGTACAGAGTAATATTAAATTCATTCATTTACAACCAAGAAACAAAAAAAACAAAAAATATAGTACATACACAGCTTATAAGATTCATTCTTGAAAAACATTTTGACATCAAATACCAGTCTAAGTTTTTAGTTTCTTCAAAGTATATCCTTCAAGTGTATGCATCCTATCCTATCCCACTACGCCAATCTGCTATTGGCTTCCAAATCCGCAGCCCTCTTTCCCTTCCCCTCCTACCTTTCCTTGCATATATTGCCTTTTCCAGGTTGTATGAGAACAACAAACTAGCCAACCATACTTGTAGTGTAGGAGGATTAGGATCTAACCATGCCCTAGCGATGCATAATCTATATACTGCCATAGCTAGAAATACAAACTCATGGTGCCCTTCCCCTTCTTCTGGTACGATTCCTAAGAGTATGTGTACTGGCTTAAGTTCCAGCTTAATCTTTAATGAAACCTCTAAGAAGTGTTCCAGGTTCCGTAATAATGTATGTAGCTGTGGACAAAGCGCGAACATATGTATTATGTCAGCATCTCCTGAATTACATCTCGGGCATGTTGTTCCTTCTGTCCCCCCCCACTTTGCTATCCTTGCTGGAGTATAGTATAGGGAATATATGGTTTTGTAGTGTTGCGACTGTAGAGACGCTGAGCAAAGAACTGTGCGCCCCAAATCCAAAGAGTCCTGAAACCACACTAGATCTCCTTCTAGTTTTTCTACCCACTTCTTGCTATATTTATCCATATCATCCTGCATACCACATACAAAACTAGCATATAGGCTTCTTATTGAGCAATCCCCCCCTACTCTTAATTTTTCCATAATCTCAACTTTATTGTACCCAACCGACCCACCTTGCTTATTCCCCAAAAAACTTCTAATTTGCAGATACTTAAAGAAATCCTTATTATTCAACCCAAACTTAGTGCTCAATTCTAAAAAAGTAACTAAACCCTCCAGTCCACGAAGATCTGCAATACTTATTACCCCCTTTTGCATCCATCTCTCCATTACTATGTCCCCAAACACCTCGTTTGGGAATGACCTGTTTTTAAACAACCTGGTATATCGATTAAACCTTCCTAATCCAACTTTTTTCATAAATGCCGTCCATATCTTAACTCCTGCCTCCACCGTTTTGTATCTAGTCCTTTTAAGATGTCCATATTCTACACAGGATATAAAGCAATTTTCCACCTCTTCCCCAAGTACAACCTTATAAATTCTAGAGGACGGATCCCTTACCCTTGGATCTTCACCCCCCCCAGTAAGCCTCGCATACATTGAATAGCCGCAGACCAGTAGTACAATTTAAAATCGGGTGCCCCCCAACCACCTCTTTCTCTAGGGAGTGTCATATATCGATACGCCCTCCGTGTTTTGCCATGGGCCCAAATGAATTTGTTAAGGATTCCTTCTAATGCCAGAAACCATTTTGCTTCAAAAAATAGCGGAATTGCCCTAAAATAGTACAACAATTTCGGAAGTATGAGCATTTTTATCGCATTTGTACACCCAAACCAAAGACAAATGTAGATTGTTAAGCCGTTCCAGATCTGATTTTACCTTCACTAATAAGGGAGCAACATTATTCTGCACTACTGCATCTAAATCCGCAGATATTTCCACCCCCAAGTAAACTGCAGATTTTAGCATCCTAGTATCTCCACCATATTGTGCATATTGATTGCAGACTATTTGGGTCTTAGCTTTATTCAAGCTATATCCAGAAACTCGCCCAAACAGTTCTGCCTCCTTCTCTATTTCCACAATCGCCTCCTCCGGATAAGGGGTTAAAATAGCCACATCGTCCGCGTATGCCAGTGTTTTGGCTTCACATCCGTTCAGACTCATCCTAGGAATCCTGCAGTTCAATTCTAAGCGACGCAGGAAAGGATCCAAATATAGAGCAAATAAAAGGGGTGATGATGGACAACCCTGCCTTGTTCATCTTTTGATACTAATTCCTACAGAGTGCCCCCTACACACCCTAATTCTGGCTGTGGGATTTTTATAGAGTGTCTGAATTGCTTTAATGTATTTATTACCGATGCCATTCCACCTCAGTACCCCCCAAAGGTACTCCAAGGAGACTCTATCAAAAGCTTTTTCAGCGTCTAAAAAAATCGCTGCCATAGAGTCTCCTGGGATACCAGCTGCATCGAAAAAAGTTATTACCTGCCTTGTATGTTGAGTAGTCCCCTTGCCTGGTATAAACCCATGTTGGGAGTTAACAACTAATTTTTCAATAACTCCTGCCAGCCTTCTCGCTAAGATTTTGGAATACATTTTCACGTCCGCATTCAAAAGCGTTATTGGTCTGTATGATCCTGGTTGGATAGCAGTTTTCCCTTTTTTAAGAATCACCACTACGTCCGCCCCCCCCCCATGAGTCAGGAACTGCCTCCCCTAATTGTGCCCTACTCATAACTTCAAACATGTGACTGTACCTTTTCCTGATCATCAACACAGTCAGGAGGTAATAAAGGGCAGTACAGTCCCACTTGTGAGAGAGACAGGTGTGTGAGGCGGTCTACCACTCAGACTTGGCTGTCTGGCGGACTGGGAGCTGGCTGTGTCTCGGGGACAGTAGGAGCAGTTGACCGGGGAGAGAGCGGCCCAGCTGAAGTAGAGCTATCTGTGGCTTGGGAAGGCGGAGGGCTGTTTGGACGAGGTGGTGTAGTGGCACGTGGAGGTGGAGTCCTGCTGACGTGAGACACAGTGTGGCTGGGAGATTGTGGAGGGGTGCCTTGCCACTTCTTGGGGATTCTAAATGGCTCCCCTGTCTTGGGATTAATGGAAAGTGGTGTGGACACAACAGGCACACACACCACCAAAGCTGCATCAGGTGCAAATGCTGGCAATCCCTCTGGGGATGTGCTGGATCCAATGGAACGCTTACCCTGGCCTCACCTTTGCCCCTCCATCCCCTGTTTACTAAGTGTTACCCCTTTAGTGCCCTCCTTCCCCTGCTTCACTGTGCTTGGAATGGGAGTCGAGGTGGTGGATGATTCTGCCCTGGAGCCCTTCTTAGGTGTACGCTTGTCATGCACCACCTTCTCAGTGGGCACATAAACTGTATGTTTCTCTTTGTGAGATGCTTTAGGGACAGGAGAGTCCTTGGCTGGGAATGCCTCCCTCTGAGGCATGTGAGCTTGAGGTCTGCTTCCTTGGTTGTTGTGCTTTGGTGTTGCCTGATGGGCTCATGTCCCTCCGTGACCACAGGAGATTCTGCAAGAGAGAGAGATGCATGGTTATGTCAGTGGCAGCAACAGAATAAACCTATGCAAGTAATGCATTCCAAAAGATGACCAAATACACATGTTGCCCACCACCCTCTGCAATCACATCGCAGCAACTCACTACATAGTCCCAAACAGTGCGTGGAACCCGGAAGTTCAGTCATGATTGAGCCATATGAGGGCCACACAGCACAACACCCTGCTTGTGGCTCTATTCAAACAGACACACAACTAGCTCTGGGCACACCTAGGGACATGATGGGCTCACACCAGTTGTTGCCACTGACATATTTGATACGCTGCCAAACACTCCAATCGAATGTAATAATGTTCTCTTTTTAACTTCACTTCCAGTGAAAATTTACTTTCCCTTGCAATTTTTAGTACCGTAACCGTCTGCCAGTTGATTATGTCAAGCAACACACCGGCAACACCACCTGAATTACGGATATTTACTGCACCCAGGGGGTCGCAGCGGGCTTGCGATAGTGCTCCGAACTGACCACAGCATAGCATGCCATCTTATTTCAAAGCAGACTAATTTGCCATATGCAATCACTTGTCATAAACACTTTTCCACTCAGCTATTTTATGCATTGGATTCACTCCTGTGCCCATTACTCAGACATAGACAGGCACTTGATCACGCAAAAGATTGTATTTTATGTTGTTTTCTAAATGTTTTAAACGTCTTGTCTTGTCATTTTTCTTAGAGGTATCCATAGAGGGGTCATAAGTATCGACTCCCTACACCCTTTTTTCCAACACACCTTAGCGCGTGTGTTGTGATTTTACTATTTACGTGACCTGATTTTGCCACTCCCTTGTGCACATGGTCCTGACAAAAGTACTATCCAATTTCTTTCTGGGCTGAAACATGTAGACCTACCGTAGACAACTACGAGTCAGACCACTCCACTAGTTGTCCTTTTTGGATTTTAACATTTCCTGGGCTGCCACGAATAAACATATCTGGCAAGGATTCCTAGAGGTATTTTTAACCTGCACCTTATCACATCACATTCATACACCACACCAGCTTTGCTGTAATCAGGCATTGTAGCACCACCTGGCGTCACTCAGCCACCCGGTTGGGACCCCAATGATGAAGCATGACACCAACTAGGTTGGTGTGGGTCTTTCATAAAAACCTAATTTTTTTGGGCACCGCTATTTCTTATAGTGAGTCCAATATCTCTTCCTTCTACTTGTGGGTACGTCCACATCATATTGCTTTCCAATGCACAACAGGCCGGACCCAACCAACTGTACATAAATTACTAATATCAATCAGAAAATAACAACGCTACCAAGAACTAAGGGCCCGATTTCGATCTCGCTAGGAAAACCCTCCGTACAACTCAGATCAGGAGGGCTTTCTGAGCGAGACGTGCTCCGGGAGTCCAAATGAGCGAGTACGATGCTGCCGTATGCTCATGAACTCAGTTTGCTTGGACTTCCATTGAGCTCTATGGGAGGCCATGTACAGACGCGTACACAGGCTCCCATAGCAGAAAAGGGGTGGATGGGGAAAAGCATACACACAGTGGCAGGCACCCCATGGTGCCCACCACACTGCACATGCCTGGATCGGGGGGGACACATGGACACCCCCATAACATATTTGGAGGGCCCTGGGGGAAGGGGAGCTGTCTGTGGCCCCCCAAATTATGCTTCCAACAGCTGTTTCATCTTGCTGAGACCGAAGCGAAGCAGCTGTCCAAATCGTGCATTTTACTCGCTCTCTCTAAATTCGGCTCCATAGCGCGGCAAGATTCGGATATGAACGAGTCGTTCAGACAGGTTCAGGTCCCGGAAACAATTTGGTCGGCTCGTACACGATCTTCGCATCATACTTGGTTGTACGGACCTGTGTATGATTCGGTCGTATTATGAAGAAAAACAAACCTAGGCAATTGCCTAGGTTTGTTTTTCTTCATAATTGTTTTTCCCTGACCTAGAAATTGAACTAATTTGTATTCAGGCGGTCCGATTCGCAATTGATGGAGCAAGGACTCATGTAAAACAGACTTGCTCGGACGAAATCCTCTCATATAACCTTGTAACGAAGTATTAATAATGTTTGTAATACTAATTATACACAACATTCCATATATTTCTATGTAGTAAAAGCTTGTCTATGTGTTTTACTAACAAGTAACCCAAGTGTCATTAAAGATGACTGCTAACGCAGGAAAATGTACTGCGCATGTGTCAGGTACATGACATCTTAACGCTTGGACGGAAAATTCTGCTTCTGCGCAATAGCATCTAATATGGCCGCTTGAGAACTCATGTGCTTAGCATCTGCTTTGCTGAAACTAAAGCACGTTACATACTAAGTGCTAATGCATAAATAGTCTTTATAAGTAAATGTGATAAGAGTAGAGATAGTTGGGGTATAAGTGAAAATCATTGTACTATGAATTTAATACTTTATCTTTTGACCTTTCTTTTAGTTCGTATTTGGGCCTCTGAGTGATGCTAAAGTCTAGCACCCACGTGGGTTTACCCGCATGCGCAGGAGGGACAACTGCGAAGTTATGAGCTCAAGTCTTGGGACTCGGCCAAAGACATTCTCCACACATGTCCTGGGAACCAGCTTATTATCCTGAAGAATCAATGGACAACTGTGAAATTGTATACGTTGTTGTCGATAAAGTTTACAAATATGTGTGGGAAATAAAGCTTGGGAGAACAAATTAATGGGCGGATACTTAAAACAATCATTTTAAAGAAAAGTATTAAACTTAGCATGGTGTGATGATCATCCCTTCTGCTCACCCAATTAGAAATAGGAGTGTCAAAAGGTTGAAACATTTAGGGTTGGTACATGCCATTAAGAAAGTATAATTGAGGTAGTTAGTTGGATCTAGTAGAGCAGTCGCTGTCAGAACACTGAGAGATAGAGATGCTCTCCGAATGCTGATTGCATACCTGAAAAAGCAGACTTAGAATTTCCAAGCAAATAGAATTAGAAGAAGATTGCCGAAGAATCGAGGAGGTAATAGAATTAGAAGAAGATCGCGGACGAATCGAGGAGGAAGTTAGCATCAGAAAGGGGTGAGAAGCAGGAGTCGAATCCAGAAGAGGTCATATGTCCTGTCCTATCCTGTCCTGAAGTACCTGTCACTTGAATTTTCTAAGGGGCCCTTAACTCTTGGCCAGAGGGGTCTGATTTTTGCACCATCCTAGGTAAATCTAAATCTGTGTATTGTATCAATGTGCCTTTTTCTCTCTATCCTCTTTTTCCTGAGGTACTTGTTATTGTAAAATCTTATTTAATTGGATAGATGGAGTTGACACTGACATTTGTTTGTTCTTATGATTAATTTAGATAAACATTTAAACTTACCCCACTCTGTAGTTATTCAATGAGAACATCAGGTAATTGTGATTTATGTCATAATCAACTAATTCTAGTCAACTAAAATAGATCCATCAGTTATAGAAAGGGCTTCGGATTAGTAAATAGATTTAGGAATTGATAAACAAATGAATATACAAATTTAGCCCTAAAATTGATCCCCAGCGGTGTTCACCAGCCAATATGAGGGGGTGTGATTATAGACCGAGATGAGTATTTAGTGACAGATATTCGTAGGTTGGTAGCCCGCTGGATCAGAATCGGGCCCAAGTCTTGAACAGTCTATAGCACAACTAGGTCCAAAACCTACTAAACCAACTAAAACAATGTTGGAGCACTTACAATACAAAGTAAGACTCTACCCAAACACTAAAAGGCTGGAATATCTAGAAACAAAAGCTAATCCATTATTTAAAACAATAATACTTCAACAGAGAAAAATCGTAATTGTGAAATAAATTCTTAAATAAACATTTCTTTGCAAATAGTTGAGATATAAACATTACATCAATTAATTTTAACTTAAAAAAATAATTGACACAAATATTTTACACATTTAATAATATCAATAATTTTAAAAATTACATCCCCCTCCCATTATTAATAATTAAAAATAACTTACTTATTTGTTGCTGAAAAATTTAATCCAAGCTGCAATAAATAAATCCAAACGTGTAAAAATCCCCAAACTTATTTAAAATTCTCCAAAAAAAATGTCAAAATACAATTGTGAAAAGTATAATCCGCCAGCAACATATCTATGGACTTGAATCTATTAAAAATCCGAAAAATGTAATTAAAAAAGAAACGCTCCAGGAAAATCCTAAATATAAAGGAACTGTAAAATAATTGTTAGTTCACTAAAGACTAATACACAGTTCCTTAAAAAAAAGGAAACTTCTCCCAACTGCAACTTTCAAACGACAAAAACCTGTGGAAAAAACAACACAATCCCTTGCGCACAAAGATACAATAAAATCATTAAAAACACACATAAACATACTAATAACACCATACTCTAAACATTATGAAGCTTATAAAACATACCCAAACCGCTACCTAGCAACGCACTAACCGCATTTTGCATACGCTACCTGACAAAAAACACAATATACAAATATAACATACACCATAGACTCCTTAACTACATTGCCCTACACCTAAATTAAGCCTAAAAGTAATTAAATTAAACTTACCTTAACCAATGAGACGCAACTTCCAACTGCGAGCTTCTCCTCTCAGAAATGACCTAAAACAACACAGATAGCCTAAAAAATACAACTTAATTTAGAAAATGGCTACCTAATTAAAATAATAAAAATACTTTTTTACATTAAACTGATGTATAAGATTTCCGATGGGAGAGGAGCTCACTAGGACAGCTCCGCTTGCTTGGGATCACCTTTCTGTGATATCCCTGTTTGCCCCATCAGATGCTTTACCGAACCAATGGAAAAGAAAAACTCACAATACAAGTAATAGGAACACTTACTTTGCTTACCTCCACATCAATGGAGCAGAGTGCAAGGTCCGGATTCAGCGAGCATCTCCATCTTGCGACGCCACAGACCTTGGAGCTCAGAGACATCAATGGCGGTGTTGTTGTTGACGGTCCCCATCAATGTGCAACCGCAGGACGCCGCTTGTTGAGGGTGATCAAGGCAATTAATATGTGGTGAGCAGTCCGTCAAGCAGGAATCGATGGAGCACACTAAAGACTGGGTCACCACCCACAGGAGTGGAGAGCACGATGACTGATCGTTCTTGGCTACAGGCACCGGACTGGGGAAGCAAGCGGACCGCACTATGTTGAAAGATCTGGCTACCCGCCGCGTTTCACCTCCCATCTGCTCGAGAACCAGGGATAGGACGAAGAAGAGTTATGGACAAGAGGCTGCCCAGAGGCCCCGGAGATCTTCGGGATACTTAGGCATGAAGGAGTTTGAGACACGCGGGCTGATAGAATGAGTGGCTCAACGTCGCTGGAACTATTACGCCAATAACATGGGACAGTTCTCAGTTGATGTGAAGTGCCCCCTCCCCAACATCTCCAGGCGACAACCCTCCAGCCGCAGGACAACAAAGTGAAACAAGACCACCTCATGAACCCCATCTCGACAGCGGAAGGATCCTCGATGGGATTTGCACGCCAACAGTTCCTACAAGAGGCCGGGTGGTTCTGAACCACCTACTACGTCGACTTGCTCGAGACTGGCGCATCTGAAGATCTCTGTTGGCAGTGATTGGCCGCCTCCCCCACCCCTCTAAATAAATGAGCAAAGCAAAAACATATCGGGGGAAAATAGAGGATAACACACAATCACTTCTCTTGAGGACACGGCGGAACCCACTATTTCAGGTTAGTCACAGCGCCCGTAATAAATACATACAGGATTTCTGGCTATGCACACACCACGGGGATTGTATATTGGCGGAATTTGATCAAGGGGCCCAGGCTGGACCCCCAACTCTCATCTCCATGTCTGAGGCCTGCATTACATGCCGGGCATTGATTTAATTCTATGCTTACTTGTCACATTGCAACCTCAATCACAGGGGCACATAAAGTTACCCCTGACTCTAGGGGCACACTGGTTTTACCATAATCGGCTGAGCAAAAGCCAGAAATCCCATTCTAGAAAATCAGATACTTTAATAGGGTGTAGAACTTCAGCTGCCTCTACAAAGTACGCAAAATGGCAGCAATAGCTATAAACAGGGATAAGGAACTCTAATCATGGCTTGAATTGAAAGAAACATAGGACTTCACCAGAGAATTAACTACGTGTAAATAAAAAATGGACCAATCTCCACTATTTAGTTAAACAGAGAAAAAGGACTCTCCCCAAGAATACTCTTAATGGAAATAGAATGAGGACTACATTGCGAGTCTAGATCTAAACAGTAAAACATGGCGGCCATCTTGGACTGATACATCAGTAATGGGTGAGCATCCAAAGAACGTAGTCAACAGCCTCATCTCCCAACCCAACAATTGAAAGGTGAGAGTGCTGTACATCAGACCTAGCACCACTTCTCCCCAAAGTGCATTCAACCGCAGGCCCACCACCCTGGTTGTTCCCCCTTACAAGCTCCTACAAGCTTTAGCCATCATTATGGAGCGCACCCACTGCCTACCTACTCCATTATCTACCCCCACCTTACAAAAAAAGCAGCTAAAGGATTTAAACACAGCATTCTAAAATTTCACCCTGAAGCCCAGGTCTCTGATCCCTACTACTCAATGAACAAAGGGCACATGACTAATGGCCTAATCTTCTACACTAAAAGAAGAGCTCAACGGAGAAAAGCCTTTCTTGCTCTTTTTAAGGTCACCAACATGTGGAAAACAATGCACGGATTCACACTAACTATCCTGCCATCCCCATTCTATAAAGCAGCAGCTTCAATCAAATCACTATCTATCACAATGGGACCATCCTCATGCAATCATCAGACCATAATCTAAACCTACTATATAACATTTTTCTGCTCATCAAGGAAAAAGTTATAGGAACACACCCCCCTCACCTGCCAACCACAGCTTAATTACCAACTCCCAATCTGATTTTCAATTAAGCTATGATACCAAGCCATCCCTCTCTGCACATACACCCATCCCAGACCTAACCGACAACCGGGCTAATAACACATACCACCGTAAGCTTTTTTCACACACTAACACCACCATTACACACACACTATCTCCCCCCACCCCACCCTACCACTGCCACCGTCTCCCCGCCCCAATAGTCCCAGAGCCCCTCTCACACCTTTCCCAATCCATCACTAAACCTCATAGCGCCACTCATCTTCCCTATTCTTACGCCTCCCCAACAACAATACAAGTCACAAGGTCCCAACCACACATATAACACCTTCCTCTCATCAGCCCGACTTCCCAACTGTCCCCTCTGTCCCCACTTATACCACCACAGTCCCTTACTTAACCCACACCCAGACCCCTCCACACCCAAGCTCTCCACCCCCCTCTCCATCGACATACCCACAGAAAAATCTCAACACAGGGATCTCGAACACGACTCACAAACAAACTTCACACAAGGCACAACTATTCCTCCCTCACCACCCCCAGTTCATCCATCAAATATGGCAAGACTAGGCGAGATATTATTATCTCTGCAACAAGTCAAAACTGACACCAAACTCTACACGATCTGATTCGACAGCAGCGCAAGCTAGCGCGCCCTAAACATGATTCCAGAACATACACACACATATCAAAAATCCTATATGCACCCAACATCTACACGTAAGCCCCCAAAATCATGAACTTCCAAGATGGAGTACGGTGCCTTACCCCAATACCTTAGCCCACCCTATCAGGATGAAAGAATCCTTATCATCTAAAGAATTAGGTGCCTTACTCCGCTCTTACGAGCTATGTTACATCCCACATAACTCTGTTCACCCAGATAATTCACATATAGATTCCTTGATACAGTCTATCCCTATCAACACGCATAGAGCTGCTAGACACAATTCCAGAGGCATAGTTGAAAACAACCTAACGTGAATCCCTCTCACATTCGAACCCTCCACACCCATCCTGGACGTACTAGTACCCCCTAACTATGACATCACCAGACTTGACAGCATTGATAGGTTGGGTGGTGGGATTGCTTGCATACATCAGAGCAATCTGACTGTGATCAATTTCAATGCCCCAGCACCATCCACCTTTGCTTAAACATCTCTATTAATAACAAACAAATATGTTCATTACACACATTCTACCATCCCCCAGGAGATAACATCACATTCATAGAACACCTCATGGACATTCAAGCTACAAATGACGGCCAACAAAATATGCACATTTTCCTGAGTGACTTCAACCTCCACTGGGACGACCAGGGGTCAACAGTCTCAAAGCTTTCCTCTCAGACCTTAATCTTAACCAAATCTGTAACAGCCCACTCATGACAAAGGCGCAACCCTTGACCTAGAAATCTCCAAAGTTGACTCCACTCAGCTCGACTTGAGAAATCTAAAAAACATCAGCTCCAACCTACTAAAATCCTCTAATCCAAACATCCTATGGCCCCGGAAGACCTAGTCGATGTACAAGATCTGACCAACCACTACTTCCATTCCATGAACAGCCTATTAGACAAAATAGCCTCTCTACAATAGAAAAGAACCACCACAAAAGACTCAAAACCCTGGTATGTTGGCAGGCTAAATGAAGACAGACGCTCACTTAGAGTAATCAAACGACGATGGAGATCCGCACCTTCAGCTGACCACCACAAGCTACTAAGAACCACCAGAAACTCCTACTTCAGAAAGATCAGAAGATCAAAAACCGACTTCTTCAGTAATCAACTAGACCAAGCCAAGAACTGTCCCAAAAAACTATTCGATCTAATCAAAGCCCAAACCAATATTGCACCCATTCACCCCAAGGCTATCCCAGAAACTCTCCCTAACTGTGAGGAATTTGCCTCCTTTTTCACTACAAAATCAGAATCCATAAAAACTGACTTACTCAATAACCTTTTATCCTTTACGGACACGCAAAAGATGTCTACATTGCCCCTGATAGGTATCCCAGTCAAATATTCCACAAAATTCAACCTTAAAAACAACGCTACCTGGTCCTACTTCAACACCTAGAGTAAAGACACTATACTAAAGACACTAACCGACCTGAATCCCTACAACCACTTCACGGACCCGCTTCCCGCTAACTACTTAAAAGACTTTGTTCCACTGTTTTACCTCTCTGGACCAAGATCATAAATACCTCCTTCCTTCAAGGAACCATCCCAGAAAACCTGAAAACAGGGCAGGTATCCCCTATCCTAAAGAAACCAACAGCTGACCCATCGGACTTAAATAATTATTGCCGGATATCCAATATCCTACTCTAGCCAAACTCTTCAAAAAATGTGTTCACACCCACCTTAGCAACCACATTGAACAATTCAACCTGCCTAACTAATTCCAATCAGGCTTCCAAGCAGGTCACAGTACTGAATCAGCCATGATACACATAATTGATGACACTCTAAAAATCCTTGACCAAAACGAAGCCTGTTTACTAATCTGTCTCAACTCGTCATCGGCATTTGACACTGTTAAACATGACAACTTGCTAGTACTGCTGAAACACAGAATGGGAGTATCTGGATCTGTACTTACCTGGTTTACTTATTTTCTCCAAAATAGATCCTAAAGATTCAAGGTCAATCAATCCATGTCCAAACCCATGCCAGTTACGTTAGGAGTACCACAAGGCTCTTCCCTTTCACCCAAACTTTTCAACCTCTTCATGGAACCACTCACTGAACTTCTCAGTCTCTCCGAGATCCATTTCCATATGTATGCAGATGACACCCAACTCTACATCAAGATCCATTCACTTGAGGACATCAAATCTCTCAAACATGGTTGGCCGAAAACCATTTGAAACTAAACTTCCTCAAAACATAGTTCCTCCTAATCGCCCCCCCCCCCCCCACAACAAATCATCTACCACCCTGGAAAGGATGAAGCACCTAACAACACTCAAAGGGCAACCTCAAATTGTTGAATCAGCTAAATTGCTAGGTATGACGCTGGACAGTAACTTAAAGATGCAGAATCACATCAGCGCCGCCACAAAAGGAGCAAATTTTCACAGGAACACCCTGTAAAAACAGAATCCCTTCCTGCCAGCAAACGACTTGAAACATGCAGTTCAAGTCCTAGTAATCCCAAGAGTGGAATATAGGACTGTAACCCTAGGCAGACTCCCCAGGTCGACAACAGCCCCGCTAAGAGTCACTATCAATTCAGCTGAGAGACTAATCACAGGTTCAAAAACAACCTTTCGCATCTCTCCGGACCTTATAGCCATCAACTGCCTCTCTATTGAAGCTAGAATTTGTCTGAAAATCGCATGTACGACACACAATGCCTTACACTACAATTCTCCGAGCTATCTAGCTCAGAAACTGGTACTTTCTGCTGGGAATAGAGCCTCCACAAGCTCCAAGAATCTTCTACTGAAACTACAACGCTTAGCCAAGAAGAAAACGTACAACCGATCCTTCTCTGGAATGGCTCCCAGGATCTGGAATGTTTTGCCCACAGACACAAGACTAAACCCCTCCATTGCCTCCTTCAAAAAAGAAGTGAAAGCGATTCTCATGGCTAGATTTAAGTGACATATGACATGTAAAGCGCTCTGATACACGCAAGGGTCTTGTTCACGCTATATAAAACCTTCAAAATAAAATAAATAAATAAAAATAAACTCAATGTACATTAGATATGTAATACAAAAAAGTTCGTAAAATACTATTTATTAATACTAATGTACAAAATGTTTTTTCTTTGCTGTTTACAAATGTTAGATTATAACAGTAAATATTAGAAAAAAATATTAGTTACTATTATACAATAAAAAAGATGTTAATTTACAATGTTTTAAAAAAAAGTGTACTGCTTGCTAAAAAAGTGAACGAAATTATTAATGTTAAACCTATTTTTCTTAATCAAACTGCTTACTTACCTTGATAATTTTATTGGTATTTACAATTTAAAAAATATTATACAAAATATAATGTTATTTATTTGAAAATATGCTAAACATATCAAAAAGTTATACAATGAAAACATTGTTAAAAAATACATGTTATTAAAAATGTACACTAAGGGGCTGATTACGATGGCGGGCAGACTACGTCAGCCCACCATTAGAGCGGGACCACCCACGAGACATGCGGCAGTCCCACCACTGCGATTATGATGCGCCCACCATTCCCTTAAAATGTTATATTTTATAACATAATTATTTTCAAAATCAAACACTAAACATCTTCAAAGTGTACAATTTAATTATTATTTTATTAAATGTTATTTTTTTTAAATAGAATTAAATTTTTTAAAAACAATAACACCATCTCAAAGCAAAACACCTCTACCTTAAATATTAATTTATTTATTTGATTTTCATTGCTATAATACCATATTAAAAAAATCCTATTTTTTTTACTTCAAATTTTCACATTTCCCAATGAAAAATAAATCTAAACATAACTCCACAAAATTATCTGCAAATTTTCATCCCCTATAACCCCAAAACCCCACTCCTAAAATCCAAATTAAAATGCATTTATTATAAAATGTAAATGTATTTTTACATTTTCAATTCTTTTCAAAACACTCCCCACCAGTGTCCCCTATAACCCCAACATCCCGCTCCTCATAAAAAAATTATATTTTTTTATTATAATTTAAAAAATGTTTAATTTTTTACATTTTACTTTTTAAAACACCCTTATCCAGCATAAACTCAACATCCCGCTTCTAAAACACCATTTGAAATATCTTCAAGATTGATTAAAAAAACTATACAAAAACTTTTTTAAAACACTAACCTTCATTATCACCTATAATCCAAACATCCTGCTCCTAAAATAAATGTTTACATTTCTTTAATATTACTTTAAAACTTTTTACATAAAAAAAATTTAAACACTCCCCACCGTTATCCCCTATAAACCCAACATCCTGCTCCTAACAATGTTTTTCTATAAAACATATACAAGTTATTAAAACATTATTCATATATATACAAATACATACTATGATAAAAATTTCACATTTACAAAATCAATATTTTTTATTAATGATATTTTCTAAATCTATATTCTTAACAATGATGTTTTGTACAACACACTAAAGCGGCATTCAACATTTTAAACTCGATATTGTTGAACAATGATATTAAAAACTCAATATTGTGTCCACTTACCCCTTTTCCTTGGAGGCTCTGTAAACAATTAGCCTTGAGTCATGTGTTCTCCTGGGTGAAGGTGGAGGCGAAGTCTTGCAGCAGCATTTTGAGTGAGTTGTACTTTACGTACGATCAATCAATCAATCACTCAATCACTGCATTTCTAAAGCGCGCTACAAACCCGTGAGGGTCTCAAGGCGCTGGGGGGAGGGGCACTACTGATCGAAGAGCCGGGTCTTGAGGAGTCTTCTGAAGGCCAGCAGGTCCTGAGTCTGTCGTAGGCTGGTAGGGAGAGTGTTCCAGGTCTTGGCGGCGAGGTAGGAGAAGGATCTGCCGCCGGCGGTGGTTTTCCGGATACGAGGGACTGTGGCGAGGGCGAGGTTGGCAGAGCGGAGGCTTCAGGCGGGGGTGTGGAAGCTGAGTCGGTTGTTGAGGTAAGTAGGTCCGGCGTTGTGTAGTGCTTTGTGTGCGTGGATGAGGAGTTTGAAGGTGATCTTCTTGTTGACGGGGAGCCAGTGCAGGCGTCTCATGTGGGGTGTGATGTGGCTGCGACGGGGGATGTTGAGGATCAGTCGTGCCGAGGCGTTCTGGATTAGTTGTAGTCGTCTCAGGAGCTTGGTTGTTGTTCCTGAGTATAGGGCGTTCCCGTAGTTGAGTCTGCTGATGATGAGGGCCTGGGTGACGTTTTTTTCTCGTGTCGGGAGGGATCCATTTGAAGATCCTGCGGAGCATACAGAGGGTGTTGAAGCAGGACGCGGAGACGGTGTTGACTTGCCTGGTCATGGAGAGGGTGGAGTCAAGGATGACCCCCATGTTGCGTGCGTGGTCCGTGGGTTCTGGGGCTGTGCCTAGCGATGTGGGCCACCAAGAGTCGTCCCAGTCTGATGGGGTGGGTCCGAGAATGAGGACCTCCGTCTTGTCTGAGTTCATCTTCAGCCTGCTGTCCTTCATCCAGTCGGCTATGGCCTTCATTCCTCTGTGGAGGTTGGCTTTGGCGGTATGGGAGTCTTCGGTGAGGTATATGATCAGCTGGGTGTCGTCGGCGTAGGAGATGATGTTTAGGTTATGTTGTCGTGCGATTTGGGCGAGAGGTGCCATGTAGATATTGAAAAGCGTCGGGCTGAGGGAGGATCCCTGTGGGTCGCCTCAGATGATCTAGTTCGTTTTTGGGCGGAAGGGCAGGAGGCGGATGCTCTGGGTTCTGCCGGAGAGGAAGGAAGTGGTCCAGGCCAGGGCCTTCTCTTAAATACCGGCGTCATGGAGGCATGCTGATAGGGTGCGGTGGCAGACTGTGTCAAAGGCTGCTGATAGGTCCAGGAAGATGAGGGCGGCTGTTTCTCCTTTGTCCCTCAGGGTACAATGAATGCGGGTGTACCAAGGTATAGGCTGTTGGCATAGTCAAGCTTGGAGATGACAAGTCTGAGGGTGGCTTGCAGTTACTGTTGGTATCCAAGGTTTGGGAGGATGCAACATATTGTTTTCAAGCCTAGGAGGCACTCCTTGTGAACATGTGGTGTCAAAGATAGGTCTGAAGCCATGGTTACTGCTCGGTTTCTGACTTCTCATGATATTCTTGGAGGGGCTTCATGTTCGTAAGGCCATATGGTGGTAGGCTGGTATTTTTGTCATTGTCTGCTGGTCATAATCTCTGCATTTGCGGTATTTAGTTTTAGCTGGTTAGTCGTCATGAATGTGTTTATGGTCCAAAGCCAATCATCAAGTTTTATATTGTAGAGGTCTTACAGACCATCCAGGTTTGGTAAGGTGATTACGTAAATGTTCAATAATAAAGGAGATAAAGGTCACCAATGTGTCATATGTGAGGAGCTGATGTGAAAGGTGGTACAAACACTAGTTCCCTGTCACAGCTGAGGGGTTAGGAATTCTATGGGCATTAGCTGAACTCCCTTCTCACCTTTCACATATGGTATGTCAAACAATCATTTTCTGTGTGAAGCAATTGCACAACTGTACAAGACATTGAGTCATGCTATTCTTAAGCCAGCAACTTCCATGACATCTCCACTTCCTAATACAGAAGTGGTTGTCCAATTAGGAAACTCCAGATTCCAATATGGCATGGTGCGTTGATAAGCCTAGTGCTGGATAAGATTAATCACAAATCATTTACATTACCCCGGCCCACACTGGCCTATTTTGAAATATAACCTGGTATGATAATTTATCAGTGCTACAGATCATTATTTTGTTAGCAGAAAACAGATTGTTTGTTAAGCATGAGTGCCTGCTGTAAAGGGCTGCAAATACCCAAACTAGCAGTAGTGGGAATCTGAAATGGCCCAATATAGCCTGTCATATCACAAAGGGCTGCTCCAACAGACTATCTCTCAAAGATGTATCAAAAAAGAGGGGAGATGGATCTATTCAAGATCCAGGGGCTCAAATTACCATTCAGGAAAAACCTTAGAATGGAAGGTCCAGCCGTAGTGCGAGCCCAGAGGGACAAGGTTTAAGCAAAAGACAAACCCGGCTGTTCCTATAGGTTAGTAGATAGGAAAAGTTAAGCGTAAGACGGTGGTCACGAGGGAGGGAAGGTAGTGCTCAGTGGAGTGGCCTCACACACCCTTGCGAGTGTCATGCTTCATCATTGGCGGTTGCTCCTCGTCGGGCAGGCGGTGCAATGCCCAACGGGCTCACCTCATTGAGGGGCTCTTTGACGGAGATCTTTTTACCAACTGCCTACGGGTGAAGTGCGAGTGAGGGGCCAGAGGGGAACGGATAGTGCAAATAAGTGGTTAAAATGTGGCACAAGGTACCGGAGAGCAATTTATTCTGGTGGTTCCTTGCCACAAGTAAAAACAGTGAGTAGCCTATGATCGCTGGAAGATTAGGTTTCCACGTAACGATCCAAAACTACAGTACATATTGTGAGGTCAACATGTTTCTCGCCAGTGCACATTGGCGGCAATTCTTCAGGACCTAGTGATTACATCTATCCAAAATACGACATGACCTTATTAAGTATCAGTTCAATTAGGTTGTACTACCTGTATGGGACAGCTCTTGCCTAGAAAGACAAAAGAGATCATTACCATGACTTAGTTACAACAATTCCCTTCCAGTGACCGTGAATACGTCGTGCTGTGGTAAGTGCAGTGACATAAAGATAGTGACATACCAGTGGTAAATTTGTGACCAGTATGTGATGACTCCATATCACATTGCTACATGACTCAGCACTACTAGGTGAAATTAAAGATAAAATAAAATAAAATAAAAGGAAAAATGTAAAAACAGCAGCATTAAAGGTACAGACGTCCGTCCACAACCTATAGTGCAGGACTCATGTGTACTCACCTATAGGTCAAGGTGTCTGGGTGTCAACAGTACCCAGTAGGAATTACATCAAGGGGAAAGAACCATAGGGGTTTAAGGCTACAAAAGATAGAAAACAAGCACAACAACAGATAGTATAAAACATTGAGCATTAATTGTAATTACACACTGTTGCCTCATGGTGGTAGGAGAGCTGATAGTAATCAGCTCTAGTTATGCAACATTGTTCGGGGTCTGTGTTTAGTTTCAATGTCAAGCTCCATATAGGGTACCATCTCATAGAGGTTTATTTAATACACACTCTATGTGGCTGTGTAGGGTTTCTAATCATTGAGAACACGTAGAGGTGCTCAAGATGTGCCTTTATTGAAATGCAGCGAGTGACTGCAGCGTATAACGGAGGTGTGGAGCGTTAACCGGGATGCTGTTTAGCAGATTACCAAGTATTCTGGAGGTACTGTTGTTGGTATGTCGATTAAACACCAAGAGTTAAGAAAACCTGAAGCGCTGGGTTTTGTCGGCGCGGTGCTCAAAACAGTCTCCGAGACTCGCCGAGAACGTTGTCAGAGTGCTGGGAGTGCGTGTCAACATTTAAGGCGTATTTAAACACCAAGAGTTATGAGAACCTGACGCGCCAGATATTGACAGCGCGGTGCTCAGAAACAGTCTAGGAGAATCGCCGGGAGCGTTGTCAGAATGCTGGGAGTGCGTGTCAGCATGTAAGGTGTCTTTAAACATCAAAATATTACGCGCTGGGATAGCGAGCAAGATGCTAAATTATACTGGTTAGTAAGCGCGGCGTTCCAAGATGTTTACCCATAGGGACAGAGGTTGTTGCACGGGGAATACACTTACTTCTTTGAGCCTTGGTTAGCGCGTGGTATGCCTACCCATCACTACTGGGATCCGGATAGTGCTGGGTCCCCGGGCAGGAATCTAGTTGAGAGGATTGTTGGGGGCGTGGTCAGGAAAGACTCTCCCTTCAGGTCATGTAGGAACCCAGGTTACTACGGGGGCCATCTTAGAAGGGACCCATCCGCATCAAAATAGGTACAGTGTCAGGGTGGTAAGGAAATAAGGGAAGCTAGATATCAGATACTCTGAATGTCTAAAGTGTCAATATTGCATATATTGCAACGTGCTCTCATACAATCAGACACTTAGAGTGTTCAATTCATAGTGCGCTCCAAGGAATGTCTTCGTTGAGTCCCCGCCTGTCTGAAGACAGCCTGTGTACCCACCTCTGTTATTTCTGGAATAGGTTATGTTTAGATTTATTGTTGGGTGTATCTATAACCAGCCATCTCAACGAGTCGGCAGTGTGGTTATGATCTAAAAAGTGTCTGCACATCTTGGTATTGGTTTTTTTGCAACGAAAATTGCTCATGTGTTCAGAGATGCGGATCTTGATTGGGCGAGTGGTCATGCCCACATATAGAAGATCGCAGGGGCATCTGAGCAAATAGATGCAATTAGAGGTGTTGCAATTAGTATGGCAGCGGAGTTCCCACAGGAATGTCTCAGTTAGTTGAATAGATTTGGTGATATTAGTAAAGGGGCATACACTACACGAGCCACATGGGTAGTGGCCTTTTACTGGTGGAAGTTGCCAGAGTGTGTTTTGTCTGAGGGTCTCTACCTGTTTAGGTCTTGTGTGAACTAAGATGTCTTTCACATTTTTGGACCTTTTGAAGGCGAACCTAGGAGTCGAAACGTTCAAATCTCCTGTGTTGAGAATCTGCCAGTGTCTCTTTATTATCTTCTTGATTTCAGTAGAGGCTGGGGAGAAAAATGTTACACAGGTCAAGAGATCTTCGTCTCGTGGAGTCGGAGTATTGTGTTCCAGAAGAGCCCCTCTGTGGTTGTTCTTGGCCCGTTTTTGTGCTCTATATACCTCCCTAGCCGGATACCCTCTCTCTCTCAGATTCCGAGATAGAATTCTGGACTCATTGTTGTAATCTGTGAGTCAGGTACAGTTACGTCTAACCCGTAGAAACTGGCCAAAGGGAAGGTTGAGCCTAAGGGCTTTAGGGTGGTGGCTGGTGAACAGGAGAAGACTGTTCCGATCTGTAGGTTTACGATACATGGTAGTATCAATTTTACCCTCCTCTAGTCTAATCGTCAGGTCCAAAAATGCTATTTTGGAGCTGGAGGCAGTGATGGTAAAGGTAAGGTAGTTGTTTAGGGTATTCAACCAATTAAAGAATTCCAGGTAGATATCCTCAGTCCCTTTCCAGAGAATGAGGATATCATCAATGAACCGCTTCCAAAGCTGGATGTTGGTATGATAGGGGTTCATGGGTCCATTGATGTATCTCTCCTCAAAATCGGCCATGTAAAGGCAGGCCACCGATGGAGCAAAAGTACTACCCATAGACGTTCCCTGGGTTTGATGGTAGTGTTGCCCTTTGAACTCGAAGACATTTTCTGTCAAGGCAAGGTCCGCACACTCCATGATGAATGAAGGAGGTGTCGGGGAGGTCCATTCTTCAGTGTTAAGTATGCCCTCGATCACCCCGAGTGTGGCCCTCTGTGGGATGTTTGTGTAGAGGGCCTCCACATCGAGGGTGATCAAGAAGTCGATTTGTACGTCTTCTTGTAAGTTATCGAGGAGAAGGAGAACGTCTTTGGTGTCCTGGACATATGACGGGATTCTCTTCACTAGGGGTTGTAAAAAGTGGTCGCAAAATTGCGAAAGAGGCTCTAGCACAGAGCCTATGCCTGACACAATTGGGCGTCCAGGTACTGGGGTGGTCCCCTTATGGATTTTAGGCAATGTGTAAAAATACGGCACTTTCGTGTCTTTTTTCACAAGGAATTCAGCCTCCTTCTTCGAGATCCATTTCTGACATTCAGCGGACTCAACGATTCCTGTGATTACAGTTTTCAATCGTTCAGTTGGGTTGGATAGAATGGGGGTATAGTACCGTCTGTCCCCTAGTTGCCTTAGACACTCTGTTTCGTAATCAGTGGTGTCCATTATCACTGTTGCTCCACCCTTATCGGCTGGTTTAATGGTGATTGTCCCATCATTGGCCAGGGAGTTCAACAGTTGCAATTCTGTTTTGGACAGATTGTGGTGTCTTTGGGAGGGTCTTAAGATTCCAATGTCCTTCAGCACTGCCTGTTCAAAGGTAAGGATTTCATTTGGAACCATCCCACTGTGTGGCGTGAAAGTAGATGGGTTGTGGAGGCCTGAGTCAGTTGGAGTCTCGAATGGTCTACCGTCAAAGAATGATCTCAATCTGATTGTCCTGAAAATTTTTTGGATTTCGCGATTTAGCTCAAAGTTGTCTAGTTTGGGTGTGGGAACAAAGCCCAATCCTTTCTGGAGGACTTTGTCTTCAGGTGCCGTAAGTTGGCGTGATGAGAGATTCACTACCAAACTTACTTCCGTCCTGTCTTGCTCCTGGTCTCCACCCCGGGGGTCTGTGCATCTACCCACTGCACCCTCTTTTCTTGAGCGTTTCCTCGCCTGTGCCCGCGCCCTCTGCCCCAGCCTCTGCCTAAAAAAGGTTGCTGGTTAACGCCTTGGGGGGCAAAGTGAGGGGGGTATTGGGGTACAAAAGGTGTCATGGGATGTTGAAAATGTGGGAATTGCCACATTGGTGGCCCCTGGAATGTGGGTAGAAGAGTTGACCCTGTCTAGAACCTCTGTTACCCTTGCGGGGTCCCGATTGCCACTCATCGCCGCTCGAATTGCTTTCACTATTAGAGCCTCGTCTTGATGAGGTGGTACTTGAGTCAGAGAGATGTCCTGCTCCAGCTCCCGCTCCTGGGGGAACATAATCGTCCTTAAGATAGGGATATACCTTCTCTTTGGAGAAGCGTTCGATATCCTTCTGCAGTTTGGCAACTTTTTGTTTCATTAGGAAATCTTTATGTTCAAAAATTTCCTTGTTGAGCTCCGCCAATTTGGTCTTAAATCCGGGGGTTTGTCCCGTATTCTTGAGGGCGCTCTCTGCTGCCTGGATTTTACTGAGAAGTTCGTCGGCCAATCGTTTGGCCATATTGACCAGGAGAATTAGGAGGTCATGTGTGCATTTCCACGAGATTAGCGACCATTCGATCTTGAATTGACCGTCCTCCCAGAAAATTAGTGGGAAGTTCTTAACGATCAGGCCATTTGGCGCTATTTTAGCTTTAAAGTATTCTGCCATGAGCGCTCCGTGTAAGGTGATTCTTACCCACTCTCTCTTCATGTCAGAGAGGGATTTCCAATCTGCAGAGTTACTTGCTGTAGACGTGTCTATGTCCATCCCCAAGATGGACGGAAGTCTATGAATCGCTGCTGCGTCATCATCCCCAAAACTAAGTCCCTGTCCAACCATGGTAGGCGGACAGGTGTCAGTGGGGAGATGAAGAAAAGTTGTGATAAAGATAGAGTTATAGATACTTGTGAAGGAAGGGAAGTATCCACCCAGTTCTTGGGATAGTAGCCAGGAACTGCGAGTAGTGGGGGATAGAACAAATCTTACCCACCAATGAAGTAGATCCCCACGGTGGAAGCCGTGCAGAATATGTATCAAAAAAGAGGGGAGATGGATCTATTCAAGATCCAGGGGCTCAAATTACCATTCAGGAAAAACCTTAGAATGGAAGGTCCAGCCGTAGTGCGAGCCCAGAGGGACAAGGTTTAAGCAAAAGACAAACCCGGCTGTTCCTATAGGTTAGTAGATAGGAAAAGTTAAGCGTAAGACGGTGGTCACGAGGGAGGGAAGGTAGTGCTCAGTGGAGTGCTACCCTGGGTATCCAATATGTTGGTATTAATGGCCTCACACACCCTTGCGAGTGTCATGCTTCATCATTGGCGGTTGCTCCTCGTCGGGAACACAATACTCCGACTCCACGAGATGAAGATCTCTTGACCTGTGTAACAACTTTCTCCCCAGCCTCTACTGAAATCAAGAAGATAATAAAGAGACACTGGCAGATTCTCAACACAGGAGATTTGAACCTTTCGACTCCTAGGTTCGCCTTCAAAAGGTCCAAAAATGTGAAAGACATCTTAGTTCACACGAGACCTAAACAGGTAGAGACCCTCAGACAAAACACACTCTGGCAACTTCCACCAGTAAAAGGCCACTACCCATGTGGCTCGTGTAGTGTATGCCCCTTTACTAATATCACCAAATCTATTCAACTAACTGAGACATTCCTGTGGGAACTCCGCTGCCATACTAATTGCAACACCTCTAATTGCATCTATTTGCTCAGATGCCCCTGCGATCTTCTATATGTGGGCATGACCACTCGCCCAATCAAGATCCGCATCTCTGAACACAGGAGCAATTTTTGTTGCAAAAAAACCAATACCAAGATGTGCAGACACTTTTTAGATCATAACCACACTGCCGACTCGTTGAGATGGCTGGTTATAGATACACCCAACAATAAATCTAAACAGAACCTATTCCAGAAGGAACAGAGGTGGGTACACAGGCTGTCTTCAGACAGGCGGGGACTCAACGAAGACATTCCTTAGAGCGCACTATGAATTGAACACTCTAAGTGTCTGATTGTATGAGAGCACGTTGCAATATATGCAATATTGACACTTTAGACATTCAGAGTATCTGATATCTAGCTTCTCTTATCTCCTTACCACCCTGACACTGTACCTATTTTGATGCGGATGGGTCCCTTCTAAGATGGCCCCCGTAGTAACCTGGGTTCCCACATGACCTGAAGGGAGAGTCTTTCCTGACCACGCCCCCAACAATCCTCTCAACTAGATTCCTGCCCGGGGACCCAGCACTATCCGGATCCCAGTAGTGATGGGTAGGCATACCACGCGCTAACCAAGGCTCAAAGAAGTAAGTGTATTCCCCGTGCAACAACCTCTGTCCCTATGGGTAAACATCTTGGAACGCCGCGCTTACTAACCAGCATAATTTAGCATCTTGCTCGCTATCCCAGCGCGTAATATTTTGATGTTTAAAGACGCCTTACATGCTGACACGCACTCCCAGCATTTTGACAACGCTCCCGGCGATTCTCCTAGACTGTTTCTGAGCACCGCGCTGTCAATATCTGGCGCGTCAGGTTCTCATAACTCTTGGTGTTTAAATACGCCTTAAATGTTGACACGCACTCCCAGCACTCTGACAACGTTCTCGGCGAGTCTCGGAGACTGTTTTGAGCACCGCGCCGACAAAACCCAGCGCTTCAGGTTTTCTTAACTCTTGGTGTTTAATCGACATACCAACAACAGTACCTCCAGAATACTTGGTAATCTGCTAAACAGCATCCCGGTTAACGCTCCACACCTCCGTTATACGCTGCAGTCACTCGCTGCATTTCAATAAAGGCACATCTTGAGCACCTCTACGTGTTCTCAATGATTAGAAACCCTACACAGCCATATAGAGTGTGTATTAAATAAACCTCTATGAGATGGTACCCTATATGGAGCTTGACATTGAAACTAAACACAGACCCCGAACAATGTTGCATAACCAGAGCTGATTACTATCAGCTCTCCTACCACCATGAGGCAACAGTGTGTAATTACAATTAATGCTCAATGTTTTATACTATCTGTTGTTGTGCTTGTTTTCTATCTTTTGTAGCCTTAAACCCCTATGGTTCTTTCCCCTTGATGTAATTCCTACTGGGTACTGTTGACACCCAGACACCTTGACCTATAGGTGAGTACACATGAGTCCTGCACTATAGGTTGTGGACGGACGTCTGTACCTTTAATGCTGCTGTTTTTACATTTTTCCTTTTATTTTATTTTATTTTATCTTTAATTTCACCTAGTAGTGCTGAGTCATGTAGCAATGTGATGTGGAGTCATCACATACTGGTCACGAATTTACCACTGGTATGTCACTATCTTTATGTCACTGCACTTACCACAGCACGACGTATTCACGGTCACTGGAAGGGAATTGTTGTAACTAAGTCATGGTAATGATCTCTTTTGTCTTTCTTGGCAAGAGCTGTCCCATACAGGTAGTACAACCTAATTGAACTGATACTTAATAAGGTCATGTCGTATTTTGGATAGATGTAATCACTAGGTCCTGAAGAATCGCCGCCAATGTGCACTGGCGAGAAACATGTTGACCTCACAATATGTACTGTAGTTTTGGATCGTTACGTGGAAACCTAATCTTCCAGCGATCATAGGCTACTCACTGTTTTTACTTGTGGCAAGGGACCAGCAGAATAAATTGCTCTCCGGTACCTTGTGCCACATTTTAACCACTTATTTGCACTATCCGTTCCCCTCTGGCCCCTCACTCGCACTTCACCCGTAGGCAGTTGGTAAAAAGATCTCCGTCAAAGAGCCCCTCAATGAGGTGAGCCCGTTGGGCATTGCACCGCCTGCCCGACGAGGAGCAACCGCCAATGATGAAGCATGACACTCGCAAGGGTGTGTGAGGCCATTAATACCAACATATTAGATACCCAGGGTAGCACTCCACTGAGCACTACCTTCCCTCCCTCGTGACCACTGTCTTTCGCTTAACTTTTCCTATCTACTAACCTATAGGAACAGCCGGGTTTGTCTTTTGCTTATATCTCTCAAAGATGGCATAATATCTAGATAACTTTGCCAAGGTCAGTAAGCTGAGGATTCATCTTTTTCATTCAAATAGCATGGAAACCATCATCAGGGCATATGAGGCTGAAAGCATTTGTGATATAAATGTTCTCTCTAGACAGCTCGTCAGACCATGCACTAACATTTTATGATGTTTGTATATTGTAATTTAGGACCTTTGTAGTAGAATCTGTTTTTTGACATTTATTGACTAATTTAAGATTCTGCTTTATCTGTATCTAATTTATGGTATAGCAAACGAAATGCTGTCCCATGTAACTAATTAAATACATAATATTTGGTGAAACATTGTGGTATCATTTATTTGAGAGATGTGTGGGAACTCTGAGTGGTAATATTTTATGTATCTTAACTGATCCCCAAATTTTCCTTCACAGAATTATGAGGAAAATCTGTTATCTACCCACTGTTTGCCATTTGCCTGGCATTCTGGGTAAGTAAAGGTATTTGGATGTAAAAAGCTATACCACCCCAGACTACCCGAGGTACCTTCTTTCAGGAAACCTTGCAGGTTTATCCAGGTCCAGACCACTCCCTGTCTTAAATTCCATAGCTACCCACATCGCCAGAAATTATAAAGAATCAGTCAGTTGGCAAGACAAAATCTTTATGTTTTAGCAACCTTAGAGAGCCTTTCTTTTCAATGACGATAGCTTAGTCACACAAATGGGATACTACTGTTATCGGGAGAAGTGTAGGAAAGCTGTCTGGTAGGATGTTAGCGGGTCCCTGCAGATTCCATTAGCATAGTCTGCTTTCACTTTTGCTTTGCAGTGTAATGTCAGAGTACACAGCGTGGTGGGCAATACAGCAACACAAAAAAATCCAACTTGAGTCTTGTGGGAAGCATTTCCCTTGCATTTTGACTTTGATTTTGGAAAAGAAAATTGTATTTTTACCAGGAACGTTTCCTTTTCCAGTACTGTGGATGACCGGTTGAAGTCCACCGCATTGTGAAAGTAGTGTGGTAGATGCCAGTGGGTCGTCTTCCGCCCTAAAGCAGTTAAAAACTAACAAATACATTCAGTCCTATATCTTGTCCAGCAAGAATTAACAACAAACTGCAGGGATATGATGGCCACATTGCACAAACTTCTTGGTTCCTTGATAGTAGGGGACTTCTCCAGTTCCAAGAGGCCTCTGGCTGGTAGGCATCTGGGACTGGGGAACAAGAAATGCATAGTGGTGAAAGTATGGTGGCAGGTGCTGCTAATGGCTATGAACAGCGAAGATACATTTTCAATTGCCATACACGATCCATGGAATGAGAAAGGGCAAGAGAGAGCTTAAAAAAAGAGATGTACAAAGAAGATAGATGAGAAGATAGAGAGAAGAGGTTCTAGAAACGGAGAGAAAATTAAGTGGAAGAAAGGAGAGTAAACAGAAAAAACAAGCTAGAGAGCTGGAGCAACAGAAATCGGAAGATATATGCAGCAGCAAACAGAAAGGGAAAGTGGGGAAAAGGTTGAAAGAGGTAGCGGAGGGAAAGATTGGGAGATTGGGAGAGATTAGAAAAGGTAAGAGAGAGCCAAAAGGTGCAAAATTAGTTCTATGTAAACATAGAGAAAGGCTGATTATGGATTTTAGGTGAACTTCACAGCTTATCATTTTTGGCCAATACACCTGTCCTGATGTGACTCAAAGAACAATTTTGCGCTTTATTTTCTAAAAGAGATCTTTGTGTAAGATCCAAAAATCACATTCAAAATCCTAATAAGGTCTAACTATTGTTACTTGAGCTACATTGATTTTTGCAAATTACTTAACAGTAGCACCCCTTTGTCATTTGTTACTATATGCTCTTGGTGAGAAGTGATGATGCCTTCTCTTTTAATTCATATCAGCCACGTCTAGATTTGGTGGTATGGTCACTAGGAAGTACAATCGACTGGCTGAGAAGTTAAAGTTCCATTAAGGAGGTGATTTGGCTTTCTAATGTGCATTTAAATATGGCAGCCTCTTATTAACTGTTTCATAACATAAAGCTTGACTTTTATACGCACCTGTAGTAATGCCGAATGATCCCTCTGCAAGTAAATATTTTTAATTACTAGTACACATGGCACGTTTTCATGCTTTCTACATTCACCACCCAGAAACGTGCTTTCTCATCCAAGCAGCAGCCACATAGAGGTTGCAAAGTAGAGGATTCTATGCAAGAATTCTAGTGCCTGTGAAAGAGTGGAGAATATCCATAATTCTGAAAGTGGAGGACTCTGTAGAATCCAAAATAATAGGTGGCAAGCAAACAAGGAGCATCAAAGAGATATGTTAGCAGCTAGCAAGATGCTATATTCAATACCTGAAACCACCACCATTAAGAGGCAGGGCTGCTTCCTGCCCTTCTACAGCTCCTCTAACTGGAGATACAACGAGTGTCCTCATCAAGGCCATAGATCTCAAATATACCCATCAAGGGCTCACACAATCAATAAATTAATGAAGTAAATTGAATTTTGTTAGACCTGTCATCCTTGGCGGTCTGCCCCCTGAATTGAAATTGACAAAAGATATTCTTCAAGATTGCCTTAAACTTGAGCATTACAGGGAAATCCCATGGCTTCGATATGTCAGAGACACCTTTTATAAAATTGGGTTAGGCAGCATGTTTACAAATCCTGACATGCTTAGTAAGGATACTAAGGAAATCATCAAAAAAGCCTATAGTTTTAACCTGGGTTCCTTAAAGAAGAATGATTATGTATTACGTGTTCAGGGAAGGCTAGTGCGACCCTTTTATCTATCATATATTATGAACACGCAATGGCGTTTTTATCTCACAAGGTTTCGCCTTGGCACTTTACACTTCCTTTTTGCTTTTCCAAAGCAGGGGGGTTGGAGGGAGAAGTTACCTTGTTGCCCCTGTATTAATAAGGTTTCGCAAAATACCCTGCACCTTATCCTTTTTTGCACTTTGTATAAGGTCCCAAGAAATACCTTTATCAGACCATTACTATTATCCCTTGGAACGTGCTATTATAAAGAAGGTTATGAATTTCTGTTATCTCTGTCAACTGTAAATATCTGTAATGCTGTATTGAATTTTATCAGATCAGCTCTTGTGATCAGAAACCGATATTGAATGTTTGCGAAAATCAGATTTATGTAATTATGTATTGTGGTTTTATTATAGAATCATGTAAAAATGTATTGTGATTTTATGGTAGTTCAAGTGCTTTTTAAATTGATGTATACTTTTATGATTTCCTTGTGGAATCGAAATAAAGTTATTTTGAATTGAATTGTGTCCCCTGTCTTTTTGACTCTGCCTCCTGAATGTCTGACTGCATGCTGGACATGCTCTCCCCTGGACAGCCACTTATCACCTAATCAAGGCAGCCTGGATAATCCTCTTAGAACTGACCAATCTGGGAAAACTGCAGGATGGCTGGATTTTGGCTTACAGACATGAAAGTCTTAAAAGCGTATGTTCTGTACAAGTATTCATAAATTCAACAATGAAATTATCAAGACCAAAATTTGAAGACATTGTATGATATTTTTGACTCCTATCCTAACAATATTTATACTGGAATAAAATATTGCAATATTAGCCTATGAAGCTTAGTATCTACAATGTGGAAATAGGAAATCCGCAGTTTTTCCCTCACCAGTATATATAGAACTACTAAGGGCTGGATTCTGATGCGGGTTGGAAAGCTTCCCGACTGAACCAGTTTGGAAATGCTTTCCGACCCACTCAGATCAGGAGAGTCCCGCCAACAGAGTATGATGCATCCGGATACTTCCCGATACGATTTGGTTGGACTCCCATTGACTTCAATAGGAGCATATGTTCCTAACCGCATCATAATTGGTCCCTCGGTCGGGAAGACATGTTCCCGATCGGATTTGGTACGAGCAAATGCTGTTAGGTGGGCTTCCTAACCACATCAGAATCAGGCCCTAGGTGAGAATGCTTTTCTAACCACATCAGAATCAGGCCCTTATGGTTACATGACTTTCCCTACCCTGGGATACCTAAGGGAGATCTTGGGAGTACCTAATATGTACAAATAAGGTCGGTCATCACTTTTAAAGTACCTATACCACCAAAGTCGAGTTTGAACACAATTATATAGGCAGTGTGCAGAGCGAGGCTGCCTTTAAAATGACAGCAGGCACTCAGCATTGCACACATGCAAGTGCAGGAAATCTGCTGGACCTCTAAACTTCCATGCCCTATTACATATTAGGGACATATAGGTAGCGTGAACCACTTGGCCCTATTATATACTAGGGACTTATGGGGCCTGTTAATACCAATTGTTAGAATTTGCATTCAAAGGCAGTCTGCGAGGCAAGGCTGCATTTAAGATGACAGACAACCACTCAGCAGTGCACACATGCAAAGTAGATCAAATCTGCTGAGATTCTAAACCTCCATGCCCTATTATCAACTAGGGACTTATAGGATCTATCAGGCCAAATATAAGTGTACCCTTATGCATCGTGTTCCCTATACATGTGCTGCGTTTTACACATAGCATTGGCTTGTGCCTGCCATCAGATCTTGGAGCACAGTCAGAGTAGGTTACCACAAGTATCATTCAGCACAAAATGGGGCTGAACTGGGCAAACGTATGACTTTTTAACAGGGTTATAAGTATTGGGCCTGTAACCCCACATTTTTAGAACACTTCTGGACTGAGGAATCTGCCAAGAAGAATTGTCATGTAGCTCCTATAAATCTATATAGGATCTACACGTTTAGAAAACATAAACTAAGGAATTGGTGTCCAGACTGTAGACCAACTAGCTCCCAGTGCCACTATACACCCCACAACCTTACCAAGGAGAGAATAGTTTCCGGCAACCATCGAACATGACAAATCTGATCCCTCAGGGATCGGGAAAACACTGCAGTATTTTTCTTTCAGTCATTCGTGCTCACTTTGTCTCAGAGAGATACACAGAATAAACGATGGGGAGTTTTTTAATAAATAATTTGTGAAGCTGTGGGCTGGGCGGACCGGAATAACAGGCGAGGAGGCCGGATGTATTGAGCTATGCTCAGTAGTTATTTTATTGCAAGGAATGAACAAAGTCTTAAGGGGTGGTGGTTTGCTTTCGGAGTTCCGGATAGACGTGTAGGGAGGGTCTGCAGGCTGATGACACGGGGTGATGATGATGTAGGGGTTCCCTTCTTCTCCTCTTGATGGATACAGGTGTCTCCCGCTTGTACTGGGACTCCTCGGAGGCTTGGAAAAGGAGAGAAGTGGACGGGCGTTAGTCCTGATTGGAAACGGACGTCGGAGTACTTCCACCCACACCAAGGAGTGAGGGAACGAGAAATGGGTTGTGCGGTAGGGGCGGTCAGGGAGGAAGGGCAAGACAATTAAGAGAGGGTTGGGGAAGAGGGGTTGACTGGTGCTGGGCGGTGCTCGGGCTCTGTACAGTGCACGTGGAAAAGAGATCAATATACAGTGCGTGTGCTGTTGCTGTTATCTCTACAATATCTAACAGTATATACAAGGAAGGGGCTCTACAATTATATACAAGGAAGGGGCACAGAGAAAAGATGGTGTGTACTCACGTGCCCCGCCGCAACTCTCATCCGAGTTGCGGCCGCTCTCCAGCCACCTCCTGAGGACGCCACCAGTCCTCCGTCCAGACGTCCTCCTCTTCCTCGTCCTCGATTCGGTCGTCCGGCGCTGCTCCGCTCACTGTCGGTGGTTCTCCGCTTCCCGCTGTCTCCTGCCACGAGTCGGCTGCTTCGAACGCCTCTCCTCCTTTGCCGTGGGTTCTTCTACCTTCCGGGGCGGATCCTGTAGCAGCACTTCCGGGGTCAGAGGCGGCGGCTTCCGAGTCGTCACTTCCGGGGTCGCGGGAGGTCACTTCCGGTCCTCCGCGGTCTGTTGCCAGCGAAGATGCCTGCAGGGGAAACAATAGAGAAGGAGTCCTGGGTGACCGGGACGTTAAGGGACCGGGCGCAGGGGACAGGACCCCCACGCTCGGACGGTTTTGCTCGGAGTTAAGGGTTTCGTCTCCACATCCCCTTTCCCTAGCTGTCTTTCTTGTAGGGGTAGAGGGAGGTGGATATCGAGAAAGGTAATCAGCGTTGCCTTGCTGCTGTCCTTTCCTGTGCAATGTTTTGAAACGAAATGGTTGCAGGGAGAGAAACCGCCGGAGCACTCGGTCATTGTGGCCCCTGTTGCGGGCCATCCATTCTAGAGGGGCGTGGTCGGTGTAGAGGAGGAACTCGCGCCCCTCCAGGTAGTATCGCAGGCTTTCTACCGCCCACTTGATTGCCAATGCCTCTTTCTCCACTACGACATAGTTCGCTTCTCTTGGAAAGAGTTTCCGGCTGAGGTACAGGATCGGTTTTTCGACCCCTTGTGGGTCCTTCTGAGAGAGGACGGCCCCCAAGCCCTGGTCGGACGCATCGGTTTGAAGGATGAAGGGTTGCGTATAGTCCGGACTGATGAGCACCGGTTCGGAGATCAGTGTTTGTTTCAGTTGGTCAAAGGCCTGTAACACCAGGGAAGAGGGCTGCCGGAGCTGCTCTTCTGTCTTGGAGGCCTTCTTCAATAAATCGGTCAAAGGGGCTGCGGTTTGGGAGAAATTCGGGATGAATCTCCGGTAATACCCCAACAAACCAAGGAAGGCCCGGAGTTCCTTCCTGGTTTGAGGGAAGGGGATAGCTTGTATGGCCTTAATTTTGTTGTTCTGCGGACGTATGAGCCCTTCCCCCAACAGGTATCCCAGATACTTCACGCACTGTGCCGCTAGGGTGGTCTAGGATGGGTTGATGGTGAAACCATGGTTCCCCAGAGAGGTGATGACGGCCCGCAAATGGCATAGATGCTGTTCCCAACTGTCACTATGAATGACGATGTCGTCCAGATATGCCCCGGCGTACCGTATGTGTGATTGTAGCACCAAGTTCATGGCCCTCTGGAAGGTAGCCGGAGCTCCGTGAAGCCCAAAGGGCATCACCTTGAACTGAAACAAGCCCTTCGGGGTTGAGAAGGCCGTTTTGGGTTTGTCTTCCTCTTTGAGTGGGATCTGCCAGTACCCCTTGCACAGGTCGAGGGTACTAATGTACTTAGCTCTGCCTATGCGCTCTACCATCTCGTCTACGCGGGGCAAGGGATAGGTGTCAAAGGCCGAAATCTTGTTTACTTCCCTAAAGTCTATACAAAATCTAGTGGAGCCATCTGGTTTGGGCACTAGAACGATAGGCGAGTTCCAGCTGCTGCAGGAGGGTTCTATGATGCCCATTCTTAACATCTGGTTCGTCTCTTCTTTGATGATGGCTCTATGGGCTTCAGGGACACGATAGGGTCTTTGTCTCACTGTTTTTCCTGCGTCTGTGTGGATGGCGTGCTCCACCACGGTGGAGTGTCCCGGCTGGTTTGAAAACACTGACTGCACGGAGGACAAGGCATCTCAGAGGTCCTGTTTGCTGTGTTCAGGGAGATCTGGGTCAAAACATCCTTCGAAAGGACTGGCAGTCGTGGCTGACAGGACAGGACGGGGCCCCTCCCACCTCTTTAGGAGGTTTACATGATAGATTTGGGTGATCCCTCGGTTGTGGTCTGTTTCGATCTCATACGTAACAGGGGTCACGGATCTCAAGATAGCAAAGGGGCCCTGCCACTGCCCTAGCAACTTATGGTCGGAAGACGGCAGGAGTAACAGTACAAGATCCCCAGGGTTAAACGTACGGGCTTTGGTTCCCTTGTCATATTGCCGTTTTTGGGTGACATGTGCAGCCACTAGATTCTGCCTTACGATCTCCCGTATCTGTCCCAAGTGGGTCCTCAGATTGTTGACGTATTCGGGTAGGGGTCGAGTTCTGTCGGGTTCCGCTTCCGAGGCCTCCCTAGCCATGTCCAACAGGGTCCTAGGAGCTCGCCCATACAACAATTCATACGGTGAGTACACTGTGCTGCTCTGAACATTACACCGGATGGCGAAAAGAGCAAGGGGAAGCATCTCCTCCACCTCCTGCTTTCAAGCCCTAACAGTTTTTTAAGAGTGGTTTTCAGGGTGGCATTATAGCGTTCTACCAGCCCATCTGTCTGGGGGTGATAGGCTGCGGTCCTTATTTGCTTTATGCCCAGGTGGGCACAGACCTGGCGCATAAGGGCAGAAACAAAAGGCGTCCCCTGATCTGTTAAGATCTCCCGGGGAAACCCGACTCTCGTGAAGATGGAGATGAGGGCCTTGGCTATGGTTTGGGTGGTGGGCTGGCGCAAGGGGACCGCTTCCGAGAAGCGCGTGGCATAGTCTACCAGCACCAGTGCATACCTACACCCGCTCCTAGAGGGGAGCAGTGGTCCTATAATGTCCATCCCTACCCTGGTGAACGGGATGTCAATGAGAGGGAGGGGTTGGAGAGGGACCCTGGGGGGACGATACCGGCTATTTCTTTGACAGACCGGGCATTCTCTGCAGTACCTTTTTATTTGGCCGTGCACCCCTGGCCAGTAAAATTTTTTCAATATCGTTTGTCCGGTTTTCTCATCGCTGAAATGACCACCTAGCAAATGGCTATGGGCCAGGAACAGCACCTTCTCTCGAAAAAGTCCGGGAACAACCAATTGTGGGGAGGTCTGTTGGGGTCCTCCCTTTCGGTAAAGCAGCCCGTTCTTTTGAAAGAAGTAAGGACCTACTTGTAGCGGGTCTTCGGCGTCCAAGGCTCTCCCCCACGCCTCCTATAGTACCGGGTCTTCTTGCTGTGCAGCGCGGAACTCTCTGTCTGTTTCCCAGGGATGGATATCCACCTGAGCGGGGAAAGCCACAGCATAGTCTCTTTTTTCCTTCTTTTTCTGTCTTCTGGTCTTGGACGGCCTACCCTCAGGATCAGCAGAAGGAGGCTCATGGGGAAAAGGGGCCTCGGCCCACCATTTGTTTAAGGAATCCGTCGTGTCTTTCAGGAGATGGGGCAGACCGCTGTAGTCGCTGCCCAATATGGCTTGTTCAGGGAGATTGGGTATCAGGCCGACAGTTAGCAGGCTCCCCACATCAGTAGGGCGTTGCACCCGGACTCTGGCGGTCGGGTACGTCTTGGTGTCACCATGGACACACTTGATGGCCACGGTGCCCGTCACGGGTCCGACGGGGTGGGGTAGCTCCTGCGGCCGCAGAACGCTCTGTCTACACCCGGTATCGGCTAGTGCCATCATGTTGTGTCCTTCAATCCTTACAGGACACCGAAAAGGGGGAGGGTTGGTGTCGGTGGTGAGACATACGAAGTTCCTGGCCAGACCTATGTCCATAGGCTCTTCCTTTTGTGGGCAGTTGCATGCAATGTGTCCGTACCCACCACAATGGAAGCATTGGGGTCCTGGCGGGTTTGGGCGAGGTATGACCGGGTAGGGCATCAGTGGAGCGAGTTCAGATTTTCTGGCCACGGGAAGGGGTCTTTGGGTCCGGGGATGACTGCCATGTGGTATACGGGGAGGCTGCTCCTCCTTGGGTCGCTGGGATTCTTGTGCTCTGTTGTATGCACTGGCGATCTCGACTGCGCTGTCGAGGGTGAGGCGGGCGTGTTGGCGCACCCACTTCTGGGTGCCCGGATGCAGGGAAGCTAGGTACTGCTCCAGATATATTTTGGACATGATGTCCTCTTTGGTGGCTGTGGCGGGCTTCAACCATCTATTTGCCAGATCCTGGATGCGGAAGGATAAAGCGCAAGGTGTTTCTTGGGCTCCTTCTTTTGCCTGCCGGAGCCGAACCCTGTATGTCTCGTCATCAATCCCCAAGCGCTCCAGGATGCAGGTCTTGATATCCTGGTATGGTGTTTGACCCTGGATGTTGGCCTGTTGGTATGCGGCCTGCAGCTCGTCAGTCAGCAGGGGACCCAGGTAGTGGCCCCACCGGTCGGCCGGCCATGCAGCAGCCTGGGCTAAACGCTCAAAGTTTGTGAAAAAGTAGTCGGGGTCTTCGCCTGGCACGTATTTCTGCAGGACTGCGGAAGGAAGAGTGGTAACCGGTCTTTGTTGTCCCATAACTGCAGTGAGTTTATCCAGGGCTTGTCCTGAGCGGTACCCTGGCCCTTCAGGACGTCGTGCAATTGACCCTGATCGTCCTCCGCCGTTTTGAGGAACCTTTCCATCATTTTTCCTAGCTGTTCTTGACATTCCGCCAGTTGTTTGACTGCGGCCTCCATGCTTCCGGGGAATCCCACTTCTGACACCACCTGTGAAGCTGTGGGCTGGGCGGACCGGAATAACAGGCGAGGAGGCCGGATGTATTGAGCTATGCTCAGTAGTTATTTTATTGCAAGGAATTAACAAAGTCTTAAGGGGTGGTGGTTTGCTTTCGGAGTTCCGGATAGACGTGTAGGGAGGGTCTGCAGGCTGATGACACGGGGTGATGATGATGTAGGGGTTCCCTTCTTCTCCTCTTGATGGATACAGGTGTCTCCCGCTTGTACTGGGACTCCTCGGAGGCTTGGAAAAGGAGAGAAGTGGACGGGCGTTAGTCCTGATTGGAAACGGACGTCGGAGTACTTCCACCCACACCAAGGAGTGAGGGAACGAGAAATGGGTTGTGCGGTAGGGGCGGTCAGGGAGGAAGGGCAAGACAATTAAGAGAGGGTTGGGGAAGAGGGGTTGACTGGTGCTGGGCGGTGCTCGGGCTCTGTACAGTGCACGTGGAAAAGAGATCAATATACAGTGCGTGTGCTGTTGCTGTTATCTCTACAATATCTAACAGTATATACAAGGAAGGGGCTCTACAATTATATACAAGGAAGGGGCACAGAGAAAAGATGGTGTGTACTCACGTGCCCCGCCGCAACTCTCATCCGAGTTGCGGCCGCTCTCCAGCCACCTCCTGAGGACGCCACCAGTCCTCCGTCCAGACGTCCTCCTCTTCCTCGTCCTCGATTCGGTCGTCCGGCGCTGCTCCGCTCACTGTCGGTGGTTCTCCGCTTCCCGCTGTCTCCTGCCACGAGTCGGCTGCTTCGAACGCCTCTCCTCCTTTGCCGTGGGTTCTTCTACCTTCCGGGGCGGATCCTGTAGCAGCACTTCCGGGGTCAGAGGCGGCGGCTTCCGAGTCGTCACTTCCGGGGTCGCGGGAGGTCACTTCCGGTCCTCCGCGGTCTGTTGCCAGCGAAGATGCCTGCAGGGGAAACAATAGAGAAGGAGTCCTGGGTGACCGGGACGTTAAGGGACCGGGCGCAGGGGACAGGACCCCCACGCTCGGACGGTTTTGCTCGGAGGTAAGGGTTTCGTCTCCACATCCCCTTTCCCTAGCTGTCTTTCTTGTAGGGGTAGAGGGAGGTGGATATCGAGAAAGGTAATCAGCGTTGCCTTGCTGCTGTCCTTTCCTGTGCAATGTTTTGAAACGAAATGGTTGCAGGGAGAGAAACCGCCGGAGCACTCGGTCATTGTGGCCCCTGTTGCGGGCCATCCATTCTAGAGGGGCGTGGTCGGTGTAGAGGAGGAACTCGCGCCCCTCCAGGTAGTATCGCAGGCTTTCTACCGCCCACTTGATTGCCAATGCCTCTTTCTCCACTACGACATAGTTCGCTTCTCTTGGAAAGAGTTTCCGGCTGAGGTACAGGATCGGTTTTTCGACCCCTTGTGGGTCCTTCTGAGAGAGGACGGCCCCCAAGCCCTGGTCGGACGCATCGGTTTGAAGGATGAAGGGTTGCGTATAGTCCGGACTGATGAGCACCGGTTCGGAGATCAGGGTTTGTTTCAGTTGGTCAAAGGCCTGTAACACCAGGGAAGAGGGCTGCCGGAGCTGCTCTTCTGTCTTGGAGGCCTTCTTCAATAAATCGGTCAAAGGGGCTGCGGTTTGGGAGAAATTCGGGATGAATCTCCGGTAATACCCCAACAAACCAAGGAAGGCCCGGAGTTCCTTCCTGGTTTGAGGGAAGGGGATAGCTTGTATGGCCTTAATTTTGTTGTTCTGCGGACGTATGAGCCCTTCCCCCAACAGGTATCCCAGATACTTCACGCACTGTGCCGCTAGGGTGGTCTAGGATGGGTTGATGGTGAAACCATGGTTCCCCAGAGAGGTGATGACGGCCCGCAAATGGCATAGATGCTGTTCCCAACTGTCACTATGAATGACGATGTCGTCCAGATATGCCCCGGCGTACCGTATGTGTGATTGTAGCACCAAGTTCATGGCCCTCTGGAAGGTAGCCGGAGCTCCGTGAAGCCCAAAGGGCATCACCTTGAACTGAAACAAGCCCTTCGGGGTTGAGAAGGCCGTTTTGGGTTTGTCTTCCTCTTTGAGTGGGATCTGCCAGTACCCCTTGCACAGGTCGAGGGTACTAATGTACTTAGCTCTGCCTATGCGCTCTACCATCTCGTCTACGCGGGGCAAGGGATAGGTGTCAAAGGCCGAAATCTTGTTTACTTCCCTAAAGTCTATACAAAATCTAGTGGAGCCATCTGGTTTGGGCACTAGAACGATAGGCGAGTTCCAGCTGCTGCAGGAGGGTTCTATGATGCCCATTCTTAACATCTGGTTCGTCTCTTCTTTGATGATGGCTCTATGGGCTTCAGGGACACGATAGGGTCTTTGTCTCACTGTTTTTCCTGCGTCTGTGTGGATGGCGTGCTCCACCACGGTGGAGTGTCCCGGCTGGTTTGAAAACACTGACTGCACGGAGGACAAGGCATCTCAGAGGTCCTGTTTGCTGTGTTCAGGGAGATCTGGGTCAAAACATCCTTCGAAAGGACTGGCAGTCGTGGCTGACAGGACAGGACGGGGCCCCTCCCACCTCTTTAGGAGGTTTACATGATAGATTTGGGTGATCCCTCGGTTGTGGTCTGTTTCGATCTCATACGTAACAGGGGTCACGGATCTCAAGATAGCAAAGGGCCCTGCCACTGCCCTAGCAACTTATGGTCGGAAGACGGCAGGAGTAACAGTACAAGATCCCCAGGGTTAAACGTACGGGCTTTGGTTCCCTTGTCATATTGCCGTTTTTGGGTGACATGTGCAGCCACTAGATTCTGCCTTACGATCTCCCGTATCTGTCCCAAGTGGGTCCTCAGATTGTTGACGTATTCGGGTAGGGGTCGAGTTCTGTCGGGTTCCGCTTCCGAGGCCTCCCTAGCCATGTCCAACAGGGTCCTAGGAGCTCGCCCATACAACAATTCATACGGTGAGTACACTGTGCTGCTCTGAACATTACACCGGATGGCGAAAAGAGCAAGGGGAAGCATCTCCTCCACCTCCTGCTTTCAAGCCCTAACAGTTTTTTAAGAGTGGTTTTCAGGGTGGCATTATAGCGTTCTACCAGCCCATCTGTCTGGGGGTGATAGGCTGCGGTCCTTATTTGCTTTATGCCCAGGTGGGCACAGACCTGGCGCATAAGGGCAGAAACAAAAGGCGTCCCCTGATCTGTTAAGATCTCCCGGGGAAACCCGACTCTCGTGAAGATGGAGATGAGGGCCTTGGCTATGGTTTGGGTGGTGGGCTGGCGCAAGGGGACCGCTTCCGGGAAGCGCGTGGCATAGTCTACCAGCACCAGTGCATACCTACACCCGCTCCTAGAGGGGAGCAGTGGTCCTATAATGTCCATCCCTACCCTGGTGAACGGGATGTCAATGAGAGGGAGGGGTTGGAGAGGGACCCTGGGGGGACGATACCGGCTATTTCTTTGACAGACCGGGCATTCTCTGCAGTACCTTTTTATTTGGCCGTGCACCCCTGGCCAGTAAAATTTTTTCAATATCGTTTGTCCGGTTTTCTCATCGCTGAAATGACCACCTAGCAAATGGCTATGGGCCAGGAACAGCACCTTCTCTCGAAAAAGTCCGGGAACAACCAATTGTGGGGAGGTCTGTTGGGGTCCTCCCTTTCGGTAAAGCAGCCCGTTCTTTTGAAAGAAGTAAGGACCTACTTGTAGCGGGTCTTCGGCGTCCAAGGCTCTCCCCCACGCCTCCTATAGTACCGGGTCTTCTTGCTGTGCAGCGCGGAACTCTCTGTCTGTTTCCCAGGGATGGATATCCACCTGAGCGGGGAAAGCCACAGCATAGTCTCTTTTTTCCTTCTTTTTCTGTCTTCTGGTCTTGGACGGCCTACCCTCAGGATCAGCAGAAGGAGTCTCATGGGGAAAAGGGGCCTCGGCCCACCATTTCTTTAAGGAATCCGTCGTGTCTTTCAGGAGATGGGGCAGACCGCTGTAGTCGCTGCCCAATATGGCTTGTTCAGGGAGATTGGGTATCAGGCCGACAGTTAGCAGGCTCCCCACATCAGTAGGGCGTTGCACCCGGACTCTGGCGGTTGGGTACGTCTTGGTGTCACCATGGACACACTTGATGGCCACGGTGCCCGTCACGGGTCCGACGGGGTGGGGTAGCTCCTGCGGCCGCAGAACGCTCTGTCTACACCCGGTATCGGCTAGTGCCATCATGTTGTGTCCTTCAATCCTTACAGGACACCGAAAAGGGGGAGGGTTGGTGTCGGTGGTGAGACATACGAAGTTCCTGGCCAGACCTATGTCCATAGGCTCTTCCTTTTGTGGGCAGTTGCGTGCAATGTGTCCGTACCCACCACAATGGAAGCATTGGGGTCCTGGCGGGTTTGGGCGAGGTATGACCGGGTAGGGCATCAGTGGAGCGAGTTCAGATTTTCTGGCCACGGGAAGGGGTCTTTGGGTCCGGGGATGACTGCCATGTGGTATACGGGGAGGCTGCTCCTCCTTGGGTCGCTGGGATTCTTGTGCTCTGTTGTATGCACTGGCGATCTCGACTGCGCTGTCGAGGGTGAGGCGGGCGTGTTGGCGCACCCACTTCTGGGTGCCCGGATGCAGGGAAGCTAGGTACTGCTCCAGATATATTTTGGACATGATGTCCTCTTTGGTGGCTGTGGCGGGCTTCAACCATCTATTTGCCAGATCCTGGATGCGGAAGGATAAAGCGCAAGGTGTTTCTTGGGCTCCTTCTTTTGCCTGCCGGAGCCGAACCCTGTATGTCTCGTCATCAATCCCCAAGCGCTCCAGGATGCAGGTCTTGATATCCTGGTATGGTGTTTGACCCTGGATGTTGGCCTGTTGGTATGCGGCCTGCAGCTCGTCAGTCAGCAGGGGACCCAGGTAGTGGCCCCACCGGTCGGCCGGCCATGCAGCAGCCTGGGCTAAACGCTCAAAGTTCGTGAAAAAGTAGTCGGGGTCTTCGCCTGGCACGTATTTCTGCAGGACTACGGAAGGAAGAGTGGTAACCGGTCTTTGTTGTCCCATAACTGCAGTGAGTTTATCCAGGGCTTGTCCTGAGCGGTACCCTGGCCCTTCAGGACGTCGTGCAATTGACCCTGATCGTCCTCCGCCGTTTTGAGGAACCTTTCCATCATTTTTCCTAGCTGTTCTTGACATTCCGCCAGTTGTTTGACTGCGGCCTCCATGCTTCCGGGGAATCCCACTTCTGACACCACCTGTGAAGCTGTGGGCTGGGCGGACCGGAATAACAGGCGAGGAGGCCGGATGTATTGAGCTATGCTCAGTAGTTATTTTATTGCAAGGAATTAACAAAGTCTTAAGGGGTGGTGGTTTGCTTTCGGAGTTCCGGATAGACGTGTAGGGAGGGTCTGCAGGCTGATGACACGGGGTGATGATGATGTAGGGGTTCCCTTCTTCTCCTCTTGATGGATACAGGTGTCTCCCGCTTGTACTGGGACTCCTCGGAGGCTTGGAAAAGGAGAGAAGTGGACGGGCGTTAGTCCTGATTGGAAACGGACGTCGGAGTACTTCCACCCACACCAAGGAGTGAGGGAACGAGAAATGGGTTGTGCGGTAGGGGCGGTCAGGGAGGAAGGGCAAGACAATTAAGAGAGGGTTGGGGAAGAGGGGTTGACTGGTGCTGGGCGGTGCTCGGGCTCTGTACAGTGCACGTGGAAAAGAGATCAATATACAGTGCGTGTGCTGTTGCTGTTATCTCTACAATATCTAACAGTATATACAAGGAAGGGGCTCTACAATTATATACAAGGAAGGGGCACAGAGAAAAGATGGTGTGTACTCACGTGCCCCGCCGCAACTCTCATCCGAGTTGCGGCCGCTCTCCAGCCACCTCCTGAGGACGCCACCAGTCCTCCGTCCAGACGTCCTCCTCTTCCTCGTCCTCGATTCGGTCGTCCGGCGCTGCTCCGCTCACTGTCGGTGGTTCTCCGCTTCCCGCTGTCTCCTGCCACGAGTCGGCAGCTTCGAACGCCTCTCCTCCTTTGCCGTGGGTTCTTCTACCTTCCGGGGCGGATCCTGTAGCAGCACTTCCGGGGTCAGAGGCGGCGGCTTCCGAGTCGTCACTTCCGGGGTCGCGGGAGGTCACTTCCGGTCCTCCGCGGTCTGTTGCCAGCGAAGATGCCTGCAGGGGAAACAATAGAGAAGGAGTCCTGGGTGACCGGGACGTTAAGGGACCGGGCGCAGGGGACAGGACCCCCACGCTCGGACGGTTTTGCTCGGAGGTAAGGGTTTCATCTCCACATGAACCAATGTCATTCTTGTATAAAATATGTATGTTGCAACAACTATTAGACATTAACAGATATATATGATTACAAGCACCAACAGAGGAAATAAAAGGTAGAATTGTACCATGGTGCTAAAACAGTGAATATATGCAGGCATATAGAAACGTGGCAATATTCATGCGTACTCCTAGGATGCAAACCCTAGCTAAGTGTACCTAAGTGTACCTATCATCTATATAGGTGTAAAGCCAAGAATCCCACTAGGAAAGAACCAACCCCGTTACCTGATGGAAGAGAACAAAGGGCCCCATCCTGGTCTCGGTTTGGACCCCCCGCGTCGGATGTCAGACCACTGGTCTGCTGGAGTGTCTGCATGCAGGTACTTCAGCGTCTCGTATCAGCATGGTAGTTTCTCCTCTGGTTTGCCCAGCAAAGATGTGGTACTTATATATCTTAGTAGATATAGGGTATGTGCACCGCCTTGTTTGTACAAAAAATGTTTATACTGTGCTCATGGGAACCACTCCCCTCCTGGAGTGTATGAATAAATGCTCACTGGTTGCACACCTATAGAATCGTAGGTGCATCTCCCATGGCACCAGTGTATTTGCTGAGTCAGCTAACGGTTACTCTTCAAATAATTCAAATCAGCCTTTTACTTGTAAGTTGATAAAATTATATTTCACATTGTTTTGGATTGACACAATGTATTTTCATATCATCATTTGTAGCAATAATAATCCAATGCATTTCGGTGAAACCCTTCACCTTCGTCAGGGATTTTCTACAAACAAAATAAACAGTGTACATTGTAACTCGCTTTAAATCAACAATAATTACATTTACATCAAGTTATCACGTTAATTACATACGCTCTTCTGATAGTATGTACTTCCTTTCACATTTAATCTCCCTTCTTAGTTCATACTCAAATACATTCTGGTTTCTGTGAAACTAAGACGCTAAACCGCTAATGCTTAACTATCCGTTAACGCGGTGGTTAGGGACAGCCTAGGTATTCAAGCTACGCTACTGCGCGATTAAAAAATCACTACCGATCTCCTCGTGCTTCCTGGCGTTCTAAGCTCACCTGGTGCTACTGCGATAGTTTCTTTCCGCTCCTGTCTGCGGTTGGGTCTATAGCGAAATGAGCTCTCGAACTCTGTGTAATAACGCTGACGCTGCGTGGGTAACGCATGCGCAGTGAGGGAGTAGATCGATTTTTTTCTTTGTTTCTTTATCTGTATCTTTATCAACTGCGGGTGGACATAAAGTCAAAAACTCATATATCTAGATTCATTCGGTATCAATCCTGTTACGCTTGCAATTCATGGATCGAAAATAATAAACGCGCTCCATGGATCTAACATGTAATGCTAATTTATATGATCAGTTATATACAAGCTAAATTATAAATAACATAAAAACTCTGTTCGATCATTTAAACCATTCGGCTTAAGACTGTTCAGATAATAAATCCAGTGATTTTCACGTTTCAACAGGTTCTTTTTGTTCAAAGTTCCTTCTTTTCTTGGTACAATTTCCAAAACGCAAGCCCTTAGTTGGTTCAAGTTGTGTCGTTTTTCTTCAAAATGGGTGGCTATTGTGGATTTCGTGGAATGAGTTCTTATATTGCTCTTGTGTTCTGTCAGTCTTACTTTTAGTTTTCTTTCTGTATGGCCCACGTACACACTTCCACATGGACATTTTAAGAGATAAACCACATTCGTGGTGTCACAAGTTGCATTAACCCTTAGAGGTATTTTGTTTCCTTTCATAGGGTGACTAATGTTTGACCCCTTGATGATGTTGTGGCAGTTGGTACAATTTAAGCACGGTACTGTTCCTCTGTATATCTGATGGGGTGTAGTTTGTTTGGGTTGTTTTAACAGATCACTTAAATTTTTGCCTCTAGAGTGAGCAAACAATGGTTCCTGGTCAAATATTCCATTGAACTCGCTTTCCATCTTGACTATTTGCCAATTCCTGTAGATAATTCTTTTGAATTGGGAACTCACATTTGAATATTTGCTGACACAAGTTATTCTTTGCGATTTGGTGCTGGGCTTGTACGTGAGTAAATCTGATCTGGTTTTCGATTGGGCTCTGGCCTGTGATTTGCGAACCATGTCTTCTGGATAACCTCTGTTGATAAATCTGTGTGCCATGTTTTGTAGTTGATCCTGGCATACGTGATCCTCAGAGACCACTCGTTTAACCCTAAGAAATTGGCTATATGGGAGGTGTGCCTTCAAGGTTGGAGGGTGGTGGCTGGAGAAATGTAATAAGTTATTCTTGTCAGTGGGTTTCCGATACAAGTTCGTCATGATAATACCATTTTTTAATGTGATCTCCACATCGAGGTATTGGATGGTGGTGCTGTGAATATTCCATGTGAATTTGATTCTGTCGTTTTTTTCATCCAATCTTTTAAGTTGCTGTTCCAAAGTTTCTTGGGTCCCTTTCCATATGATGAATATATCATCTATAAATCGCATGTAAGCTAACAGATGAGTTGCCCATTCCTGGTCGTTGTAAATGTGTTCCTCCTCAAACGCTCCCATAAACAAATTTGCATACGCCGGAGCGGCGCAATTTCCCATAGCTGTTCCATTCAGCTGGATGTACCAGCGCTTCTCGTAGGTGAAATAACTGTTCATGAGAGTGAATTCCATGAGTTTCAACACAAAAAGTTGTAAATCTTGTGTATATGTGCTTTGTAGTAGTGCTTTCTCTATGGCGTCAAGGCCTTCTCTGTGTGGTATTGCCGTATACAATGTTTTTACATCAATTGTAGCCATGACACAATCTTGTTCAATTTTGACTGCTTGTAGTTTTATCAAAAAGTCTGTGGTGTCTTTTATATACGAGAGGTTTTTGATGACTAAAGGTTGCAAGTATTTGTCTAGATATATGAGTTTTTGACTTTATGTCCACCCGCAGTTGATAAAGATACAGATAAAGAAACAAAGAAAAAAATCGATCTACTCCCTCACTGCGCATGCGTTACCCACGCAGCGTCAGCGTTATTACACAGAGTTCGAGAGCTCATTTCGCTATAGACCCAACCGCAGACAGGAGCGGAAAGAAACTATCGCAGTAGCACCAGGTGAGCTTAGAACGCCAGGAAGCACGAGGAGATCGGTAGTGATTTTTTAATCGCGCAGTAGCGTAGCTTGAATACCTAGGCTGTCCCTAACCACCGCGTTAACGGATAGTTAAGCATTAGCGGTTTAGCGTCTTAGTTTCACAGAAACCAGAATGTATTTGAGTATGAACTAAGAAGGGAGATTAAATGTGAAAGGAAGTACATACTATCAGAAGAGCGTATGTAATTAACGTGATAACTTGATGTAAATGTAATTATTGTTGATTTAAAGCGAGTTACAATGTACACTGTTTATTTTGTTTGTAGAAAATCCCTGACGAAGGTGAAGGGTTTCACCGAAATGCATTGGATTATTATTGCTACAAATGATGATATGAAAATACATTGTGTCAATCCAAAACAATGTGAAATATAATTTTATCAACTTACAAGTAAAAGGCTGATTTGAATTATTTGAAGAGTAACCGTTAGCTGACTCAGCAAATACACTGGTGCCATGGGAGATGCACCTACGATTCTATAGGTGTGCAACCAGTGAGTACTTATATATCTGAAAGGTACCCTCAGGGGTTCTACCTAGATGTGTCATGGTCCTGTGGGCATGTCGGCCAAGGACGACGATAGCGGTGACTTTGTACAGCGTTATTATGCAGAAGATGGAGACTCTGATGTGATACTACGAATCCTCATGCATAATAAATTAGGTTAGTTTTCGAAGAAAACCACCCGACATTTATTCGCATCTAACCAGGCAAAAGGTTAGCACCAAAACCGTTATGTAGAGCAAGGTAGGGCGACTGTAGGTAAAATGTTGTGCAACTTCCTAGGCCTATATTGTGGTACATTGGGGTACAGAAGAGCTAAAGAGCTGTCAGGAGGAGTACGGACCCTTTGCTGTGTTGCTTTGCTGGGTTAAACTCCATTTCCTGCTTCTGTCTATGGGCAGCGAAAGCACTGGACTTTGCTTTCTGAACTCCTACTTTCCAAGTTCCTCCAAGGGCTTGTGAGTGCTTACCTTCTGTTGGAGGTTTCAGGGCCAGCAAAGACTTCACCTGCAGCACCCCTGAACTCCTCTGCTGGGGCTTCTGACCTTCCAAGTGGTGGCAACTCCAGTTCTGGGCCCTCTGAGGTAGTTTGGCTGCTTCAAGGGCTGAAAATCTATGCATCGCCCTTCAGCGCCTGCTTTTCCTGCTGCAGCGTTCGAAAAAAAAACAAGGTATCACTGCGGTGTGGCCGATAAATTGACTCAGCGCCTGTCATGCGGCTCTAAGATCGCTGCAACTGAGCCCAGAGTATTGTCTCTGACGTTTGAGACTCCCACGCCAACTCCGGCACAGACCTAGCTGTGTGGCTTTAGGAACTGACGCATCACCTACGTTCGGCTAGAAGTATCAACACAGTGCCTGTTTTAAGGCTGCCGCATCGACCCCAGAGTATCTCGATTTTCCACGCATCGCACCTGGATGTTAAGTCTATATCGATGCTGGGCTTCAGTAAGAAACCAAAACCGTGTGTCTGGAGAACTGATGCAACGCCTTCCCTCTCAATAAGAAACTGAGGTATCATCTCCCTGAGCAGCAAGAAAGTGACACATCACCTCCTTTCACAGTAAGGAACTGATGCACCACCTCCCCTGAATAGCAGTAAGGAACCGATACATCACCTCCTCTGGAACAAGGAAGCAATGCATCACCTTCCCTGAGTGTAAGAAACTGACGAATCACCTTCCCTGCGTGTCAGGAAACAACGCATTTCTTGCTTTCCGGTACCTCACTCCCCTGTGCCTGTTTCTCGTCTTTAATTCTGATGTATCACAGGTAATCTCTGTAAAAAGTGATGCATCCATAGTTTTAGAAAAAACTGAACAGTTTTAAATCTTCTTAAAGTGTTATCTTGATTTATGTATGTTGGATTTTTGGCGTTTTGGTCTTGTTTAGTTAAGATAAAGATTGGTTATTTTCCTAAACTGGTGTGGTGTCCAGTTGTTGTGTTTTCTCTGTTACTGGGAGTTTATGTACAAATGCTTTACACATTGGCTCTGAGATAAGCCTGACGGCTCATGCCTAGCTACCAAGGAGGCAAGCAGAGGTTATCTTAGCTCTGTATTCCCCTTACCCCTACTAGATGGAAGGGGCCCTACTTGAACAGTTTGCAAGCCACTGCCAACATGAGGCCCCAATTTCTAACAGTTTTTTTGCATTTGGGGTTCTACATTATAATTTGTAGGGGGGGCAACCACCATTTTACCTGGATGAGGAGGTGTCTTTTATTATTGAGGTTAGCACCTGTAGGTACGTTTTATTCTAAATATTTTTTTTATTTGATCGTTTATATTTTTTTAAGTGTTTCATGATAAAGTTATTTATTGTAATGAATACTTTTTTTAGCAAATGATAACTGCATAGAGTGCCCGATTCACAGAAGTAACTTAAGACAAAATCCTAAACTTACTACTTTTGGTATTCACAGAAGTTAGGATTTTGTCTTAAGACAAACTAAAAACAAATTTAAGACAGATTTAAGACAGACTTAAGTTAGGATTTTGCCTTAAGTCTGTCTTAAGACAAAATCCTAACTTCTGTGAATACCAAAAGTAGTACGTTTAGGATTTTGTCTTAAGTTAGTTCTGTGAATCGGGCCCACTGTGTATAATATCACATGGTCATTTTAATATGTATTACATATAGCATTTGGATTTTAACTTCATATCCAGCCTTAAGTTATTTCGTAATTTCACGTATTGTGTGTATAAGCCTTGACGTGAAGAGGGTCCTGAACTTGTTAAGTGACCTTGAGTGACACATCAACCCTGCCAGCATTGACAGACTGTGGACTACTGTCCCCTCTATCACCAATGCACATAGAAAGGTTCTGTTAGTATCCTTGGTGTCATACTTTCGGCACAACCTTTTATATGTGGATGGTGACTAGGCCTGGGCAAAAGTTGCGTTACTCGTAAATCATAGGGTGGGGAGAAGGAAAAATTGTTGGATCCAACCACTTTCCTTAGAACAGTAATCTTGTAAATCAATTGTGGGAGGGGGGTTGGATCACTTGTCCTGCTAAACCTGGGTTCTCAGGTCGCTGGGATGTCCCTTGGTAAAAAACCCTCATACACGTGAGTGGGTATCTTTGTTGGTAGCGGTATATCTTGGTTCTCCGCTATTGCACTCTCGTGTCTGCATAATCCCAGGGTTAGTTGGTATGCATCCTCCACCAGGAGGTTGTAACCCGAGGTTAAAAGCAGTAATGTCCAGTGATGGGTGATATGAGTGATATTTAAAATAACTCGGACAGCCGGGGTAAGTATTTATTATTCCGGATTCGAGTTAGGAGTAGAAAATATTTGGATGATATGCGTGGGGAGAATTGTTAGGATTCTCACGCTATCTATTTTCGTTAGATAAAAAGGTCGACTAGTTTCAGCCCTAGTTGCCTGGGGGGTCGGTGGGCTTTCTTCAGGACCAGGTGAGAGATGTATAGCAAAGTGACATATTAGTCCTCTGCTGGGAGAAGGTCTATGTTGTGCCTGTGAATACAAACAATAAGGGTGACCTCGGTGAGGGTGGTGGGACTATTATACAATTGGTTAGTGTAATTAAAATACTTGTTTGCTCACCATATACTGCTGGCAGTTTCCACATACTCGTGACTCTGGCAACCAAACTATTTTTGTCAATCTCATTTGTGGTAGGGCTGGTTGAACGCTAGATTAGCAGTAGGGCTAACACACGGTTAAGATTTTAAAACTTAAGGGTTAAGTGCCGATCATGTATCTACGAGGTGTTAATAATAGTATACATGGGTGATTATTGTGACTTTCACAACTACCTCATTCATACTTTCACGTACCTTCGCGCACTCCGTTCTGCGCTTCCTCGGGTGACAGGGAGTCTGGGGGACTGGGTTCCTTCTGTAGCTCCGCGCTTCCCGCACTACTTGTGCTGACTCTGCCGTCCTGTACCCGGTAGCGTTGGATCGCTTCCGGGGTTATTTATACAACTGTGTAGGTGTAGAGAGGGAAAACAGACTCTGTTACTCGGGGCTTTTGACTGGTCAGTTAGGGAAAAGGTATTCTCTGACAGTTTCAATGCCAATTTTCTATGTGAGTTCATTTCCGACGTTGAATTTATCTGTTCAGGCTGGCCCACGGAATATTATCGTTCAGACCTCGCACATCAGTTCCCAGTCTGTGTACCCATCTCTGTTCCTTTTCGAACAGTATTCTTTCCGCATTGTGATCTTTAGTTTTCAAAGTCTCAAGGATAATCCACTGTAGATCATTCACTGTGTGGCCTTTTTCTAGAAAATGCGTGGCCATCTTGGTTGTTGTCTTCCGACAATTGCGATTGCTGCGGTGTTCACATATCCTCTGTTTCGCTTTCCTGCAGGTCATGCCTATGTAATTCAGGTTACAGGGACATGTGATCATGTAGATTGCATGGCTGGTATTGCAATTAGTGTGGTTCCTTATTGTCCATTTTAGGTGCGGGAGGAGTTGTATCTCTTTCGTGGATCTTGTGAGGGAACAGACCGAGCAAGATCCGCATGGGAAATGTCCCGTAACGGGTGGGGGATTCCAGAGGGTACTCTGATCCTGTATTGTGGTCAGTCTGGGTCTGGTGTGGACCAGGAGGTCTTTCAGATTGCTAGTTCGTTTGTTGGCGAATCGTGGTTTGGGCCACGAGATATTGGCAGACGTCAGGATGCGCCAATGTTTGTTTATGATTTTCTTTAATTTGTTTGAGGCTGGGCTGTATGTTGTTACGCACATGAGCAGGTCTTCTTCAGTTGTCCTACTGGTGGTTTCTAAAAGTGCCTCGCGATTCTGATTTCTGGCCCTCTTTTTGCATTTCTTGATCACTTTTTGCGGATATTGTCGTGCCTCTAATTTCCTACAGAGGTCGTTGGCTTGGGTCTTGTACTCCTCCGTCTTGCTACAGTTCCTCCGTAGTAGGAGAAACTGGCTATAGGGCAGATTCTCCCTTAGGGGACGTGGGTGGTAGCTGTTGAAGGACAGGAGGCTGTTCTTTGCGGTGGGTTTGAAGAAAGTTCTGGTTTGTATATGGTCGTCTTCGACATAGATTGTTATGTCTAGGAAGTCTAGGCTTTTTTTGTCGGCGATGTATGTGAACTTTAACCATTCGTCCTGTGCGTTCAACCATGTGTGAAAGTTACAGAGAACGGTTACTCTGATGGTGGAGGAAGCCGAAACCAATGGTTGGATTTCGAAAAAAGAAGGAGAATTCCTGGTGACTAAAACACCCAGGACCCCATATTTCTATTCCCTACCGAAGACACTCAAAGCAAGGTTCCCACCACCAGGTAGACCAATTGTTTCCGGCATTGGGTCTGTCCTTGAACCCCTTTTTTCAATTTGCCGATGAATATTTGAAACCACTCGTACAAAAAACCCCGACCTACCTAAAGGACACAATAGACCTTCTCAATCACCTAACACAAGTAACCTACACGGAAAGGACTATGATCCTTGTAGGGATGGATGTAGAAAGTCTCTACACTAGTCTCCCACAAGAAAAGACACTGAATACCCTAGAGAACTTACTCTTTAACATGGACTGGCAATTCAAAACCCCTCTCCACTTCGTCCTGGAGTGCTGCAGACTTGCACTGACCGAGAACTATTTCCAATACGAAACTACTCTGTACAGACAATGCCATGGGACCTCAATGGGCAGTACATTTGCCCCGAGCGTGGCAGGGCTGTATGTAAGCAACTTTGAGCAAAAGGTCATTAATAACATAGACAACCCGTACCAACACCAAATCCATTTCTGGAAGCGTTATATCGACGACATTCTCCTCATTTGGGAGGGTGACATGGATAGCCTGCTAAACTTTCACACATGGGTGAACGCACAGGACGAATGGTTAAAGTTCACATACATCGCCGACAAAAAAAGCCTAGACTTCCTAGACATAACAATCTATGTCGAAGACGACCATATACAAACCAGAACTTTCTTCAAACCCACCGCAAAGAACAGCCTCCTGTCCTTCAACAGCTACCACCCACGTCCCCTAAGGGAGAATCTGCCCTATAGCCAGTTTCTCCGACTACGGAGGAACTGTAGCAAGACGGAGCAGTACAAGACCCAAGCCAACGACCTCTGTAGGAAATTAGAGGCACGACAATATCCGCAAAAAGTGATCAAGAAATGCAAAAAGAGGGCCAGAGATCAGAATCACGAGGCACTTTTAGAAACCACCAGTAGGACAACTGAAGAAGACCTGCTCACGTGCGTAACAACATACAGCCCAGCCTCAAACAAATTAAAGGAAATCATAAACAAACATTGGCGCATCCTGATGTCTGCCAATATCTCGTGGCCCAAACCACGATTCGCCAACAAACGAACTAGCAATCTGAAAGACCTCCTGGTCCACACCAGGCCCAGACTGACCACAATACAGGATCAGAGTACCCCCTGGAATCTCCCACCCGTTACGGGACATTTCCCATGCGGATCTTGCTCGGTCTGTTCCCTCACAAGATCCACGAAAGAGATACAACTCCTCCCGCACCTAAAATCGACAATAAGGAACCACACTAATTGCAATACCAGCCATGCAATCTAAATGATCACATGTCCCTGTAACCTGAATTACATAGGCATGACCTGCAGGAAAGCGAAACAGAGGATATGTGAACACCGCAGCAACGTAAAATGTCGGAAGACAACAACCAAGATGGCCACGCATTTTCTAGAAAAAGGCCACACAGTGAATGATCTACAGTGGATTATCCTTGAGACTTTGAAAACTAAAGATCACAATGCGGAAAGAATACTGTTCGAAAAGCAACAGAGATGGGTACACAGACTGGGAACTGATGTGCGAGGTCTGAACGATAATATTCCGTGGGCCAGCCTGAACAGATAAATTCAGCGTCGGAAATGAACTCACATAGAAAATTGGCATTGAAACTGTCAGAGAATACCTTTTCCCTACTGACCAGTCATAAGCCCCGAGTAACAGAGTCTGTTTTCCCTCTCTACACCTACACAGTTGTATAAATAACCCCGGAAGCGATCCAACGCTACCGGGTACAGGACGGCAGAGTCAGCACAAGTAGTGCGGGTAGCGTGGAGCTACAGAAGGAACCCAGTCCCCCAGACTCCCTGTCACCCGAGGAAACGCAGAACGGAGTGCGCGAAGGTACGTGAAAAAATGAATGAGGTAGTTGTGAAAGTCACAATAATCACCCATGTATACTATTATTAACACCTCGTAGATACATGATCGGCACTTAACCCTTAAGTTTTAAAATCTTAACCGTGTGTTAGCCCTACTGCTAATCTAGCGTTCAACCAGCCCTACCACAAATGAGATTGACAAAAATAGTTTGGTTGCCAGAGTCACGAGTATGTGGAAACTGCCAGCAGTATATGGTGAGCAAACAAGTATTTTAATTACACTAACCAATTGTATAATAGTCCCACCACCCTCACCGAGGTCACCCTTATTGTTTGTATTCACAGGCACAACATAGACCTTCTCCCAGCAGAGGACTAATATGTCACTTTGCTATACATCTCTCACCTGGTCCTGAAGAAAGCCCACCGACCCCCCAGGCAACTAGGGCTGAAACTAGTCGACCTTTTTATCTAACGAAAATAGATAGCGTGAGAATCCTAACAATTCTCCCCACGCATATCATCCAAATATTTTCTACTCCTAACTGAAATCCGGAATAATAAATACTTACCCCGGCTGTCGGAGTTATTTTAAATATCACTCATATCACCCATCACTGGACACTACTGCTTTTAACCTCGGGTTACAACCTCCTGGTGGAGGATGCATACCAACTAACCCTGTGATTATGCAGACACGAGAGTGCAATAGCGGAGAACCAAGATATACCACTACCAACAAAGATACCCACTCACGTGTATGAGGGTTTTTTACCAAGGGACATCCCAGCGACCTGAGAACCCAGGTTAGCAGGACAAGTGATCCAACCCCCCCCACAATTGATTTACAAGATTACTGTTCTAAGGAAAGTGGTTGGATCCAACAATTTTTCCTTCTCCCCACCCTATGATTTACGAGTTACAAGCTGGGAACAGCAGTGGGAGTTCCCCAGTACACTATTTCGATAGGTATTTCAATAACACTTCATAGAGAACTGTAACGAACACAACTATGGCAGAAAACTTCGTCCTCAGCTACTCTATAGAAGAGAAAGACGCAATACTTGCCAGACCGCCATTACTGGCAGACAGTAACCTGACTCAAACCCTGGCTAACACCAACGAATGGGACGAACTAACTGAACTAAAGAAAGAACAGGTCAGAACAGCAGTGCATGGAATCATTATGACGGAGTACTTAAGAGTCAACGCGGCACCAAGAGGCCTCTGGGTGACCAATTCACCACGCATTTTTCTAAAAGACCTAGCGTTCCGCAAAGATTGGTCTGCAATATCGTGGAAATGCACTAGAGACTATCTGGTACTTATCATCAAAACAGCCACGAGACCAACAGCCGAACTGACCATTAAAATACAAGTAATCGAAACAAAATTGAATAACATGGTACATATCACAGTCTTTAAGAATAAGTTGGACGAGATAAATAAAGAGATGAGTGACACACAAGAGTTCCTCACACAATCCAAACAACAAAAACTAACCAAAGAATTGAAAAAATTCTCCATAGAACGGATGCACCCGTACAGTAGCAAAGACTTTAAGAGCAATGACAATGCCTCTAATTACGGTACAAACAGTGGCTCATCTAGAGACAGTAACGACTCTAACGGGGATGAATACCCCAACTTTGCAAGACGGGGAAATCAGAACAGAAGGGGAAACCGAAGAGGAAGACAAATGTGGCCACACTAAACAGAGGGGCCCACCGGGGATACCGTTCCAACATTTCAACCCCCACTTCCAAGGGTGGATGAACCCCTTCTTCCCAGGACCTCCACCCCCCATGACACACCAGCCCCAACAACATTCAGGACAAAACTTTAACCAACGACTTCCTTTTTTAGGGGGAGGCCGTGCACCACAGAAACAACGACGAAGAGGAATAACTTGGTCAGACCAAACGAGACAGGTAGAGACCAGGAGTGTGACCAAAGCCAAAGCAGGACCGAGCACAACTCCCTCATCGTCAACCTAACAGAAAAAACATTATCCAACGACCAAATACAAGTCCTAAATAAAGGCTTGGGCTATGTACCAACACCAACTCTAGACACCTTCAAAACGAAGTGTGAGATATCAGAGTTCTGTCGAAAATTGAAATTGAAAGCCTTTTTCCAAGGCCAACCACCACCAACTGCGGATGGTGATACACCATTAAGGCATAAATCAAAATTCTGTCCCATGAACTCCCAAATACCAATAGAGATCATAACATTTGAGCAGGCTGTGATGAAGGAACTGGACACATTGGGCGAACACACAGAAAAACCCTTCCAAAATTTGACTAAGGCAGAACGAAAGGCCTTGCACGAACTGAAGCACGACGATGAGATCGTCATCAAACCAGCAGACAAAGGGGGAGGGATAGTTCTCCTCACTAAAGAAGGGTATCACAAACAGTGTCAGGATCTCCTAGCAGACCAAAAATTCTATCAGGTCATAACAAATGACCCTACACCTAGGTTACAGAGAACGGTTACTCTGATGGTGGAGGAAGCTGAAACCAATGGTTGGATTTCGAAAAAAGAAGGAGAATTCCTGGTCACTAAAACACCCAGGACCCCATATTTCTATTCCCTACCGAAGACACACAAAGCAAGGTTCCTACCACCAGGTAGACCAATTGTTTCCGGCATTGGGTCTGTCCTTGAACCCCTTTCTCAATTTGCCGATGAATATTTGAAACCACTCGTACAAAAAACCCCGACCTACCTAAAGGACACAAGAGACCTTCTCAATCACCTAACACAAGTAACCTACATGGAAAGGACTATGATCCTTGTAGGGATGGATGTAGAAAGTCTCTACACGAGTCTCCCACAAGAAAAGACACTGAATACCCTAGAGAACTTACTCTTTAACATGGACTGGCAATTCAAAACCACTCGCCACTTCGTCCTGGAGTGCTGCAGACTTGCACTGACCGAGAACTATTTCCAATACGAAACTACTCTGTACAGACAATGCCATGGGACCTCGATGGGCAGTACATTTGCCCCGAGCGTGGCAGGGCTGTATGTAAGCAACTTTGAGCAAAAGGTCATTAATAACATAGACAACCCGTACCAACACCAAATCCATTTCTGGAAGCGTTATATCGACGACATTCTCCTCATTTGGGAGGGTGACATGGATAGCCTGCTAAACTTTCGCACATGGTTGAACGCACAGGACGAATGGTTAAAGTTCACATTCATCGCCGACAAAAAAAGCCTAGACTCCCTAGACATAACAATCTATGTCGAAGACGACCATATACAAACCAGAACTTTCTTCAAACCCACTGCAAAGAACAGCCTCCTGTCCTTCAACAGCTACCACCCACGTCCCCTAAGGGAGAATCTGCCCTATAGCCAGTTTCTCCGACTACGGAGGAACTGTAGCAAGACGGAGGAGTACAAGACCCAAGCCAACGACCTCTGTAGGAAATTAGAGGCACGACAATATCCGCAAAAAGTGATCAAGAAATGCAAAAAGAGGGCCAGAAATCAGAATTGCGAGGCACTTTTAGAAACCACCAGTAGGACAACTGAAGAAGACCTGCTCACGTGCGTAACAACATACAGCCCAGCCTCAAACAAATTAAAGAAAATCATAAACAAACATTGGCGCATCCTGACGTCTGCCAATATCTCGTGGCCCAAACCACAATTCGCCAACAAACGAACTAGCAATCTGAAAGACCTCCTGGTCCACACCAGAACCAGACTGACCACAATACAGGATCAGAGTACCCTCTGGAATCTCCCACCCGTTACGGGACATTTCCCATGCGGATCTTGCTCGGTCTGTTCCCTCACAAGATCCACGAAAGAGATACAACTCCTCCCGCACCTAAAATGGACAATAAGGAACCACACTAATTGCAATACCAGCCATGCAATCTACATGATCACATGTCCCTGTAACCTGAATTACATAGGTATGACCTGCAGGAAAGCGAAACAGAGGATATGTGAACACCGCAGCAACGTCAAATGTCGGAAGACAACAACCAAGATGGCCACGCATTTTCTAGAAAAAGGCCACACAGTGAATGATCTACAGTGGATTATCCTTGAGACTTTGAAAACTAAAGATCACAATGCGGAAAGAATACTGTTCGAAAAGGAACAGAGATGGGTACATAGACTGGGAACTGATGTGCGAGGTCTGAACGATAATATTCCGTGGGCCAGCCTGAACAGATAAATTCAGCGTCGGAAATGAACTCACATAGAAAATTGGCATTGAAACTGTCAGAGAATACCTTTTCCCTAACTGACCAGTCAAAAGCCCCGAGTAACAGAGTCTGTTTTCCCTCTCTACACCTACACAGTTGTATAAATAACCCCGGAAGCGATCCAACGCTACCGGGTACAGGACGGCAGAGTCAGCACAAGTGGTGCGGGAAGCGTGGAGCTACAGAAGGAACCCAGTCCCCCAGACTCCCTGTCACCCGAGGAAGCGCAGAACGGAGTGCGCGAAGGTACGTGAAAGTATGAATGAGGTAGTTGTGAAAGTCACAATAATCACCCATGTATACTATTATTAACACCTCGTAGATACATGATCGGCACTTAACCCTTAAGTTTTAAAATCTTAACCGTGTGTTAGCCCTACTGCTAATCTAGCAATCAACCAGCCCTACCACTAATGAGATTGACAAAAATAGTTTGGTTGCCAGAGTCACAAGTATGTGGAAACTGCCAGCAGTATATGGTGAGCAAACAAGTATTTTAATTACACTAACCAATTGTATAATAGTCCCACCACCCTCACCGAGGTCACCCTTATTGTTTGTATTCACAGGCACAACATAGACCTTCTCCCAGCAGAGGACTAATATGTCACTTTGCTATACATCTCTCACCTGGTCCTGAAGAAAGCCCACCGACCCCCCAGGCAACTAGGGCTGAAACTAGTCGACCTTTTTATCTAACGAAAATATATAGCGTGAGAATCCTAACAATTCTCCCCACGCATATCATCCAAATATTTTCCACTCCTAACTCGAATCCGGAATAATAAATACTTACCCCGGCTGTCCGAGTTATTTTAAATATCACTCATATCACCCATCACTGGACACTGCTGCTTTTAACCTCGGGTTACAACCTCCTGGTGGAGGATGCATACCAACTAACCCTGTGATTATGCAGATACGAGAGTGCAATAGCGGAGAACCAAGATATACCGCTACCAACAAAGATACCCACTCACGTGTATGAGGGTTTTTTACCAAGGGACATCCCAGCGACCTGAGAACCCAGGTTAGCAGGACAAGTGATCCAACCCCCCCACAATTGATTTACAAGAAAAAAGTTGCGTTACACCAGCGTGAATTCTGTATTTTTCAGTAATACCCTGTTATGCTTGTTGTGTAAAATTAAGCCATTCCGCCACTTCACACAATTACGCATCATTTACTATAATAATTGTACTGTGTGTGAATGTGCCCTCTTGCAGTAAAAAATGTCCAGCAAATCTTGGGGAACAACAAAACAAGAGTGGTTAGGCCGTGGCTTGTTGTGCCTTAGTTTTGTTGCACTTTATTTTGCACGAAATACTCCCTTGCTTCAAAAACTGACTAAAGAAGCATTTCACACTGAAATGTACAACAATTGATAGATTGGGATCACGCATAGTTATGCATCAATTCACATAGTTTTGCGCAAAATTAAATTATGCAAATTTCGCACACCCCTACTTGGACCTACCGGCTCACATTCTACATTTTGAAAACGTATGTGTTTTGCCAGCTCCTAGGGGACACATACACAGGCAATCATTTAGTAACGTTTGTGCAGGCCCTCGTGTGATGCGATATACTTTAAAGCTGTGCTCTTGGCCTTCAGAATAGCAAATAAACAGATACTAACATTAGCATTGCAAAAGTGCCCAGGTAAAACTCAAGTCACTTCTTGCTGGAGTGTTTGTTGTGAGTTTTTGAGTATGTAAGCTGCAAGACACATGGATGGTGTGCTCAAATCATAATAAAAGAAGGCGACGAAATGGATTGTAGCTACAATGGGGCTTGCTTTTTGAGTCATTTGGAGTATAAATGTATTTGTGACCTTCCTGAAGGTGGGGTGGGGTGAGGTAAACATACTCCTTTAGTCCAGTGTAGACAGGCCAAATAATCTTTGAGACCTTCTGCTCATAAACAAGTTGCTGGTTAGGGTTCAAGAGAAATGTCTTTTTTTGAATATTAGGCTTTAGGGGTGAGACTTAAAGCTAGTTATGCAAGGTGCCTCTGCCTTTTTGTGAGGCCGACCCTTAAGTATTGGGCTGAAGGCGGCCAAAGGCTAGAGGCCAGAGCCCTGTGTGCCTGTGTTGTGTAGTTGTCCAGGAAAGAGAAAATCCTGCTGTGAAAAGTATACACCTACTCAAAGGCTGGGCCAGGTGAAGACCCTGAAAAGGACACTTTAAACCCTTTTTGGTTTTCAAATTAAAAAGCGTTTCTAGGGAAGGAAGTGTTTGATCAGAAGTGCAATAAAAGGAATACTTGTCAACAAAAATTGATGCCTGGATGACAGCCATATTGGTGTAAGCAAAACATGTTAATAAAAATCCTCGATTTTAAGTTTTCACCGCGGTCTACAACTGAGAGAGAAGGCAACCAAACCTGCACAGTAGGGACTGCTCTTAAGGAGATAGGTACACCATAGCCCTGGAGCACTTTGGACTGGCAGAGTAGGAGGTCAGCACGGAGTGGGCTATCTACCAATGTTATTCCAAGTTACGGTCTCTTACATTAAGGGATATTAGCAAGAAGCTCGTTAAAATTATCGCCGTTTTAGCAGCAGAAAACTGCCGCTAAAACTGCGATAATGGGCTTGCTAATATGCGTTATAAAATTCCAATAGAAGCCCATGTATGATGTGCAGGACATCTCACCTGGGCTTCTATTGGAATTCTATAACGCATATTAGCAAGCCCATTATCGCTGTTTTAGCGGCAGTTTCCTACCGCTAAAACGGCGATAACTTTAACGAGATTCTTGCTAATATGCCCCTTTGTTTTTTCAGAGGATTAAGGACAAATCACTGTGAAGAGGGCAAGCGTGTCGTTGAGGCTGCGTAGGAGGCTGGTTTGGTATATGGTGCACACTTATTTATGTGACGTGCCCTGCACTAATCCAGGCAAAGTTTATAGTGATTTTAATGGTCTTACACAACCATAGAAAGCTCTCTAAGTGGTAGCTGTGGAGAGCAACCTTCAGGCTTAGTCCAGGAGTGTTAAGCAGCTTGTTTTCCAAAAATTAATCATGTAGTGCAGGTTAAACGGAGAAGAACCACACAGTGTTATAATATACACTCCAAACACATTGGTATATCTCCTACCTGGAGAAATCAAAAAATAATGCACACAATACTTCAAAAGGAAACAGGTAAGTAAGCACAAATACAAAGTGGTCTCCAGGGGAAGACAAAACCAAATACTAAAGAAGTCGAATACAAACTGTGAGAAACACAAAGGGGTGCTATCGGTCTATATTGGCTAGAAAGTGTCTGTTTTCTATTGGAAGAGTGTATGTATGAACCATAAGTGTGGAAAAGGGGGAAGAACAAGACATAGGAAAAGTAAACCCATCAGCCCACCCATTGGTGGAGCATCATCATCTGGATTATAGAATACAAACTGGTATCCACTAGGTACCTCACCGTGGGAGAGTGTGAGGGAACTCTAGTATTGGATCCACCAGTGATGGAAAGCCAGACAGCAGTGTATCATGAGCTGTGGGAGATGAAAAAGTTGCAGTGCTCAAAGAAAGTGTGTGCTAAATAGAAAGTGGTGATTTAAAATTGACTAGCATGGTGCCTAATGACTAATTTTATTCTGGCGGTCACCATGTTCACAAGGTTAAAAGCAGAGTGTGGATGGATGAAACCAAATATTACCATCCATAGATGAGTTAGTTGGTCGACATGTTTCAGCCTAAAAGGCTTTCTTCAGGACCTATTGTAACACTACTGCAACTGCGAAAAATAATAAAAAGTATGAAGTACATACCATGCAAAAGCAAAAAACCTACCATACGTGTGTATACTTTGTGGTAGGAAATGAAGTCATGGTGTGTAAAAAATTAATCCGCGCCTAAAACACAAAAAATAGTAAAGACAGACACATATATCAATTGTGTAAATATGAAAACAACAGATATGTAATGAGACATATAGCAGCCACAGAGTCATTGCTCAGTTAATGTTCATTATGTAAACACTCACTCAAAATGTACTTGGGGGTGGCCTCACCTCGCCTGGCGCTCGCTCAGATAATGAGGCCCCGCTCTAAAGAAATTGGAAAGAAGGAGAAAAATATCATAACATCAGCTTATATATGATATGGATCCATTTCATAGATCTCCTGGTGTTCCAGAAAGGCAGAAATGTAGAACAGCAGTCCTCGCTGGCCTAGCCAGCCGATGATCAGAAAGGTGTTAAGACATTAATCAGTTAAATTTGTGAAAAGAAAAAGACGGCTTGCGTCTGTAGTTGTTTAACAAACATGGCCTGACAATAGGCTCAATAACCTGAATGGCACCTATTTGGTTAAGCAAATAGGAGATCTGCAAAAACAAGGTAACAGATCTATGAAGAGAGAACTGCAAGTCAAGATAACTAGTTTTTAGTCACTTAGCTTATTAAAAACGAAGTTCTCAAGATAAAAATGTGGCCATCAAGACTTAAATTGTAAACCACCTAGCTGTTACAGTATGGGGTTAAGAGTATAAGCCTCCCATGTTTGTAGCCTCTAGCACACTCACCTGTCCGTCGGTACATCAAGCCCCTACTGAGTCGAGGGGAAGGTAACTAGACGGACAGGGAGATCCGTGTAAATACAGGTTAGGAGGACCTGAGAGGGAACTGCAATTAAGCACAGACCGCCAGTAGAGAAGCGGCCTCTTGATTGGCTTACAGCGTGTGTAAGCACTCGCTATTGGTTATAGCGCTAGCCAATGGGGATGGAGTAGGAGCCCCATCGTCCAATGAGAGCCAAGAGAGGCGTCCAAGGTCATGTGTTGTCGTGGTGTTTTATTTTCATACTTGCAAAGTTGCAATTGAGCAAAATTTCAATTGAGCACAGACCATCTGCGATGTATGGGACTCTCCTCATTGAATCCCAGCGGACCGAAAACAAACCGTTGCTCGCGAGGAGTCCCTCAGTAGAAACACAACCTCTGATAGGTTTACAGCGTGTGTAAGCACTCGCTATTGGTTAAGGCGCTGGCCAATGGGGATGGAGTATTAGCCCCATTCTCCAATGAGAGCCAAGAGGGGCGTCCAAGGTCACGTTTTATCGTGGTATTTTGTTTTCATAATTGCTAAGAATAAAAATCAAACGTACGAAAACAATCATTATGAATGGAAACGATGTAAAAAATGAAAAACCATCTTAGAATATGACAACACGGTAAAGAGAACTACCAATGTAGATCGTGAACAGCGTTGCAAGTGCTAAGGCTCGCTATTGGTTAGGTGGATGGCCAGCGGAGAAGAAGTATTCACACAATGGCCCAATGAGATGTTGATAGTTGCCATTGGAGATCATTGGGAGAGGAAAAGATCGTCATCTCCTTAGTTAGTTGATGGACAGCAAAAGCTCATAGAAGGAAAAAACCTTCATAGAAGGATCACAACAGAGTCACTGACTCTTATAAAACTGTATATGTTGCTATTGTGAGTAGAAATTGTCAATCTATGAAGACTGGATACTCACAACTACAGAAATTTTATGACAGCCATGAGAGTTGATTCAGTTGTCAGTAATAATCATCAAATCTGGACCCACGGGATCTCATCGTTTAGCCCTCCAGTGACACAATTTAGTTTAAAAATCCACTTTTGTTCCTTCACAAACAAATAGTGAGAAACATCACTAACATGCTGGGGAATGAAAGGTTTTTCGAGTACTACCCACTTCAAATCTTCAACATTGTGCTTCATGGTGAGGAAATGATTTGTCACGCGTGTTGCCTGTCGATTTCGCCTTATAGTGCTTTTGTGTTCCAGTATCCTGAGCTTTAATTTTCTTGTGGTCATTCCTATATAGCGAAAGGGACAAGGACACGATATCATGTAAATCACCTTTTCGCTATTACAATTAGTGTGATGTTTCAGAATCCAAGGGTGTGCTGTACCAATGTCCACCGTTATAGTCTTCTCAGTTTGAGGACACACAGAGCAACCCCCACAAGGATAATGGCCCTGAACTGATGGTAGATTCCACAAAGTGGTGATAGAATCCTGTGGGAAGGAGCGAGGCCTGGTATGTACCAGACCATCACGCAGATTTTGGCTCCTCTTGAAGGCGAACAAAGGGCAGGGGATAGTCACTCCAGCAGTGTTCAAAATCCGCCAATGTTTGCGGAATATTTTCTGTACTTGTGTGGAAGCTGTACAAAAAGTAGTTACAAAAGTCAGATTCTTCAATGGAGGTTTCGCAACTGGTGGGGCAAGTAAGGCCTCGCGATGGTTGTTAGAGGCCCTCTTTCTTGCCTTGCGTATAAGAGCATTCGGATAGTTCCGTTTTCTCAGCTTACTGCTCAGATCCCTAGATAGATCTTCATAGTCACACATTTCAGAACAATTTCTACGCACCCTAAGAAACTGCCCAAAGGGCAAATTCTATCGCAAAGGGCGTGGATGGTGGCTATGAAATTGAAGCAAGGAGTTCCTTGACATAGGTTTGCGGTACAGTCTGCTGGCCAGGTGGCCATCTTTCGGAAAGATGAGTAAATCCAAGAAAGGAAGCTCTGTCTCGCTGTACTCAAGAGTGAATTTGAGAAATTGGTTCTGGGCATTGAGCCAGGTCTGGAATGCGAGTATAGATGTAATATCCCACCGCCACACTACCACGACGTTGTTTATATATATTTTCCACAATATCGTTTGTGTAAAAAACGGATTGTTGCGGTCAAGTACAGACTGTGTCTCAAAGTGATGGACGTAAAGATTCGCCAGACTGGGGGGCGAAGACGCTCCCCATTGAGGTACCTGATGTTTGAAGGTATAGTGAGTCCTCGAATTGAAAAAAGTTTTCGGTCATGGCTATCCTGGCTAGCTCCATAATAAAGCTAACAGGGGTAATACTTTCAAGATTTTGGGTTTCCAGTAGATCTCTAACTGTCAGCAGAGTTTCCTCCTGAGGGATACACATATAGAGCGATTCAACATCGAAACTGACCATTATGTCAGTATCGGTGTTGAAATCAACTTCAGGCAGTAACCGCAGAACTTCCTTTCTATCCTGGAGGTAGGTGGGCATAGCACGCACCAAAGGTCTCAGGAAGAAATTGACAAAGGTGGCTCCAACAAGGACCCAATGCCTGAAATGATAGGTCGTCCAGGTGGTGGTCTAGTGGGTTTATGAATTTTAGGTAGGGCGTAGAAATACGGAGTCACTGGATGGCTGGTAACCAAAAATGAGGCTTCTTGTGGTGTAATCCAGCCCTCCGCATTTGCATCCTCCACTAAATTCTTTGATTTCTGCCGTTAGTCTGTTGGTAGGGTCTTCAGTCAGTAAGGTGTAAGAATTGGAGTCACCTAACTGTCTTAAACATTTCGCTCGATAGGAGGTGGTATCAAGGATCACTACCGCTCCCCCTTTATCGGCCGGTTTGATAGTGATAAGGGTGTCCCTAGACAGCGTGTCCATTGCCATTCTTTCAGCCTTGGATAGGTTCTGAAAGGTGTCATGATTTGATAGATTCAAAGAGCTGATCTCGTGAGTCACTGCCTTTTCAAAGGCACCAATCATTGGGGGTACCTGCTGTAGTAACGGAGTGAAGGTGGATTTCCTCTTGAGACCAGTGTTGACATCTTTCAGTTCCTGATCTTCAATATGATCAGAAAAAAAGAAGTGCAGTCGCACTTTCCTGAAAAATTTCTCAATTTCAGTTCGTAGCTGGAAGGTATCACCACTATAAGTGAGAACAAAACCGAGTACTTTATTAAGAACTTGGTGCTCAATGGGAGTTAGAATGTGTGAACTCAGGTTGACTACTAAGTCATCCTTACTACCTGGGATGACTATTGTTGACCCCGTCGGCTGCGGGTGTGGGGAAGTTCCTGCTCGTCTTCCCACTGTACTGTGGGCTGTCCCCTCCATCTGCACCGGTTTCGGCCACGGGCCTGCCCTAAAAAAGCCTGCCCATCAAAAAATTGGGGTTGCGGATGATATTGTGCCATAGGATGTGGAAATTGTGGATATCCCCATGGTGCTGGGGGCCACCATGGACTTGGTTGGAAATAATTGCCTTGTCCAGACCTTCTACGGTTGGGCCGGTTGTATTGGCCTCTACCTCTCCATTGTGTTGTACCACTGGTGCCTGGATCTGATCCGTTAGAATCAGTATCTGAAGAGGATGTGGAATAGTTAGACCCGTACCTTTTTCATTTTTTAGTGAAGTTAGGTGGTGTATAACTATCACTAGTATACGGATAGATTTTTTCAAAAGAAAATGTATCCAGATCTTTCTTGAATTTTTCTATTTTTGCAAAAAAGATAGATTCTTTATATTCTTTATTGGTTTTGTTTGCTTCGTCCAGTTGTTTTTTGAACTGTCTGTCAGTGAGGGTGGTTTTAATTTGGCCCTCTAGTACCCGTATCTCGAGAAGGATAGCATCTGACACTTTCTTTGCAGTTGTAATAATAAGGATGAGCCAATCGCGGGTGCATCGCCACGCGATTAATGCCCAATCTTTAAGAAAGGTTTTATCTGTGATAAATAGTATTGGGGCATTGGTCACTATGAGACCAGTGGGTGAGCATTTCCCATGAAGGTACTCTGCCATGATTTGCCCGTGTATGATGGTGCGTGTGTGGCTTTTCTTCAAATTGAGAATGGTGTCCCAATCTCCCAACGCCACCGAACCAGTAGTGGGTATAGAATCCAGCATGCTCGGATTCTCATCAAGAATTGACTGTGAAGTATCGTCATCGAAAGCCAGGCCTGCAAATTCCGCCATCCTAGCAGCTACCCGGAATCACCAGGGGAGAGCTAACGGCAATCCTATTTGAGGTTGCCTAAAAATAGAGACCCGCAGCCGTGGCTGCACTACAATTACAAAAAACAACAGTGAATAGAGGGTCTGAGGGGAAAAAGAGATTAAAGACCTATATGCACCCTACCCCTAATCTAACTAGTAAGAAATGCAAAGGGGTGCTATTGGTCTATATTGGCTAGAAAGTGTCTGTTTTCTATTGGAAGAGTGTATGTATGAACTATGAGTGTGGAAAAGGGGGAAGAACAAGAAATAGGAAAAGTAAACCCATCAGCCCACCCATTGGCGGAGCATCATCATCTGGGATTTTAGAATACAAACTGGTATCCACTAGGTACCTCACCGTGGGAGAGTGGGAGGGAACTCTAGTATTGGATCCACCAGTGATGGAAAGCCAGACAGCAGTGTATCATGAGCTGTGGAGATGAAAAAGTTGCAGTGCTCAAAGAAAGTGTGAGCTAAATAGAAAGTGGTGATTTAAAATTGACTAGCATGGTGCCTAATGACTAAGTAGTCAACCTGAGTTCACTCATTCTAACTCCCATTGAGCACCAAGTTCTTAATAAAGGACTCGGTTTTGTTCCCACTTATAGTGGTGATGCCTTCAAGCTACGAACTGAAATTGAGAAATGTTTCAGGAAAGTACGACTGCACTTCTTTTTTTCTGATCATATTGAAGATCAGGAACTGAAAGATGTCAACACTGGTCTCAAGAGGAAATCCACCTTCACTCCGTTACTCCAGCAGGTACCCCCAATGGTTGGTGCATTTGAAAAGGCAGTGACTCATGAGATCAGCTCTTTGAATCTATCAAATCATGACACCTTCCAGAACCTATCCAAGGCTGAAAGAATGGCAATGGACACGCTGTCTAGGGACACCCTTATCACTATCAAACCGGCCGATAAAGGTGGAGCGGTAGTGATCGTTGATACCACCTCCTATCGAGCGGAATGTTTAAGACAGTTAGGTGACTCCAATTCTTACACCTTACTGACTGAAGACCCTACCAACAGACTAACGGCAGAAATCAAGAATTTAGTGGAGGAAGCAAGTGCGGAGGGCTGGATTACACCACAAGAAGCCTCATTTTTGGTTACCAGCCATCCAGTGACTCCGTATTTCTACGCCCTACCTAAAATTCATAAACCCACTAGACCACCACCTGGACGACCTATCATTTCAGGCATTGGGTCCTTGTTGGAGCCACTCTCCACCTTTGTCGATTTCTTCCTGAGACCTTTGGTGCGTGCTATGCCCACCTACCTCCAGGTTACAAAGGACGTTCTGCGGTTACTGCCTGAAGTTGATTTCAACACCGATACTGACATAATGGTCAGTTTCGATGTTGAATCGCTCTATACATGTATCCCTCAGGAGGAGACTCTGATGACAGTTAGAGATCTACTGGAAACCCAAAATCTTGAAAGTATTACCCCTGTTAGCTTTATTATGGAGCTAGCCAGGATAGCCATGACCAAACACTTTTTTCAATTCGAGGACTCACTACACCTTCAAACATCAGGTACCTCAATGGGGAGCGTCTTCGCCCCCCAGTCTGGTGAATCTTTACGTCCATCACTTTGAGACACAGTCTGTACTTGACCGCAACAATCTGTTTTTTACACAAACGATATTGTGGAAAAGATATATAGACGACGTCGTGGTAGTGTGGCGTGAGGATATTACATCTATACTCGCATTCCAGACCTGGCTCAATGCCCAAAACCAATTTCTCAAATTCACTCTTGAGTACAGCGAGACAGAGCTTCCTTTCTTGCATTTACTCATCTTTCCGAAAGATGGCCACCTGGCCAGCAGACTGTACAGCAAATCTATGTCAAGGAACTCCTTGCTTCAATTTCATAGCCACCATCCACGCTCTTTGCGAGAGAATTTGCCCTTTGGGCAGTTTCTTAGGGTGCATAGAAATTGTTCTGAAATGTGTGACTGTGAAGATCTATCTAGGGACCTGAGCACTAAGCTGAGAAAACGGAACTATCCGAATGCTCCTATACGCAAGGCAAGAAAGAGGGCCTCTAACAACCATCGCGAGGCCTTACTTGCCCCACCAGTTGCGAAACCTCCTTTGAAGAATCTGACTTTTGTAACTACTTTTTGTACAGCTTCACACAAGTACAGAAAATAATCCGCACAAATTGGCGGATTTTGAACACTGCTGGAGTGACTATCCCCTGCCCTTTGTTCGCCTTCAAGAGGAGCCAAAATCTGCGTGATGGTCTGGTACATACCAGGCCTCGCTCCTTCCCACAGGATTCTATCACCACTTTGTGGAATCTACCATCAGTTCAGGGCCATTATCCTTGTGGGGGTTGCTCTGTGTGTCCTCAAACTGAGAAGACTTTAACGGTGGACATTGGTACAGCACACCCTTGGATTCTGAAACATCACACTAATTGTAATAGCGAAAAGGTGATTTACATGATATCGTGTCCTTGTCCTCTTCGCTATATAGGAATGACCACGAGAAAAGTAAAGCTCAGGATACTGGAACACAAAAGCACTATTAGGCGAAATCGACAGGCAACACGCTTGACAAATCATTTCCTCACCATGAAGCACAATGTTGAAGATTTGAAGTGGGTAGTACTCGAAAAACCTTTCATTCTCCAGCATGTTAGTGATGTTTCTCACCATTTGTTTGTGAAGGAGCAAGGGATTTTTAAACTAAATTATGTCACTGGAGGGCTAAACGATGAGATCCCGTGGGTCCAGATTTGATGATTATTTCTGACAACTGTAGCAACTTTCTGTAGTTGTGAGTATCCAGTCTTCATAGATTGACAATTTCTACTCACAATAGCAACATATACAGTTTTTTAAGAGTCAGTGACTCTGTTGTGATCCTTCTATAAAGGTTTTTTCCTTCTATGAGCTTTTGCTGTCCATCAACTAACTAAGGAGATGACAATCTTTTCCTCTCCCAATGATCTCCAATGGCAACTATCAACATCTCATTGGGCCATTGTGTGAATACTTCTTCTCCACTGGCCATCCACCTAACCAATAGCGAGCCTTAGCACTTGCAACGCTGCTCACAATCTACATTGGTAGTTCCCTTTACCGTGTTGTCATATTCTAAGATGGTTTTTCATTTTTTACATCGTTTCCATTCATAATGATTGTTTTCCTACTTTTGATTTTTATACTTTGCAATTATGAAAACAAAATACCACGATAAAACATGACCTTGGACGCCCCTCTTGGCTCTCATTGGACAATGAGGCTAATACTCCATCCCCATTGGCCAGCGCCTTAACCAATAGCGAGTGCTTACACACGCTGTAAATCTATCAGAGGTTGTGTTTCTACTGAGGGACTCCTCGCGAGCAACGGTTTGTTTTCGTCCGCTGGGATTCAATGAGGAGAGTCCCATACATCGCAGATGGTCTGTGCTCAATTGAAAGTTTGCTCAATTACAACTTTGCAAGTATGAAAATAAAACACCACGACAACACATGACCTTGGACGCCTCTCTTGGCTCTCATTGGACGATGGGGCTCATACTCCATCCCCATATGCTAGCGCTATAACCAATAGCGAGTGCTTACACACGCTGTAAGCCAATCAAGAGGCCGCTTCTCTACTGGCGGTCTGTGCTTAATTGCAGTTCCCTCTCAGGTCCTCCTAACCTGTATTTACACGGATCTCCCTGTCCGTCTAGTTACCTTCCCCTCGACTCAGTAGTGGCTTGAGGTACCGACGGACAGGTGAGTGTGCTAGAGGCTACAAACATGGGAGGCTTATACTCTTAACCCCATACTGTAACAGCTAGGTGGTTTACAATTTAAGTCTTGATGGCCACATTTTTATCTTGAGAACTTCGTTTTTAATAAGCTAAGTGACTAAAAACTAGTTATCTTGACTTGCAGTTCTCTCTTCATAGATCTGTTACCTTGTTTTTGCAGATCTCCTATTTGCTTAACCAAATAGGTGCCATTTAGGTTATTGAGCCTATTGTCAGGCCATGTTTGTTAAACAACTACAGACGCAAGCCGTCTTTTTCTTCTCACAAATTGAACTGATGAATGTCTTAATACCTTTCTGATCATCGGCTGGCTAGGCCAGCGAGGACTGCTGTTCTGCATTTCTGCCTTTCTGGAACACCAGGAGATCTATGAAATGGATCCATATCATACATAAGCTGATGTTAGGATATTTTTCTCCTTCTTTCCAATTTCTTTAGAGCGGGGCCTCATTACCTGAGCGAGCGCCAGGCGAGGTGAGGCCACCCCCAAGTAAATTTTGGGTGAGTGATTACATAATGAACATTAACTGAGCAATGACTCTGTGGCTGCTATATGTCTCATTACATATGTGTTGTTTTCATATTTACACAATTGATATATGTGTCTGTCTTTACTATTGTTTGTGTTTTAGGAGCGGATTCATTTTTTACACACCATGACTTCATTTCCTACCACAAAGTATACACAGGTATGGTAGGTTTATTGCTTTTGCATGGTATGTACTTCATACTTTTTATTATTTTTCACAGTTGCAGTAGTGTTACAATAGGTCCTAATGAAAGCCTTTTAGGCTGAAACATGTCGACCAACTAACTCATCTATGGATGGTAATATTTGGTTTCATCCATCCACACTCTGCTTTTAACCTTGTCAACATGGTGACCGCCAGAATAAAATTAGTCATTAGGCACCATGCTAGTCAATTTTAAATCACCACTTTCTATTTAGCAGACACTTTCTTTGAGCACTGCGACTTTTTCATCTCCCACAGCTCATGATACACTGCTGTCTGGCTTTCCATCAGTGGTGGATCCAATACTAGAGTTCACTCACACTCTCCCACGGTGAGGTACCTAGTGGATACCAGTTTGTATTCTAAAATCCCAGATGATGATGCTCCGCCAATGGGTGGGCTGATGGGTTTACTTTTCCTATTTCTTGTTCTTCCCCCTTTTCCACACTTATAGTTCATACATACACTCTTCCAATAGAAAACAGACACTTTCTAGCCAATATAGACCAATAGCACCCCTTTGTGTTTCTTACTAGTTAGATTAGGGGTAGGGTGCATATAGGTCTTTAATCTCTTTTTCCCCTAAGACCCTCTATTCACTGTTGTTTTTTGTTGTTGTGAATACAAAATGTGACCAAAGTCGAGACTTGACCCACAAGACGCAGAAGAGCTGAGAACCCATGGAGTCACCCCAGGTAAATATCTGGGAACCCCATGGAGGCTGTGTGCAGAGTGGAAACACAGCCACATACTCAATGCAAGTCAACGGGGAAGTCACAGTTTCAGTTTCAAAGAAAAAGGACCCTTCCCACTGGACCCTCAAGAAACCCAGTAGAAGATGGATGGTTGGAGAGTCAGCCCACCTGTGGATACCCCAGTAATTAGGATACCTACGCCAGGGAAGCTGATGGATAGGTGCAAATTGGTGTCGGAAACCGCTGTGGACCACAATGGAGGACTTCTGTGAAGATGCCGCTGGCAAATAAGGTGAAAGAGTCCAGCTGAATCTAGGGATGAATTCTTGAAGAGGAGTAACTGCAAGCAGAGGGGACAGAGTCTATGCCACTAGGGAGGGACCAGGAGGCCCGGAAGACCAATGACCAACGATGACGGAAGATGCAGGAGACTTGACAGTGACTTTATCGCTGCAGCTGTGAGGACCAGTTGATGCTGTGGAAGACCAGGAGCTGTTCAGAACCAGGGGGTTGTTGACTGGCAGTATCACCAACAAGCCTTGGCAGCAGAAACATATGTGGTGAACGAAGAATGTGCAGTGTCGGGATCAGCAAGGTCCAGGAGACTCACCAGAGGCAGGAGAGTCAGAGCATGCCTGAGCAAGCAGGGAAGCCCACTGAAGCAAAGAAGACCTTCAAGAGGACCCACAGGCCAAAGGCACAGAAGTTGCAAGAGGAACTTGAGCAGCACACTAAGGATGCACGCCCCACAGTGCCGAGGATGCTGTGAGGCCGAAGATCTTGGTAGCAAGAGATGCTGAAGGCTGAAGTTTCTTGTAGCCCGAAGATGACTGGAGTATAGAGTCAATAAGCCTTGGCAATGACAAGTCGTCGTTATGCACTGGGGTTCTGTTCCAGCAGTTCCTACGAGGGATACTGCCGCAAACTTGCTGAGAAGACAGTGCAGGCCTTGAGGGAGTTGCAGAACGACCACCTTTGTTGCTGAGCCTTTCGGAGTCCAGGAGACCTCAGGAGCAGCAGACCTGTCAGCTTCATTGAGGTGCCTGCAGATCTACAATAAAACATATTAACAAAAAGGTTCACAGTCTATAAAAAGCCACAGTGGTCAAAAGAATTGAAGAATGTTTAAGTCTACTCAATTTATGTAAATTGTTTTTGAGTATGGTGTACGTGGAGGAGGTTTGCCTGTGCATGCCAATCAAATATTAGGTTAACCTGCCTCCTACAATATTGTAGCAACTGATGAAATGAGCACTGCAGCTTGAGAAGAGATAGGGCCTCCTAAATTGGGGGATCCCTCACCATGCCAATCTCCCCACATTTGGAGTCAAGCAGTCCACTGGGTTTCCTGCCAACATCTCACCTTAATCTGCTTTTGACAATAAACCAGTCCTAACTAAGACAGTTCCACCACCAATTATTTCTGCTTCCCAACTCTGTAGTGTGTGGCATGTTTGAATTGGGTAGTGAAAACAGTGGACCCTGTGAGCTAGAAGAAATATTCCTGAGATTCAAGGCCAATGTATTTCATTTTTCAAAAACAAACTCCAACTATGGAAAAATAAAAAAATGATGGTGAATGGGCTTAAAGCAGTCACCTGTGTCTTGCTTGCATCCATAGCGCTGTAACTATACTGAAGGCAAAGAGGTCCACTGCACACAGGCGGTGTTTCATAAATATGGCTGATGCCCAAGAAACAGTAAATGAATGAAGATAAGATGTACCTTGAAAATGTAATCAAATGTAAACAAAATAATGTGTCTCTGTTCTTGCCAAGGTTCTCCTGATCCTATCTCCCGTCCCTGTCTTCCACCAACAATAGCCAAAAAAGCTCATGACATTAATGAACCCAGATTAGTACATTAATAACAATGCTGCACATTATTCCTTGTACTTAAATATCATTGTTATTGGCATAAAACCATAATATAGGAAGCCCTTCTGGCTTTAGACCAGTCATTCAAACAAACCTGAGCAAAGAATAACAAAATGGAGCAGGTTTGTTAAAGGGGAACATACTTATCAGCTCTGTCTCTCATAACATGAGATGGTTAGTGATGTTGGAGGTGTCAGGAGGAAGGTTAGGTGATGTGGGATGTGGATGGGAATGGAAAGGGCCAGTGGATCTGTGATTCGGGCTGGTATTTGACGTGGTATTTCCTGTGGGGTGTTGTTAGGATTGTTAGGTGCAGTTGTAGTGCTGGTGAGGTTGTACCTGGAGTTCAGGTGCAGAGGGAAGTGTTGGTAAGTGTGGTCCATGTGCTCAAAGGAGACAAAAATTAGATCTGTCATACCGCCTAAGGGAGAATCATCTGGGATCGAAGCTTGCCTCAACACACTTGAAAGAGCAAATTGCTAAAAATCCTCCTAAGGTGATCATTAGCACAAAATATTGTCATTAATTCAGTTCCTTCATAGTATCTCCAGCTTTAGATTTACCTAGGTTAATTACCTATGGATAAAGTGGCAGATAATCAAAATGCACTTAAAATGGGATCAAATTGATCCAGCTAAGAAAATCCCAGCACTAATGGTTGAAACTTTTTTAATGTGCATTGGCCTCTGAGATCCACAACTAGATGGTTATTGCCATTTTACTTTTCCACATGCACGAGGAAAGGGAGAGTAATTACAGCGAAAAATAGTTTTGGTTAGTATGATAAAGAATGCTGTTTTGGTATAGCAGCATAGCAAACACAATGAGATGATAGACGGAGGGCTGAACCTTTTCAGACTCTCACCCCCAGTCACAGATCTGGTTTGAATCCATCATCAATCTTTAGCTTACTTTGCCACCCCAGTTCAGACCCAGCTATATGCAAATCAGCCTTGACACTGCCTGTACCTCATGGGAATGTCCAGTCTGAACTGCCAAGCCAGATCTTCCCTGGACCAGTTTCGGGGTAACACCCCTCATCAGCCAGGATAGCTTGAATCCAGTGGCAAAGTGAGCTAGGGACCCATATCTGGGCATGCCCTGCCAACTTAGGGAGAACAAAGCAAACACAAGGAAATGATAGACGGAGTGCTGAAACTTTTCAGATACTCACCCCCAGTCACAGATCTTGGTTGAATTCATCATTGTTTTTTTAGCTCACTTCACCAACCCAGTTCAGACACTCACCCCATGTCACATATCTGGAGTTAAATCCTTCATTACTCTTTAGCTCACTTCGCCACCCCAGTTCAGATCCAGCTATATGCAAATCAGTCTTAAACATGTGCCTCACTGCCAAGCCAGGTCTTCCCTGGACTGGATACAAGCATCCTGGGAATGGTTTTGGGGTAACACCCCTCATCAGCCAAACTAGCTTGAACCAGTGGTACAGTGAGCAAGAGACCCACGTCTGGGCATACCCTGCCAACTTATGGCGAACAAAGCGATGATGGATGGAGAGCTGAAACTTTTTGGGGTATAGCAGCATCCCACACAAGGATTATGAGAAGTGGGAGTGGTGATTGTCAGTTGGAGTTACAAGCTAGAGCATGTCAATCCTGGAGGGCCGGATCCATGCCAGTTTTTTTGAATATCCACTTTTAGATAAATGTTGTTATCTTAAAACCTTGGCATGCATCTAGCCCTCCAGGACTGACATTGGAGAACACTGAATGAGAAGATGTGATGTAACGGCCAGCGCTGCCAACTTTGGAATTGGGGCACCAGGTTCGAGTCTCTGTGTCGGCTCCACAACCTCTGATTCTGAGCAAATCATTTCATCTCCCTTTGCCTACAAAAATGAATGTATCCTTGTGTGACTGGTTCTCATGTGAAGTGCTCCAATTCCTCTAGGTTGGGATCACGCTATATAAAACTGCAAAAAAAGCTAAGAGGACATTGTAGACAAGATTGGTATGCTAGAAGAAATTAGAATGAGAATCTAAAAATTGGAATGCCTTAGAAAAGCCCATTAATTTGTGCTTTTGTGTGATTCAAATCCAGTTGCAAAACATTGACCCAACTTAGGGTGGTGTGCCAACAGCCAAAGCAATGTGAATGTATAAAAAGTTTGCAGCAATGAGGAATTTTTTCGAAAAACTCAGTTAAAGTGAGGCGCTCTGCCTGGTGTATACGTCAGGTATCTAAAAGCTAAGTAGTAGTGTGGTGCGTTCAGAGCGAGCGGAAGAGCCCTTAACCGCTCAAATTGAAAATCAAAGACTTTCACGGAAACTGAAAAACAGCGATGCTCTCGCACACAATAACACAGGGTTTACAACTGGTAGGCAAATAATTGTCAACACAAAATATATATAGCACGAAAAGGACAGATGCAGATTCTTGATTGTGTGTCTCAAGGTGGGTTGTTTAATAGGTCCACAAACAGCCTTATTGATCCACAACCAGCCTACACGTGTTTCGTCGTGTGGAAATTATTCACAACGACTCTTCAGGGCAACGACTCTTCAGGGCTGGTGACAGAAAACAACAAAGTGTGTATAAAATTTGTCGAAAAATACAGCACATTTCCAAATCGAATTGGTGACTGAGTGTGACTATTAATACACTCATACTGTGCCGTTCGTCCCCATAAATCAAGGTTTGTGATGGGGTACTGTGACTAGGGTGACTGTTATCAAGAGAAATTCAAATTATAACAAAGTGTTTCATGACAACATCTCGTTTCTCTTATATGACTAGATAAGTCAAGTACTTCTGAATATCGTGGACTCGCAAGTGCCGTATTAACAACAATCCATTAATGAAAACATTATCAAATACAAAACATCTCAGAGTAAAAGGTGCTTGTTTGATTGGTCTGTGGTTACATGCAAGTTCATGGTGCATGCAGAGGAATGAAGATAGGACATAAGGAAAAATATCGGTGAGCGGGAGAGTGAGCCTACCTTGTGGCAAGCCTGTATGTAAGCAGGTCTTGAAGAATAAAATAATCAATGTAGACGTGAATCTATATGAAGTAAAAGAGAAACATAAGAAGAGGGCAAAAGTACTTCAAGGAAAGTCTCCTTTGAGAGAAAAGATTGGAAATCCAGCTTACCAGTATTTGTAGGAAGGTAATTAATAACGAGGAAGGTAAACCAAAATTCCGGGAACCAGAGAACAAGTGTGTATGCCTCTGTCCAAAGTGAGCATGCCGAGTTGCCGGTTATAATATATTACGCTGCGTAAAGAAAACCAAGTATATGGTATTAATGGTAGAGTACCAAAAGTACATCATGTACGAGATTTATATTCTCAAGGGCTACAAGGGCTACAAAATCACACTGTACCTTAATACGTGTAGGTATTAGGCGGTTACCGGGAGGGGATCCACTTAATATTCGTTCAGTCAATAGGAATTTCACTCGCCGTCTTGGCGTTTTGTTCTATTAAAGAAAATGGAGGAAGGGGTCACTATGGTGACTGAGTCAGCAGAAGTAATGCTTTCTCATTCTACAAAAGATCGTCTAGTCGACCCTCTGTTAACAAGGTAAAAGATAAAGACAAACGCGTTCTTACCAGATACGCGGTATCCCTCCTCCGAAGTTTCCCGGTCGCCGTTTACCGAAGAACGGACACGTGGCCGGAAACAGGAAGTGTTTTTGAGCAGTTGAGGGTCAGAAAACTAGACCGTACAAGTAAAAATGTATCCACCATATTGGGGAGTTGCCTCTTCTGGTGTATGTATATACTACCGGTTAGAACGAACGGATTTGTATATAAATGCCCTCCGAACGTGTGCGTGGAATAAATATGAAAGTAAAGGATGCCGATCAGGTTTAAGGAAGAAAAACCGAAAAAAATTAAAAACGCAAAAGCGGGAGCGTTACACTTGCCACCCTCATTGGAGACGCAGCAAAAGAAGTCAGTCTTCCAATATGTTGATATCCTACAACAAACATAGATGGAAGGATGTATCTAGACATCCAGGAAGTCAACATGTGATTGGCATATTGAAGGGTTGTCCTTCTAATATCTAGTGCAATAAAATCAAAAGGATTCATGACTCAATGTATTATACTGGTGCAATAATTGTACATATGGTGGACACATAATGTTATCGTGTATAGATTCAGGAAGCGGAATTAGATGGAAGAATGTCTCTACCAATACAGTGGTTCGTCATGTAATTGGAATATTGAAAGGAGTCATTCTATTGTGAAGTGCACAAATTCCTAAAGGGTTCGTGGTATCATGCATTTTAACTGTACAATGGTAGTGCGTATGGTAGACAAGTGATGTTGTTCAACAGTATGTGACTTGGTGCATCACATGTATATAAACGTCATAATCATATTGAGATATGAGAAAAAACATATAAAGAGTACAATTCTATCACAAGCTAACTCCCATATATATTGTAAACATGTTTACCCTTATGGTTCTTGAGTGGCTAATATGTTAAGAATCAAAATCTGTACAGTAACAAGTGGATCCCTGTGAATTCTAATTGAAGACTCAGTCGCCCAAGAAAAATTGCATTTCTGGGTCATAATTAAGCCCGTGTTCCACGCACTGCAAGCGCATGATCCACATGGCTTCCCTTCGTCTTAATATCAATTCTCGATTGCCACCTCTGATAATCAGTGGAACTACATCAATGCCGTAGAAACGCACTTTATTGTCATCCTCCATAGGTTGGCATTCTGCAACATGTAATGCCACTGGATATTTAGGGTCTCTCTTTTGTATCGCTCTCATATGTTCAGCCAGTCTATCCTTCAGAGCCCTGATGGTGCTGCCAACATAAATTTTGCCACAATGGCATTCGATGATGTAAACTACATACTTAGTCAAGCATGTAATATTCTGTTTGATTTTATATATAGCTTTGTCAAAACCTTTGAAGGTTAATGTCCCATGTTTACCCCATATACACATAGAACATAAACCACATTTGTAGAATCCCATGCTCTTAGTGGTTAGCCAATTATGGACTATAGTGTTGTGGGGAACAGTGGGACTGAGTTTATTCCTAAGTGTATGACCCTTTCTGTATGTAATCACAGGTCTATTGGGTACCCATTCCTTGAGAACAGGATCTGCTGTCAGGAGGTTCCAATGTCTGTTGAAACTCTTCCTTATAGTATGATGTAAAGCATTGTACTCAGTGATTAATCTCACTTGTTGATTGGAGGATATCGGTTTAGTGCGTGTCCTTAGACAATCTGGTCTTGTGGTGCGTTTAACTCTCTTCTCAGCTTTTATTACGGATTCTCTAGAGTAACCTCTTCGTAAAAATCTACCATTCATGTTGGTAATACACTGTTCAAATTCAGTTTGTTCACTACAATTCCATCTGGCTCTGAGGAATTCGCCATATGGGATGGAGCGTATCTGGTGTTGTGTATGAGAGCTAGTAGCATGCAGAATGGAATTGCAGGAAGTGGGTTTCCTGTACAGCCTGCTATGTAGTTTATTTTCATTAACATAAAATTCTAGGTCCAAAAATTCCATTCTGCTGCTACTATGTTGCATTGTGAAGCTGATTTCCCATGTGTTTGAGTTCAAATATTCAAAAAAGGAGTGAAGTGCTTCTTCAGTACCCGACCATAATAGAAAACAGTCATCAATATACCGACCCCAGTAGACCACAGAGTCGATATAATTTGCTCCCTTTGAACCCCAGATGTATTCAGCCTCCAATGCTCCCATAAAGAGATTTGCAAAGGAGGGGGAACATTTTGAACCCATGGCAACGCCCTTTTTTTTACGGTACCATTTCCGATCAAAAATGAAGCAATTGTTGTTCAGGATTAGGTCCATCATGTTCAACAGCATCTTAGTATGAGCCAATAATGATGCCGGTCTGTTGGATAGTAGTTTGCCAATTGCTTCCATGCCCAGTTTGGGATTAATACTGGTATATAAGGACACCACATCCATTGTGACCAATGTGGTGCCCTGCTGCCATTCAATATCTGTCATAATGCTCAGTATATGTTTTGAGTCCTGTATATACGAAGGTAAATTCTTTACAAGCGGCCCTAAAAAAAGATCAACATATTCCGCCAATCTTTCCGTTGGACCCCCTATGCCTGAGACTATTGGTCTGCCCGGGGGAAAAGGGAGGTTTTTATGTACCTTGGGAAAAGTATATAACCAAGGATACGTGGATCTGGATACTTTAAGGTAAAGGTACTCGTCGTTGTCCAAGAGACCAGATTGTTTCCAGTTAAGTAAAAACCCAATAATTAAGAGTGTCAAAGGACCCATAGGGTTCTGAGACAATGGTTCATAACAAGAAACATCACTCAATTGGCTCTGTATCTCGTTATTGTAGTCTGCAAGGTTCATAACAACAATATTGCCCCCTTTGTCTGCCTCTCTGATAATAATGCTAGAGTTATTGCTCAAGATCGACAATGCTGAGAGTTCCCCTTTGGTCAAGTTGTCTCTATATTTGAATTTCATATCTAGATTACTGATGTTTAACCTATTCAAACCTTCCTGAACATGTCTATGAAAATTGTCTATTGTGTTGCCCCCTGGTAGAGTGGGAGTCCATTTGGATTTACATTTAAGACCACTGTTCACACCATAGTCAGTTTCAACATCAAGCTCTTCTAATAGTCTTTCCATGTCATAAGGACTTTCTTCTAAGTCTGTTAAAGAAAGAAGCAAGTGTGTTGTTTGCACGTCTTTAATTGCCAGTAATTCATTGTCAAAAACATTGGGAATATTCTTTGAGTGCCTAGTAGAATTCTGCTGTCCAGCAAAATGTTTCTTTAATTTAAGGTTGCGTACAAATTTGAAAACATCAATTTTCGCTTGACAAATATCACCAGTAGCATAGGGATTGAAGCTTAGGCCCTTACCTAGTAATGAAATCATGTCATAAGTTAGAGGGAAAGAGGAAAGGTTAATAATCTGTACTTCTTTATTCGTTTCAGTTAGTTCCTCTGTGTCCCTGATCTCAGTTTTTTTTGATAATCCTCGTTTGCTCCTGCGTTTGCCCCTGTGGGTTTTGGGTCGATTGCGCCTCTTGAAGGTAGTGTTCTGTTGCCCTTCCTGATGCGCTGCATTTCTAATAAAAAAGGCGTGCGTGTAGTGTTAGTGTTCTCCGGTACCTCATTCTCTGGTTCACTGAGCCCAGTAGCGCTCACTGAAGTGGTGCTGGAATTGACCGAAGTAGAGGTGGTGGATCTACCTGTTTGTGACCCTTGCTTGTGGCCGGGGATCATGGAGTCATATTTGCGATCAAAGGTATAGACCCTACCATCTCTGTAGTCAGCCTCATCTCTCTTGATCTGAGGTGCCTTTCTATTTTTGATCTCAGCTTGATATGTAAGTAAGATCTCATCAAGCAAGGTGTAATTCTTGACTGTGGCTTCAGGTAAATTGAGATCTTTTATCTCTTGTTCTAAGATAGAGATATCTTTTTGTAGTTTGACTGTTTTGCGCTCAGCACTTTCGATCAGAATGTCCATTAGTGTCATGGAGTTATGGTTGAGCGTGTCTTCCCATTTAGTCATCAGATCTAGGTCTAGATCATCATAAGTAGGGAAAACCTAGGAGCGTAGTCCCCTTGGTATTTGTCTAAGTCTTATGTAGTGCTTAAGAGTAGTACCATCCTAATACCTACACGTATTGAGGTACAGTGTGATTTTGTAGCCCTTGTAGCCCTTGAGAATATAAATCTCGTACATGATGTACTTTTGGTACTCTACCATTAATACCATATACTTGGTTTTCTTTACACAGCGTAATATATTATAACCGGCAACTCGGCATGCTCACTTTGAACAGAGGCATACACACTTGTTCTCTGGTTCCCGGAATTTTGGTTTACCTTCCTCGTTATTAATTACCTTCCTACAAATATTGGTAAGCTGGATTTCCAATCTTTTCTCTCAACGGAGACTTTCCTTGAAGTACTTTTGCCCTCTTCTTATGTTTCTCTTTTACTTCATATAGATTCACGTCTACATTGATTATTTTATTCTTCAAGACCTGCTTACATACAGGCTTGCCACAAGGTAGGCTCTCTCTCCCGCTCACCGATATTTTTCCTTATGTCCTATCTTCATTCCTCTGCATGCACCATGAACTTGCATGTAACCACAGACCAATCAAACTAGCACCTTTTACTATGAGATGTTTTGTATTTGATAATGTTTTCATTAATGGATTGTTGTTAATACGGCACTTGCGAGTCCACGATATTCAGAAGTACTTGACTTATCTAGTCATATAAGAGAAACGAGATGTTGTCATGAAACACTTTGTTATAATTTGAATTTCTCTTGATAACAGTCACCCTAGTCACAGTACCCCATCACAAACCTTGATTTATGGGGACGAACGGCACAGTATGGGTGTATTAATAGTCACACTCAGTCACCAATTCGATTTGGAAATGTGCTGTATTTTTCGACAAATTTTATACACACTTTGTTGTTTTCTGTCACCAGCCCTGAAGAGTCGTTGCCCTGAAGAGTCGTTGTGAATAATTTCCACACGACGAAACACGTGTCGGCTGGTTGTGGATCAATAAGGCCGTTTGTGGACCTATTAAACAACCCACCTTGAGACACACAATCAAGAATCTGCATCTGTCCTTTTCGTGCTATATATATTTTGTGTTGACAATTATTTGCCTACCAGTTGTAAACCCTGTGTTATTGTGTGCGAGAGCATCACTGTTTTTTTGTAAAAAAAAGTTTGTTGGACTGTTAATGGTGGTCCTCTCCAATAAAGGTTAAATGAGTACATTTCTTTAATGCATCCTTGGTTATTTTAAGGGAATTGGGCTTCATTTTACGAATAAAAAATTATACTTATTTCAAGGCAATCAGAGACACTAAAGCTCACACTCTACTGTTTCTTGTAGATCCCTTTATAAGAAAGTCAATATGTGAGCAGATACATTTCTAATTCTTCTGTTTATTTGCATCAAAATCCTGTATATGGTATAAGCAGTTTTGACCATAGAGGCAGCGGACACTTGTCTCATCAACAGGACGTTGTCAAGGCTAAAAACAATGTACAACCTCCAATATATTTAACTTGCATACAAAATATAGCACCATTCTTCCAACCATAAAACAGTTTAAATTAATTGTCCAGCCACACTGTCAATCTTTAACAATATATTGATTGCAAAACTGGTTCAAGTAAAAATCCGATTCACTGATGCAGTGAAGATGCCAACAACTAAATCAAGCAGGAAAAGTTGCTGGATGACAGTCAAACTCAGCAATTTCTTTTACAAAGGTCCATGATAGGCCGACAGAAGTAACAGCCCAAGGAGGCCAAACCGAGAGTAGCTTCTTTCGGCCATTGAGGCTGTTACTTCTTTTTTTTCTCAAATTTATTTGGTCATATCATAAAACAATATATAAGAACAATTCATAAAGGATAAAACATCAAAAACAAAAAATGATGCAGCATCCGTAGTAGAAAAATAAGTAATACAGTAAGGGCAAATGCATCCGATTAATTCCATTAATTAATTTAGGATTGATACATTCATTAATTAATAAACGGACTAAAATTATGATATGATACATTACAGGGACATGCACAGATAGGAAGTTAGACAGTTACTATATCCAATTAATCATTATCTGCAATGATAAAATCCTTTCTAACATTTTCCCAAATCTTATCAAATTTTAGCACCGAGGAGAAACTTCTTGCTTTACCCAAAGCAAATTCCAATTCATATATTTGATGGAGAAGACTGCACCATTCTGAAACTTTAGGAGTATTCTCTGAGATCCTTGCTCGAGCAATACAGAGTCGGGCAGACGTCAGCATGATTGTGACCAATTTCTGTAAGCCTTCTTTTAATTTGTATTTACCACCCATCATTATCTCTTTGACACATATTTGTATGTGAAGGCGCACGCTTAATGACTTATAGTGTATCACCCCTTGCCAAAATCTTTGTAAATAGGGGCATTTATTTATTTATGTATTGCACTTGTATGGCACAACATCTACCCTGAGGGTTTCCCGGCGCCTTGGATCTGTGTTACTCATGAAAAAAGGGGGAGAAGCTCTATTGATTGAACAGCCATGATTTAATTCCCTTCCGGAACCGAAGGTAGCATGGTTCCAGGCGTAAAAAGAGCGGAAGTGGGCATCTGGTTCTATCTGTCCTATCTATAGAAGGTGCTGCTCCCCAGTTTAGATTTACATCCGTGGTATAATATAAAAGGCACATGGTGCACCACTGTTTTAACTTTATATTATGTGTTGTAATCTGTAAATTCAATTATCTCCATTTGTATGTGCACAGTGGTACGTTCCTACCACCCCTCCCCCTTCCTTTATTGTGGACTTGCCCTCTTTCGAATGTTGGGGTATGAAGCTCACCTTAGAACGTTGGTGTCGTGTTTGTTGGGGAAACAACCTTTACAACGCAACTTTTAAAACGCACTACCATTACAACAAAACTTTTACAACGCAAAAACTTTTACAACGCATGTATTCACAACGCATGTTTTTACAACGTAGGTACCTTTACAACGCATACCATTACAACGTAAGTATTGGTAAGTATATAATTATATTTAAAATGTTATATGTTTGGGTTTTTTAAGGGGTATTTTTAGGGTTCAGGGTCAGTTTTGGGTTTTTTGGTAAAGGGGTATTTTTAGGGTTCAGGGTCAGTTTTGGGTTTTTTGGTAAAGGGGTATTTTTAGGGTTCAGGGTCAGTTTTGGGTTTTTGGGTAAAGGGGTATTTTTAGGGTTCAGGGTCAGTTTTGGGGTTTTGGGTAAAGGGGCATTTTTAGTGTTCAGGGTCACTTTTGAGTTTTTGGGTAAAGGGGTATTTTTACGGTTCAGGGTCAGTTTTGGGTTTTTGGGTAAAGGGGTATTTTTAGGGTTCAGGGTCAGTTATGGGTTTTTTGGTCAAGGGGTATTTTTAGGGTTCAGGGTCAGTTTTGGGTTTTTGGGTAAAGGGGTATTTTTAGGGTTCAGGGTCAGTTTTGAGTTTTTGGGTAAAGGGGTATTTTTAGGGTTCACGGTCAGTTTTGGGTTTTTGGGTAAAGGGGTATTTTTAGGGTTCAGGGTCAGTTTTGGGTTTTTGGGTAAAGGGGTATTTTTAGGGTTCAGGGTCAGTTTTGGGTTTTTGGGGTACAGGGGTACAGGGTAAAAATAAAGTAAAATTCAAGTTAAATTAAATTAATTAAATGAAATTAAATTAAATTAAATTAAATTATATTACATTAAATTATATTAATTTCAATTAATTTACATTAAAAAAATTTATATATACTTACCAATACTTACGTTGTAATGGTATGCGTTGTAAAGGTACCTGCGTTGTAAAAACATGCGTTGTAAATACATGCGTTGTAATAGTTTTTGCGTTGTAAAAATTTTGTTGTAAAGGTATGCGTTGTAAAAGTATGCGTTGTAACGTCATACACCCGTTTGTTGGTGCTGAGGCCAGAAGCTAATAAACTGCTTTCTTCATCTTACCTGTTGTCGCAGTTTCTGCTCCATTTCACAGCTAATAATGGAGTGTCATCTATAACAAACTGTGAGAGTGCCTGATGCATTATACTTATAGTAGGTTTAATATCAAGCTTGAAAGAATATGAAGAAAACTCTGAGCTGTCAATGCCCTCCACATGCCCAGGACCCGTCTGCATATAGTTCCTAAACGGAAGAAATTTAAAGAAAGAATGATGAGGCAGTTTATAGGCATCTTGTAAGTCAGAAAAAGATCTAAAATCATTTAAATCTAATAATTGGGCGATTATTGTAATCCCACAATCCCACAATCTGTCCACACTCTGCAAGTTAAATTGCGAGAAATATAAGGAAAATCAGGATTATCCCATATAGGGGTATCCTTGTGAATAAAACCTATGGAATATTTCTTGCAGACACCGTGCCCATCCAAATGATATATTTAATTACTTTGAAGCATGCCCTCTTGTAATAGTTGGCATCATCTAACCGATAAAGGAAAAGACTAGCTTCTGCTCCTAGAGGGAGCTGACAGTATGATGGTCTTAGATTTGGCTCCCCATAGGTCAGTGATCTACGAAAGCGACCAGTGAAAGTGGCCCAGAAGTAGAGCTTGAAGTCCGGGAGTGACAGCCCTCCTGTTTTATAGATGGATTTAAAAAATCGGCTAGCATGCCTAGCCCTCCTATAGCCACAGATATAACTACTGCCTTTCAGCCGTCTGAAAAAGGAATCTGGGACCCACAGCAGAATTGCCCTAAACAGATTCAGAAATTTAGGGTTGATATTCATGTTATTAATATTTACTCATCCAATGATGGTGAGTGGTAGCTTATTCCATGATTTTAGTTGAATGATCGTTGTAGATAGTAATGTTTCATAATTTAATTTTACAATATTAAAAACCGTAGACCACAGCCTAATACCTAAATAAACTGTTAAGGTTATAGCACCCTGCATTGGAGAATCAGGGACAAAATTCAGAGGAACCTGTGTTTTACCTAAGTTTAGCTAATAACCAGAGAACTCCCCAAAGGAATGTGCTTTAAGAAAAACCTGAGTAACAGCTGTTGGAGGGTTGGAAGAAAAGATTGCCACATCGTCAGCATATGCGTTAAGTTTGAGTTGCCGCTCACCAAAGGCCCACAGTTGGATATCTGTGTTCCTTAGAAGGGACTTTAAATAAGGTTCAATATAAAGAGCGAAGAAGAGGAGCAAAAGTGGACACCCCTGTCTTGTCCCACAATAAATACGAAATAACTCAGAGTAACTCCCAGCATACACAACTTGGGCACGTGGAGACAAGTAAAGTGCCCGAATCAGTTTAACAAAATCGTCCTCTATACCAAAAAAAGGTAGAAAGACCCATAAGCAGTCCCAAACCACCTGGTCGAATGCCTTCTCTATGTCAAGTAGTATCATACCCATAGTCATATTAAATTTTCCAACGATATCAAATGCCGTAATTGCTGTGCTGGTATGCTCTGTTTTATCTATGCTAGGACAAATCCATGTTGCTGTGTGGATGCTAGAGCTGAGATCAATGGAGCAAGACGGCAGGCTAAAATTTTATCAACCTCTTTGGCATCTGCATTAATCAGTGAGATATGGCTATCAGAACCCAAGTCACCAGATGTTTTGTCCTTTAAAACAAAAACACAACATTGTGTTCCAGCTATTTAGAATAGTCCCTCCTGTCTGAATATATTGAACACTGTAGAAAAATTCCATGCTCAATATCTCTATGAACTTCTTATAAAACTGCACCAGGAGCACATCCTCCCCTGCTGCCTTGCCTGATGATAGGGCCATTAGTGCTCCCTCAATTTCCAGACTTGAAATTTCTGTCTGTCTTTAGATCATATGCCTGTTCTTCCGCGAGAAAGGATAAGTGGCACTGTTGAATATTTTCCCGGCACTTCACCTGATGGAACTTCTGTGACTGGCTGTACAACTTACTATAAAACCTAGAAAATTGTTCCAGAATAACTTTAGACTTTGTATAGAGCTTACCATCTAATCCCTTAATGGCCTGAATGTTACCCTTAGTTTGTTTTTCTGCAATTTGGTATGCCAAAAATCGGCCAACTCTTTCCTCATATTCATATTGAAGCTGTCTATGTTTTACAAATCTAACTGTTCTTTCAGTCTATGTACAGCACAAGATCACATTTCTAACAGTTGGCAAAATATTTGGTGTTTGCTGTAGCACCTTGAGAAAGGTTAAGGGCCTGTTGTATCTCGAGCTGACGAAAAGTTTGCTGAAGAGTATTTGCTTCTTCTTAGGTAATGGCTCTATTTTGCTTGATCACCTACTGTAATGTTATGCCACAGTCTTAGGCTTTTATAGTGTCCCATACTATTGTAGGAGAATCTGATCCTTTACTACTAGGGAAAAATTCCCTAAGCAATCCTGAACTAGACTGTATATATTCGGTATTAGTTAATAAATTCAGAGGGAAGGTAAACCTTGGGCTATTGGGCTAATACCACTTCAGATCAGGTTAAACATTAAAATACTAGACTTCCCTTGGGTATATGGTCATCTGTATGTTATCTAACAATATGCGCTCATTAAAAACCATGTGTATAATTGTACAATGCTTGTGTGGTTGAGAATAGTATGTAAAACCAGGGTCTGGTGGATAAAGAGTCTGTCACTTATCACAAATAACTTATATCTTAATCAGATCATTAAGGAACATCCTAGTTCTGGGCTTGCGAGTGGTAACCCTGCGGTTGCTGGAATCGATACTGTAATTCATTACATAGTTAAAGTCCCCGATTAAAATCAATTCTCACACCCAATCCAATAATTCAAATGAAAGTGCATCAAATATTTTGGGGTCATCAATATTTGGTCCATAGACAACACAAGCACACATTTGAATGAATGTTAAATACCCATCTTCCCTGGGGCAGCCACAGTTTTTAATATCTGGCCCTGACATTTTTTAGAAGAGAGGACAGCTACCCCCTGTATTGATGTATCCTGAGCTGTAGAGGCAACTATGTTATAATCCAGTTGCCTAAGTAGGGCCCTATCCTATGTGCCAAATGTGTCTCAGTTAGCGTCACCAAATGTTGTTTATAATATCCAACCTCCTCTTGGACTAATCGTCGCTTAACCTGTGCATTAATCCCTGACACATCCCAGAACATACATTGACTCTGTGCCATCTTAGCCATCTATACAGTATACAAATATCTGGATTCCCGTATCTTGATATTCCAGTACAAGCTTTGCATAGCCATTGATAAACTTAGCATACTTCATGAAGGAAATCCCTAGACTATGACCTATTTCTCCCACCCCCAACACTCTTAAGATAAAGCAAACTGCCATCAAGCCACTCGGAAATACCCAACTTGATCCCATCCCCTAACACACCCGACAGCCCACTAAAAATGCCCCACCCCCCCATGTCCCAAGGAAGGAATCACCCAATCAAGGGCAGTTGATGAAAGAAATTCCCAAGGAAAGCCCCCCCCGCCCACCACCATACCACGAAGTGAAAACAGAGTAGAAAAAGAGATGAAACAAAGACCAGCAGAAAATAAGAAAGAAGAGAAAAAAAGGGGAAGGAAGCTTAGTCTCTCAGCTTTTCTTTTTTTTTTTTTTTTCCTCATTCGCCTTCTCCCCGCCCCGAGTTCCACGATACCGCCCTTGGGCTGCTCATCTCATATGTTAGTTCTACTCTTAGGAGGAAGTTTACCACCTTAACCAGTCTTCCTCAAGACTTGAATCCAACCGAGATCAGAGAAAAGCTTAATCATAGGACTTATCACACCTATTTCTCTACAGCCCAACCCTCACCCAAAACATAACAAAAAGGGAGTCCAAAATCTGTATCTTTTCTTATGCCGATCCAAAATATCAAACTTAGCGATTGCTTTCATAGATCTTAACCAGTTTAGTTCTGTTGGGGGGTCTGCCGAAATCCACATTTTACAGATTTCTCTCCGAGCCAGCAATATAGCAGAAAACACAAGTTTTGCATTATCATCTAAGCCCTTACCTTGTAAGTCCAATCTTCCCGAGATAACAAGTTCAGGGCTTACATTGATCTGCTGGCTCAGAGTTGATGACAAACACGTACAGCCTCCCACCCAAAATTCCTTTATCGCCGGGCAGGTCAGGAACTCTAAGTCAGGAACTGTAAGTCATCCTCGTCGGGGCTCTTGCATTTAGGACACACCACCATTCCGCCAGACTTGAACTTCGCAAGTTTTATGGGAGACCAGTATGCCCTGTGGAGGGTGAACAAGTGGTTTCTCCTTAAATTTGCAGGTTTAACAACTTTGTACAGTATCGACATTGTTACTTGCCATTGGTCTTCTGAAGCAATCTCTGGCAAGCACTCTACCCACAGGATCTCCTTCAGCGTAAAAGAGCCATCCTCCATCTTCAGTATGAACCAATACCACAGCGCAACTTCTTTTTTAATCTGCATTCTGATCCCAACTTCTCTTCTAAGTCGTTGTGGCGACCGATTAGGTTTTCCTTTCCCACCGCCCAGCTTTGAATCTGCAGGTATTTAAACCTAGAGAATTTCTGGGCCCACTCCTGCTCGCAATACCCCCATGGAACCAGGGTACCCTCTGGAAATAGATCTTCCCACCTCTGCGGTCCATCCACTTTCATTGCCCTTGCCAGAGAATCTTTGGACCGGGGAGGGGCTCCTGGCGTATCCCAGATCGGGGCCATGGAACTGTAATATGGAATTCTCACTACCCTCCTGATTTTAAACCAGGCCGCCACTAGATCTTTCAGCACTCTTAGTCTGATCTTTTTAAAGTACTTTGGATCGGCAAATTTGTACATAAAGCCATGCTGCTTAACATTCTCCATTCTGAGCAGCGCAGACAACAGATACCCTATGACTGAGCTCCCCGGCGTACCCAACAAAACTCTACAATTCGTCAACAAAAAAGCCCATGAATAAATCTGGAAGTCCGGGGCGACAACCCTCCCTTCAAAAGTTTTCTCCTAATCTTCTTCCATTACAGGCGGGACCCTCTTGACGCCCATATGAAAGACTCTATGTCGCTCTGCAATTTTACAAACCAGTCTTTCTCAAATAGAAGCCGCAGCGAATCAAACAAAAAAGTTAGCTTAGGTAGGACCATCATCTTCACCAGATTGACACGGCCATTCAACGTTAACGGGAGATGCGCCCACCCTCGCAGAGCAGCAGAGATCTCTTTCCTAACTCTAATGAAATTAACTTTGGTGAGCTCCCGGATATCTTGTGTTATCCTCACTCCTAGATAACGTATCTCCGATTTGCAGGCTATACCCTCTGCAGTTTGATTCCAAGACATAACCTCTGTCTTATCTGCATTTATAAGGTATCCAGAAACAGCCCCAAACTCCTTTGTTAATTCAACTAAACAATCCATCGACTGGTGTAGCTTGGAGGTTAAAATTACTATATCGTCGGCGTATAGCCCGATCTTCCTTGACCATCCCTCAAACTCGAACAAGGGGATACTCTCTGCTTCTCTAATCCTACAGGCTAGGGGTTCAATGTAAAGGTCAAATAAAAGGGGAGAAAGGGGCACCCTTGCCTAGTACCTGCAACATCCTCGCCCCACCCAAACTGCGTCTCCTGGCCAGAGCCCAGCCCTCAGCACTGTGGTTCTCTGAGGAATTAAGAAATCACAAGTTGGAATGTAAAAAACTGGAAAGGGCCTGGCGGAAGGAATACAGGGAAAGTGACAGAATGCTTCTTAAACAAAGCCTCCTAGCATATAAAAAAATGGTGGGGAGGGCAAAACAAGAGTACTATACTAATCGCATAAACCTTGCTAAGAACTCTGCGAAGTAAACAGCGGTGTCTACTCTGGCTGACCCGCCTCCCGCGGCCATCCCCGCGAGTTCTGAATTATGCGAAGATCTTGCCAAATTCTTTCTAGGTAAGGTGGAGATCATTTTCAAAGCCTTCTCTAGTCAGGAGAGGATGAATAGCCAGGCGGCTTCTCCAGAAAACGTAATGGAGCCAACCTTAGGACAAAATTTGGACTGTTTTTCGCCAGTAAATTGTGAAGAAATTAGGCGGCTACTGTTAGCGGCAAAATCAGGCGCTCCGTCAAATCCTTGCCCGGTGGCTGTGATAAAAATGGCCCAGAACCGATAGTTACATCGCTGGGGACCGTTTTTAACAAAATGCTTGCGACAGGAGTTTTCCCAGCGTGTTGGAAACATGCCTCGATTTTGCCCCTACTGAAAAACCTAACCTGGATATCAGGACCCAAATAACTACCGCCCAATAGCAAGGCTCCCTCTACCAGCTAAACTAATAGAAAAGGCCCTGAATACTCAATTAAGCTCTTTCCTTGCGGCCACTCAAACTCTGGATCCCTCTCAACATGGTTTTAGACCTTACCATAGCACGGAATTCGCCCTCAATAAAACAACTGAGGAGATCAGAGCGGTGACCGATGCGGGAGGGAGGGCTGCCCTGGTGCTGCTGGACCTCTCCACGTCCTTCGATACGGTCCACCATGGGATCCTACTCGACCGTCTGAAGGCCTGCGGAGTACAAGGGAAGGCGCTCGACATACTTAAAGCCTTTCTGTCCGGCAGAGTCCAGAGTGTGGCCTTAGGAGAATATGAGTCATAACCCTTCATCCTGCCCTGTGGAGTTCCTCAGGGCTCGTCCCTGAGCCCTACGTTATTTAACGTTTATGTTAGTTCATTGGCACCAGTAATCCGGGCATATGGCTTTGATCTTACATCATATGCTGACGACACCCAGATTGTGGTGTCTTTACTACCAGGGATGGAAGAAGGAGTAGCAAGGAATTTCCAGGACTGTATGCTGGCGGTTTGAAACTGGATGGCAGTTAACTGCCTCAAATTAAACTCGGCTAAAACCGAAGTTATAGTATTTGGGTGAAACACTAACTTCTGGAGCCCAAACTGGTGGCCAGACCAGATGGGCAAGGCCCCCACCCCAGTGGCTAAGGTGAAAAACCTAGGGGTGTTGATCGATGATCAACTCACCTTTCGTCCCCAGGTCAATGCACTATCTTCCTCTGTGGCCTACTTGCTCGAATCCATCCGTAAGATCCTTCCATTCATTCCAGGCAGCGACAGAAAAACAGTGGTCACAACGCTGGTCATGGCAAGGCTGGATTACTGCAATAGTCTATTTCTTGGTGCCCAACAGGGGGTACTTAATAAACTGCAGGTATTACAAAATGCAGCTGCTAGGCTCATATTGGGGATCCCAAAATGTGTCCCTGTGTCCCAGGAGCTGGCTAAGCTCCATTGGCTCCCAATGCGAAAGAGAATTCTTTTTAAAGCATTATGCCTAGTATTTAAGTCCTTACAAGGCAAGGGACCCTTATTCTTTCGGCAGTACTTTCATTGGTATTGTCCGACTAGAAATCTTAGATCAGCTGACCTGGGGTTGATCACTGTGCCTCGTATTAGAAGAGCGCGCTGGGGAGGCAGAAGCTTTGTGCTGGGCGCAGCCAAAGCTTGGAATACCCTGCCTCACGCCCTCCGAAAAATGACGGACCTCATGGCCTTTAGAAGAGCTTTAAAGACATGGCTGTTTACCAACTGATTCCCGATCTGCCTCTATCTCAGGAGTAACACTTAGCGCCAGGACACCTACCGGTAACAGAGCGCTGTACAAATGCCAAAAATAAATAAATAAATAAATTACTTTTATTGGCTGGGTTAATGTCCCGTTCACTAATACCCTGGACGTGGGGGAGTAGTATAATAGTGCCAAAACCGAACTAAAATTTACACCCAACTTAAGATGTTTTATCAAGGCCTGTAGAAATGCCCAGTTCACCCGATCAAACGCCTTGGCGGCACCCAATGCAATGACTGCCAAGGAAAGATTATGAGTAGTGGCCACATCTATACTCCCTATAAGAGAGAACGTTAACTCCTTCAGGTACCTACCCTTGATAAAACCTTTCTGATCTACGTGAACTAACTGGGAAATAACTTTACTGAGCCTATCCGCCATGATCTTTGCAAAAAGCTTGTAATCACAATTCAGAAGGGAAATCGGCCTATAGGCATCCATGTACTTTGGTGACTTTCCAGGTTTTGGCAGAAGTACAATATTCGCCTCATTCCAAGAAGGCGGGAGAAAGGCCTTTCCCAAAAAAAACTCATTAAATAATTGTGTTAGAATAGGCGCTAGGCTACATATCAGCACCTTGTAAACCTCCGCAGGAAGCCCGTCAGGCCCTGGTGCCTTCCCTTTCTTCACCTGTTTAATCACGCCTTCCACTTCTTCCTGCAGGATCTCCTGATTCAGGGCTACCTGAAGCTCCTCCGATAGTGGTTTCATCAACTTTACCCACTGCCCTACTACCTGTGCATCTGGATTAAGATCCTCTCTATAAACGTCCTCAAAGTATCTGTAGAATGCTTCCGCTATGCCCATGGTATCTGTAACCACCCTCCCAGGCTCCCCCACTTTCACTTCCTTAATCAGATTCCGAACCCGATCCTTTCTCGCCTTCCAGGCTAGCAGTTTACTACTCCCCTCTCCATACTCGAAGTGCGCCAATTGACTAGCATCCCATTTCTCCTTAACCCTGTGACTTAAAACAACCACCAACTCTGCTTTTAACTCTACCAACTCCTGCATAATCCTTTCCTCTGCTTCAGAGCCCCCAAGTCTTGTTACCTCTAGCTCACACTGACGGATTTTCTTTTCCAATTCATCTACTCTGTTAAAGTATATTCTCCTTTTTTTTAGCTCCCAAAGCACCTAGCCTGCCTCGCAGTAAAGCCTTGCATGTCTCCCAAACTATGTCGATCTTTGCTGACCCACATTCTTTTCTAAAAAAACTTCAGCCTCCTGACATAAGCTGATCAAGGCTTCCTGATCATAAAGAACTGTGCGATCCAGCCTCCAGGTTGAACCCAATGTACCGCTCTCAACCTTTAAAGACAAAATGACAGCTGAATGGTCCGAGAGGTGAACACCTACATGGGCTATCTGTGTCACACAATCCATCAATCTGTGATCTATCAAAAAGTAGTCGATCCGTGATCTATGACTATACTTTTTATTATAAAACGTATAACCTACTAGCTGACCAGACCTCTGTCTCCAAATATCACATAATCCTGACTGGGCCATCAATCCCTTCACTCTAATTGACATTTTCATATTCGCCAAAGCCCTACTATTAGATGATTGATCTAACTTATGGTCCAACACTGTATTAAAATTACCTGCCAAAATAATTTTGCCCGAAAAACCTAATGCTTCCCTGACCAGCTCATCTAGGGGTCCTACGTCATCTTGATTTGGACGGTAATACCCGATAATATTATACAAGTGGCCTTTTATCTTAAGACTCACAATTAGCCATCTACCCTAGGCATCTGCCACCTCACCTTCCACTAAACAATCTACCCCTTGTCTAACCAGAAGTGCAATTCCTCTAGTGACTGCCAGTTGTGGAGTATAAAAAGCATGAATCAACCAGCGCTGTGACGAAAAAAGCTGTTTGCTCAACACCCCAGTTAAATGGGTCTCTTGCAAAATCATAATGTGAGCAGAAGAGTCTCTCAGATATTTCAAAATTAGGTCCCTCTTGACTTTACACGTAGACCATTTACATTCCATGACAGGAGTATTAACTCTGACAAACTACCCCCTTTCATAACACACCCAGTGACTAGTCACAAACCGCCTAGCGGAGAGAGAGCTTCTAAGGGCTTTTTCACATTTTTTCCCCATACCCTCCCATCCCCGCCCCTTACCCTACTACTCCCCTGCGACCCACCCCCCACCCTGGAAAACCCAACCAACTTTCCTATGCTTCTGCGCAGCATATATTCTATTGATTTATCACATTTACCTACTTTAACTGCATACACTACCTACACTCACTTAGACACTGCTCCAGGAAACCGTCAACATCCTCTACAAACCGGAAAGTATGCATTTTATTCTTCCACATTACTTTCAAGAAAGCCGGAAATTTTAGTTGCACCATGGCTATCAGGCTCCTTAAAGGCTCGATCCATTTTCCTAGCTCCCACTGCCTATTCGCGGTTACAATTGACAGGTCTGATCTAACCTCCACTTTCCCTCCATCAACTATTATAGCGTTCTTTTTCAAGGCAGATTTTCTCCTTCAAGCTATACGTCAGGAAATTTATCAAAATTCTCCTGGGTTTTGAGCGGTTTGGATTCAACCTAAAAGGATCCCGATGTATCCTTTGAATATCCGTAGCAATCTGATCCTCTGTTTCTTCTAACTCCAACTCTGTTTTTAACAATTGTACCACATAGCTCTTTAAATCAGATCCTTCTTTAACCTCCGGCAGCTTCAAAATTTTTAGATTATTTCTTCGTTGCATATTTTCCAATCTTTCAAGCCGTTCCTCATGCTCCCTGTCCCTAAACCTGACATTTTCTAACTCTTTGCTATTCTCCAACACCTTTCCCCTGATCTCTTTAACCTCCAGCTCCAGCGCCAAAGTACGCAGGTTCAACTCGTCAAATTTGGCTTCCAATAGAGCACACGCTTCTCTGATCCCTTCTTGATATGCTTTAGATTCCTCAAAACCCTTATGCATATTTATGTCCAGCTTTTTTAAGAGGGCATTAACTGAGATATCCAAATCTTCCTGCACTAGGGGACTCTTAGATACTCCCTCTTCACTGCCTGATATATCCCTACTTCTCGGCGTTCCAGGGAGTGGGGAGGTTTCATCACCCAATATCAAATGCTCTGTGCTGCCTTCCATATTCACCCCCAGGTCCGCTATGTTCGAAATGATTTGGTTCTCCCCCTCCATTTCTGTGTCCAGAACTTGGTATCTATTGGGACTCAAATGTTTTGACCAATCTAGCAAATTAATTTCTGCCGGGGCACCCTGTTGATCGTACACACCCTCCACTTCTGACCGATTTCTCTGCTCGCCCTTGGGTGTTTCTAAAGCAGCTGAAACGGCAGGTAAAGACTCTCTCTGCAAGATCAGGGTTCTAGGCAAGGTTTTGAAAAAAAGTGAATTAGGGGGTGATTTTTACCCTTTGATCTAGTGTACCTGGCCTACCGGGCTTGTTGCATTTATTACCTTGCTTAATGCATTTCTTAATGATGTTTTTAGGCTTAGTCCCTATGCTCCCAGTACTTCCTTTACTACTTTCAACCTGCGTTTTAGTACTCCCATCACCAGCTTCTTTTTGTAAATTTACTACATCTTCTCCCCCTACTCCCCTCCCTGCACTCCTTAAAGTATATCTAGTGGCTTCTTTTTTAGCTGTAATTTTGACACTCCTATTTGCAGCCAAACAATCTACACCTCCTCCAGCCTCCTTACCTCCCCTGCTATTGTTAGAAAATTGAGCCCCTGCAGGGTGCTGGTCACAGGCTTCTCTCCGATCTTCCTCCTCTTCAGCTCTGACTCTGCCCCTGCCCCTGCCGGGAGCCCCCACACAACGAAACTGAATCCTCGAAGCAGCCCACCTGCCTCTCCCTACCTCAGCTGCTGCTCTACTCCAGCGCACACTCCCCGCTGTAGATTCCGCCTCCGCCTCCTCCTGACCTGGTGAGCTTTCCCCGATCCAAGCCGCCATACACCGCCTACAAACACCGCAGTACAGCGCGGTGTCAAATCGGCTCCAAAATAACCACAAAGATGCAGAAATTAGGTAGGACCTGTCCGCCTATACTTTCGCCGCGTTTTTAGACGATCATTAGCCGCGCCAAAGCTTTAAATCGCCTTATCTGCCACCTCCGTCTCGGACACCCGCGACTGGCAAACTAGCTGGCCGCCATGTGTTAAGCATACTTATTTGTCTCCTTTAGCTGGCAAGTGCCTGTGCTGCTTCTCGGAAAAACACATCTAATACATCTGTCCATAACAATTTTGAGGTGAACAGGCTCCAGTAGAAAATCTTGTGCACCAGCAGCTGTCAATGGGTCAATAAACTGCCGAAGCTTCCATCTCTGGTCCATTTTGGATCTACATAAGTCTGACCGGCCAATCATTGACATGCTATCTACTGAAACCGGGGATGCTGGTCAGGCAGTCAGAGAGATAGCCTGCCTCAAGAGAAAGTTCCTAAATATATATCAGCATAGGTCAGGCTGTGAAACCTTAGAGACAATGGCATTATGGTTAAAGGGGTGCTTGTGGGCACGTTGTGTTTGAAAATACCAGTCCCATTCATTCAGATCTGGAAATGCCCTTCTAAATAATTGTACCATGTACTGTCGAGGATCAGAGCCTTCCCTACCCTCCAGTATCCCAAAAATCCTTAGGGTATTCTTCCTATGCTGGTTTACAGTGTCCTCCATCTTAGTTTGGAGGAATTTGAGCTGACCCTCATGGTTCTTAACAGACTTAACGGCTGTTGCAGCTGTCTGCTCATTAAAGGCCACTCTTTGCTGCAGATCTCTCACATTTGTTGTAAGATTACTGATCTGGCCAGAAACCTCCTCCAGCGATTTTTCAATCTGCACATTGTCTGCTCTTGCCTGGGTATAATAGGCCTGCACCGTTGCCCGATGAGCATGTAAAGCTAACATAATTGATCTTAAAGATGGTTCCTGCATAGCCTCTTACATTTCTCCTGCGAACTCCTTGATTGTAAGTGATGGAGAGTGGCCCGAAAGTGTTCCCAACTATATATCTAAGGGAGAACCAATATTCGGGGCAGAGCATATAAACTGAGCCTAAATCTTGGGGCACTGATTCTCACACACAGACTCAGGAAATGTGGCAGATAAACGAGAAATCATTGATTTACCTTCTCCCTTAGAGGTCACCCATTTCCTAAGCAGACTGCTCTCAGCCCCCTGGCTACTTGCCTTGCCAAACTGCCATTGCTTTGGAGGCTTGGATAAAGGTCCGTGACTTTATCTATACATTTTCTCTGCTTGGGCTGTCCTACTGTATTTCATTTTTTAGGGGTCACACCCCCTTGAGTTGAGATAGTGTCTGCTAGTGAGACCTGTGGCATGCAACCCAAAATCCCTGGGGCAGATAGGTGATTACTTTCACTTTGAACAGTCACTTGTACATCTGACTCTGTTGTAAAATGGTGCCTGGAGGCTCCCAGCTTTACCCCAAGTAGTAAGCCCTCATCATTCATCCATCGTATCATCCCTTGGTGCAATGTATGGATGACCAACACCATCAGCACCCCACAAGGCACAAGGTTCTCAATTCATTTTATTATGATTTGGAATTCCGAAGAATTCCACATAACATTACAATAAAACATTAATTCATAAAAAAAACAGTATTAAAAACCCATGAGGTGACACCCTGTAATAATCCTACATTACACACAGTACATAATACATTTTTCATTAGACCCCTAACTTTAGTTACGAATAAATACTGAAATAAACAATTTTCCTAAAATGACCTCCTCCCTGAAGGGACTAATCTCTGAGGATCATTAAATACGTCACTTCGAGGGACAGAAATCTTCTAATCATTATTTAGTGAGGAACATTATTGGCTGACTCCCTAATTTGATGAAGCTATCTAATCTAATCTACAATTACATTTGGACAGCGCATGGATAAGAAATTATGTATAGTTCATCCAATGTACGTTTAACGATATTCAAAAATAGTAATTAAAATCTTGTTTTTAAAAATCATATTTTTTGGAGAAGAATTTTAAATGAAGATATCGGCCGGTTTTTATAAAATACCATGTAAAGTGCCCATGCATTTTATATTGTACTGACGCAATAAAACCTTAATCTTTATCCAGGGCTTATACCTGATTCGACCCTTTTGGCTTTAGCCCAAGATTAATAAACTCAGCTACATTTATACAAATGTTATCCAATATACAGGCAGCAGATTAACAAAGGCAAGAGCAATTAAAACATTTCTTATGTCAAGGACAGAGAACAGTGTTAACAACAGATAATTTTGTAAAGTGCTACTGAGAGTGCAAATATATCAAGATAAAGTGCTAGTGCATAGATGCCCTAATCTCGAACAGAGCCCAGAATGATTATCTTGCATCAATATAACCAAAATAACTCAAAAGCTGCACAAGAAAACAAACAGGATTATTAAACACACTAATAAATAATTGTTACTTATCGTATGTTTCACGAGTTAAAAATGCTTAAAGTACTCAAAAATACTAAAACAAGGGAGATTATACAAGGTACTACATAATCCACTGATCACCCTACTTACTGGCTTCTAATATACATTTAAAAATTCTTTAAAAAAACAGAAAATCTTAAAACATATCTGTTCTGACGGAGGGTGCAGGAGAAAGTTGCGTGCCTGTTCTGCTGTTGAAATATTATATTGTAAAAAACCATGCCTTAGAAATTTGCGTCGTATTGAACTAAGTGCTGGGCACACAATCAAAACATGATTAAAAGCTTGGATACGACCATTGCATAAATCACAAAGTCTTTCATTTTTGGGGATACCTTCCCAAGCTCCTGTTACTATCCTCAACGGCAACAAATTCATTCTGGAGAGTAGAATCACTCTGCGTACACCATGATTCAGGTTCCAAAGAACATACGGCTGAGGATTTTTAATAATTGAGCTCTCCGCTATGCAGTCCAGTCTGCCATTCCCTCTGCATATTTTCAAATCTCTTTCTCGTGAGATCACATATATGGATTTTTTAATTAATTGCTTTAATGCTATTTTGTTTAAAACTGCTGCCCCTACTAAGTCCAAACCAAAAATGCTTAACGCTTTTAAATAGTTTCTGAAAATTACACTTTTACACAATAAATTATTAAAAATTTCCTTGTGCAATGCTAGCCTTAACAGGTTTTCTTGACCATTTATCAAAGCGTTACACCACCTTAAAGTCCCTGCCAATGACAAAACATACGTTGAGAGAAGGCCAAATTCGAGCCTAAGAGCCGCAATTAATGCAGCATTACTCAGGTTACATATTTGACGCCAAATTTTACCTTCCACTTTCTACCCCTCCCGGGTAGATGGGGAAAGCCAAAAGCAGTACTTACGTTTGTTGGTCGTGTGATACCCCACAGATCCTCTAATGAGGATTCCTGCACAGCGGGTGCTCCATGCGATCCCGGATGAGATCCCTGTTTGGGGAGGAGTCAATGAGCCAGGCCTAGAGGATTGCTGGAGAGTCAATGCTGACTTGGCACCAGTGTGATCTTGCCCATGATCCAGGTCCTGGTGCACAACCTTTCCCCTGCCTTGTACCTGGAGTGGAGGAGGAGGTGTGCTCACCGGTGCAATCGCTGCCGCTGTCGCCATTAAAGTCTCCCAAATGGGATCCTTCTCACAGTACCAGCTCCTTAGATGCGGCCTCAATCGTATCTTGTGCTGCCCCTGTTGTTAGCAGCTTCAAAATAGGGCACCCCTCTTGTGAAGGTGTAGTAACTGGGGTGTGGCTGCCGGGTTAGATCCTGGGTCATCCTCCTGCCGAAACACAAGATCTTCACCCCTATTTTTGACACCCCATTGTGTACCGCGGTCTCCTTGAGAGACATTAGCATTCTAAGGGTCCATCACTGAATCCTAAAAGATAGCTCTGCGCAAACACGAACAAAACATATGTCTGCTGCTTCCATGGTGAATATGGCATATACAGGATTTGTGTAGCTTGGTAAATGCCCAAAAGTATTCGGGTCTTCATCACAAAAATGATGCAACCCTGATTCACTACCTTGGTAAATATGCACCCAGGACTTGTCTTTCAACTAAACATATCCACCAAATGTAACAACTGAAATTTCATCACAATTATATCAGATCATACATGTATGGAAGGTGATGAATCTAGTGGCTATGTAATGGTGCCTGCCAAGCACTTTGCCCATACACCCAGTGAAACCCCTTTCAGAATAGTGGTAGATTCATGACACATCTGCCTCTGATACTCATTGATGTACATTGAGGGCATGGATTAAAAGCAATACTCAACTCTGAAAGACCTAGGGTACGGTTCATGTAGTTATAATAATAATAATCCACATTTGTAAAGCGCACAATCACCCGTCAGGGTCTCTATGCGCTGGGGCCATCGGGAAGATTAAGCAGGCTATTGCCCAGAGTCACATGGTGCTGGGCTAATCTGCCACTGGTGCCAGGGATCGAACCGTGATCCCCAGATTCCGAGTCAGTCGCCCTAGCCGCGGTGCCACACCTCTTCCTCGACTCGAAGCGTTACAGCCAGAATAGGTCGTTGGAAAATCCCAGCAACCTCCATGTGCCCTGGGTACTGAGACAATTTCATCAACCATATTGACCATAGTCAGTTCCCATTCTTATTCGTACTTTAATTTGCATTGGTGCTACACAAAAACTATATTAATGTAAAGTAAAATAAAATTCATATAAATAATAATATTCATAAAAAGTTGGGATTGTTTCAAAGTAAGGTATAAAAGTATTCTAAAATCTTTAATAAATTGTGATTTTATTTGTTTAAGAGTTCCTTATGAGTATTAAAAAGTTGGGAATACATTTGAGAAATTCTTAAAGTCTTTTGTTCTAGCTATTGCATGCCTTGCCCCTTTCTGTGAATGCCAGAGAACAATCTCTAATAAAAACAATACATAAAACCCGAAGTAGATAAAACCTGCACCCAAACTTCCAGAGCACAGTGAGAATATTGGGACTACAGTTGCAGCATTCGACCATTATTACATTTTCACCTTTAGTCCTTGTACTGTGACTACTGATATCATGTACCACACACTTCCTGGCAACTGAAACAGTTGTAAAGGTTACACACATACATCCAGTAGACAATGAAACACTCACAACTTGTAGTTTGAATGTAGTGATCTGGAATAATCCTATAATCCTTGCTGGGCAGGGTCTCATATAATCCTCTGCTGGACCTCTTCCAATTTGGCTACCTTGAATCTCTTTGAGTCCTATAAGTAGTGGGTGATCTGTCTTCATCCTTAGTGGAAGGAGCTCAGATCCTCCCTTTGCTGGCTACAAACACTCAGACTGTGCCAGGCACTCAACCGAGATGATGCTCCTAGCTTTTTCTGTGCTGCTGGCCCTGGCAACTGCCCATGTGTTACCTGAAGGTAAGTTCTTAGATTCAGGGCAGTCTGTCACACAATCTGCATAGCCATAGTGGGTTCATCTGAACTCAATAGTTCCTGTACTCTCCTTAGAATATGTATGCAGACTACTGGGGGGACTCAGTTTTCAAGACTCTCCTCATTTAGGAATTGTGTTTTATGAAGCACTCATTAGCATACGTATCTGTGCAGCAGCATCACTTAGAGTAGATAGTACCTGTAGGAAGCAAACTCTGGTCACTAAATTCAAGCCTATGAGCCGCATGCTCCTTTTAATTAAATTGATCTTTAGTGGGTGCTGTCTAAAGTCAGGTGGAAGGGGCCTGGGCAGGCTTGCTTTGTATTAGCTTTCAGAAAAATAAACAACATTAGCAAACCAATAGTTTTGGCTCTGTATTCCTGCTGTGCATAAATGCTTCCGGGAAGAGCAATGGGATATCATTGGCCAAAAGTGTAATTGAAAGGTGAAGAGCAGGGAGATAATAATCAATGTGTCTGGATACCACTGTCAGTATTAGAACCAAGCCCAGAAACAAACAACTGAAACAAAAATCAGTAGAGTCACAAACGTGTCACTGAGAAGACCGACAGAAACTGTAATACATTGGAGTGCGGGCCCCAGCAATGACAATCACTGGCATATCCTACACAAGTTAGATGGAGACTTCAAACCTCCCCACCACTTCAGAGAACCTCACAGGCTACTGTGATGTAATTAATATTCACATGGGTCAGGCCAGGATGGATAAAAAGTGAAAAGACCTGCACCTAGAAGAATCTACCAAGAACCTAATCAAGCTGATGCAAAGGAATTTTGTAACTTTGTGACATTGGCAAAACTATTACCATGACATAGCATGTGTTCTATAGGTAAGGGTCCTTTGTGCATTCTTCTGTAGAGTACTGTACTGGAAGATTGGAAAATAATATATTACAGAATATAAGCCCCATTAAACCACACAAAGATTATTGCAAAACATGCTCTTTGTAATGACTATTCAATCCTCACTTGCTTTGTGAGTATTCTTACAGAGAACAAGTTTGTGTCATTTTTGGAAGCCTCTCCATATTCTTTTTTTGTTGGGTGTTATGGTGAAATCTTTGACACAGGCAAGGGTCGCTAATATATATCTAACACATACGTACAAAGTTATATGTGAGCCCGAGTTTCCATCGGAGGAGTATTTTTTTATGCACAAATGTTTGGTGGCGTTTGACGAATCATTACAAAACTGTCCCCAAAAAAGTTCATCCACAATCCACCACTTGGACATTTTCGGGGTTATCCCTCTGTGGGGGATGAGAGAAACAGGGGTCCAAAACCCTTTCTTGCCCATGACATTTCCAAAGGGGCAAGTGAACAGTGATGCAGAGGAAAAAGTTGCTAACCAGAATGACACCAGATTTAGGAGAAAGCTAGTTTTTTACTCAGAAAGTGTACTTTAAATAATTCGATGTAAATCTCTTCAGCCATTCTAGAATATTTCATATTTAACAATTAGTGCTATCCGTTGCCCCAGGACTCCAGTGGGAACAAATGACCCAAAAATTAGGCTGGTCCCTTTGGCTGCCCTTCGGACTGGCAGATATCACTAGATGGCCACAATGAAGAAAAGGGAAACATCACTTACAACGAAACTTTTACACCGCACTACCATTACAACGCGGTCATTACAACGCAAACCATTACAACGCATTGCGCTGGGTGGCGCTCTAGGACAGGGAATAGGTTAATTTACTATCCAATAACCTTCCCTAGTGTCCACGGGGACTGGAGTTGGAATAGTAAATTAAACTATTCACTATCCAGCACCCAAAAGCGCTATGCGTTGTAATGGTATGCGATGTAAAAACCGCGTTGTAACAGCATGCGTGGTAAAAGCATGCGTTGTAACGTCATACATCCTGAAGAAAAATGTTGCGGCTACCATTATGGACTCAGGTACTTTTCCGCCCCTGTGGGGTTGGGTGCAGGGCTTGGCCGCATTAAAAAGTAATCAAAATCCCTAAACAAAAACAAAGGTTAAAGTGGAATTGTAAGTAATGTAGTGAGATTTTAACTAATATGGAAAAAAACATAGAAATTCACTAAAAATGATAAACGTTAAAGTGGAGTTTACACAGGCGTTGTAATATTAAAAAATACTGGTTTAAAAAAAAAAAAACACTGACCCATAACTGACATAAATATATTTTGCCCCACCACAGATTTCAGTTTTTGCCAGTAAAGGAATATGTGAGGTCATAAGCAGTACATCATAGCGGTGAAAATTATACTTAACCAAGTGGTAAAGTTTTAAAGTGCTGTTATAGTTAGGTATGGTAATAAGATCTTAGCTTAACCCCTTCGACGCTGATGACGAGCTGGGCTCGTCATGGCGTAGCCTCCTCGCACGCTCATGACGAGCCCAGCTCGTCACGTAAAGTGCGCTTTTGAAAATGTCAGCGTATGAGCGGAATTCCGCCCGCACGCATGCGGTTAAGTTAAACAAACTCTTGAAATTTACTAATACAGGCAAATGTTAAAGCATCATTATAGTTATATGATGAAATGAGTTAAAAACAGTGCTTAAAACCAAACAAACATGGAAATTCGGTAGCTCAGTGGGCTCTTTAACTTGCTTCCCGCCATGCACTGCTTATGCCCTCACATATAACATTATTCATGACATGTTAAATTACATCATTGATGACATCACTTGTGACATCTTTAATTACATTATTGTTGACATTTGAAACGGTTTGGTTCTGCCAGAATACGGGGTACTGCATGGGCCTTCTTTGAGCCCTACACTTTTCAATGTGTACGTTGCACCTCTGGCTGACCTGGTCCGCAGTTTGGGTTTCCAGATATGCTCATAAGCCAATGACACTCCAGTGTACACACAGTTCAAAAACATTGTGGCTTAAATCAAAATATGAGAGAGAAACTAAAGCTTGTTTCTTGAATACAATATTTACCTGTGGATATCGGTGCACGTGCTGACATTGAGAGCTGTCTTGGGCTATCAACGATTTCTATATAAACTTAATAGGTACTGATATTTATTTTCAGAAGTTCAGTGAAGAATGTATAATGTATGATATAACTCACAAACGGTTCAAGTCGCAAAAAAAATGTAACCGTTATTGTAATGAAGTACATTTTCAAGAATATGTGTAACATATATTTACACACATGCCTTCTCAGTGGCTAAAGTATAGATGTGAAGCAGTTGACATAAACTTCTATAGAAGATTAGACATTTAACAGGTACATCCTATTAAGGTAAATAATGATACTCTTTTGAACGGCAATTAAGGTTCAATAAATTACTGACTGTATTAATGTCTCTAGAGACATTCTGCTTCTTGCACACTTAAAAATCAGTAAAAACCATATAATCTGTACTAAATGTGGGTGATTTTACATATATCTTTATGTTCTGCATGTTGCAAAATGCATTACCCATTAGGCTGCTGCTGCTCTTGGAAAGACGTATTTTACTCAGAATATTAGACTTTATTCTCACATGGCTGAGGAAGACAGAGTGAAATATGCTCTCATTCATGCTTCCTTTGCAATTTTCATAATTTAGTTGTGCTTTGGTGACAACTGATTATATGTCCTTTTCAGAGAGATCTGAGGTCTAGGTACAGGTTTGAGGATGCTAGTTGACTTATACAGAGACACATGGGTAGGCACATACTCCGTAAACTCCTCATCTGATCTTCATCAACCCCTGCCTCTGATACCACCAGGTGTCAGTGGTTGTGTCTCGGCATTTGGCAAGTATAAGCATGCTGTTCAACTCATAGATATTAATGAAAGGTAACAAGTGGTTCTAACCATACATTTCTATGGCATCACTTTTAGTAAATAGGTCTGCTGTTGTTAGCCTCCTGTCATCCACTTTCCCCTATCCATCATTTGTGTACCTCTTCAGAGCAATCAATATTGTTTTTGCCCTTACCTCTCTGAACCTATTCATAAACTTCATTACCAGTGATACACTCTGACCCTCTTACTGCACATCATGGCATAATCAAGTTGGAAGCTTTGCTTGCAAATATTATCTCATGGTCAATATTTCCCTGTTGCGGTACTACGACACCAAAAACTGCATGACCTACAGAGAGCATATTGCAATGTGCAAGAACTGTCAATTATTCAGCAAACTGTCAACCTAGCAACAAATCAAAGAATGTATTAATTCAGCATTCAATCAATCACTCATCTATGTGTTTCAAAAGAAATGTGCAGATGGGGGTAAGTGGGGCATATCAGAATTTAAAAAATGTTTAAAGAGTGACGTGAAAGAAGGGGACAATTTTCAGACTTACCCAAACATGTAGCTGTTGTCTAGAGAACACAGAGAAGGTGTTCTGACATGTTAAGGCATTGTTAGCTTTAGTAGTTATCTGTAAGTACCAAGACAATCTTCTTTGTATTAACCTGCTTTAGGTTACAAAGGTGATGAAGAAAGACCGGGGATGTGTTTGGAGGAATTTTTCGACCAGCATCCAAAAGCACTTGAATTGTTTAGACAGCAGATGACAGAATCACATGAATCCTCTGAAGACACCCATTACCGCAATGGACACTCAAGGAGAGCTCCACCTCAGAAGAACGGCGGAGCCAAACCTGCCACGAAAGATGGACCCTCCCCTCAACGGAAGCCCAAGCGTTGGCATCTGCTGGACTTCTCCAAGCTTCAGATCTGCTCTGTGGACATGGACTGCAATGACATGAGGAAGTGCTGCCAGACCATGTGTGGCAAGAGGTGCATGAAGCCGATGTTTGGTAAGAATTTACTATTTTTTTTTTGTTTCAAGCTCTTTCATTGACCTCTCTCAATGTCAAGGCTGCATATGTCTCTCTTTATTTGTCAGACTATAGAAGGGTGTTGTAAAAAATGCGATCTAAGCATTTAGGGGAATATCATCAACGGCCTGAGTTAAAATTATCGCCGCTCTTGTGTCCGTTTTTGGACAAAAAGCAGCAATAATTTTAACGCCCTATCAGCATGGACACGCTAACGTGTGAATCCAGGCCTTAGCGCACATAAACTTATCGCCTTGCCTCGCTTCGCTAATGAGATGCGAGGTAGGCGTTCCCTAGTAAAATACAGCGGTTCTCATCGCTAACAGAGGTTCTCCCTATCAGCAAGGCAATTGCTAACCGACATTAAAACTAGCGCTACCCCGCAGTATGGCAGTTTTCTTAAGCCTTTTATTTTCCCGACTTGGCTATGTTCATAATGGGAGGTGGATGGGAGGTGGATCATTATGCTGAGTCCACATCTCCCTATCAGCAATGTTTATTTCTTACTCTTTTATTTATCATAGGTATTCCTCCGTTATTGCCCCTTATCGCCGATATTGCCTGCATTTCTATTGCCTCGGCGATGCATGTTGCTGATAGTGCGCTCACCGGGTGATAGAATCCGGCGCTAGGCGGCATTACGATTTCACACACTGCAGGTGGCCAGCGATAATTTTAGCTGGCCGTTGATGATATTCTCCTGAGTTGGGAGGGGATTGCGTCCAATCATGTGCTATGACTAAGGAACCCAAAGCCAGGATCCCTACACACACAATCACCTATATCCCAGGTAATCCAATGTGCCTCTTTTTAGACTAGAGCCTAGAGCACAGAATAGAAGTAACCACAATAACTTACATCTCACCTGAAGTCCTGTCAATTTTTGGCCCTCAAAATGCATCTTCACCAACGTCAGTGAAGGACATAGGCGACTTTGGAGAGTTGGCATGTTCAAGTCTTAAGAGTGCTCACAGTGCTTTCAGATAATTTGTGATGAAAAGCAGTATTATCACTTCCCTTGTACCCTTGACCTCTTTTCTTCATATTGCTGTACTTTTGACCCCATTTTGCGTGAGACATATATTCATCAGCGTAACTTGACATGGTATGAATGCTCCCTCTACCCAATATTTTACCCTCATGTTGGTCCCTCATACAAACCTCCCATGCAACAATGACCTTTGATCTTGAAGATATAGCACACATTCAATGTTAAAGAGGTTAACTTTGCCCTGAAGGCATTAGGCGGACATGCACTATCCAAACCCAGTCAGGAATAGGATATCTATAGTTATGTCTATTCAACCTGCAGATTATATGGTTTACATATTTGGTGAACCAAAGTGTAATATGTAGATGTACCTCCCTTATTTGGCCTCACCGTGAACAAACATCTGTTCACAAATTAATATGCAAAAACAAATACAACAGGTATTCAATTGATTAGGTTAAATGTTTTCCTGGCGTTTTGCTTCAGTTTAATTTATCTATGCACACCCTACAGTAGGCTGGGTTCAGCCCTACCTGGGAGCAGCAGAGGGATTGCACTTATTTTTGGCCCTAAGCAGACTCTCTCATTTCACAACAATGTCTCCTGGTAGAGGAATTTCTTTTCAGGGAAGGTAATGGGTCCAGAAGTGAAGTGATCTGAATTCTGGGGTTGGGAAGGGGGTCAATGGTGAAATAGAGGAAGTTAGAAAATATATGCTTTGAGATATATTAGAAAACCCTTCCCATTGGTTTTCCCTTAGTTGAATACTTGATGTAGGAACACTCATGATACCCGGTGCTAGGCCTGAGATTGACCAACCATCATCATTTGTGAAAAGGAATTTTAGTGATCAGTAGGTTGTGGGTAGAATGTTAATAGAATATATGATGTTACGTAGCATACCATTACTCAGCAGGTATTTACTTTGAAGTTTTTACTTCGCAAATTCCATTACTACGCATGATTTTAGTGTGCATGCTTTTACGTCGCAAATATATACAAATACATTAAAAATGCTTTTACTTTGCAGTTATTTACAACGCGTAAATATAAAGGCCTAGATTTACTAAGCCTTTGTGTTGATATTGAGTTGCTTAAATGAGATTTACAAAGCCAGGCACATGCTTTACATTATGTAGTGGTTGGTGTTCCATGGGTGGAGCATGATTTTCCTGTGCATCCACCAATGGAATATGATGCAATCACAGACAGTAAATCTGGAAAGGTGCTAGTATAGTACACCACCCTGACCATGCTGTAACAAGGACAAGTATGTTTATTTCTCCTCGTTCTTTCCTCTTTGTAAGTGTGGTGCATTCTGCTGTAAACTTACAATGAGGAAAACACCTATTAGGATTGTCTTTGTATATCCCTTCCTGCTGCTCAAAAACAATCCTACCTGCAGTGCAGGCACCTTGCCCCACTGTGCAAGTGTGCCTTCCGTTGGCGCTAAACAGCCACAAGTGCGCCAAAGGACTGAACTGTGCCCTATCTCTCAACATATAGCGCAGTTCAGCTCTTTCCTTTTTATGCAATGCAACACAAAAACCTCTCCTGCTGCCCTGCATTGATTGAAATCTTAGTAAATATTCCCCACAGTCTGCAGAGCCATTGGGAGCACTGACCAAATTGTGCTCACAGCTCCAGCTTACACTTACCATCTGATTGCTGCAGAAACTGCAAAAAATCGAAAAGTAATGTTGGTACAAAAAGGGTGTGTTCAAGTCCCACATGCAAACCTCAGCCATCCCAAAAACACACCAGGCACAAATGTTATTTGCATTGGTGTATTCATGTTGGCATTCTTTGCACAAGACTCTAAGGGCCAGATGTAGGAAAATCGTATTTACCGATTCATAAATACCGAATTTTACCGATTCGGTATTTATGAATCTGTAAATATGAATGAGGGAGATTTAGGTAGAATGGGTAATTGAATTACCGAATCTGTAAAAATCGGTATTTACCGAATCGGTAAATACCGATTCGGTATTGCCCATTGATTCCTATGGGCCTTGAAGCCCATAGGAATCAATGGGCGATACCGAATCGGTATTTACCGATTCGGTAAATACCGATTTCAGCAAGGATGCAGGGGGTGTCACTTTGACACCCTCTAGCACCCCGAATACAGGCAAGTGTGCCATGTGGCACACAGACATGCCCTAAGGGCATGTCTGTCTGTCACATGGCATAGGTGTGCATGCACACCTGGATTCGGTATTTTACCACCCAATTGGATTGGGTGGTTAAATACCGAATCTGTAAGGCCTTTGGGACTCTGAAGAGTCCCACCTACATCTGCAAGTTACCGAATCGGTAAAAATACTGATTCGGTATTTTACCGATTCGGTAAATTTACTGATTCGGTAAAATTCGGTAATCGGTAAAATTGGCCCCCTACATGCCAATTCTTAAATACCGGTCGGTAACGGCCGAAATCGGCCGTTACCGACCGGTATTTAGGCTCCTATATCTGGCCCTAAATGACCATCTTCCCAACAGTTCATTCCCCGCATTTTAAATATCCATCTCCCAGCACATTATGTGAACCATTGCCTTCACAAGTAACTAGCCTTCTAAACAAACATTAGCAGAGTCAAGAGGTTTGGTGTCAATGCAATAATTCATGCCACATCATTTGTGTATGCCTTTGTCTTCATATGCTTGTGCATTAAAACCAGATGTATTGCTTTGCCTATTTTGTTTTCAGTAGCTTTATTGCCATGTCCTTTGCACGTGTGTGTGTTTACAAATAAGTTTGAATGTATGTGTGACTCACACACACTTGCTTACTACAATATAGACAAAAACTGGCTGTCCTGAAAAATAAAGGTTTCTTACCCTCTGTAATCTCTATCTCTGTTATTTAGGGCCACATAAACATAGAGGGCCATATTATCAAGCCTGGTTGATAAAATTATCGCCGCTTTATTGACAGGAAACGTCCGCTAAAGTGACGATAATGGGCTTGATAATAGGCTCTATGGAATTCCAATCGAAGCTCATGTTAGATGTCCTTAACATCTAACACGAGCTTCGATTGGAATTCCATAGAGCCTATTATCAAGCCAATTATTGCCAATTTAGCGGCAGTTTCCTGCCGATAAAGTGGTGATAATTTTATCGCCAAGGCTTGATAATATGGCCCATAGTTTTAGCTCTTGCAAACCCTCTGATTTTGTATATAATTCGGAAGACGATAAAACCCCTTTTCCAATGTACTAAGTCCATTTAATGATTCAGTAAAAGGTTTTCAATATCTGTAAATAGGTTTAGAAAACCATACAGAATTGGTATCTGGAAGGGATGTGTTTTCTAATGCTTATGTCCCATGGTATGTATTTATGTTTTGCAAACGACATCGTTTTTGCACTTATTTTTGGCCCTAAGCAGACTCTCTCATTTCACAACAATGTCTCCTGGTAGAGGAATTTCTTTTCAGGGAAGGTAATGGGTCCAGAAGTGAAGTGATCTGAATTCTGGGGTTGGGAAGGGGGTCAATGGTGAAATAGAGGAAGTTAGAAAATATATGCTTTGAGATATATTAGAAAACCCTTCCCATTGGTTTTCCCTTAGTTGAATACTTGATGTAGGAACACTCATGATACCCGGTGCTAGGCCTGAGATTGACCAACCATCATCATTTGTGAAAAGGAATTTTAGTGATCAGTAGGTTGTGGGTAGAATGTTAATAGAATATATGATGTTACGTAGCATACCATTACTCAGCAGGTATTTACTTTGAAGTTTTTACTTCGCAAATTCCATTACTACGCATGATTTTAGTGTGCATGCTTTTACGTCGCAAATATATACAAAAACATTAAAAATGCTTTTACTTTGCAGTTATTTACAACGCGTAAATATAAAGGCCTAGATTTACTAAGCCTTTGTGTTGATATTGAGTTGCTTAAATGAGATTTACAAAGCCAGGCACATGCTTTACATTATGTAGTGGTTGGTGTTCCATGGGTGGAGCATGATTTTCCTGTGCATCCACCAATGGAATATGATGCAATCACAGACAGTAAATCTGGAAAGGTGCTAGTATAGTACACCACCCTGACCATGCTGTAACAAGGACAAGTATGTTTATTTCTCCTCGTTCTTTCCTCTTTGTAAGTGTGGTGCATTCTGCTGTAAACTTACAATGAGGAAAACACCTATTAGGATTGTCTTTGTATATCCCTTCCTGCTGCTCAAAAACAATCCTACCTGCAGTGCAGGCACCTTGCCCCACTGTGCAAGTGTGCCTTCCGTTGGCGCTAAACAGCCACAAGTGCGCCAAAGGACTGAACTGTGCCCTATCTCTCAACATATAGCGCAGTTCAGCTCTTTCCTTTTTATGCAATGCAACACAAAAACCTCTCCTGCTGCCCTGCATTGATTGAAATCTTAGTAAATATTCCCCACAGTCTGCAGAGCCATTGGGAGCACTGACCAAATTGTGCTCACAGCTCCAGCTTACACTTACCATCTGATTGCTGCAGAAACTGCAAAAAATCGAAAAGTAATGTTGGTACAAAAAGGGTGTGTTCAAGTCCCACATGCAAACCTCAGCCATCCCAAAAACACACCAGGCACAAATGTTATTTGCATTGGTGTATTCATGTTGGCATTCTTTGCACAAGACTCTAAGGGCCAGATGTAGGAAAATCATATTTACCGATTCATAAATACCGAATTTTACCGATTCGGTATTTATGAATCTGTAAATATGAATGAGGGAGATTTAGGTAGAATCGGTAATTGAATTACCGAATCTGTAAAAATCGGTATTTACCGAATCGGTAAATACCGATTCGGTATTGCCCATTGATTCCTATGGGCCTTGAAGCCCATAGGAATCAATGGGCGATACCGAATCGGTATTTACCGATTCGGTAAATACCGATTTCAGCAAGGATGCAGGGGGTGTCACTTTGACACCCTCTAGCACCCCGAATACAGGCAAGTGTGCCATGTGGCAGACAGACATGCCCTAAGGGCATGTCTGTCTGTCACATGGCATAGGTGTGCATGCACACCTGGATTCGGTATTTTACCACCCAATTGGATTGGGTGGTTAAATACCGAATCTGTAAGGCCTTTGGGACTCTGAAGAGTCCCACCTACATCTGCAAGTTACCGAATCGGTAAAAATACTGATTCGGTATTTTACCGATTCGGTAAATTTACTGATTCGGTAAAATTCGGTAATCGGTAAAATTGGCCCCCTACATGCCAATTCTTAAATACCGGTCGGTAACGGCCGAAATCGGCCGTTACCGACCGGTATTTAGGCTCCTATATCTGGCCCTAAATGACCATCTTCCCAACAGTTCATTCCCCGCATTTTAAATATCCATCTCCCAGCACATTATGTGAACCATTGCCTTCACAAGTAACTAGCCTTCTAAACAAACATTAGCAGAGTCAAGAGGTTTGGTGTCAATGCAATAATTCATGCCACATCATTTGTGTATGCCTTTGTCTTCATATGCTTGTGCATTAAAACCAGATGTATTGCTTTGCCTATTTTGTTTTCAGTAGCTTTATTGCCATGTCCTTTGCACGTGTGTGTGTTTACAAATAAGTTTGAATGTATGTGTGACTCACACACACTTGCTTACTACAATATAGACAAAAACTGGCTGTCCTGAAAAATAAAGGTTTCTTACCCTCTGTAATCTCTATCTCTGTTATTTAGGGCCACATAAACATAGAGGGCCATATTATCAAGCCTGGTTGATAAAATTATCGCCGCTTTATTGACAGGAAACGTCCGCTAAAGTGACGATAATGGGCTTGATAATAGGCTCTATGGAATTCCAATCGAAGCTCATGTTAGATGTCCTTAACATCTAACACGAGCTTCGATTGGAATTCCATAGAGCCTATTATCAAGCCAATTATTGCCAATTTAGCGGCAGTTTCCTGCCGATAAAGTGGTGATAATTTTATCGCCAAGGCTTGATAATATGGCCCATAGTTTTAGCTCTTGCAAACCCTCTGATTTTGTATATAATTCGGAAGACGATAAAACCCCTTTTCCAATGTACTAAGTCCATTTAATGATTCAGTAAAAGGTTTTCAATATCTGTAAATAGGTTTAGAAAACCATACAGAATTGGTATCTGAAAGGGATGTGTTTTCTAATGCTTATGTCCCATGGTATGTATTTATGTTTTGCAAACGACATCGGATCGCAAAACATTGATATTTTACTTACTTCTTACAAAGGTAATAGAAACACATTTGCAAACAGGAAGGGGTTCACATAGTGAATGTCGACAAAAACATTTGTTTAGAGTAAGTAATGGTCCCATGGATCACTGCTTACTTTTTTTTTTTTTAAGTTTAGAAACGTTTTCCTTTTTTTTATGTATCCTGTTTTTCTATACATAAAACAAGATGCCTTTTAAAATGTTAATGCTTTATTTAAAAGCAATCACAGAGAAGACGCCATCACTGTGATGGCAGCGAGTCATAGTCGGTTACAATTTACGACCTACTTAATAAATATTCATGTGGTAGGTCAAATTGTGACCCACTATGATGCAATATTTTGCAAACTGACATATTAGTGCATAGGTTGGTTAAGTAAAAATCCACACCAGTCTCAAAAATATACTGGTTCCAAGTTGCGACCAGTTTTTTGCTTCCATTGTTTAGTACATCTGCCCCTTACCAAGATGTAAACTATCCTTGTGTTACCATGCAGCACTTTAGAGAAATGACATATCAATGATATAGACAGCAGAGTGAGGTGAAAGAATAATACTACTCTGGGTGGAGACTAAACACACTATATATATTTTTGAAGCATTAGTAACAATAGTCGATAGCTGTGCTGTCAAGTCAGAACAAGGACCATATGCATCAACACATTTTCCCATAGACACAGAATGGGCAAAACCCTTTGATTCATCTGGCCCTAAACTACGACAGGCAAAATAGTCTTTATATCTGAAGCCTTCTCTGATATTTTGAATCGTGCTAAACTGACAGTAACCTAACTCTTTACACGGGGAAACATCCTTTACAACGCAACTTTTACCACGCAGTGCCTTTACAACGCAACTCTTACAACGCAAACCATTACAACGCATTGCGCTGGGGGGCGCTCTAGGATAGGGAATAGGTTTAATTTACTATCCAATAACCTTCCCTACTATCCACGGGGACTGGAGTTGGAATAGTAAATTAAACTATTCACTATCCAGCGCCCCAAAGCACTATGCATTGTAAAGGCATGCGTTGTAAAAACCGTGTTGTAAAGGCATGCGTATTTATTACACCAGAATTGTCAGCACATGGTCTCATATTGTAGGTGTGTCTAAGTGGTCTGATATTGCTCTAAGGCCAAAAATATGTCCCAGTAAAAAGAAAATGAATTAACAAATACTATGTGGGCTTGTGTGATGCTGCCTCTCGAGTGTAGACATTTGAGTTGCTGCAGTAAACTCTAAGAGGACATACTACTGTGATCTTTTGACTGTAGCTTTATGATGTTTGAAGGAGGACCCTGGGTCAAAAAGATTCACTCTGAGCTTTAGAAGTACAGGGTCATCTACCACATATGAGTTACATGGCATGTTAGAGGTAGTAGATTGCAGAAGGGATTGCTGATAGAAATAAGCGAGCTTTTCAGATCATGACCATGCTTGTTGCTGTCTGGGTGACCCAGGTACACATTCTAATAATATGGAGGGTGGACTGACATTATGGCACTTAGGGAAATTGCTCAGGAGGCTAAGAACCATTTGTTTTTATGAGCTGCCCATTTAACCATGAAAACAAAAGACACACAGATGATGAACAGAATGCAAAAAATATCAAAACTCTCACCCCCAGTCAAGAGATATAGGTTAAATACATTGTTCTTCTGCTCACCATGCCACCCCAGTTTAGACCCAGTCATATGCTAATCCATCTTGACCCTGCTTCTCATGGGAAAAGTCAAGCCTGAATTGCCAAGCCAGGTTCTTCCTGGACGGCAAACAAGCATCCTAGGACCGGTTTCCGGGTTTAATCCCTCATCAGCCAGGCTATCTTGAATACAGTGGCACAGAGAGCCCTGGACCCACGTCGAGGCATACCCTGCGCACTTAGGCTTGAAAACAAAAGACACACAAATAATGGACAACATGCAGAACATATGAAAACATTAACCCCCATACAAGAGATCGGGGTTAAATCTATTGTTCTTTTGCTCACCAGGCCGACCCCTGCTTGGGGAACAGGGTCAAGCCTGATTTGCGTATGGCTGGTTCTAAACTGGAATGGAGTGGCATGCAAAAGAATTATGGATTTAACCCAGATCTATGACTGGGGTGAATGTTTGATTAATTCAGCATGCCATACACCACCTATTCTTTTTGCATTCAACCATGAAAGCACCCTTGGTGAGTTGGCACACAATATTCCTGTAACCACAGGCATGCTTTAGTCCTATAGAGAACAAATGCACATGATTACTGCACCTGACCCTGATCTATTGCAACTGAGTTCCCTTCCATAACTGCTGAATTGCCCATGAAAATTACAGCTTTTACAGAACATAGGACATTCGTGTAGTAATATTACTTTGTTGACCTAATTTTCAACACAAGCATTGTCAATGCCAATCCGTCGCATTTACCTGTATGTGCAAACAAGACCCGTTGGGCATTGCCAATGCTTCTCTACAGTGGTCTTCAATGTCTGTAAAGATGAGGTTTTATCTTCCACATTTCAGTCGCAGTTTGTCTAGTGACAATAAGCTAGCACTGAGATGCAGCAAGCTAGCGTTTAAAGGGGCTCTGTATTCATAGGCGCATTGCTGCATCAGGAGCAAGACCAATAACAAATCTATCAATGATGAAACCAAAAAGCTCCTGTGGGCAGGTCAAGCACAGAAAGGGAGGAAAGCCACAAATAAGAGTAATGCAAATGGGATTCACAGAATAGCCATCGAATCTTGGGGAAGGATTGATTTTGTGATGTATTGAATGCAATGCTGTCTGCACTAGGAAAGCAAACAGAACTGGAATAGATTCTACTAAAGCTGCCTTCAGGATGTCTATCCCACCGGCAAGAGTTGTTATTCAGTGCATCATGGGAATGATTTTAGAGTATTTCTTGCCTTGTATTTGGATCCCAGTAATATCATGTAAGTATGTGTATTTGTGATCTTAGCCGAGGATCTATACAGCTCTCTGTAAAGATGAAGTATTTGCAGAGAATTGATTGACTGTTGTAAGTATCCCTTTGGGAAGCTAAAACAAACAGCAGCACTGAAACACCCAACAACAGCACTAATACAAAACACAGACACTACAACTATAATAGCTGGGATAACACCATCTTGTGAGGCAGACTCCATGTAGACCTGCATACTAAACAACATAGGGTGTTAGTGCAAATAGGCCATTTTGGTGGATTGACTGAAGAATATTGTCAATGCTATAATTGTATATAGTTTTAATGAGCCATCATTGTATTGCTGTGTTGGGGTGAGGAGGCTGAAACGTAGTTATTTATGTGATTGAACTTGCTGAATTGCTGGGCATGTTACAGACAACAGGTGTCTCAATGAGGGAATTTACACGCAGGGGCAATTGGAGCATGCAACCAAGCACCAGAGTACAGGGCTGGATAGCTTCATAAAGGTGAAACACATAAATCATATCCGGTTGATTGATTGGATCTATTTCTTTCTTTCAGAAGACCCCACATTGATGGAAAAATCTGAGGGTCGAGCGTTTGACAAGGGTGATAATGAAGGTAAAGTGGCATCAACAAATAAAAAGAAAAATGAAGAAGAGAAACCAGAGCAAAAGGAGGAATATGCAGTAAATAATCCACCACCAATAGAGGAAGATGCAGTAGAACCACCACCAAAAGAGGAAGATGCAGTAGAAGGACCATCACCAAAAGAGGAAGATGCAGTAGAAGGACCACCACCAAAAGAGGAAGATGCAGTAGAAGGACCATCACCAAAAGAGGAAGATGCAGTAGAAGGACCACCACCAAAAGAGGAAGATGCAGTAGAAGGACCATCACCAAAAGAGGAAGATGCAGTAGAAGGACCACCACCAATAGAGGAAGATGCAGTAGAAGGACCACCACCAAAAGAGGAAGATGCAGTAGAAGGACCACCACAAAAAGAGGAAGCTGCAGTAGAAGGACCATCACCAAAAGAGGAAGATGCAGTAGAAGGACCACCACCAAAAGAGGAAGATGCAGTAGAAGGACCATCACCAAAAGAGGAAGATGCAGTAGAAGGACCACCACCAAAAGAGGAAGATGCAGTAGAAGGACCACCACCAAAAGAGGAAGATGCAGTAGAAGGACCATCACCAAAAGAGGAAGATGCAGTAGAAGGACCACCACTAAAAGAGGAAGATGCAGTAGAAGGACCACCACCAAAAGAGGAAGATGCAGTAGAAGGACCACCACCAAAAGAGGAAGATGCAGTAGAAGGACCACCACCAAAAGAGGAAGATGCAGTAGAAGGACCACCACCAAAAGAGGAAGATGCAGTAGAAGGACCACCACCAAAAGAGGAAGATGTAGTAGAAGGACCATCCCCAGATCAGCAATAATAGTTCATCCACACCACAAGAGTATTATGTAGTAGAAGTATCATCACTAAATCAAGAATATGTAGAAATGCAACCAGCATCAACAGAGGAACCAAATGGTGTTAGTAACGCAATTGGTGGTGACTAGCCCAAGAAACAAATTGCTGAAAAAGTAGTGGAAAATAATAGAGGAGGAATTAGAAGGGGTTGAAAGGGTGAGAAAGAAGAGGTGGTAGGGCGATAACTTGGTAATGAAGAGAAAAGGTGGCTGTGAAAGAAAAAGGGTAACGTAAAAAATATAGGAAAAGGGCACATGGCTGGGTCAGGCAGTGACCTCATAAGAGCATTTCTCTAATATTCATGAAGTTGATATCCTTATATTATTATTAGTTATGTCACGGTGTGGAGCAAAATAAACATCATATTTTAAAACCATGATTAATAATTATCTGTGCATTTTTGGGCATATAAATTCTTTTCTGAATGATTGATTGTCCCATATTGGCTTAATGAATTGAGAAAAAAACTGATAGAGATAATTACTAAATGCAGACATTTATTTCATTGAAAATCGAAACACTTTTAAAATGTTATGAGTGGTATGAAAGGAAAAAAGCAACAGCGGAGTATCTGCAAAATTAAGTGAAGAAGAAGCCAGGACAAACATTACACACAAGTATTGGCCAAGCCAATAGGTTGGGTGTTGGCTGTTTCCTTGGGGTTTTGCTAATATCTATTTTATTTGTCAAAAAGTTTTGTATGAAGGCACACATTCCATGAAAAGAAGCATTTTCTTAAAGTCACAAGATATTGTTTTTAATGTAAAAGCACACACAGCACCCATAGTTTCTGTAACTGAGGGGACTACTTATTGTGCGCATGTGCACATTGTGCAAGAGCCAATTTCCATCACTCAGATTCAGGTAAGCCAATGGCTGAAGTAGTTTGACCCTGTACCCCATGATGTATGCTGGGATGGACTGAAACAAAATGGGCATAGCGCTACATGAGACAAATAGATGAAGAGGGCAGACTGAAAGAAGTATGGAAAATATATGTTTTTTATTAAAAAAACTGACCTTTCCCTACGCCAGACCTAAAAAGAAGGCAGAAAGGTAATGAAAACTTATGCAGTATACAAGAATGGAAAAATTAAATGAAAACTTCAATAAAAAAAAGTACTCAAGAAAATAGAAGTAGATTTTTTTGTGATGAGGATTTTTGATGTGCCCCTTGTTGTGCAACCACCCACTTCTGGCCACCAGAATTGGAAACCTTACCTGTCTATCCCGGCATTTACACCGGTGTATCTCTCTCCTGATGTCCTTCAAATGTTTTAAAAATGTGTTTTATAAAACCAGGCAAAATTCTACATACATGGGCCTAAAATATACACTACTAATTAAATATTCAATTCTTCTATTCCTCCCCCAAAATCTTTATAGTAATTTCATGAAAAATATGTCCATCTCAGTCTACACTTCAACTAGTGTCTAAGAGATACACATAGGCCCTGAAGTTTGTTGGACTAAAGGTGCTATTTATTGCGCTTGATAATGATACTACACTGTTTTCTGTTCATCAGGTGAGATAAATAACACCGATGACAAGTTTTTGGGGATTAGCATGCAAATCTTGGCACTTACCACACCATAATTCAAATAGTAAACTCCATGGGCCTCATTTATGAAAGTAACGCATCACTACGTGAAACCAGGGATGCGTCACTTTTCATTGCGCCCTCCTTGCGACATGCTGGATGCGTCATACAACATGACGCATCATGTTGCAAAGTGTTACAGATACATCAGTATTTTTGATGTATCTGTAGGCGCAAAAATGACACATTGCTGGAGTGTGTCACAAAAGTGATGCAACTTCAGCATTTGGTCATTTAATATGGGCAAGTCCCATTTCAATGTGCCTGCATCAGTCTTATGCCTGCTGTGAGGCAGGCGTAAGATATTGACGCATTTGCATCCTAGAAGTGCCGCAGTGAAATCTCATGGAAGTGACTCACTGGCGTCGCACAAGTGACGCAAGGGCTCATAAATAAGCCCCCATATACTTTTGTCCAGGTAAGGGTGAGTTATTTAATGCATCCAGTGATTACTAGGTTAAATTTATTTATTTATTTATTTTGGAATTTTATAAAGTGCATGGCATTACGCACACCAGCGTGTCCCCGCGCTGGGAGAGAAAATGAACAGACACAACGGGGAGGCTACACCAAAACTGAGCGAAAAAGATGTGTTTTTAGAGCTCTACGGAATTTTGCCTCGGAAGGTTCCAGACGCAGCTCCATCGGAAGCACATTCCAGCTCTTCGCCGCCAGTAATCTGAAGGATCTGCCTCCCATACGGGTCCTATGTATTTTGGGGACTACAAGTAGCCCGGTACCAGAAGATCTAAGCCTGCGCCCTGGGCTATAAGGAATGATGAGAGATCGTAAAAGATTAGGTGCCTTGCCATTGAGGATGCGGTGACATACACATAGAGCTTTAAAAGTTATCCTCTCCCTTACCGGGAGCCAATGGAGAGTTTTTAAAGCGGCTCTAGAGGCAGTTCTTCTAGGGAGCCTTAGCACCAGCCGAGCTGTGGCATTTTGCAGTACCTGGAGGCGGTTGAGGCTTTTTGCTGTTAATCCCAGGTAGGGGAGATTGGAGTAATCCAATCTAGATGTCACCGAGGCGTGCACAAGAGTCTGTCTGGCACCGACCGGGAGTTGATCTAAGATCTTTCGTAGACTCTTGAGAATACCAAAGCACATCCCGGCTACCCGATCTACCTGGGGAGCAAATGTAAGGGTGGAGTCAAACATTACCCCAAGATGTTTTGCTTGTTGACAGGGCGCAGGGGTAGAGCCCAAACAGGCCGGCCACCATGCCGAGGACCACACACTCGGACCATTCCCTACCACGAGCACCTCAGTTTTGGACCCATTCAGCTTCAGGCAGTTGTCAGACATCCAGGAGGCAAGCTCCTGCATGCAGGCACTGAAGCTGACCGCCGCAACATCCGGTGCCCGTGACAGTGAGATGGCCAGTTGTGTGTCATCGGCATATGACACTAGTTGGATTCCATAGCCTTCAACAATGGTGGCCACCGGGGAAGCATAAAGGTTAAACAGGGTGGGACTCAAGGACGAGCCCTGAGGCACCCCCTGATCAAGATCGAATGACCGAGAGTAGTGTTCACCCTGTCTAACCTGAAAGCCCCGGTCAGTGAGGAACGATTGAATCCATCTCAACGCTGGCCCTGTAACACCCCCTTTGTTTAGACACTGTAGCAAGGTGTAATGTGCTACAGTGTCAAACGCTGCACTTAGGTCTAGTAGAATGAGGGCATTGTTTGACCCTCATCTACTCCTTGCCTGATGGTCTCAGTGGCCATCAGCAGCGCCGATTCCGTGGAATGGCGAGACCGGAAGCCAAATTGAGTAGGATGGAGTAGATTGGCTTGCTCAACAAATGCCATAAGCTGGAGGTTCACTACCCTTTCTGCCACCTTGGCCAAATAGGGAAGGAGGGAGATGGGACGCAGGTTATCCATCCGCTCCCAACTAAGATTGGTTTTTTTTTGGAGGGGGAGGACTACCGCCTGCTTCCACTTCTTAGGTACAGTATTAGATTTAAAAGATATGTCGAGAACCTCCCTAATATAGGGTTCAAGAGTCTCGATACTTTCTACAAGAAGTTTAGGTGATGCTGAATCACGAGGAGACCCTGACTTAATGATACGGCATATCTGCTGGAGCTTGTCGGGGGATGGAGTATAGAAGTGGTCCAGCCTACTGACACCATCAACTTCCAGTGTGTTTTCTCTAAACTCAGTGCCCCTTTTCATCCCCCCCGTAAAGGTAGAGTAGATGGTAGCCACTTTGTCAGAGAAGGAAGCAGCGATCCGATTACAAGAATCTTCCGAGGCCAGTGCTGGGTCAGCAGATAAACCGCAAAAAGATATCTCCTTATAAATTTTAAACAGCTCTTTGGCTGAGTTCTTGGCTTCTCCTATCCTCCCTGAGAAGTAAGTTGTTTTTGCACGTCTGATGGAGTTATGGTATTCTCTGCGTTTGTCTTGATAGCTCATTTTAGCTGGTTCTAGGTATGCCACACGCCACTGTCTTTCTAATTTCTTGCATTGTGATTTCGCTAAGCGAAGCTCATTACTAAACCAGGGGGCGGATTTCTGGGGTCTACTGCCAAGTTTTTTCTGACATAGAGGGGCTATTTCATCTAAGGCATCGTTGATGCAACCTTCTAATCTATCTGATACTATGTCAGCGTCCTCACCTCCAAGTCTGCCACCTTTAGTCAGTGCCGTCTGGAATTTAGTTTTGGTGAATGCCCGCCAATTACGGCTCATATATTTGGGATTAGTACATTTATGAGTGTTTCCAGTGGCCATATAAATACTAAAAGGTACTAATAGATGGTCGGACCAGGAAATGGGGACGGGAGTCTTTACTTCAATGCCTTCCCAATTCGCAAAAATGGGGTCTAATAAATGGCCCTTTTGATGGGTGGGGTCAGTAGATTTAATGTGTAATAGAAGGGAATGTAATTGTTGACAGAAGTCGGTAGCACCTTTGTCAAGTTGGTCATCTAGGTGGATATTTAAGTCACCCAACAGCATAAACTTGTCCCTACGTAGAGCGGCTTCTGTTAAGCCTTCAGTGAGGCTGACAGCGAAGTTCGAAAAGAGACCAGGGGGGCGATAGACCAAAAAACCCTTCAATGTATTACTAGCATTGACCTTAATCGAGAAGGCCTCTGTCTCGCTGTCAGCGATAGCATAGGGTTCAAGTTGGCAGCAAAGTGGCTGTTTAAAAATAATGGCTTTCCCGCCACCTCTGCCCCCAATTCTATCTAACCTTACCATGGAGTAACCACCAGGGAGGGAAGCAACTATATCGGGTTCTGAGTTGGCATCTAGCCATGTCTCAGTGAGAAAAAGGAGATGAAGTTTCAGGTCTATGAGCAGGTCGTATATATCGAGACTATGCTTCCGCATGGATCGGGTGTTTAGTAGTCCGCATGTGAGGCTGATAGTCTCCGCCCTAGGCGTGGGTATACTGCGCCAATTATACTGACATACCTTACAGTAACTAGACCCTTCTACATTAAGACTGTGGAGACAGGCATCCGCAACTACCGGACATAGGGCGCGAAGTTGTTGAGCGCTCCAATATATTTTTGAACCATTTTGACCAGGGGTGGGGGCCCCTGTCCCCGGCCGGCCGAGGACGGGCGCAGACGGGCTTGCCTTAGGCGCGCCTTCGGCGCGCTGTCGGCGCGCCCGCTGCGCACGCCCGCTGCGCTCGCCCGCTGCGCGGACGAGTGGCCATTGCTCATATAGGAAGGTAAGGGAAGTGACGCAGCAGGGGGAGGAGTCGCGTCCCTCCGTTCAATCGGCACAGGCTAGCCGTGACGGACCGGGGACTGAGTCAGGTGGGTGCTAGGTGTAACAGATCTATTCAGCACACATTTCACCCCCCAATCAAGTTAGTAATTATTAAAAATATGTGCGCCAGGCGCTACACAAAAAAAGAAAGTTGCGCTGGCCGGTTAGCAATCAACCGCGCCAGTGCCAAACACTCAGTAAAATATTCCTCACGCTGTCAGCGCCAGCTCACACTGCTCTCACCAGCGCGGCAGAAATTACATGCAGCTATGTGGGCAGCAGGGGGAGGAGTCGCGTCCCTCCGTTCAATCGGCACAGGCTAGCCGTGACGGACCGGGGACTGAGTCAGGTGGGTGCTAGGTGTAACAGATCTATTCAGCACACAGTTCACACCCCAATCAAGTTAGTAATTATTAAAAATACGTGCGCCAGGCGCTACACAAAAAAAGAAAGTTGCGCTGGCCGGTTAGCAAATCAACCGCGCCAGTGCCAAACACTCAGTAAAATATTCCTCACGCTGTCAGCGCCAGCTCACACAAATAACACCCAATTGGTAATTCTGACTGCTGAGCAAACAGGAGTTGGTGCAGTGAACAGAAAACACAGACCCAACAATAATCACAGTTTTATTCGTATGAGGCTGTATCCACAATATAGTATTATGCACATGTCCAACACACAAGGTTACAAAATACAAAAAAAAAAAATGCAAACTACTTTAAGTGAGGCTGAGAGATTTCCATATCAAGTGGATTATATATAGGTGAAGATCTGTGAAATGACTCTCCAAAGTTTACTCTGCTTAGACTTGCCTAGCAGTTTTATTGATTTTCGGAAGACAGAAGTGGGAAATTATGGCAAATCACCCCTCGGAAATTGCATTCCTTAACACGGAGCAGGGAGTTACATAAAAGCATGTAGGAGTTACATTTCTACTTTACTAGTTACACTTCAACAATGATGTAACTCAACAAACAAGCAGAAAGAAAAAGTTTGTCTCCTTTAATAAAATATATAATTATCTTTGGTACAGAAATCAGGAATTAATCTTTCCTCAAAGACTAGCAACCATCTGATCACTTGGTCATGGAGTAGTATGTGCTCCTAGTGGTAGAATGTATCATTGACAAGGTTCAGTTATATTTCACTAAACCCAGCCACAATTTGCCCCATTGTGCTTCTTTCAGCACAAGGTGGGCTAGCAAGGGAATCGTTTAACTATTTAATGAATAATCACAATCAACATGCCACACCAAAATATGTTATTTATTAGAAACATGATATTGTCCCTAAACATTGAGGGAACTAAAATAGTAGGAAATACATTCAGATGTTGGACACAAAAGCCAAAATCCAACAATGTATCTGAGTTATATATAGCGCAAACCTGATCCGCCAGCCTGATGTGTGTTACAAGAGATCCAGATGCAACACATTTTTAGGCATGGGGAGATTAATTGATTCATCCATAATTAATGAATGTCAAACTAAGGCCAGCATTTGAACCTGGTTCCTCAGTTCAAAAGTTGTAGACAATAGCCCGCATATCATGCTCATTGGCTGACAAAACAATGTAATATCATCTGAGAGGTCAGCTTTAGTCCCTAACCTGACTATTTAGCAATGACGTAGCCACACATAGTACACATGGGCCATGTACCTTTTTGTGTAGAACCACCAGCAAATCAGCTCCTGTTCTGTTCTCAGAGCCACTAACATTTGGGAAAATGAGAGTGCTATGAATTCCATGACCAATCTCAACACTAGATCAGCAACCTACCTTCTGCCCAAGGCCAACTAGGCTCACCTGCGCATCATCCCTTACAGCTGCAAATTATACCACTACTCTGACTCGCGATGTGTCTCTCACAGGTGAACACTGTCTTAAATGCAGATTCACGTTTGATAGCCACAACACATAGTGGCAAATTAATGCTGATAGCACCCTAAACCTTCACCCCAATTCCTACTATCCAGCCAATTTCTAACATGTCATCTATTGTCTTATAACGGTCCAAAACTGGATCCTGTGAAATGAGTCTAATGTCTTAACGTTGAGACTTTTCTCTTAGGTCTAGGAGATGAGATACCATCACATGTTCTTCACATGTCCCGTACATAAAAGCTTTGCCATGTCTATTGTGGAGAAGTGTGGCTCACTGGTTAGAGCGGCAGACACTGATGCAGAGGTCTGGCCAGGGACCAGGGTTCAATTCCTGTCATGGCAGGGTCTTGTGTTCAAATGTCCTCGGACCCAATAATTCTCTCGCCTCGATGCCTACCCTAATCATGAGTCCCACTCTGCAACTCTGGGCAATAGCTTGCTTAATCTCCACACCGGCCCTAACGCTAGGATGCTTGGCTTCACCTTGGGGTGTCCAGGAGTGGGCACCTCACAGGAACAGGCCAGGATGGGTTCCTCAGCGGCACAGCGCGGGGACACACTGGCTAGTGTAACCAGGCGCTTTATAAGCTCAGGATTATTATTATTTTGTCATTGTACCAGGCAAACTTCTTCCCACTAAATGGAATCAACTGCATAGTCTTAGAAGCCATATCTGTAAACATTTGAAAGCCAATTCCAGAGTGGTATATAAATAAATGTTCAGTTCTTTCCTTGGTCAAAATCTCTTCCTTGGTTTTATAATTATAAAAACAGGCAAGGACTGTTTGCGGTTGTAGATAAGTTTGTTTTAATGAAAAGGAGCACAATATAACCGATGTAACCAGATAACAGATAAAAGGTGTAACCCGATAACAGATAGGTCACATTCTTAACTACACTCCAAGACAGTAGTTCGTATCAAATCATTCAATGTTTGACAATGCTGTTTTTCACCATTAAAACCATCAGGAAGACCAACAAATCTTAAATTGTCAATTCCATAAATGTATTTTTGTTTCAGGTTCTCCATATCCGACCCGGCGTCCGTGCCTTTACTTGCAGCCTCAAATTTATATTCCACGTCTGCCACTGTATGAGGAAGGTCCATACCCAGAAATATATTTTTGGACAGACATAGTATGGAGGGACCTTACATGGGATTATTACAGCATAAATATAACTTGTCAAAAATATCTTGTCCAATATATTGCTTACAAACATGTGGCCCCTTGGGGCTTTATAATTGAGATTTCTCCCCCAGTAGAGCAACATTTTTAGAAAAGATGGTTAGATCACTAGATGTATGTCAGACAATATCTTGTCATCAGTATTCTGACATACAATTATGATCCTTGTTTCCTTACAGTTTCTGAATACAATTGTGCATTGGCAGTGAGATTTCAAAATATTCTATGCATTTTCTTTTGTGTGTATTGATCTTGAAAGGATTCTGCCCTCTTCTTAGATTAGTTGAGTAAAATTGTTTAACAATTAATATTTTTGATTGAACTCTAATTTGGTTTTGGGAAAATCATTTGTACTTATGAAAACAGAATGGAATTGATAAAGTTATAATTAGGGGTTTGAGGTATTCCTGGTATAACATGTTGGGTTTCAACATTAATTCGGTAGCAATCTTGGTTCAACCTAATACACATGGCATTTGTACCAGGGACTTCTTAAGGATTTTGAGGTCTTGGGCTAAACATAATTTAGGCCCCCCTTCTTGGATAAACTCCAAATTTATCATCCTTTTTCAGCTCATTCACTCCACCAGCAACTCTTATCTCATCATTGACAAACCTCTTTGTTGGCCCACAAAACGTTAAGGGGTCCCGGTCCTTCAGGGGGCCTCCATTCAGTGCAAAGCCTTTGAATATTTATGAGATATTGGAGAGCTGGGAGTGCCCTCTAATGCTCTGCAGAGAGCTCCACCATTTTTGCATTATGCCACGCTCTGGAACTGTATTCAAAGCTGAATAATGGGGCCCCTAGAAAGTTGGGGGCCCTGGGCCACCAGAGCCTACTTTGCTGATGCCCTAAAATGTCTCTGGTTTGTACATAAATATAATCAGCTAACATTTGTGCTGGTTCAAAAACATGCCCACAAATACTCAGCCCAACTCCATACAGACCAACCACTGCCATCTACTGGCTCACAACAGAAGTAGCCATACCTTTTAAAAGACTATCCAAAGTCTAAAGAAATATATCACATATCAGTACATCACAACAGCCCAAAATGTGTTGTCATCATTAGCACATAAGAATCAAACTGTTTGGGCATACATATGTGATGTCTGTCAAATAATGGGTAAAAGTAACTGAAAGTATCTTACAATTATTGCATCCTAATGAAGATAGGTTACAAATGTCATTGCTCTATCAAAACTGAATGCACATCCAGTTTTGATTCAACTACAATATTTGTACTTTTTAATAATCAGTGAAAGCCTACACTACAGAATTCTATACTATGCATCTAAAGCCAGGGAAACACAAACGCAGAGAATGCTGTAACACATATAGAACACAAGTGTGAAAAATTCAAGTCAAGTTCAAAGGATTTCTAAAACAATAAATTAACGAAAGAGCACACAAATACAAATTAACACATTTTAGTTTAGGTTATATTGTCTTGATACGTAATGTAGATAGTGTGTTTTTGTCAATTCCTTAAGGATACTAGGAGTCCTTGTGTACTGTAAGCTGTGATGTCACAATGTGATACAAGCTAAGCCATTGGAATATGTAATACAATTTGAATACATTTTGCCACCATCACATAGCTCAAGTAGCTACTATTCTTTTTTAAGTTTCAAAAGATTAATTTATTGAGTATGCAGAAAGAAAAACATCAATGTATCACAAATTGTAACATCAGAGATTATAATTGTTGGGATTCAGAGGTGGCGGGTGCCTTCTGTCTAGTTTCCCGTCTTCCGGCTTCTTCTGCGTACCAAGTGCATGCATTAATTTATGGACGCTCCCTTGGGCTCGCTTTAAATGGGCCTGCCTCCAGGAAACTGGTGCTTGGTTTATATGATGGTACCTTGCTTTGGGATTTCCTGTTTCCTTACCTTGTTCCTTCTCTAGTGAGGTCTACGGCGGTTAGCCTATAGGGGGCTGTTTGCTGACATCCCCTTCTTCCCTCCTTTTTTTTGTTATCCTGGGCTTTTTGCTTTTCGGAACAGTCAGTTGGGACCATTTCTGATAACGGGTGACGCCAGGGGACAAGCGGCTGCGTGTTCCATCAAGAGCTTGACGTTTTGACTTCCTGGTCTTTTGCAGACCAACCGCCTTGTTGTGTATCTTTTGGGCGGTTTCACGAAGGGGCTGAATAACGGCCGTTTTTTGTGCTACCTTCGTGTTTTTAGATCCCAGGGTTTTTTTTTGGTTCCTTCCTAGTCTTGTGGACACCTTTTTTCCCCCCTAACTTACCCTATTTTTTCCTTTCTCTTGTTTACGCCACCCCCTTTTGTTACTCTCAATGTCTTTCCAAGGGTGCGTGGTTGGTCTGGGTTACCAAGTGGAGCTTTTATTCAGGAAAGAGACGTTTTTTCCCTGTTTTGTTTGAGCTACTCCTGAGCAGCGACTAGGGTAAGCTGGGAAGTTGGTGGGTTCTTGTGTGTACTTGGTACATATTAGGTGGGTCCGGTGTGTTTAATCCTGTTCCCCTTTTTGTTTTTAAGGTCTCGGCTGGGGTCGAGTAGTCCACTGCCGGGGGATCCGAAGAGACACGCTGCATTACCCAGGACCTTGTGTTTCCCTGTTTTGTTTACCCACCCTCTCCCTGCGTCGTGGTTTCCCATCACCTGGAGTTATACTTGTGGGTGTTGGGGAGCTACGGCGGGGGTAGGGGATTGGGACATTCTTCACTCCTGCGGTGTTGGGCCGGTAGGCAGGCGGCACAGAAAACCAAGCCCACGTATTTACACACTGCCCGAGTGAAGAATGGACGAAGGGGTTCCTTCTGTGCAGGACCTGATGCAGGCCATCGTGGCCTTGCAGGCTGAGGTTCAGTCCCTTAGACAGGAAAACCATGGGTTACAGGTGGCTTTGAGTAGTGTTGGCGCTAAGGAGAATACATGGGGGAAAGGGGGGATCCCTCGGGCAAACCCAAGTCCCCGGTGCTACAGCCTGCTATCTTTCAGTATGAGCGGGGTGTAGGTCAGAGTAGGCCTCCTTTGTCTGTTACCGTTAACACTCCTGTGCCGGTGCCACTGGCAGCTCCTGAGAGGTTTTCCGGGGACAGCAGCAGATATGCCATTTTTATGAATCAGTGTCATCTGCACTTTATGTGTCGGCCAGCTGCTTTTCCCGATGACACCTCGAAAGTCACTTTTGTGATTTCGTATCTCTCGGGTACTGCAGCCAGTTGGGCGGTCCCCTTAGTTGAAGGAAATGACCCTGTACTGAGTAGCTTTCCAGCATTTAAGATCCAGATGCACAGTTTGTCTGCTAAGCATGCGTTTATGCAAGCAAGCGATGCAGAGTTATTAAAACTGAGTCAGGGAAAGCAGGAACTCCTTGTGTATGTGGCAACCTTTAACCGCCTAGTAGCGGAAACCCAATGGCCTCTTGCTAAAAGAAAGTCTTTGTTCTATCAGGGCCTGTGCGAGGAACTAAAAGATATAGTCTCGCAGGTGGTGGACCCCCCTGAGGAATGTGTTGAGTTCATCGATTTGGTTGTAAAGCTCAACCATAGGTTGTCCGAGAGGAAGCGGCAGAGGACTAGGTTTCAACCATCACGGGTGATTGTGACCAAAAGAGAGATACCTGAGGCTGGGGATTCAAAGTCAGATCCAGAACCGATGCAGCTAGGTGGGGTACAAGGTCCCATGACTAAGGAGGAAAAGGAGCGGAGACGGCTGCTGCAATTGTGTTTATATTGTGGGCGGAGCGGGCATTATGCCCGAGAGTGTCCAGTGAAGCCGTCTTGGTTGAATATGAACAAGGCTGTGGCTTTCATAGGAGGGGGGTGTGAGAGGCCTTCTGTCCTAGAGAGTAGCAACAGCAATCCTTATGATGTACAAGGGGTAGTTTAGAGGGTCCCACACCATTTCACTATGTCAGCCTGCTTTGCGTTTTCATCTAGCAGTAGAGCCACTCTGTCGGTGTTATTAGACTGTGGGGCCACAGGGAACTTCATGGATATTAGAATGGCGAGCAGTTGATGGTTCCCTGTGTTATGAAGAGACAACCCGAACCAGTAAGGGCTATCGACGGGACGCAACTTTCCTCTGGTTCAATCGTTCGGCAGATGGAACCTTTGTTGATGACCTTCGATAACGGGCATTCCGAGACCATTTGTTTTGATCTTATAGACGCACCTGCATTTGGAGTGGCTCTTGGGGTGCCTTGGTTACATGCCCATAATCCTAGGATCGATTGGGCACGGAGGTTGGTCACGCTAGATTCGGAATATTGCCTTCTGCACTGTTACTGTGAGGCTTCCGATTGGGTGACTCCTTTGTCTTGTGCGGTGAGTGGTAACGTTCAGAATAGTCTGCCTTCTTCCTTTGTTGCGTACAAGGATGTTTTTGATAAGGACCAAGCTTGTATCCTGCCTCCTCACAGGGCTTTTGATTTTCGCATCGATTTGGTACCGGGGGCTGTATTGCCCTGTAGTCGGGTATATGCGCTGTCGGAGCCGGAGGAAAAGCACTTACGGCAGTACTTGGACGAAATGTTGGGTTTTGGTTTTATTCGACCTTCTTCTTCGCCTGTTTCCTCTTCCATCTTTTTCATACCTAAAAAGGAGGGAGATCTCCACCCGTGCGTGGATTACAGGGCGTTGAATAAGGTAACAATTAAAAACAAGTACCCACTGCCTCTTATACCGGTGTTGTTAGACCAGCTGTGACATGCCAGGGTTTTTACGAAGCTTGATCTGAGAGGTGCTTACCATCTCATTCGCGTCCAAGAGGGCGACGAATGGAAAACGGCGTTCCGCACTAAGTTTGGTTTATTTGAGTACTGCGTTATGCCTTTTGGTTTATGCAATGCCCCTGCCGCTTTTCAGTTCTTTATTAATGAGGTTTTGCGTGAATTTTTGGATATTAGTGTGATCGTTTACATTGACGATATTTTTTTTTTCCCAGTCCCCTGAGGAACATGATACTCATGTTTCTCAAGTTTTGTCTAAGTTGCAGGAACACCGTTTATTCGTTAAGTTGGACAAGTGCACTTTTGGTGCGGCACACGTGGAGTTTTTGGGTTTCTTGATTTCGGCGGATGGAATAAAGATAGACCCCCGGAACATAGACGCCATTATCAACTGGCCTACCCCCGCGTGTGCAAAGGATATACAGGTCCTCCTTGGATTTGCCAACTTCTGCAGGCATTTTATTAGTAATTTCTCGGAAATAGTTTTGCCTATGACATCTTTGTTGAAGAAGGGAGTGGCTTTTGTTTAGACATCGGCGGCGCAGTCAGCGTTAGAACTATTGATCGGGCAATTTACATCTGCCCCGGTGTTAATGCATCCTGATCCAGCCCTCCTGTTTTACGTGGAGGCGGATGCGTCTCAGTTGGCAGTAGGGGGTGTATTGTCCCAGCGCGACAGTGTAACAGGGTTTATGCATCCTATCGCGTCCTTCTCGAAGAAGCTGTTACCTGCGGAGCAGAATTACACTGTGGCGGAGAGGGAGATACTGGCCATAAAGCTATCGTTTGAGGAATGGCGTCACTACCTCTGGGGGGCTCGGCACCCCATTACGATATATACCGATGACAAGAACTTGGAATTTTTTCGTTCTGCCAGGGCCTTGACACTAAGGCAGATGAGGTGGGTGTTGTTTTTCAACGAATACAATTTTACCATCACTTATAGGCCAGCAGCCCAACAGGGGTAATCTGATGCTTTGTCCTGGATCTATGTAAGTTCATCATAGGGAGGGCGGGTTAGTGAGACCCAATTTATGATACCTACAGAAAAGATTGTAGGATGTGCCTCCATGGACGAATTTTTGGTTAAAGTACAGGAAGAAGTGGGACGGTTAGATCTGTCTCCGTGGTTGTCTGAACCAGGGTTTACTCTAAAGAACGGGTTGTTGTACCAGGCAGACAAGTTATTTGTGCCCCCTGAGTTGCGTATACTGGTTCTTACCTATTGTCATTCTTCGTCTCTGGTTGGGCATCGTGGGGTCAGTAAGACCAAGGAGATGTGTTTGCGTTGGTTCTGGTGGAAGTCCTTAGCACATGACGTGCAGTTATTTGTGACCTTATGTCCGATGTGTGCTGTTAGTAAGTCCTCGCACATGTCCCCATCTGGGTTGTTGCATCCTTTGCCAGTGCCTCCCTCCCCCTGGCATACTATCAGTATGGATTTCGTGACCGATTTGCCACCTGACTCGGGGTTTACGACCATACTGGTAGTAGTGGATCTTTTCACTAAGACGGTACATTTTATTCCCTTACTCAAGCTGCCTACGTCTAGGGAGTTGGCTGAAGTGTTTATTGCTCAAGTGTTGAGGTTACATGGGGTGCCTTCTGCCACTGTGTCGGATAGGGGGGCACAGTTCGTGTCTCACTTTTGGTCTGCCTTATGCCTGTTGCTGCAAATGGATGTAAGGCTGTCATCGGCCTATCATCCACAAAGTGACGGGCAAACGGAACGTACCAACCAATCCATGGAACAGTACCTGCGATGTTTGTTAGCGTTGTTGACAGGCAGTTGGGTACGTGCTCTTCCTGTGGCTGAGTTTGCCTATAATAACAGTAAGCACTCAGCCTTAGGTATGTCGCCGTTTTACTGTTCCATGGGGTTCCATCCTAAAACGATTCCCTTTCAACCATCTGAGAGGATGCCTGCTGTGGACACCCTCAGTAGGGAATTGATTACCATCTGGAAGAAGGCTCAACTGCAATTGCTAGCCTCTAAGACGAGCATGAAGGTACAGGCAGATAGGCATAGATGTCCAGCTCCCCTACATGCGATGGGTGACAGGGTTTGGCTCGCAACGAAAAATCTGAGATTGCCGGGACCGAGGAAATTACAGCCTTGGTTTGTGGGTCCCTTTGATATCCAGAAGGTGGTGAATCCTGTTGCGATGACGCTGACTCTACCGGATGACTATATTATCCATCCGGTGAGTCATACTTCCCTGTTGAAGCAGTATGTCACCACTACTCAGGACCTACCACCTCCTCCTCCTGTCTTGATTGATGATAACGAGTAGTATGAGGTCAATGCAGTTCTGGACTCTAGGAGGAGAGGGAGGAGGTTGTATTATCTTATAGACTGGAAGGGGTATGCCCCCGAGGATCGCTCCTGGGAACTGGGAGTCAGGTGCATGCAGCCCGGTTGGTGCGTTTGTTCCATTGTCAGCACCCTGGGAAGCCTAGGCCAGTGGGAAGGCTTTTTGGGGGGGTACTGTTGGGATTCAGGGGGGGTGGGTGCCTTCTGTCTAGTTTCCCGTCCTCCGGCTTCTTCTGCGTACCAAGTTCATGGATGAATTTATGGACGCTCCCTTGGGCTCGCTTTCAATGGGCCTGACTCCTGGAAACCGGTGCTTGGTTTCTATGATGGTCCCTAGCTTTGGGATTTCCTGTTCCTGTTTCCTTACCTTGTTCCTTCTCTAGTGAGGTCTACGGCTGTTGGCCTCTAGGGGGCTGTTCGCTGACATCCCCTTCTTCCCTCCTTTTTTTTGTTATCCTGGGCTTTTTGCTTTTCGGAACAGTCAGTTGGGACCATTTCTGATAACGGGTGACGCCAGGGGAGACGCGGCTGCGTGTTCCATCAAGAGCTTGACGTTTCGACTTCCTGGTCTTTTGCATACCAACTGCCTTGTTGTGTATCTTTTGGGCGGTTTCACGAAGGGGCTGAATAACGGACGTTTTTTGTGCTACCTTCGTGTTTTTAGATCCCAGGGTTTTTTTTGGGTGCTTTCCTAGTCTTGTGGTCACCTTTTTTCCCCCCTACCTTACCCTATTTTTTCCTTTCTCTTGTTTACGCCACCCCCTTTTGTTACTCTTAGTGTCTTTCCAAGGGTGCGGGGTTGGTCTGGGTTACCAAATGGAGCTTTTATTCAGGAAACAGACGTTTTTTCCCTGTTTTGTTTGAGCTAATCCTGAGCAGCGACTAGGGGAAGCTGGAAAGCTGGTGGTTTCTTGTGTGTACTTGGTACATATTAAGTGGGTCCGGTGTGTTTAATCCTGTTCCCCTTTTTTTTTAATTTTTTTTTTATTAAAGTTGTTTTTATTGCATTTGAAGAAAAGAACCAAATTGAGGCAAAAAAAAAAAAAAAACCAGAAAGAAAAACAGGCGGCAACATTGCAGTCGCACATACATTAGCCCAGCAGTTACGCCTGACGTACCCAGTAGAAGCCTCGGGCTACAGTTAATCGCACAAAGCGGAGTCCGGGAAGACAGAGATGGCTATGGGTTACAACCGCCAGACGGTCCTCAACGTCTCTGCTGAGTCTTCCATGAGAAGGGGCCACCCCTTTACACTAATTCCCTCGGGAGATTCCCGGGCAGGCCAGTTCCTCCCCCCAGCAAGCTGTGCCGCAACAAATACAGAATACAGAACCCCCCAACCGTGTTCCCTACCCACCACCCCGACGTCCCCCCCCCCCCCCCAGGTGGTGGCGCCAACCAACATTCTCTCTCTGCACTACACAGTCACATCATTCGTGTAATTAGATCTAGAAAAGGTGGAGTGCTCGTAGGGCCGATGGACAAACAGCAGATGGCAAACCAGTCGATAAGAACCTGACTAACGGTCTCCACCGGAACATAAAGTTCTTAAAGTTGCCCAAGAAGATGTCCGCCATTCTCTCCATGCTCATAAATCTCCACAGCTTAGCGTGCCATAGCGACATGGCCGGGGCTGTCGGCTTTTTCCAGGCCGCAGCCAGTGTGAGTTTGGCCGCCCCCAGACACAGCCACATAATCTGTTTGTCTTCTTTCGTCTGATGTTCCAGTAACGGATCTCGGAGACCCAGGATGACAAAGGACAGGGAGTCCGGGATCGGGTATCCCAACATGTCTTTGAGATGAGATAAAATTTCGGTCCAAAAAGGTCGGATGATTGGACAGTCCCACCAGATGTGGCGAAAGTCTCCCAGTAAGCCACAGCCCCTCCAGCAGCGATCCGAGGTCGCCGGGAATATGCGATGGAGTTTTGAGGGGTAGAGGTACCAATCAAACATAGTTTTAAAATGGGCATCGCGGAGATCCGCCGAATGATTGTGGGCCTTAATGTCCCGCCAGAGACCTTTCCATTCACCTTCCGCTATGTCCCTACCCAGCTGATCTTCCCAATGGGCCATATACCAAGGACGAGGGGAGACCACTGTGCAAAGCAGGAGCTTATATAAAAAGGAGATCGTTCCCTTCATCGTGGCGGTTTGCAAAATAAAAGTCTCGAAAGGCGAGAGCGGTCTCGTAGCCGCCTCTCTCAGACCAGGGGAAGTCGCCCAGTGGATCAGCTGGGCATAACGGAATTGTTCCGTGGGCGGCAGGCCATAGTCCCGCATGCAGTTAGAAAATGTGAGGGGTTCTGTGCCATGGAATAGGTGCGTAAGGGCCCTACATCCGCCCTCTCTCCAAGGCCGAAATGGCCCCTCCTGCAGCGCCGGCGGGAAAGCCGGATTGAAGTACAAAGGAGTGAAGGGGGAGGGGAATGACGTCCAGCGCTCGTCTCCCGACACCGTGTCCCACACCTTTAGAACAGTACCTGTGGGGGTGCTGATGTAAGCATTCCTAGGCCTGTCTGGCTTGGGTTTCCAAGCCAGGTCCCAGATCGACCTCCCAGCCACACTCCTATCCATGTGCAGCCAGTGTTTTTCAGATTCCTGTTGCGACCACTCCACCAAGACCCGCAATTGTGCGGCCTTATAGTACAGGTGCATATCCGGGAGGCCCACTCCTCCCTCCTCCCTCGGGCGCCGCAAAGTCGCATAGGCGAGGCGAGCCCATCCACCCTGCCAGATGAATTTCAGCAAGAGGATCTTCAGCCGTCGGAAAAAATCCAACTCCATTGGTATGGGGAGGGCTTGAAAAAGGTACAGAAATTTGGGAAGGAGGACCATCTTGATGACATGGATCCTGCCTAGCCAAGTAATGTATTTCGGATTCCACCTATCCAGTTCCCCCCTCACAGCCGATAACATAGGCGGAAAGCTCGCTGCGAACAGGGAGCCAACAGAAGGTGTCAATCGGACCCCCAAATAAAGGAGGGAGGCCGGCGCCCACGCCAATGGTGTAAGCGGTCGCAAGCGCTCCAACTCAGCCGGCGGGAGTGTTAAGTTCAGGATATATGACTTATCAAAATTAACTTTGAACCCGGTCACCTCTTCAAAAGCGGGTAGCAGAGTTTGAATGTGCGGCAGAGATTGCGCCGGGTCCCCCACAGAGAGTAGCACATCGTCTGCAAAAAGGGAGATTTTATGTTGCTCTCCCGAAAAGGGGAGTCCCTTTATCTGCTCCTGCTCGCGCAGCGCGACGGCCAGAGGTTCGATGCCTAAGGCAAAGAGCAGAGGCGAAAGAGGGCAGCCCTGCCTCGTACCCCTGGTGTGAGCGAAGCCGGCGGAACGGTGCCCATTAACCATTACCCTGGAGCAAGGAGTGCTATAGTTCGCGCGAATCATGGTAATGAATTGGTGCGAGAACCCAAAGGCCTCCAAAGTACGGAACATGTAGTTCCAGTCTACCCGATCAAAGGCCTTTTCCGCATGCAACCCCACCAGTACTGCCGGGAGACGGAACCTCGAGGCCTTCTCAATGAGATGAATCACCCTCCGCAAGTTGTCATGCGTTTATCGTCCCTTAATAAACCCCGATTGATCTGGGTGAATAATGGCAGGCATCAGATCCCGAAGTCTACGTGCAAGAATAGCGGAATATAACTTAGCATCTATGTTGAGTAGAGCTATCGGGCGGTAGGACGAGCAGTGGGACAGGTCCTTTCCCGGTTTAGGAATCACGGAAATCATAGCCTCAGACATGGATCCCGTGGTGCGACCCGAGACTGCCATTTCGTTGAAGAGGGGTACCAAAAAGTCGCTGAGCTTCGTAGCAAAGGTTTTGTAAAATATCGCCGTGTAGCCATCCGGACCGGGAGCTTTGTGGAGCTTAAGGTCCCTGATAGCCTCCAACACCTCCTCTCTAGAGATAGGGGCCGCAAGCAGTTCGTTTCATTCCTTCGAGACTCGCGGAATGGGGAGGGCAGCCAGAAAGCGGTCCTGAGCTGCTTGGTCCAAGGAGTCACCCTTATACAGTGTCTCATAGAACCGGCCAAAGAGGTGTGCCTTATCCGCATCATTGTGGCAGAGCAACCCCGAAGAGTCCAAAATGCCACCTATATACTCCCTCTCCCGTTTATCACGCAGTTGACGAGCCAGATGTCTGCCTATTTTATTCCCTTGAGAGTAGGAGATGCGCCGAAGCCGAAGCAGGGTAAACTCCGCACGATTGGCATAATGGGCTTTTAACTTACCCCGCACTGCAGTCAGTGGTCTTAGAGTGAGCCTAGACGGGTTGGCTTTGTGGGCCTGCTCTAAGTTAGCCAATTCCGCCTCCAATTCCTCCCGCTCCCTTCGCCTCAACTTATTGAGGTTGGCATTATGGTGAAGGCACGTGCCCCTTATGGAGGCCTTACACGCATCCCAGGTATTAAAGAGGGAGGTGTCCGACGCCGGATTGAGAGTCCAGAACTCCCTTAGTGCCCTGCGCAGCTCCTTGCAGGAGATGTCATCCCGTACAAGAGCCGGTGGGAAATACCATTTCTTCATGCCATCCCCTCCGGAGGGCCAATGCAACCCCAGTACCAGCAGGCTATGGTCCGACACAGACAAAGGGAAAATGCTAGAATCCCGGATAGCCCCCTGAAGGGCCTGGCTCACAAAAATATGGTCAATCCTGGAGTAGGAGTGATGAACATGGGAGAAGAACGTGTAGTCGCGCGATTGGGGGTGCAGAAATCTCCAGCTATCAACCAAGCCAAGTTCACAAATCATACTCTGATTCTCAGTGGAAAACACACCAGCACCCGCCCTCTGCGCCCGTGAGCTGTCCAGATCTCTGTCCCAAACCATATTGAAATCCCCCATAAGTACCAGAAGGCCCTCAGCAAAGTCCCCCGCCTTATCAAGCAGGTCACGGAGAAAAGCATTCTGCCCCGAGTTGGGGACATACACCACCACAAATGTACAGGTCACTCCACCGAGCACTCCCTTGACCACAAGCCACCTCCCTTCCTTATCCCCGCTAACCCCCAAAGGTTGGAAATGTAGAGACGCTCGAAAGAGAAGCGCCACTCCTCTATGTTTGGTGGAAGCAGAGGACCTATAGATTAGTGGGAAATGTCTATGCCGTAGCCGGAGTTCATCTTTACGCGCCAGGTGGGTCTCCTGGAGTCCCACAATATCCAGATGATGATCAGTAAGATATTTCCATACTTTTTGGCGCTTCTGAGGGGAGTTAAGTCCCTTGACATTCCATGTCCCAATACTAAGCGGCATAATGATAAGTTAGAAACCACCCCTGCTCATTCGATGCTAGTGCCATCCCCCTCCTCCAGCGTCTAGGAAACACACCCGTCTGGCTCAGTGACGCCCTCCCCACCGGGTACCCACTGAACTCTGGACCCCTGTCAGCATCCGAAAACTCAAGATCAGTAACAGATTCCACCCAGTCAACAATCCCCCCCAGAGACCGGAAAGTCAAAAGCTCCAGAAACACATAGTCAGTGTGAGAAAAGCATACCATACATTCATACCAGGCGTCACCACCACCCAGCCCATCCAACCCCTTCCCACCAAGTCCCCCACACCCCACAACACCCCCAGTGCCCCCCCCCAAGCCAAACCCCAACTCAAAAACAAACAAAGATACTTAGCAGTCTCAACGGATCGTCCCAGATCAGTGCAGCGCACAGAATAGTCACTGGGAAGGGGACGGGAGACTCCATGCGGGACTCCCAAGGCCTCGGTCCGGGGTGTCTTCTCACCAGAGAAGCCCTGACTCAAGTCATCATTGCGCTTATCACCTCCAGGCTCGACTATGCCAACATGCTGTATGCGGGGATTCCGGCTTGCCACCTCCATCGACTGCAGCTGGTGCAGAATCAGGCTGCTCGCCTGATCTTCCGCCAGCCTAAACATCAGCATGTCACCCCCCTCCTCCGTAGTTTGCATTGGCTTCCTGTCTCCAAACGCTGCACCTTCAAGCTGGCATGCTCAGCCTTCAAGGCCCTTTCGGACACAGCCCCCGCGTTCATTTCCTCCGTCTTGACTCGTCATATTCCCTCTAGAGCTCTCCGCTCAGCATCTCTCAACCTCCTTGTGGTCCCCAGATTCAAACGGAAAAAGCATGGTGGTTTGAGCTTCTCGGTTCTGGCCCCTTCTACTTGGAACTCCCTGCCACCCTCACTTCGCCTATGCCCCCACTATGACACTTTCCGCAGACTACTAAAAACTCTGCTCTTCCAATCCGCTTACCAATAACTCCTTCGCCCGGGTCACCGCTATTGTCAATGAGCGCCATGAAACCGCTGGTGAAAGTGCGCTATACAAATAATTTTAACGTAACGTAACGTAACGTAAAGTACCACCATACCCACGGAACCTGAGTGCACGAGCCCCTCCGGTGCCCACAGACCAGCAGCCCACAATTCAGCCCGCTCCGGAGCTCTGCTGTGAAGTCGTCAACGTCGCTGAGGCAACGGTGGCCACCGCGTCTCCCCTCTCCTGTAGGCTGGCTGCTCGATCAGGTCGCCCGCGATCTGATGTCGACCCCACTCTGTGCCAAGAGGAGGATCGATGACGTCTCCTCGTTGAGGGGCTGCTCGCCCTTGAGGCCGGGGCCTCATCCTCGATGCCTAGTAGCTCCGTTGCCACCTGTAGGGAGCGGATCTGCGCCAGCTTATTCTGCCACCGGAAAACTATGCGGAAGGGATGGCCCCAGGAGTAAGGAATGTTGTGATTCCGTAGAAACGCCGTTACTGGCCTAAACTCTCGTCTTTTCTGGAGAGTCGTTGCCGCCAGGTCCTGATAGAGCTGCGGGCGGTGTTCCCCGAATTGCAGATTTGGACGTCTCGTGCTTTCCTGAGGATTCTCTCCTTTAGCTGAAAATCATGGACACAAACGAGGATATCAGGGGGCGGCCCTCCGTCCCGCCGAGGCAGACCAACTCTATGGACACGGTCCATCCGAATTTCACGTACGTCTTCCTCGCCCAGGATCTGAAGGAATAGCTCTTGCACATAGCCCCGTAGATCACCCGCTTCGCCATCCCACGGCACCGCTCGTATACGGATGTTATTTCTTCGAGAACGGTTCTCTAGGTCTTCCGCGTGGGATTGCAAGTCTAAGTTCTGTTCAGTGAGCCTCAGCACGTCCTGTTGCAATTGGTGGACGTCATTCGCCATGCTGAGATCGTGATCCTCCAACGTGGCCACTCTTTCCCCAATGCCATCCACGTCCCGCCGCACCTCCCGAAGGTCAGACGTCAATTGCGCTCGGAGGTCCGAGATATCCTCCTTGATGGATTTAAAGAGGTCAGTCATGAAAGCTTTGGTAGCCGGAGCCTCCTCATCAGACCTTTTGGGAGAGGAGCTCGGGCCAGGGGACGCCGGTTGCTGGGAGTTCTTCGTCTGGCCGTCTTTGCCAGTCTTCCCCTTGCGCAAAACGGTAGACATTGCGGCCCCCTGTGATTTCCTGGGAGACACCACGAACGGTGCCCTCCCACACTAGGGCAGAATCTTGTCAATGCCACCACGTCGCTTGTGCTGTTGTCCCAGAATGTCTCAGTGAGTCAAGCAGCCCAAGTCCAGCGGAGGAAGCCCCCGCAGCTCCAGCCCCCACTCCAATGACAAGGGTGTCGTTGCACCACCAGTACGCTGCTGCAAGAGAGTCGAAAGTCCAGGGGGACCGACCCCCCCCCCGCGGGCCACACCACCAGCAGGGCACTCCGACCAGCCAGGCCTCGCTCCAGGTATGCCCACTCAGATCCACTTTATAGAACGGTCCCGCCCGTCCCCGTGCTCTAGCAAGGACTCAGTCTCTGAGTTGGAGGGAGGGGGAGAGGGGGAGACCACACTCGTGCCAAAAGTCTCCTCTGCGGTGCCAATCTCTTCCTCCCGGGCAAGATGTCCTCCCCCACGGCCCCCACGGCTCCCTCAAGGCCTGTGCCCACAGTCCCTGCGTACCTGCTGCTTGCGCCGGTTCCCCACCGCAGCGTCGCCTATCTCTGAGGGGCCAAGCGCTCACGTTGTCCTGCGCCCCCGTCCCGGCCACCAGCAACCGGGCCAGACCGACCAGGCACACGTGGACCCAGGCAGGAGGCCGCAGTAATCACCGCTTCTCGTCCGCCTCCGCTCGCTCCTGTGGGGGCCTACCGCACTCCTCTCGGGTCGTTCCAGCGGCAATCCACGATCCGGGTCACTGGGCAGAGGCACGGGTCTCGGCAGCAACGCAGACCGCCTCCCAGACTAGGCCTCAAACCACGGCCTCGAGTGATCTGCTGGCCGCACCGCGGCTCCAGGTGCTCGCGGATGATAGGCTCCGCCTCCTCCCCAGGGCCCGGCGTCAATCAGGCTCTTCCTCACCGCCGCCAGTCCCCCGCAGCACCTTGTGATAATGTCCCGGTGCTCCTGCCAGCTATTGTCCGCCAAACACCTCCAAGATTCTCCACACTGCCTCCCTGCGCCGCAGCTCACAGCGCCGCAGAGGCCTCGGGCACCGCCGCCGGCTCCGGTCCCGCGAATACGAGCTCAGAGATCGCCGGTAATCGCTCCTCTGCCGGTCACCTCAGCAAGAAGGCTCCAGAGCGGCAAAAAGCCCCAGGGGGACGCCCGGGGCCAACGCTGTACAAAGCTTTGTAGGGCCCGGCGCCGGAGGGGACTAGAAGCACGTCCTACTCCGTCGCCATCTTGGCCACGCCTGCCCCTTTTTGTTTTTAAGGTCTCGGCTGGGGTCGAGTAGTCCACTGCCGGGGGAACCGAAGAGACACGCTGCATTACCCAGGACCTTGTGTTTCCCTGTTTTGTTTACCCACCCTCTCCCTGCGTCGTGGTTTCCCATCACCTGAAGTTATACTTGTGGGTGTTGGGGAGCTAAGGCGGGGGTAGGGGTTTGGGACATTCTTCACTCCTGCGGTGTTGGGCCGGCTGGCAGGCGGAACAATAATGAGAAAGAATATCAATGATAGCATCAGGGCTGAACTTAACATGTAGAATCACATTCATGGCTGCAAAAGGAAAAGCAAGAATTCAGCGATATTAAACATAGAACTGAAACAAGTATAGCAAGATAAAATATCAAGTAATAATAAACACAATATAACAAGGAGGCTTAACAACTTCTTGCATATGAGGGGCAGGAGCAAAAGATTTGTTAGCACTAGCATCCAAAAATTGTGTGATGTGAGACCATAATTGTAGTCTTTTTTTGCAAGAGACATAGAAAATACAAAGGTTGTGTCTAGTCTGTGATTGTGATAGACAGAATACCACAAAGCCAGGTATGAGAGTTTTCCAATGTTTTTGTTATCTGCTGGAAAGCCGCCGCCAGCAGTAGGTCAATAATTTGTATTTGTGCTTTCTTGATATTTCAACCATTGGCAAGGCTACCCAAAAAAATATTACCAGGCGTCAGAGGTATTTTGGCAGTGTCCAGACTTGATTCCAGGAATGTAAGACCTATGGGCAAGAGAATAATAAGTGCTTTAAATCAGCTTGCTCAAATGAACAAGACCAAAAAGTGTCAGGAACTTCTGCGTGCATTTTATTTAAGGAGGTCGGTGATAAGAGAGGTCTGTTATAAATGAAAAAAAAGAGTTTGTGTAGCATTTGCTGCTCTGGATGATTTCCTAATTTTCAGCCAAATCTTATTCCATAAGGGAATAGGCCTCTGAGTATCTAAGTCAGCTTCCCAAGAAAGCTCTGTGCTTGTTTTGTTTCTTTCAATGGGGGATTGTGATAAATGAATGTAAGAGGTAGAGGCTTTTGATGTGTTGCAAAGTATCCTGGGCCATGTAGAGTCTGGTAAAGGAGATGGAGGAGGTAGAGACTTAAAATAGGAGTATGAGTCTAATATAGCAGAGCATAGGGCTAGAAATGTATTTAAAAACAGAAGAAGGCAGTTGAAAAAGAGAGCATGTATTTAGAAATGTTATAAAGGTATCTTTATCAAACAATTGATATACCTATATGATACCTTGGTCTCTCCATGTTTTCCAGTAAATAGGTATATTTTTAATGCATATTAATCTATTATACCAAGGTGGTGAGAAATGAATCAATATCATAAGGTGCAGAAGGTAGAAGAGAATTCAAACCCTTACATGAGTGATTAATAATTGGTGTGCAGAGTTTCTGTAGTTTGCGCGTGAAGGACATGTACTCCTGAGATGAAAAAGGAGAAAGAAAGGATCTCTTCAAATCAATCCATTTGGATATATGTCTTAATAAAAATGCTTTGTAATATCTGGGAAAATCTGGGAAATTAACACCTCCTTCTGATTTTGGGCCTGATAATTTTAATTAAGCATGGGCGGATTTTGCAAATTGGCAATCCGCGAAATTGCGTATTTACGGATTCGCAATCCGCAAAATCCGCAAACTCTCGCGAATTTTGCGGATTCCTTTTTTTTTGTGTTCGCAAGTGTTTCTGCCATTTCGCAAGGGTTTTTTACCAGTTCGCAAACGCAAACTTACTTGTCGGGTAGCAACGGTCGCGACCATGTTGTTTCTACGTCTGGTTCATCACAGCACCCTCTGTTTCACCACTGCCACCCTCTGTTTCACCACTGCCACCCTCTGGCTCACCCATGCCACCCTCTGGCTCACCCATGCCACCCTCTAGTTCATCACTGTAGATTATGGGGGGAAAAGCACACCTGCCCTGCCTCAACTGACATGAATGAATTAGGGGCTGATTAATGTGTCACTGAATTTGAACTTCCAGGCTGGCACCTGCTTCCTTATCTGTAATTGCTTTCTGTTGCAGTGTAATTTGTTTAACAGGACCTTTGTTGTATACTTGTAGCTATTCTCTGAGCCTGCTGTGAGGGTCAGAGCAGGGTCATAGAATAGTTGCAAGTAGGCAACTGAACTCTGAAGGGGCCCCTCAGGAAGCACTACAGGGAATGGTTACTAATGATAAGATTGAACTTTTGCACCTGCTGAGTGCTTTCAGTTTTGCAAAAATCCAAATATCCAGCAGCATCCACAAAAAGTAATCCTTCCAGACACTACAGGGAATGGTTACTAATGATAAAATTGAACTTTTGCACCTGCTGAGTGCTTTCAGTTTTGCAAAAATCCAAATATTCAGCAGCATCCACAAAAAGTAATCCTCCCAGGTCAAGATCCAAATCAAAGTGACCAGCACATGAACAAAGAACTGAGAGGAGCCTGCTGGACAGGAACAGCAAGTTGGAGACTGTGGGGCACTTCCTTCCTCCCCCCCCCCCCAAAATGGACTCCTTGCAAAAAAAAAAAGTGCAGGCAAACGTCAACCTGAGGAGTTATTCTGATAAAAATCATAATTTTCAAGGTTTATGCTGCCTGCTGGTGGATTTCTTGTGCGAAATTGCAAATCTTGCAATCTCGCAATTGCGAGATTGTCGCTGCCCGCCGCATCTACGTGTTTGCAAGTATTTACTCCCACGAAATTGTATAGTATTCTAGTTGGCAAGTGCGACCAAGCAAAAAATCCGCTTCGCACGGATTTACGAATTTTCGGCAAGTTCGCGAGAGTTCGCGGATTGCGAATTTGCCGAAAATCCGCAAAATCCGCGAGCGGAACGGATTTTACGCCCATGCCTAATTTTAATGAAGACAGTCTGGGTTTTTTATTTAACCCTAAAAAGGATATGAGTATCAAATTCATTTTATGAAATAATCTTAATGGTATGGGCTAAGAGATATTACAAATAATGTAAAGGACAATAGGGGTTAACATAATTTTGATGATAAAAAGGCGACCCCACCATGATAGCCATAGGGGCTGCCATTTGGTTGCGAGGGTATTCAATGTATCCATACATTTGTCAAAATTTAAAGAAATTGATGTTTTGTTAGACGGGCTGAACCACAAACCAAGATATTTGATCTGCTGATAATTCCAAGTAAAATTGGAGATCGAGAAGTCTTCCTTAAAAGAATATTTAGCTAGGGGTAAAATTTCACATTTCATTGTTTAATTTATAGCTCAAGACTTTTGTAAAGGATTTAACTTCCTCCAAAAAAGCCGGGAGGGTGAGCTGCGGTGAAAAAATAAACAAAAGAACATTATCTGCATAAACTGTAATTTAGTTTGTAAATAATTTGAAACAAAGCCTGTGATGTATTGATTTTGTCTTATTCTGGAAAGGAAAGGTTCCAAAGCTAGGTTAAAAAGAAAAGGAGACAGAGGACATCCCTCCCTCACTCCTCTATGCACAGTGAAATAAGATGAAGTGAGGCCATTTGAAAAATATAGGCGCTTTAGGGTTTGAGTAGAGAAAGGAAATTATTTTCGGGCCAAAACCAAACCATGACAGCATGCGAAAAATGAAAGGCAAGTACACTCTATTAAAAGCTTTCTCAGCATCTAGGGTGATGGCAGCAGGAGACTTTGGGTAGTGTGATGATTTGGAAAATATATCAAAAAACAAATGAGTGTCATCAGTAATAGAATGTCCTTTGACAAAACCTGATTGTTCTTTGACCAATAAATTAGGTAGGTGCAAATAAATTCTCAGGGCTAAGGCTTTAGCATGTTTTTTATAATCTATATTTGCTAGGGAAATGGGTCTGTACTTCTTACAAAAATTTAAATCTTTTCCTTCTTTTGGAATAAGACGTATCATGGCATCTAAAAGGATCCTGAGGAGCTGCCTAAATCAGTAAAATAGGAAATGAGAGTGAGCAGCTTTGGGAGAAATATTCAACTGTAAAACCGTCTGGACCTGATGGAGCGAGATAGAAAACAGAAATCTGTTTGAACTCGTAAAGTCACACTTCCATAACATAAATAATAATATTCATGATTTGTGATGTGTTTTACTAACACAACCTAGATTAAACTCATTACATGGGGACGGTAACATGTGTGCTCATAAACGTGCATAAACGCTGCATCTTTTGTTCGTGCAAAAATAATAAAATAATTTGTCGTTTTCGTTTTTGTCATTACTAACTGCAGCAAATATAAAAGTGGCATGTGCTTATTTTGCTTTCCTTGTCTATGTGATGTCATTTCTACTATTCTAGGTGCACATAAGGTTTCATGGATTCGTGAAGACTGGTAGATATAAAATGCTGCTTATATGTTGCTTGGTGCTAGGTAACATTAGACTAATTGGGTGGGTTAATCAATTAGTAAACAAAGGGTGGATACAGAATAAATGATATTTCTTACATTAATACTTTTCTTGTGTTTGTTTTATACTAGAAAAATAAGTTGCCTGCTTTTGGGCCTAGTTTGCTCGAGTTTGCTAAAAGATTAATTTTACTTCTGCACGGATCACGAGATGTCCATTTTGAAAAAGTGTTCGTCAAAGTTGCATTCACTGAACAAAGTTAACGTGCTGTCATCATTCTGTCGGACGTGGCCAAGATCAGAAACCGGTAGAAAAGAATAACATTTATTAACTTGGCATCCGCGGAAGTGCAATGGAGTCAGTGAGAACTTTTCGCTAAAAATGTTGCAACCTAAGGAAGTCTTGGAACACGTACAAGAGAGACAATGGTCCTAAAGAATATGACCTAATGGAACTTTTGAAATGTGGGTGACATGTCACTTGTCACTCTCTGACCAATCGGACATCGTGGTTTGCAGAAAATTTTCCTTTACTTAGATTAGCTAGCATAGAAAGGTATAAAAAGTCCATGCCCCTGGGGATGGGCTGGCTGCTGCTTTCTGACTTTCTGATGAGGGTGTCGTGCTGATGGACTTTGCGTGGAGCACGTAAGAAACCCCAAAGAACTTTACTTTATTTCCATTTATTTTAGCTCAGTTAGGGACTTAGGATTTAGAAATGCTAAACTTATATTTCTTTGCTCAAACTACATTTTCTCATGATACTTTTTATTCATGCTTGCTTTAATGCTAATAAAATCACATTTATGAAACTATATTTTGAATTATCTACAATTAGTTAATAAAATCTTACTTTTGAACACAAGCTGGTCTTGGTTATTCAGAAGCGCAGGTTACTATTAGCTAGATGTCATCACCATGGTGGTCATTTAAATAGTCAGGTTTTGTTCACATGTTGTTTTCATCTACCGCGGATGTATATAGATGTATATAATTTGTAAATAAGGTGTATATAGGTTTAATTTGACCACCTGATTCAGTAGGCCAAAATATGTCATTTGGGTTAATGGGTCTATGGGTTTGAGTGGTATATTATGAAGTAGGTTAAAGAGTTAGGTAGCGTTGTTTATGATATATTTCCTATAGGCCGCTGGATCAATTCTTCTGGTAGCAGAAATTGATGGTTGCTAAGGGTAACCAAGGTGATATGGTGGTTGCTAAGGTGTTATGGTATAGAAATAGGATCGATGTTTAACACATGTTGAGTTCGTTTTTGTGCTATGTGTGTACCGGTACAAAACTGTGTGATGAGAAGGTAGTCATGCAGAATATCTGATCTGTTTCTGTGATATCGCCGAGTATCACAAGTGGTATCGCCGTGTACCACAGGTGTTGTCGCCGTGCAACACAGTTTTAGGGCTAGGTGTGAATCTTGTATAGTGAGGATTTTCTAAGAAATTAGAGCAGCATGAGAATAGGGACAAAGCGCCTGTTGTAAAACTCACTGTGATAAGAGTATTAGTTATATTCGAGCTTGAGTGAAGGGTAAGGTAACGTCGGTGCATGATTATCTATAAACAGGTGAGAGTCCTGTAGGGGTACATGTTTTATATCTATAAACAGGTGAGAGTCCTGTACGGATAACGTCGTTATTTTGCTAACGGTGCATGATTTCTATAAACAGGTGAGAGTCCTGTACGGATTTCATGTGTGATTGAAGTTAGGGATTTTTCCGTGTGAAAGTGCGAGTTTGTTTTGTAAGGTATGTTCAAGTGGAACTTTCGAACAGTCACTTAGTTGTGCGTTCAGAGGAAAATGAGTTCATATTTTACTTGTTAGAAGGGTAGAGTAAGAGTTGCTCTACTGGCGATTGAAAAATATTCTTAATGAGAATAGCGCCGACTATTCCGAAGCGTGAATACTTGAATGTGTGTAAACTATCCTAATTAGAGAAACAGTCAGATGAGTCCTTATTGTCATTGTTAAAAATTAATTTTAACAAAAGAAAACGTTCTTAAAATGGCGCTGTGAGAAGATTTTGTGAAGGAGGGGTAAGCGCAAGGAGTGAGAAGCGAGAAACCGCAGCTGCTGTGTACGTCACAGAGCCGCGCTGGGATTGGGTGACATACGTCACAAGCTGTGCTCTGATTGGTTCTTGAGCCTCTGTCGAACTGTAAGCTGATTGGTTCTTCAGAAAATCTCCATTTTTATTGGTTGAGTAAGAAAAGTGACGTAGCTCAACCCTCATTGGCTTGTTGGTGTGTTTCGCGCACGGATTGGTTGCTTTTGCGGAACATCCCGGAAATATTTTTCGAACGAATTTGTTAATTGAATTTAACTTTTAAAAATGAGTTATCATTTTAAACACGTTGAGAAAAAGCCAACGTTGTTTCAGAAACTTAAAATGTTTTATTTCGCCTGACAAGAAAATTGAAACGCGAGGTGGTAAATTACTTCATAAGTACAAAACCCCTGCAGCGTATATGGAAGGTGAATATGGTTATCATACTGTTCTGTGGTTCGATAGCTGGAAACACTACACAAGGGACGACGGTGTTTTGACTTGGCCTGATGATGGTTCATTTAATGTAAAGATTTTGAGAAATTTGCGAGAGAAAATGAATGCTCTTAAACCCAAGCCGAGACCAACTCAATTCGAGGCTTTAGTTGAGTGGGAAGATGAAATGTACCAATTACAAAGGGAAGCAAGTGGAATTAAAAGATCTTCTAAACCTCCAAGTTGGAAGAGAGCGACACATGAGGACAGGATGCGAATGTGGAGACAGGGAAACATGAGTGAGGGACTTTTTGTAATTAGAGAAATGGTTTTAGGTTCTCCTGGTGGAAAAAGAACTGAAAAGAGAAATAGTGCTCCATTAGAAAGTGAAAACGAAGATGCAGTCTTAGAGGAAATATACACTACATGTAAAAAGAATCAGCCTTTGAGACCTCCTAGGTCATGGTCTACTCCGGTGGTTTCTACAGAAACTTCACCAAGTGCACCTCCAATTCATGAAGCTCCTAAACTTTATCCTAATAATTGTGAAATTGTCGAAACTCCAAGAAGACCAGAATTTGAGAATGTCCGTAATGAGGGTAGACATTTTTCAGCTACTCCGAGAGCAAGGGAAGCTCCAAAAAATTATGTGAGAGAAACAAGAAACGTTGAGGCTGCTGTTGATTCTTCTGAGTATTTACGATCAAAGGAAGAATTAATTCGACAAATAACAAAAAGCATGGAAGCTGTGACAGTTCCAGTAACTATTGGTCCTGTTCAGCCTGTTTTTGAGCAAAGGGAAGCTAATAAGACAGGGTTAACTGTTCCTTTAAATGCAGAAATCCAGAAGGTTGCTGAAAAATTTTACTCAGATATATCTGAAATAAACTCTTCAAGATCGAGAATGCCTGATTTAACTTTTAATGAGGATTTATCTCCAAAAACACCGATGGGTGCAGAATCTGATGCAGAGAGTCCTGAAGTCAGGGTAACTAAACCTAAACTTGATGTTGCAAAATTAACAGCAAATATTGAGGAATTAATAATTGGTACGATTGGTCCTGACAGTTTAAATTATTATCGAGATGATGAACTACTGTTCATTTGCAAGAGTATGCAATGGAAAACAAAAAATAAATATGATCAGTTGGAAGAACTGGCAGCTGAACTTGAAATTGATGTGAGCAAGCAAAAGAATTTTGCAAAACATTACAGGTTAGACTTTTCAGAAAATGACATTGAAAGCTTGAACTCAATGGGGAGAATAATGCATATAAAAGATTTGATTGTTTACATTAAAAAATTGGGAGAACCAAATAAGTGGAGAGTGAAATGGACGAAAAAGAAGGAAGATGAGAAATTGGAAAAATTGTCAAAACAATTTCCAATGAGAGAGATTGCAGGTGGAGGATATGTCCATGTCCCATGGTCAAGACAGGACATACTACTGTTCACAAATGATTTTCCAAAACTGAGGGAAAAGCCAGTGGAGTGGTATAGGCAGGTGGATAGGTTCATCAAAGTCTCAAAGGTTCTGTGGATTGATCTGGATGGATTTTTTGACATAGTTGTCCCATCAGATCTTTGGACAGAATGTAAAATAACTATAAGTTGGCCAAAAACGGAACCTGATAGGGTTAAAGAAACAGGTGCTCCAAATCCTCTTGTAATGGATTTCTATGAAAAGGTGATTATTTGGTTGAAAAACAAAATTCCACCAAAAGAAGTTGATTGGGTTAAAATTGAAAGAACAAACCAGGAAACAAAAGAATCAGTTCATTCGTTTTACGAAAGGTTGCTATTGATTTTTAAACAATACAGTGGCTATAAAAATTAGACGAAAAGGATATGAGTCATTTTGTCTACAGATTTGTTTATGGTTTAAAACCAGAAATTGCAGATATGATCAGGAATAGCATTGTCGGATGGCAAGCACTTTCTGTTGATGACATTTTGCGAAAGGCAAAATATTGCAGTGATGAGCTAGAAGTGAGACAAAAGAAACTCAAAGAGAAAGCCATGTGGGCTCAGGTAAAAGTGGCTGAGCATCAGATTGCAAGCCTTGGTAATAAAAACACAAATTTTATTCAAACTGCAAATTCAAATCAAGGGCAAGGGAAGTTTAAAGGTAATAATTTTGTTAGGAAAATTAACCCAAAGGTTGAAGAGTTGAAACAAAGATTACCTTGTTTTAATTGTGGCGAGATTGGACACTGGAGAGACGAGTGTAAGAAACCGCCTAGGAATTTAAAAAGTCCATTGTTAAATCCACAGATGCAGAATGATGTTGACCTACAGCAACAGCTACAGATGCAGCAGAGTTTTAACGAATTAAATCTTCAGCGACAGCCGCAGCAACAGGTGAATCAGGTGAATAATAATTGGCAGAATAAATTGCCACAAGCACCGTTTCCAAATTGTGGGGGAACTCAGAAATATAATTCAGGTGTAGGATTTCAAGGAGATGAGCAGGTGATAAAGCCGCAAAGGCAAAGAGTGCAAATGCAAAATGCAGCACAACAATTTTTGTTAACAGAGGGGCAGGAGAGTGATTCTGATGATTATTACTGACGGTGCCCGAGAGAGGAGGAAGAGTGTGTTGTTGGAGCCACTCTTGAGGTTGATCAGTCTGGTCCATTTGTAAATGGGAAAGTTAATGATGTAGACATCACTTTTCTAGTGGACACTGGTGCTACCCGTTCTACTGTTAGATCAGTGGAAATTGAAAACCTACCTCTCTCTGGGGATACCATCCAAGTTGTTGGAGTAAGTAATCAACAAATCAGGACTGATTTGACTGATCCAGTACCAGTTGAAATTGGGAATTTCAAAGACAAACACAGATTTGTGGTTTGTAACAGTAGTCCAGTGAATCTATTGGGCAGAGACATTTTGTGCAAAATGAATTGCAGAATATATTGTTCTCCTGATGGAGTTGAATTACAAACAATGGAAGAGGATGGCTTGTACAGGATGACAATGATGCTAATGGAAATGGAGGAAACAAAAATGTTTCCTGCGTTTGAAAAAGAAAATCTGCCTGAAGAGCTAAAGGAAACAGTGAAAACTGAAATTTGGGATTTGTCTGGGAATGAGATGGGTCTAATGAAACATGTTGATCCAGTAAAAATCACACTGAAGCAGGGAATAGAATTTCCTAATATTCCTCAATACAAAATAAAAGCAGAGACAATTGAGGGAGTTATACCTGTGATTGAGAAGTTCATTAAACAAGGTGTTTTAAAAGAAATTGAAAGTAGCCCTTGTAACTCACCGATTATGGGAATTAAAAAGCTGAATGGAACGTACAGGATAGTTCAGGATTTGAGAAAAGTTAATCAGATTGTTGTTCCGTGCTGCCCTGTGGTTCCAAATCCAGCAGTTATTTTGTATCAGATTCCACATGATGCGGAATGGTATACTGTCATTGATCTTTGCAATGCATTCTTTACTGTTCCTTTACATTCAGAGAGTCAGGAAATTTTCGCTTTCAGATTCCAGAGTAGGACCCTCGCATGGTGTAGAATCCCTCAGTGGTATACAGAGAGTCTTTCTATCTTTAATGAGCTGTTGAAAAGATCTTTGGAGAATTTAGACTTACCTGGTAGGTCTACGTTGGTGCAGTATATCGACGACGTGTTGATAGCTGCTAAAACGAGAGAAAACTGTGTGACAGACACAATTATACTTTTGAATCATCTTGCAGATGAGGGACATAAGGTGTCCCCAGCAAAATTACAGTTTTGCAAACAAGAAGTGAAATATCTTGGCCACAGAATTGCAAAAGGAAAAAGACAGGTAACAGTTGAGAGAATAAAAATGATTCAAGCAATGCAACCTCCAAGAACACAGCGACAGGTTAGAATGTTTCTGGGAATGGTTGGTTACTGTCGTCAATGGATAAGTGGATTTTCGGTAATTGCGAAACCACTACAGAAACTGACAAGGTCTGATGTAAGAGATCCAATTGTTCTCAATGAAGCTGAGATGGAATCTTTTGAGAACCTGAAAAAGAGCTTATGCCAAGCTCCTGCTTTGGGTATGCCGAATTATGAGAAAGATTTTGAACTGTATTGCAGTGAGAGAGAAGGATGTGCATTGTCTGTGTTGATTCAGAGACATGGGAATCTAAAGAAACCTATTGCATACTTCTCTGCAGTTCTTGATCCCATTGCAAAAGCATTACCAGGATGTTTAAAAGCAGTTGCAGCTACAAGTGTCAGTCTTGAGCAGAGTGAAGGAATCATTATGGGATTTCCTGTGAAGGTTTTTGTACCTCATTCGGTTGAAATATTACTGACAAGAGGTAAAACTCAGCATTTAACAAGCAGCAGGTTGACCAAGTATGAGAAAATCATACTAGGAGCAGATAATGTTTCCATTTCAAGATGTTTGAATCTGAATCCTTCTACATTGCTGCCTGATTCAGAAATTATTGATGAAAATGAGGTGGAACATGAGTGTTTGGATGTCATGGAGTTTTGCACCAAACCAAGGCAGGACATTAAAGATGTACCTTTGCCTGAATCAGATGTTGTCTACTTTGTGGATGGCTCCTGTCTGAGAACAGAGGGAGGTGTTCTAAAAGCATCATATTCAGTCTGTACAGTTGCAGACGTGAAAGAAGCATCATGTCTTGAAGGAATTCGTTCAGCTCAAGTAGCTGAATTGATTGCTTTAATTCGTGCCTGTGAAGTGTCAAAGGACATAAGAGTTACCATCATTACTGATAGTCAGTATGGGTACGGAGTTGTACATGATTATGGACAGCTCTGGTCTCAGAGAGGTTATATGACTTCAGCAGGGTCACCAATTAAAAATGCAGTATTCATCAAAAGATTAATTGAAGCCATACAGTTGCCGAAAGAAATCGCAATAGTGAAGTGTGCAGCACACACAAAAGGAGTGGATTACATCTCAAAAGGCAATGCCTATGCAGATGAGACAGCAAAGTACTGCGCAAGAAAGGGTTGTGCATACAATCGGGAAAAAAGTAAAGAAACTGATTCAAATTCATTAATGCTAACAACGGTTGTAGAAACATGGCATGAGATTAGGGATTTACAAAATGAAGCAGATGATGAGGAAAAAGATCTGTGGTTAAGATCAGATTGTAGACCACGTGAAGAAGATGGAGTGTGGGTCTATAAAGATGGCAGAGTAGTCTTACCAAATTGTTTGATTGCTGATATGGCCAGATTATATCATGGCCCAGCTCACCTTGGAAGAGATTCCATGATTAGACTTTTCCGAGAGACTTGGTTCAATACTAAATTTAGAACGATTGCAGAGTCTTTTTGTCAAAGGTGTTTGTCATGCCAACAAATGAACCCAAACAGAAAATCAGTTGTGGGTACAGGGATAATTGGTCAAGAGGGTGGTCCCTTTACCAGGTTGCAGATGGATTTCATTGAAATGCCCTTACACAATTGTTTGAAATATGTTCTTGTGATTGTTTGTTTGTTTTCAAGATGGGTGGAAGCTTTCCCTACACGACATTGTGATTCAATCACAGTGGCGAAGCTGCTACTCAGAGAAATCATCCCAAGGTACGGTTTTCCAGTCACTATTGAGAGTGATGGAGGAAGCCATTTTGATAACAAACTGATGAAGATAATATGTGAGGCTTTGAGCATTGAGCAGAAGATACACTGTGCATACAGACCAGAGGCATCTGGGGTGGTTGAACAAATTAATGGGACAATTAAAAACAGAATTGGAAAAATGTGTTTGGAAACAGGTGTAAAGTGGACGGATGCTCTTCCACTTGTGTTAATGTCATTAAGAAGCAGTGGACAAAACTACCTAGGCAGTAATTGTAAAATAAATACACAGTAATACAAGGACCAACAGTAAGAGTGAACAGTTTCCAAATAGTTACACAATTTTATTGTAAACACATAATCAATAGCTAAAAAATATACATTTCATGAAAATTAAGTATATATCAATCATCACATAAAAATTGGTAAACATAAAAGAGTAAGTTGTGTGTCGACGCGTTTCGGCGACCAGCGCCTTTCTCAAGACAGATTACAACTTTCTGTAAGAAATAAAACAGTGTATAGTTTAATTTTTCCATTCTCAATTATTGTAATGTTATCTCAACATAAATCTGAATAGATTTGAAAATGACTAATATCAACTATGTGTTTTATTTAAACAAGGAAACACTGTTCAAACAACAAAAGGTCCTAAAATAATCCAAACTTGGCAAGGTATAAATCACATAACATCACCTCTATTGTGGCCTGCTATTATTTCAATTCATTCCAACATATGTTGATGGCATAATGTACTAATAATACATATTCTCATTATTTCATGCCTCGATATTTAATGAACGTTATTTCACAAATGATTATTTATAAGAAAACATGATAGTCTCAAAAATATATACATTCATTTACGTATCATAAAAAATTCTCTATGTCTACATCATTCATAGGTGTTCAGGATAAAACTAAGAATCTTATTCAAATAGGACAGATACAAAGGAGATATTAGATAGAAAGGACAGGAAAGAGTCTAATAGTTCGGTGCTTTCTATTTTATGTCGCCACTTCTCATCACTATGAGGAAATCTTGGTCGTTTAAAACACAAGAGAGTGTCTATTCTATCTATTTTATCTCTGAGAGAATGCTTATCTTTTTTACAGATACCTATATCGAGAATTTACTCTTTCTTGCACTAATTTCGTCGCTGGCAGTTATTCGCAGGTTTCCCAGACTCAGATCACACATCTAGTTGTCACTTACCCCAAGTAAAAATGGATTTGACACATAGGTCAGGAATGCGACGCTAGTGATGTTCCATCTACTTCTTTGAACCGGAGTTCACGTTTCTGATTATAAAATTGATTCTGTAATGTTATTAATAAAGACAGAAACCATTTATTATTATAGGAGTACAGGGCTGCAGTCAATTAATTCATTTCTGAAAGGGCATTTTATTAAAAGAGAGAGCAACTAACCTATTCTCAAGCTTCTTCAATTTTTATATTGTATCGTGACTGTTTGAATATTTCAGTTTATATCGCCAAGATAAGAGACCTGCCTGAATAATAATACATATATACTGGTTAAAGACAACGCTGTAATGGCGACCATGTCCGCTCAAATATAAACTCTCAAAGAAATGTGTAGCCTAAATACCCTTCTTACCCGTGATAATGTTTTAAATTGCGTTGCCTCCACACTTCGTTTGTTTTGTAATCACTTTTAGAACTCTAGATTTCCGACGACATCTGTTGAATGATATAATTAAAACATCAAAAAAATTTTTCAGGTCAAAATGCGACATGTTGTCCAAAACGCACCCTGTTAGGTTCTTACCAGGCTGCTTGATAAATAACAGACGTCGGTGATTGAAATAAGGTAACCGATTAACACTTGATGGGCTCTTGATGGCCATGTGCGTAGCTAAACCAGAATCCATAAAATAAAGACAAAAGAATACACACCATAATTATTATAAATTAAAAAATTGCGTTCTCCCACGGAATTTCACTATTTAACCCCTCACGGAATGTGTTGAGGGAAAAAATCCAGAAAACTTCGCGTTTTTTGCGTATAGCCTCACCTCCTTTGTCATCTGCAGTATTAATTTTTTCTAATATGCGCCAAGTAAAATCATTGGGACCATGGCCATGGTCCAAAAAATGTTTCACAATTGGTGCAGTGACTTTCTTCGTTCTGACCGCTGAGCGATGCTCGGTCAATCTTGTCTGTATTGCACGAGATGTTTCCCCTACGTACCCCTGCGGGCACGGGCATTCTAAAAAATATATGACGTTTGATGTTTTACAATTGAACATCTCGTTGGCACTGGTTGTATATCCATTGTGGGTGAAAGTTACTCCTGTGTGAATATTTGCACAAGATTTGCAACTTGAGCAAGGAAACGTGCCTTTCACAGGATTATCTCCTGTAAGGGATTTCTGTGCCAAGTGTTGAGAATCTGTGGATCTTTTCATTCTAGAATGGACAATATGATCTTTAATATTTTTGTTTCGCCTGTGGGCGAAAAGAGGTTTTTCTAGTTTAATTGCTCCATTGCTATTCAAAATATGCCATGAGGAGTTAATAACTTGTTTCACTTTCGCATTGACTGTTGAATGACGTGTAATGCAAACTAGTTTGTTCGCTTCTGTCTTGGGTTTACTTCTCAACAAGCAGTCTCTATCATAGTACCGTGCTCTTTTGTACAAATCTCGCACTAGTCGGTGTGGGTAGCCACGGTCTAAGAATTTCTGTTTCATCTGAGCTGCCTGTAAATCAAAATCTTGGAGGTTGGAGCAATTTCTCCTCACTCTCAAAAATTGAGAGAAAGGGATACTTTGTCTCTGATTTCTGGGATGGAAACTTCGAAAGTGCAGGAGAGTATTCCTGGCCGTAGGTTTTATAAAAAGATCTACTTTCAATTTGCCCTCCTCATGGAAGATCCAAATATCTAAAAATTCCACCATCTCTGAGCTAATATGAGAGGTAAATTTAAGATTTTGATCACATGAATTTAACCATGCCAGAAATTCATCCAATGCCTCTTTCCCATCGGTCCAGATAAAAAAGATGTCATCTATGTATCTGGACCAATGGGAAACGGACTCATGGAAGGGCGCTACTTCATTATAGATATGGCGAGCCTCAAATTCAGCCATATAAATATTCGCTACAGAAGGTGCCACCGAAGCCCCCATGCTGACTCCTTTTGTTTGTCGATAAAGATTATGTCCAAATTCAAATATGTTTTCCGTAAGCACCATACCGAGACATTGCAGTAAAAAGGTCTTGGGGCAAGGTACAGAGTAGAGGTCAATAAACCATTCTACTGCTGTTAGAGCCTCTCTAATAGGAATGTTACTATAGAGAGACTCTATATCGAGAGTAACGAGAAGATCTCGTGACGAGTTAAAACTAATACTCTCCACTTTGTTTATCATAGCACTTGTATCTTTAATGTATGATGGAACATTGGGTATACAAGGACATAGGAAAGTGTCCACATATTTAGAAAGTGCCTCAGTGGGTGTGCCTATCGTAGAAACGATAGGTCTATAAGGAGGATTTTTTTCATCCTTATGAATCTTCGGTTGTCCGTAAATGCAAGCTGTCTTGCCTGCATGAGTATTTAAATAGTCAAACTCTTTGGCATTTATATCACCATTTTCTAATGCTCGGGCGGTGATCAAACAAATCTCCTTCGTAATTTTGTTGATTGGATTGTACCTTTCTGGCTGGTAGAAAGTTTGGTTTTCCAGCATTTTTAGCATATTGAGCTCATAGACTTTGGAATCAAGTACTGCTATTCCTCCTCCCTTATCGCAACTCTTGATTGTAATTGATGTATCAGAGGCTAATTCATGTAGGGCAGCGTGTTCTAATTTATCTAAATTGTAAATTGGTTTAGGAATAAACCGAATGGTTTTTTCCAGTTTTTTAAGAACAACCAGCTCGAAAGCCGCTACCTCAGGTCCAATCTGATCTAGGGATGGACTGAATGTGGATGGAAGTCTAAGGGTCACAGGTTCTACTGGTAATGTATCGGCCGATTCATTTTGGAAGAACTTTTTTAATCGGATCTTCCGAAAGAAAGATATTATATCGCTATATAACTCGAAGACGTTAGTGCCACAATGGGGAACAAACGACAATCCTTTCGATAAAAGACTAACACTGGAATCATTTAGAGGGGTACTGGAAAGATTAAATATAGGAATTACATTCCCGCTTTCCAGTATTGTCTGTTTCTTGTCTCTCTGACAAACTGAGGTTCCTGCTGTTGGTAATGGTTCTGAGGATCTTGTTGATAGTTGGGATCTTGTTGGTAATGGTGCTCAATCAATCAATCAATCAGGTCATTTGTATAGCGCACTACTCACCCGTAGGGTCTCAAGGCGCTGGGAGGGGGGGGGTGCCGCTACTGCTCGAACAGCCAGGTCTTGAGCTTCTTCCTGAAGGAGAGGTGGTCTTGGGTCAGGCGCAGATTGGTCGGAAGTGAGTTCCAGGTCTTGGCGGCCAGGTGGGAGAAGGATCTTCCTCCTGTTGTTGCTCTTCGGATGCGGGGGACGGTGGCGAGGGCGTGGTTGGTTGATCTGAGGAGGCGCTTGGGAGTGTAGAAGTTGATCCGGTTGTTGAGGTAGCTCGGGCCTTGGTCGTGTAGGGCTTTGTGCGCGTGGGTGAGGAGCCGGAAGGTGATTCTCTTGTTGACCGGGAGCCAGTGCAGATCTCTCAGGTGTCCGGAGATGTGGCTGCGTCGGGGGATGTCGAGGATGAGTCTCGCCGAGGCGTTCTGGATCCGCTGGAGTCTCTTCTGTAGTTTGGCAGTGGTTCCGGCGTAGAGGGCGTTGCCGTAGTCCAGTCGGCTGGTGACGAGGGCTTGGGTGACCGTCTTCCTCGTCTTGGTGGGGATCCACCGGAAGATCTTACGTAGCATGCGCAGGATGTTGAAGCATGACGAGGAGACGGCGTTGACTTGTCTGGTCATGGAGAGGGAGGAGTCCAGGATGAAGCCCAGGTTGCGTGCGTGGTCCGTCGGTTTGGGTGCGGTGCCCAGGGCGGGGGGCCACCAGGAGTCGTCCCAGGCGGAGGGCGTGGAGCCCAGGATGAGGACCTCCGTCTTGTCTGAGTTCAGTTTCAGGCGGCTGGTCGTCATCCATTCGGCTACGTCTCTCATCCCTTCGTGCAGGTTGGCTCTGGCGGTGGCGGGGTCGTTGGTCAGGGAGAGGATCAGCTGGGTGTCGTCGGCGTAGGAGATGATGTTCAGGTTGTGTTGGCGTGCGATGGCCGCGAGGGGGCTCATGTATACGTTGAAGAGGGTTGGGCTCAGCGAGGATCCTTGGGGTACGCCGCAGATGACTTTGGTGGCCTCTGACTTGTACGGTGGTAGGCGGACTCTTTGTGTTCTTCCGTCGAGGAAGGAGGTGATCCATTCCAGCGCCTTCTCCTGGATTCCGATGTTGCTGAGGCGCTGTACTAGGGTGCGGTGGCAGACAGTGTCGAAAGCCGCGGAGAGGTCCAGGAGGATGAGGGCCGCTGTTTCTCCGTTGTCCATCAGAGTTCGAAGGTCGTCGGTGGCGGCGATGAGGGCGGTCTCGGTGCTGTGGTTCGCTCGGAAGCCGGACTGTGAGGGGTCGAGGGATCCATTCGTCTCGAGGAAGGCGGCCAGCTGTTTGTTGACGGTCTTCTCGATGACTTTGGCCGGGAACGGGAGGAGCGAGATGGGACGGTAGTTCTTGAGGTCGGTGGGTTCTGCTGTGGGTTTCTTGAGGAGAGCGCTGAGTTCGGCGTGCTTCCAGCTCTCAGGGAAGGTGGCGGAGTCGAAGGAGGTGTTGATGATGTCCCGCAGGTGGGGTGCGAGGACAGCGTCGGCCTTGTTGAAGACGTGGTGAGGGCAGGGGTCAGTCGGAGATCCGGAGTGGATGGAGTTCATGGTGCGGATGGTGTCTTCGGTGCTGATCGGGGTCCAGGTGCGGAGGGTGGTGGATGGTGGCGTCGTTGCGGTTGTGGCTTGCGTTGGTTGGTTGTTGAAGCTGTTGTGTATGTCCGCGATCTTGTTGTGGAAGTAGGACGCGAGGGAGTTGCAGAGGTCTTGCGACGGGGTGATGTCGTTGTTTCCGGCGTTGGGGTTGGAGAGCTCTTTCACGATGTTGAAGAGTTCCTTGCAGTTGTGTGCGTTGTTGTCCAGCCGGTCCTTGTATGCATTTTTCTTGGTGGCGCGGATCAGTTGGTGGTGTTTCCGGGTGGCGAGCTTGAGGGTGGTCATGTTGTCCGTCGTTGGTTCCCTTCTCCAGGCTTTCTCGAGGGCTCGACAGTTCTTCTTGGAGCACTTGAGTTCGTCGGTGAACCATGGTGTTTTTCTGCTGCAGGATCTGCTGGGCGGGGTCCTCAGAGGGGCGAGTTCGTCCGCGCAGTTGCTGATCCACTTCGTGAGGTTGTCGGCGGCCTGGCTGGGGTTCGCTGAGCTGGCGGGGGGGTGCTGGCTCAGGGAGGCGGTGAGCTGGTCGGCTGTGATCTTGTTCCAGCTTCTTCGAGCAACCTGTTGCTGGAGGTGGTGGATCGTCGTTCTTCTGAAGGTGAAGTGGACGCAGCTGTGGTCCGTCCAGTGGAGTCCTGTTGCGTGGCTGAAGGTGACGTCTTTGCTGGATGAGAAGACGGCGTCGAGTGTGTGTCCGGCGAGGTGGGTGGGGGTGGTCACTAGCTGCTTGAGTCCGAGGTTGTCGAGGTTGTCGAGCAGGGTGATGGTGTTGCGGTCGTTGTTGTTCTCCAGGTGGAAGTTGAGGTCCCCCAGGAGGATGTAGTCGGCGGAGGGGAGAGCGTGCGGGCTGACGAAGTCGGCGATGTCCTCGCTGAATCGTGTGCGCGGTCCCGGGGGTCGGTAGATCAGGGTGCCTCTGAGGGTGGTCTTCGGGTTGGTGTGTATCTGAAAGTGCAGGTGTTCAGCGGTGGTGAGGGTGTCGTCGGTGTTGGTCGTGATGCGGATGGTGTCTCTGTGGATGATGGCGATGCCTCCTCCGGTCTGGTTGTCGCGGTCCCTCCGGGTGATCTTGTAGCCCTCTGGGATGGCGATGGCGATGTCTGGGGCTGAGGAGGCGTTCATCCAGGTCTCGGTGATGAAGGCAACGTCGGGGGCGGTGGTGTCGAGCAGGTCCCAGAGTTCTACGGCGTGTCTGTGGACGGAGCGGGCGTTGAGCAGGATGCACTTGAGGTGGGTGCTGCTGGAGGTCGGCTTGGCGGGTGCAGGGAAGGTCCGGATGCAGGTGAACTTGCAGGCGAGGCAGCTGAAGGGTCCGTGGGTGTGCTTCGGGGCGGCTCGGTGACATCCTGGGATGTGGCCGGTGTTGAGTGCGATGAGATCGGCGGCGCTGTAGGTTCGTCGGGTCGGCTTCCGTCGGTGGGGGCCAGGGGTCCTGGCGCTGGGCGCGGTCCAGGCGCGGACGGGCGCAGACGGGCTTACCTTTGGCGCGCCTTCGGCGCACAATCGGCGCGCCCGCTGCGCGTCAACGCTGCGCGTTCGCACGGTCGCCATTTAAGGCGAAGTGCGCGGGTGGGCGGAGCAGCTGGGAGGCGGGAGCGGGGAGGGAAACAGAAGAAAAAAGGGGCGGGGCTAAGGCGGTGGCGGGAAGCGGGAGCGGGGGGCGGCGAGATGGGCAGATGCAAAGACAAGCACAAATTCAGGCAAAAAACGGGAACAAAGGCAGTGAAACACGAAGAAAACAAGCACAAATTCGGGCAATAACGGGGAAAAAGGCAGTGAAAACACGAAGAAAACAAGCACAAATTCGGGCAATAACGGGGAAAAAGGCAGTGAAAACACGAAGAAAACAAGCACAAATTCGGGCAAAAACGGGGAAAAAGGCAGTGAAAACACGAAGAAAACAAGCACAAATGCAGGCAAAAAACGGGGGGAAAACCAAGGAGAGCGCTCAGGGCGGCAGCGAGGCCGGCGCTGAGACAGAGGCAGGCACTGGGGGCACACGCAGCAGCTGGTGGCCGTGCGGCGCGGGGGTGTCCCACAAGTGGGTCACACTCACCTGCGTCGCACGGTCGCCATTTAAGGCCAAGTGCGCGGGTGGGCGGAGCAGCTGGGAGGCGGGAGCGGGGAGGGAAACAGAAGAAAAAAGGGGCGGGGCTAAGGCGGTGGCGGGAAGCGGGAGCGGGGGGCGGCGAGATGGGCAGATGCAAAGACAAGCACAAATTCAGGCAAAAAACGGGAACAAAGGCAGTGAAACACGAAGAAAACAAGCACAAATTCGGGCAATAACGGGGAAAAAGGCAGTGAAAACACGAAGAAAACAAGCACAAATTCGGGCAATAACGGGGAAAAAGGCAGTGAAAACACGAAGAAAACAAGCACAAATTCGGGCAAAAACGGGGAAAAAGGCAGTGAAAACACGAAGAAAACAAGCACAAATGCAGGCAAAAAACGGGGGGAAAACCAAGGAGAGCGCTCAGGGCGGCAGCGAGGCCGGCGCTGAGACAGAGGCAGGCACTGGGGGCACACGCAGCAGCTGGTGGCCGTGCGGCGCGGGGGTGTCCCACAAGTGCTGGGGTTTGTATCCTCCCCTGGTCTGTGTTTGGAACCTCACTCTGGATCGCCCACGGTGACCCCCGCGGTTGCCTAAAAAAGGAGTCTGATTTTTGTTTCGTTTACCTTGAGCAGAGTTGTAATTGCTATCTGACTCATAAAAGGCATCTTCTCCTTCTCCTCCTGATTCAGATGAGGCAGAGAAATTATTAACCCTCTGTTGTTGATTTCTATTGGTATCCATATAATGATTTTGTTTATAAAAATCAGGTCTGAGATATGGATAAGCTAGTTCTATCGAATAAAATCTTTTCTCTTTTATGAGTTTGTCGTTTTTACGTTTTTCTAAATAGTTTACAAACGATTCCACTTCTTTATTGAGGTCTTCTAATTTTTTCATAGTGTCTTCTACATTGCCTAGTTGTTTAATAGCTTCTTCTAAAGTCTCTATTTCTTTTTTAATTTTTTTCTGCCGCCACAGACAAAGATAAATTACTCGCTTTGACTTAGAGTCGGGCGCTTTGACTAAGTCTTTTCAAATCACCGGCAAGATTTATAACGCAATGCTATCTGTCATCCGGCAGGAATTCGACAAGCTGCGGGGACGTTAATGATTTGTGTGAACTCCATTACGCCACATCACGGGAAAGTTAAAGTGTTCACCATATAGGTACGTTACACGGAAGTGTTATCTACACTTTGAAAGAAGAGAGCTTTAATGAGAAGCCCCTTCTTTTTCACATTATAATAATTATGGTGTGTATTCTTTTGTCTTTATTTTATGGATTCTGGTTTAGCTACGCACACGGCCATCAAGAGCCCATCAAGTGTTAATCGGTTACCTTATTTCAATCACCGACGTCTGTTATTTATCAAGCAGCCTGGTAAGAACCTAACAGGGTGCGTTTTGGACAACATGTCGCATTTTGACATGAAAAATGTATCGATTTTTTGATGTTTTAATTATATCATTCAACAGATGTCATCGGAAATCTAGAATTCTAAAAGTGATTACAAAACAAACGAAGTGTGGAGGCAACGCAATTTAAAACATTATCACGGGTAAGAAGGGTATTTAGGCTACACATTTCTTTGAGAGTTTATATTTGAGCGGACATGGTCGCCATTACAGCGTTGTCTTTAACCAGTATATATGTATTATTATTCAGGCAGGTCTCTTATCTTGGCGATATAAACTGAAATATTCAAACAGTCACGATACAATATAAAAATTGAAGAAGCTTGAGAATAGGTTAGTTGCTCTCTCTTTTAATAAAATGCCCTTTCAGAAATGAATTAATTGACTGCAGCCCTGTACTCCTATAATAATAAATGGTTTCTGTCTTTATTAATAACATTACAGAATCAATTTTATAATCAGAAACGTGAACTCCGGTTCAAAGAAGTAGATGGAACATCACTAGCGTCGCATTCCTGACCTATGTGTCAAATCCATTTTTACTTGGGGTAAGTGACAACTAGATGTGTGATCTGAGTCTGGGAAACCTGCGAATAACTGCCAGCGACGAAATTAGTGCAAGAAAGAGTAAATTCTCGATATAGGTATCTGTAAAAAAGATAAGCATTCTCTCAGAGATAAAATAGATAGAATAGACACTCTCTTGTGTTTTAAACGACCAAGATTTCCTCATAGTGATGAGAAGTGGCGACATAAAATAGAAAGCACCGAACTATTAGACTCTTTCCTGTCCTTTCTATCTAATATCTCCTTTGTATCTGTCCTATTTGAATAAGATTCTTAGTTTTATCCTGAACACCTATGAATGATGTAGACATAGAGAATTTTTTATGATACGTAAATGAATGTATATATTTTTGAGACTATCATGTTTTCCTATAAATAATCATTTGTGAAATAACGTTCATTAAATATCGAGGCATGAAATAATGAGAATATGTATTATTAGTACATTATGCCATCAACATATGTTGGAATGAATTGAAATAATAGCAGGCCACAATAGAGGTGATGTTATGTGATTTATACCTTGCCAAGTTTGGATTATTTTAGGACCTTTTGTTGTTTGAACAGTGTTTCCTTGTTTAAATAAAACACATAGTTGATATTAGTCATTTTCAAATCTATTCAGATTTATGTTGAGATAACATTACAATAATTGAGAATGGAAAAATTAAACTATACACTGTTTTATTTCTTACAGAAAGTTGTAATCTGTCTTGAGAAAGGCGCTGGTCGCCGAAACGCGTCGACACACAACTTACTCTTTTATGTTTACCAATTTTTATGTGATGATTGATATATACTTAATTTTCATGAAATGTATATTTTTTAGCTATTGATTATGTGTTTACAATAAAATTGTGTAACTATTTGGAAACTGTTCACTCTTACTGTTGGTCCTTGTATTACTGTGTATTTATTTTACAATTACTGCCTAGGTAGTTTTGTCCACTGATTTATTCCCTGACCTAGGGGTTGACTGTTATATTGTTGCACACAGGGAACCCTTGTTGTTTACAAGTAATGTCATTAAGAAGTACACCTGATAAGAAGACAGGTTTGAGCCCTCATGAAATTCTAATGGGAAGAGTCATGAGGCAAGCTTTTGTACCTGTAGGCAAATTATTGAGCATAAATGACAGTGCTATTTTGGATTACTGTAAAAGTTTATCTGACATAGTGACTTCTGTGTCTAATCAGGTGGGAACTGAAGCACAATCAAATGAGAAAGTTCTAACACATGATTTGAGACCTGGTGATTGGGTCAGAACAAAAGTACATCGGAGAAGAAATTGTCTGGCTCCTAGGTGGCAGAAGCCTAGACAAATAATTCTGGTTACTACAAATGCTGTGAAATGCAGAGGATTGAAAAGGTGGATACATCCTAGTCATACTATTCCAGCACCAACTCCAGAGAGTTCTGATGCTGAGAGTGATACTACAGATGATTCTGATTCTGAAGTAGAAGGTGAAACGAATCCAGATTCTGAAGATCGACAAGGGGGTCGACATCTGGAACTTGTGCCTGCGAATGAACAACAAACAAGGAGAGACCTTGAGATAATTGAAATAGATTCAGGAGAAGAAGAGAATCTATTAAAAGGAAAATCGACTGAGGACTCAGTCAAGAAGACTAATGGAGTGAGTTCCATTGAAGATAGAGAGGCTGAATCAAAAGAGACTTCTGACCAGGAGAGTATCGAAAAGCAGAAGTTAAGCTCTGAAGTAGGGAACAGAAGTCCAGAATCTGGGAAGTTGGAGGTAATTGAAGAAGAAGAGGAAGACGAATTACCGAGTACCAGTGATGGAAGACAAAGCATAGTTCCTGAAGGAGTGAAACTGCCGAATAGAGAAGTTCCTGGGTAAATAATTGAAGTTTCAGACTGTGAAACTGAAGAAAGTGACGTGGATGGGGAAAGTGGAAGTGCCAAGAAAAGATCTTGGAAGTCGGAGACAAATGCTTCAGAACCAAAGAGAAAATTCGTAAGGAAAGCGGATTACTGGCCTGGTGGAAGATTGAGAGTTAGGTTGATCAAAAAACCGAAGGACCAGGTGGAAGAAATCAGTAGTCAAAAGGGTTCTGAAAAGGAAGTTGGAGTTGGAAGAAAAATTGAAGTAGTAACAAGAAAAGGAAAGAGGATTATAAGGCCGAATCAGAAATACATATCTCCTGAGTGGACTTATCTAGTAATTCCACCTGTTATTGACATTTATGATAGTAGTCAAGAAGAAGGAGAAATCGAAGAAATCAGTGACAATGATTAAAGTATAGAATTTTTAATTGGATTTTTGAAGTTTTTTATTTTTGGCAAAAGGCTGAAGAAATCTTGTTAGGTGACAAAAGGTCGAAGAAAAGTTGTTTAGTTGAGGAAAACTTGCTTGTGACATAAGGTTGAAGAAATACTGTTAGGGTTTAAAAAAAAAAAAAAAAATAGTTTAAAAGGGGGGTGTAAATAAAAATTATTTCAGTTTTAAAATAGTTTTTTTTGTTTTCTTGTTTTCTTTTAAGGCAAATACTAATCAAAGATGCCTTATGTTATGGAGCAGAATACTTTGAGATGTTCCATTTTTAAGAGATGCTGTAAGATGACTCTGGTGTGTTTGCTCATTTTAATTCTGCTCTGGGTAGTTTTAGCTGTTATTATTCCATTTGAGTTTCACAAAGATTTTCACAAAGTTAACATGACAAGCAAAGCTTCAGTTAGTCAAAACAAACATAGTGCAACTGGCAAAGTTATTGATCATCAACCTAACATTCATCAGGACAAATCTATTAGTGATTTTTCAAGCAATACATTCACAAAGCTTTTGAGTGAATATGTCAAGGTAATGGATGCAAAAGACTGTTATGTCTGCGTCAAGTTACCTGCTTCTGTTTCTGAGGGAGTAACATACAATATGCTTCCTCTTACATATGGTGTGACTTGCAGTGTGTTAGCTAGTTTGTTCTATCAAACTGGACGCTTAGAATACTATTACTCAGATTTTGATGAGATTTTCGCTAATTTAAAAATTGAGGGTGCTTTGAATAAGCATAAGAGGGCTAAACAGATGAGGGAATTTTTCCTTGTTACTAATGAACTCACCTATGAGTATGCTTACAAGAACAATTTAACCTGCAAACTAAGTGCTGAAGGGAAGAAGTTTTTGAATCTGGTTGAAGAAAGGAGAGCAATTTACAAGAGAAATGAAATAGTCAAGCAGACTAAGTCCAGGTTCTGGCAGAAAGAAGATGAGAAGCTTAATAGCAAAATGCTTGAAAATGTTGCAATTCACATAGACAAACCAGTTAGTGGTAAGCTTTGCATTAGAAGAGACAATACACTTTTTGATAATTACTTTGTGGGTGCAAGCAATTGTGAGGATACTTATCAGATCTTGGGAGGTTGGGGATTCAAAGGTGGAAAAGATCCAATCTTTCCTGGAATTTATTTTGTTTGTGGTGATAAGGCTTACTACAACCTTCCTGACCATTGGTATGGAACTTGTTATGTTGGGATTGTTTTTCCCAAAGTGTTCCATGTTGACGGAGATTCGGAAGGATTGTTTAAAATTCACAATTATGTAAATAGGGCTAAAAGAGAAACTTTCACAGAAGTTTTGGGAGACATTTTCCAAGCAGTGATACCTTTTGTAGGTATAACCTTAAATGCAGGGAGAATCAGAAAATTGTCCACAATTGTTGACAGATTGTCAACAGATACAGCTGATGGTTTCCAATTAGTGAACGTTGAGGTCATTGCAATCAGATCTATGGTGATTCAAGATCGCCTTGCTTTAGACATAATCCTAGCAAAAGAGGGAGGAGTCTGTGGCATTTTGCATGTGCAACATTGTTGCACATATATACCTGATGAGAGCAAGAACATTGAGATGTACATACATTAAAAACATCACAGAGATGCATTCAGAGATAATTCCATTAGAAGAAGAAGATTTTTCAGAAAGACTTTCAAAAAGATTCCAAGTGATTAAAAACTGGTTTCACAATATTGGAAGTTCAGTTCTTGGCAAGATTTTGGCACCTTTGATTGTGATAATATTCATTTTCATTTTGACAAAAATTGGTTGTTTATTGCACAAAAGAAAGAAACAAATGAAAGAAAAGAGAAGAATTTATAAACTCAAAAAGGAAGAGGAGAGGGAGATTGAGTTACAAGAATTACACAGATCTCGTTACGACAATTGCAAAGATTTTGCAGAAACAGGGTTTTAGAAATACTGACACAAATGAATTTGAATCATTTTTCAGGGAGATTAAATTTCTAAATTTTGGGTGGTGGTGTGGTGATTTGTTAATCACCAGATGAGGGAGTTGATGGAGCGAGATAGAAAACAGAAATCTGTTTGAACTCGTAAAGTCACACTTCCATAACATAAATAATAATATTAATGATTTGTGATGTGTTTTACTAACACAACCTAGATTAAACTCATTACATGGGGACGGTAACATGTGTGCTCATAAACGTGCATAAACGTTGCATCTTTTGTTCGTGCAAAAATAATAAAATAATTTGTCGTTTTCGTTTTTGTCATTACTAACTGCAGCAAATATAAAAGTGGCATGTGCTTATTTTGCTTTCCTTGTCTATGTGATGTCATTTCTACTATTCTAGGTGCACATAAGGTTTCATGGATTCGTGAAGACTGGTAGATATAAAATGCTGCTTATATGTTGCTTGGTGCTAGGTAACATTAGACTAATTGGGTGGGTTAATCAATTAGTAAACAAAGGGTGGATACAGAATAAATGATATTTCTTACATTAATACTTTTCTTGTGTTTATTTTATACTAGAAAAATAAGTTGCCTGCTTTTGGGCCTAGTTTGCTCGAGTTTGCTAAAAGATGAATTTTACTTCTGCACGGATCACGAGATGTCCATTTTGAAAAAGTGTTCGTCAAAGTTGCATTAACTGAACAAAGTTAACGTGCTGTCATCATTCTGTCGGACGTGGCCAAGGTCAGAAACCGGTAGAAAAGAATAACATTTATTAACTTGGCATCCGCGGAAGTGCAATGGAGTCAGTGAGAACTTTTCGCTAAAAATGTTGCAACCTAAGGAAGTCTTGGAACACGTACAAGAGAGACAATGGTCCTAAAGAATATGACCTAATGGAACTTTTGAAATGTGGGTGACATGTCACTTGTCACTCTCTGACCAATCGGACATCGTGGTTTGCAGAAAATTTTCCTTTACTTAGATTAGCTAGCATAGAAAGGTATAAAAAGTCCATGCCCCTGGGGATGGGCTGGCTGCTGCTTTCTGACTTTCTGATGAGGGTGTCGTGCTGATGGACTTTGCGTGGAGCACGTAAGAAACCCCAAAGAACTTTACTTTATTTCCATTTATTTTAGCTCAGTTAGGGACTTAGGATTTAGAAATGCTAAACTTATATTTCTTTGCTCAAACTACATTTTCTCATGATACTTTTTATTCATGCTTGCTTTAATGCTAATAAAATCACATTTATGAAACTATATTTTGAATTATCTACAATTAGTTAATAAAATCTTACTTTTGAACACAAGCTGGTCTTGGTTATTCAGAAGCGCAGGTTACTATTAGCTAGATGTCATCGCCATGGTGGTCATTTAAATAGTCAGGTTTTGTTCACATGTTGTTTTCATCTACCGCGGATGTATATAGATGTATATAATTTGTAAATAAGGTGTATATAGGTTTAATTTGACCACCTGATTCAGTAGGCCAAAATATGTCATATTTGGTTAATGGGTCCATGGGTTTGAGTGGTATATTATGAAGTAGGTTAAAGAGTTAGGTAGCGTTGTTTATGATATATTTCCTATAGGCCGCTGGATCAGACCTGGGACATTATCTTTCATGAGAGTTTAAAGCACAGTAAGCAATTCTGTCTGTGTGATATCAATTTCTAGAATATCCATATTCTGTGAGGAATTTGTTTGTTTGTGAATCAAAAAAAGATGGAGAGAGATATCTTCCTCTGTGGGATTATTCTCCGGAGTATACAAACGCTCAAGGAATTGACAAATTCTTGTAAGATATCTGCGTCTTTATGTTTTGGATTGTTACTGTCATTTATTATAGATTCAATATGAAGCTTATTCTGTTTGGATTAAGGGAACTAGCTGATAATTTGCCTGATTTGTTTTATCGTCCATAGAATTTGGCACTGGTTTTAATAAAAATAGAGAGGCGCTATATGTCGTGTCTTTATTGTATTTAATCTTAGCGTTTATAAGTTCTGTGAGGCATTTTTAAAATTTTGAAGTGTAGTATGTGTGTTCCAACCTTTGTATCTTGGAGAGAAGTTCTGCATTCACTAACCGGGAAGTCCTCCATTTATTGGATACGTATCTGATAATTAAATCACGTACAGAAGCCTTGAAGGCGTCCCAGACTGTATGAAAAGATAAAGTGTCTGTAGAGTTAAATTGAAAATTCTCTTGAAAGAAGGATACAAAGGGAGCAGTAAAATTAGGATCTAAAAGCAAGGAGTTATTAAAGCGCCATCTCCTGGGCTGGTCAGTATGGGATATAGGGCCATATGTATCAAGCTCCCCTTTTGCAAATTCTCAATTAGAGATTTTTTGCGAATCGCAATTTGAGAATCGCAAAACGGTATGTATATAAATAATCGCAAAAAAATAGCGATTCAGTAAAAATTGCTATTTTCATTGTGACACCCTAAATAGCGATTCCTTATTTAAAAAATCGCAATTTTGTGAAATTCACAAATCTGAGAATCAGAAACTCAGGTGCAGCTTGATGACATCACAACTAGGGAGTGTGACTACCCATGCTGCACCTGAGTTTCTGAAGCACAGTGAGAGAGAATGAGTGGTGGAGAGGGAACTCTGCAGTGCTGCAAACAATGGAAGACACTGGAGACATGGCCAGCCAGGACAAGCAACAGCAGGGGGAAACACAGAGGAAAAGAAAACAAAAGTTTTCTGAAACTGGGTTGGAGGTCCTGATCCAAGAAATGGTGATAAGCCATGAGCACCTTTTCGGTAAAAAATCACTCCGGGTGCCTGAGACACGCACGCGGCGGATTTGGCCTGATATCCAGCGCAAAGTGAACACTGTTGGTGTCACACACAGATGCGTGGAAGATTTAAGAAAGCGCTGGTATGATATGCGCCAGCGCTCCAAGGAGAAGGTGGCTGCCAGGTTGGAGCAGGCTAAGAAGACTGGTGGAGGGACCTCCACTGTCACTGACTCCACACCTCTAGAGGAACTAGTTGAGGGGACCCTGCTTCCAGAGAGTGTAATGGGCATGGCCGACCTGGACAGCTGCGATCCCCCGATACCAGGGCAAGGAAAGAAGCATGCCATCACACCCCTGATACCCCCCAACTACCCCCAATCACCTAGGAGCGGACCAGGGGCAGGACAAAACTAAAAGTCCAGTGCAGGTACACAAGCACACACAGCAATGCATTATGGGAGATTTAGTCACATGCACTTTACAATGGTGCATTTACACCCAGCTAGTCCCCAACAGCATGTGCGCATCAGGAAAGGCAAATACAAGACACAAGTAATCCCAAACAGTGATATGACACATCCAAGTCAGAACAGTAAATTAATGTGTGCTTTTACGTCGACAGCACCATCTGTAACACAGGCAACAGGCAGTGGAAGACAGGACGATTTCCCTAACCCACAAGCAGCAGGGCAAGAGGAGGAAACGGGGAGGAGGACAGCCCAGTAATCCTTCCAAAATGCCGCAGGTGGAATGTAGTGCCACCACTGCCCCCTTTGGAGTACGAAGGCCAGGACACCAATGGCGATGTCCAACCAGTTCCAACACAGACATAGCCACAACACCGTGCACGTGCTGATCCGATTCAGCCAGTTCCAACCAGGCGCAGGGCACGTGCATCCACCAGTACCGCAGACCAAGGAGAGGACACCGTGTTCAGCGGACTAAAGGTGCACATGTTGCAAGTACAGCACCTGCAGGTAAAAAAACACAAAATCACTACAGAGGCAAATCAGGGCAGGCTTTATGGGCATGACAGGTGCCCTGGAGGCACTTTGTGTGGAACTAAAGACCGATCATGCTGCTAGGCACAGGGAGATGCAGCGCCTAGATCTGTACACCCGGGCCGTGAACTGCCTGTCTTCAGCAACAAATGTGCTATCAAGGCGCATCATCTGTGTGCAGCGTGAAGTGGCACACAACAGCAAGGACGTGGCAAGGGCCCTGGTAAAAGTCACATCTGCTGTAGATGAGCTGCGGGCAGCTCGCACTACTGGGCCTGGAATCCTAACTTCCACAGATGAGGACGCACAATCAGGAAGGAGCAGCATCACTCCCCCGCCCCCCATGAATAGGCACCGTAGTGGGCGTAACAGTAGGCATACTGGGACAAGTGAGGAGGGCACTGTGCAACCCCAAACAGGGGCTACGACCCGACAGCGTCGCATTTGAGGTGCACAAACGTGGACCACTGAATGGGTGCAGCAATCCACTTTACATGGACATTTGCTCCTGATTAAACAATTGCACTGTGACAGTAACATTTGCTCTACATTGGGAGATATATTGTGTGGTACTCAGGCAGTGTGCCATCATTCATCCTGAAGTTAAGGAAATAAAACACAGTCTCACAACTGATATCTAGCATTGTGTTATATTTTCTTACCTAGAAATAGTTGCACGTAATCTCATTTCGCCTCTGGCGCCCAGCAGCTGCACCAACTACACCGTTTGGCATGCGTCCTGGAGCTTGCCCCATCACATCTGATGAATCCTATTCACTGAGCTCCACCGGTGTGCATTTCCTGGTGGCAATGTTGTGCACCATGGCACATGCTACCACTATCTTGCAACAGGTCTGGGGGCTGTATTGTAGTGCCCTCCACTCTTATGTAGGCAGCTGAATCTACTCTTGAGTATCTCGAAGGTCCGGCCAATGGTGCCTCTGGTTGCTATGTGGGAGCTGTTGTACCTCCACTCCCCAGTGTTGGCTGGATTCAGGTAGGGAGTCAGTACGAACTCACGGACCGCATACGCACTGTCACTTGTGGGGTGGGAGGAATATGGTTAAACACTGTCCTTCACGTGCTAGCCTTAACTAGTGTGTCCTCTGTACAAATACATTTACATAGTAGGTATCCCTCACCAAACTCCCCACTTGTGAGTCGACGGTGTATCCCACTGTGGCGGAAGATGAAAGCGCTGTGCGTGCTGCCTGGGTATTTTGCGGCAATGTCGGTGATGATGTGTTTGGCATCACACACCACCTGAAACTTCAAGGAATGGTAGGATTTGTGATTCCTGAACACATACTCTTTCTGGGAGGGGGCGATATGGCGACATGTGTCCCATCTATGCATCCAATGACGTTGGGGAAATTGTGCTATTTGAGAGAACTCCTGCTTGGTCTGGTCTAGTGCCTGTGGGGTGCTGGGGAAGTGGATGTGGTGATGCAGCCTCTGTACCATGGCATCAAGGAACGTGTGGAAAAAGCACGACAATGTACTCTGTGACACCGCTCCTGCTGAGACTATCACCCCCTGGAAACTACCTGATGCCAAGAGGTGCAGTGAGCGCAGGACCTGGATGTGGGTGGGAATGGTGTGTGTCCTCCGTGTGGGGTGTTAAAGTATAAGTTTGAGTTCCTCAATTAAATCAAGGATGCTCTCTTCATCCAGCCAGTAGTTTGTATGGATGTCTTCCTCAGTCCGCTGAAACAGGGTCATGCGCGCACTGAAGATCCTTTCCTGGTGTCTCCTCCTCTCTGCAGAAGCTCTGAGTCGCAGCCTGCTGGCTATCACATACAGCCCAGCCATTGTGGAAAAATCTGTTGCATTGTGGGACTCCTTAAATAGTTTGCACTTGGTTACCAGCTGCTCACACTTGGTGGTAATTGCGATTCTCAAATTTGCGACTTTCGCAAATTGAAAATCACAGATTAGGAATTTGCATGTATATTCACATAATTATTGCTCCGCAACTTAAGGAATCGCTAATTTTGCAATTCCTTATGTTAGCGTTGCAAGAATGTCTCATCCATCGCGTGTGTTGCAAGAATGTCTCATACATCGCATTTTGCAAAAATTTTACTTGCAAACGCTGTTTTTTGCGAATCGCAGCGTTTGTGAGTAAAATTTTGTTTCATACATATGGCCCAAAATATCTAATTGAATTGAAACAGGGGCGTGATCACAAATAAGTATTGGGCCTATATCTCCTGAAAGTAAAGATTGGGAAAATATTGTGTGAAATAAAAATATAATCAATTCTTGACTGGGAGTGGTGAGGTGCAGAACAGAAAGTATATTACTGTGAAGCCAGATTGCATAATCTCCAAGCATCAGCTAGGTGTAAATGCTTTACTGACTGTACAAAGGTTTTGTGTGCTTTAGTTGGTATAAAGGATGCTTTAAATTTTCTATCTAGGAAAGGATCCATTACTTGATTGCAGTCACCAGCTAGAATTAAATTGGTTGCAGGGTATTGGGCAAATCAATAAGAAAATGTGAAACCAAAAGGAAGCATCCCCATAAGTGGGAGCCCACACATTAACTAAAGAAATCGGAACATACCTAAAGCATAAATTAGTAAGCAACCATCTACCCTCATCATCTGCATCCTGTGAAAGAAGTTTTGCATGTAATGATTTATGACACATAGTTATGACACCATTTCGTTTGCCATCACCAGGTGAGAAGAAGACTTCACCAACCCAATTTTTCTTAAGCTTTAAACATTCAGCTTCCGTAAGATGTGTTTCTTGCAACAAAACAATATGAATATCTATTTTGGATAAGTATGATAGTACTCACTGTCTCTTAATAGGGGAATTGTAGCCTTTACCATTTCAGCTGACAATTTTTAAAAACATAAAATATCAATATAAAGTGGATAGCGTAAAAAATCAGCCTTAATTCAAACCAAGTTCAGAGAAACATATGATACCGATAAGTGAATAAAAACAATACCTCTAAAAAGATTAAGAAGAAAGAAAAAAGAAAGCAATCTCGTCGGTATAGGAAAGTATTAGAGTTAAAGGGGGGTAGATAGAGACCAAGAAAAGGAAATAGAGTGACATGCAAGTACAATGAGGAGAGTTCCAAAGGGGAGGATTTTCATACCTACGAAAACTCCAAGACATATGAGAGGTGAGGGAGGATGAGGCCACATGGAAGGATGACACATCCAGACTCCATGAGGGAAGGCGGGGAGGGTTGCAGAACAAACAACAGGTACAACAGATGGACCATATGATCAGAAGGTGAAACCTGTCAGGAGAAAAAAAAGTTAACGTCAAACAACAAATCTTAGCATGGACAGCAACATCTGCAGTAGATAGACATGAAGGATTTGTTAGATTAGTGCACAAATGTTACAACCTGAGATGCAACAGAGCGAACTACTTAATATGCGATGAGGAAATGTTCATAGTCTGCGCTGCATGAATTGAGAAAACTTTTCAGCCGTATAGAATATTCATAAGTAGTGGTATTGTTATAGGTCACATTAAAAAGACATGGGTGAAAAAGGCCAAATCAGGCACCAATAGAGCGAAGGTGTGGTCTCAGTACAAGGAAATTCCTGTGTCTGTACGCAGTAGACTTTGCATAATCCTGCTAAAAAAAAATGGGTTACCTGAGGCCTGAGTTCCCTTCTCACTAGGGGCTTTACTAGTAAGGCAAACATAACAATCATGGCTAACCAATTACCATTACATTTTACGTAGGGAACACTTGTACTTTGACACTGATCACCAGTGGCAAAGTACCCAAATTGGCAACTCTATGTCAGGAAAATGGTCTAGGGGTAAAGCAAAAACTTTAGGGAACTTTAGCCAAAAAGGCCAAGTCCTACAACCATCCTTATGCCTTAGGGAGAGTATGGCACCCTCCACCATAGGGCTTACATCCAAAGTCACAATGAACTTATGATCAATGTAAAAATGTACCAATATGCCAGCCTCAAAGATTTCTTTTTTTATCATCACAAAACATTGTTCCTGAACCTGTGACCATTCTAAATGTGTCCCATTCTTCAAGAGTACTCTCAAAGGCTCTGTCTTGTATGAAAAACTTTGAACAAATTTCAAATAATATTCAATAAGGCGCATTGAGGACCTCAGCTGATCTTTGTCTTGAGGAGAAAGGGCCAGACTTATGGCTTCCGAACAGTCTTTTTTGGGTCCCACCCCTTAAGCGGAAAAAAGAATATTCCAAATGTTTAATATGTTCCTTCAGAAAACTACATTTCTCTTTCCTCAAAGTGAGACCTACATCAGCAATCCTTTGCAAAGGAATTTTGAACACTGCATTGTGTTCTTGAACAGTCTTGCCAAAAAAAAGTATGTTGCCCTGAAAATAAATGACATTTCCCAACCCTTTGAAAACTTTGGAGATCATCACTTGAAACACACTTTCAGCCAATGATAGTCCGAAGGGCATCCTAGTAAATTGATAAGTTCCCTTCATAGTGATGAATGTTGTGAGTGATTTTGAGCCTCCATGGAGCTTTATTTGGTGGTAGGCGCTCTTTAAATCTAATTTTGAAAAAAATCTCCCCCCTCCCTTCAAAAACAGAATTATCTCATTAATGTTGAGTAACGGGTATTCATCTGCCTCAATGTTTTGGTTGCGTGACCTCAAGTCTACATAAAGTCTTAGTCACCCATCATAATGACCACAGGAGAGACCCAGCTTGATGCCTCCACAGGCTCTATGACACTTTGTTGTAACATTTCTTGAATTGATTCCTGTACCTCCTCAAGTGCCAACACAGAGTCCCTCATTAGTTTATGTGGACAAGAATTGCCCCTTCTTCAAAAGAATCCCCTCCAACAAACCCAAACTTTCAATAAAGACTTTACCATTTTAGAGATGTATATCCTCAATACACTCCTGATCAACCACCATCACTGGAGAAGGTGCCCTAGGATTAACAATAATATGTAAATCATATTGGTGAAGTCATCATAGAATTGGTGGTCCGTGTTTAGTTACATACACATTACCCTCAGCAATTCTATTCTCAAATCTAATTTTGGCATCCATGAAGCCCAAGATGTTAATAGATTCCAATGTACATCCTCCTGGAGCAATGTCCTAGGGTTTCAGGGTACATCCTGCCCACCAAAAAGACTTTCGAATAATAGTATACATAGACATGGTATCCACCATTAGTTCCACTTCACAGTCATATATGACAAACATAACAGTGGATCTATTTTTCCTTTGACCCTCTTTAACCATTTCTTCTACGTCACTTACAATGAGAATTCTGTCGATTGACTCAACAGGACAAACACCACCTTCAGACACTAAAGACACTTTGTTGTGGTTACTTTACCCATCCTACACATCCTCACGAAATGGAACATACGGTAACACTTCCTGCTTTCCTTTTTATTAGCAAAACAACATTTAGCGTCTAAAGAATGGGTAGTACTACCACACTGATTGCGCAACCTACTGCCTTGTTTAACAATCCCACCAAATTTGTTATATTTGCCAGTGTGCTTAGATGTGGTTGTTGATTGTACTGGTTTGCTAATAGCCCCCACTTCAGATCCCTCTCCCTCCTGTTTCTTCCTCTCTAATTCTCGCATGCAGGAAGTCAACTGCTCAAAAACCATAGCCATATCAATGACCTCCCTCAACATTGGATTTTTTGCTGCCGACAAACATTCTTGAATTTTCTTCCTCCTACACTGTACTATCAACTGATCCTTATTAACTCCTCAACCATGTCCACAAACTTACACTTTGTAGACAGCTCATGCAACCTAGAAACAAATTAATTGATCGATTTGTCAACTCTTTGTGGCTGAGCATAACATTTAAAGCGTGTCATAATTAAATGTTCCTCCTTAGCAAACCTAATCTCTAATCTGCATTTAGATTCTTCAATATGAATCTACCATTGATTGACTAACCTGCTCAGTAGCTTTGGGGTAAATGCCGGAAAACTCTTTATCCTTCATTACCTAATATGCTCAATAATTTCGGTTTTTTTCTGGAAGGATGAAATTCTTAACCATCTAAAACCTCCAAATAATGATCAAACATCATATTACAATCATCCCTTGGAACTCGTGGAGAGTTTGGTTGAGATAGAAAACAAGGCGGTGGTGTAACAGATACATGTGATGTCATTACACCAGACGTATTTGCAATGAGTGGTTTTCAGATGAACAATGAAATAATAAATTCACATCCACCCAAGTTAAGTAAACCCTTGTAACTAGTCTTTAAAGGAGGAGATGTGGGTAACACTGGCTATAAAACTTGAGTGTGCGCTGACCAATATATGTTGTGCACATCACCAACATATTTAAACAAATTTAACGAATTGTGAAATATTTGCTTGCTGTGCTGTGGAAGCATCAAGATTCACCACTTATTATGGATTACTGAAGATGAAGCGTGCTTGTTGCTGTATTGAGGAAGGAACACCAGTACATTAAAAACAGAGATATGCGTATCACCAAAATAGAAATGACATGCTCTACAATGTGTGTGCCATAGACCAATAGATCACCTGCTTTAAAGACTGCAAGGTACGCATATTACTGAAATAAGGATAACACACTCTGAGGTGTGCATGCCTCTGAACTATAAGTCACCTGCGTCTGACTGCTTACACCACTCTGCGTCCACGTTAGGGGAAATCGAAGTGCTCATGTGCTGTACTACATCCAAGATGGAGGCACATTAGCATGTGATGTCACTAACCAGCTGCAGCGCTAACCTCCAGCCGTTCTGACCGCACTCTAAGCGATCCTTCAAAACGTAAACCAATGGTAGTTGGCCAAATTCAGCAAATTCTGTCTTTTTAAAGGCAAACTTCCCGTACAATAACCACGATTTCCTTGGAGCTTCAACCCTGGGATTGGATCCAACCATAAAGGATTTATCAGCAGGTCCATTCCGGGTCTGCTACCCAGATGGTGACAGCTGGCCAACACGTCACCAAAATGTTGTAAAATCACTCCGCAAACGGCAGGACAAGAGGAGGTAAGAAGCCTTATTCAAGCTCCATCTGACAACGTACCGGTTACCTCCTGGTCACTAGTCTACTGACCAGTACAGAACTTTCCTTGTACAAAGCACATCCAGTGGAATCTCAAGGCAGTGAGAATCCACAAGGAACAAAACAACAAGCCTTAGCAAATTACAACACTCTTCTAGGCCAGGTTGATAATGCTCTCTGGCAGTTTGTCAGAGCAGATCTGCTAGTCTACTCAGACTGAAAGCAGAAAGCACAGAAGCAGGTGGGGGAAGGAAAGCAGAGAAGGTTGTGGAAATTAGTCAAGGATGGCAGTAGAATATCTCATTTGGCTCTTTTTCCGACTATAAGCTGAATGTAGCTAAAACTTAGACAATTTTAAACTTTCAATCGGAAGCCCTGCCTCTCGCACTAGGGGTTACATAAACAGCTACCTATCTTGGTGCATATCTTAGCAGTCAGGTTGATGGTATTGCATCTCCGAACTATGAACCGCTTCTCAAGACGGTTTCGGCTAAACAGCACAGTTGGCATCGGCTTCCTAAATTCTTCCTAAATTCTTATATTTATATTGTTCAATACCCCTGTGGGTTCGTTGTTTTTTTAAAGAGATTACACAGTGTCATAGGTAGCTTTATTTAGGCCTACAGACTGGCCAGGAGGGCTCTCAGGCTCTTAGGCTTATGAAACTACCTTATACAAGGGGGTTTCAACCTCCCAGATTTCAGGCTCTACTATTGGGCTGCTTTTGTTGGTCTGATCCGGGGCCTGCTTTGCGGGTTGGACACTGGTCCGGCTTTGTTGTCATATCAGTTAGCCTGCGGTACGTCGGTTGGGTTCATGCTATATAAGACTTCCGACCCTAACTACTACAAGCGAGTGAAGTTTAAGGTACTTAGAGATATTATCCAGATATGGCAAGATATTTGTAAGCAATACACTTTGCCCCTGTTGTATAATTACACAGTGATATGGGGCAAACCTGTGCTGCCCGGTGTATTTCAAGATCATATCGGAAAAGGCTGTAAACGTAAGGGCATCATTCGGGTTGGACAACTACATGATGGAAGGGCGTTCTGTTCTTTTGCCTCACTTAAAGATGAGTTTCGTCTTCTGCAAAGTACTTTCTTTAAGTATCTACAAATCAGGGACTATATTCTATGAGGTAAAAAGATATCAGCAATGCCAAACCCATCCGAAATATTCTCTGTAATATATACGAGTTCTGGCCGAGGCGCTATTGGTGCATCTTATCAGAAATTTCTTGCAGCAGCTAATGACCATAGCTTACACAGGTCGCTGCTAAACTCAGTCGGGTTCTTAGGGTTGAAATAGAGGCTGAGGAAATACAGGAGTCTATGAGCATACTAAATCGAGAAGTAACCTCTGTTAATTTAAAGTTACAAAAGCACCGGATAGTATATATGTTGTATTACACACCAGAGATTATATCTAAGTGGGCTACATCTCTATCTGCCGATAGGTAATTTTGTCCGAAATGTCAACTTTTTGCTGTAGATCTTAGGCATATGTTTGTTGATTGCCCCAGGCTTAACAGGTTGTGGAGTGGGGTCTCCAGTATTCTCATTCCACTTTTTGGCCAAAAAGCTATGTGAATCTGTTGGCTACCATCATCATAGCATGTGTGCGACATACAGCCAGATTCATCAAGCGAAATGCGCTCGCAAAAGGGCCAGATTCTGAGAATCTGGCTCTTTGCGAGTGCAATTTTTGCATTTGGGATTCATCATCCCAAATGCAAAAATCGCTAATAAAGAATTCGCAAATTTGCGAGGATTAGCATTTAAAGAATCTCTATTAGAGATTCCTTAAATGCCATTCATGAAACATTTAAAAATTGCGAATTCGCAATTTAGAACCGCTATTTACCACGAAGTCAAACCTCGTGGTAAATAGCGAGAACTTAGAAAAATGCATTTTAATGCATTTTTCTAAGTTGCATGTTACACACACACATGTCCTTTGGACATGTGTGTGCACAACATCAGTGTAAATTTACATTTCAGGGGTGCTACAGGGTGTCCTTTGGACACCCCTGCACCCTTGAAATCGCATCCTTTTTTGCGATTAGCAAATTGCTAATCGCAAATAAGGAATAACTCCCCATGCATTCCTATGGGCCGGCCCATAGGAATGCATGGGGAGTTATTCCTTATTTGCGATTAGCAATTTGCTAATCGCAAATAAGGAACATGTAGGAATCGCAATATTTTTTGCAATTCCTACATGAATCCCGTTTTGCAAGTCCTTAATAGCGATTCCTTATGAATCGCTATTAAAGACTCGCAAAACGGGTCTTTGATGAATCTAGCTGTATGTGTCGCCAGAATTTGGATTGACAAAGTCAGTCCAAGAGGTAATGAAGTTTGGGCTCTTCTCAGACAGGTGTACGAGATGGAACTTGCTTAGGCTAAGGCGAGAGGGTTTTGCTCTTGGCTTTCAACTCAATAGGATTTTGGCCAGCCTTCAATGGGATTAACAATGCACTGCCACTTTATAATATAGGCTCTGTTAGGACTTTATCTCAGATATTATTTTTCAATTCTCAAAATGGGAAATGATTGTTGTTTCTTACATTTCAGTTTGGATTGTTTCTCTCTTATACCTGGTTTATTTATTGTTTCTTTTTGACTACGGTGTCAGGTACTGATTGAGAACTAGTTGATGTTAACATTTCTAACTTATATGTGTAATATAAGTCTTACGTATGGCTAAATAAAATAAAAAAATTATATTAAAAAAAAAAGAATATCCTATTTCACATTTCTCTCACAGAAGAAGGTAAGAGAGCTCATGTTATGCATAGGTTCTTCATTGGTCCTTCGCCCCTGCATATCTGTTGAAAGCAGAAGGAGATGATTTTGTGGGCCATACATAATATAGAATGATAGATGACTAAAAAGCTCTCTTTATCTATTTGATGTCATGCAGGACCCCTCAGTGACCAACCTGCCCACAATTCACTGTTACCCATCTATAATTCTGCGTGTAATTAGGCAACATTGCCAGCCGTCCATTGTAGGTAACTGCTTCAAACCCCCAAACAGCCTGATTTTAGGAAGACCACATTTTTATAACGAAACCCTACATTCTCAATGATATATTTAAATGTTTTTGCCTTCTTCTTACTATTGACTTCGGACCCTAGTATCACACTTAGAACAAACATCTCAATTTCAATGAAAAAAGAGAGAGAGCGAGTTTGAGGAGTATGTTTTAAGACTCCACCGCTGCAATCTCAATGCCATATTTATTTTCCATAACAAAATAGATAAATGTTATCCTTCCCAGACAGCCATGATACAGCTGGCAGTCCTGGAATTCTTTTTTTTTAATTTTATTTATTTTTTATTTTTTTTATTTATGGTTTTTTGTACACATGCAAATAAAACACAGGGAAAAAAGGCTTTGTGCTGGGGGCCATCTTACACTATGCAGGGAAGATGTTACACAGTTGGTAGTTGTTACGGCCCCCTTTTTAGCTTGGTTATACAGTTATGGTAGGCTGTATGTGGGGTGGGAGAAACAGGAAAGAGAGTGAAGGGAAAGATTGAATAAGTAAAGAGATAGAGAGAAACACCCGATATCCTTACACCGGAATGATGATTACACATGACGTCATAACAATAGACATCCCTCAGGATGAATGGACATCCCACAAACAACCCAGAATGCACCTTTGTGGTCTTTTGCTTTTCGGCACTGCATTATACCGATGCTTGTAGGTGAATTTGACCAAAGGTGACTAACCTCTTCTTCATATGAAATATAAAATATGAAATACAAAAAATGGCCTCAATCTCTGATCCAGCATGTATGTAAAGAAAAGTTCATGGATAGTTGTAACTTTGTGGAAACTGTATGCCCGAGGGCATCTTGGCAAAACAGTCACCAACATAGTAACTTTTAATGACTCCTGTTCCGCAGCTGCTCAGCAACTTTTGTAACGATCACTTTTGAAGTTTGCTCCACGTCTTGTGGGACAAAGTGCAGAACTTTTAATGAAGCAAAAACTTCTAATTGCTTCTATCATGCTGCAATGCCAGCTGATGAACGTTTACTTCTTCGAACTTTAAGGATCACCTCCTTGGAGACAGAATTTCTGAGCTATAAAATACTTGCACCACTGGAAACGGGAGCTGAAGGAACAGGCCAGCCTGACTGAGTTCCTATTTTACCTCCAACTTCGATGTGCGCTGACTGTTCTAATTCCATTTAATAAACAGTATTTTTGCAGCTGGACAGTATTGCTCGGTGTTATCTACAGACTTGTGCGCAGCCTCTTTCCCTGAAGACAGCTCCCACCTCCTACCCCTCATCCTGAGAGGTGTTTGTGATCTGCTGCCCCCCCCCCCCCTGCTCCAGGTGGACTCTTCCTGCAGGGAGGGGCTCCTCGTGGCTGCACACTAACTACTCGGAGTTGTCTTCTCAGAGGTGAGTGGACCTGTCTTGGAATTTGTGAAGTGTGTACGTGTGAATTGTGTTCCCTTCGTGGGGTTTTAAATCACCAATTTCTCATAAAATAAAATAAAGTTTCAGGTTGTCTTGATTAAAAACATGCAGCAGGTGGACCCTCTTGGGGGATGGGTGGTTGTTGCTGACACCCCTCACGTGCGAGTCTGTCCCTGTCAGGGAAAGGGGGTTCACAATTAGCCAATAAGCCCTCCTTCACGTGACCCCCTGTGTCCGGTCCATTAACAGAGCGAGCGGCCATAGCAAGTAAATAGGACCTTCTCTTCTGGGATTGGCCCACACTCCACAGCCAGGAGTTTCATGCTTCATTGGCACCAACAATACGGGTGTCTACAACAATTATCTGTGCTGCTTCGTGAAGCTGTTCGTCCAGGTCCCGGGGCGGCCGGAAATGCATCTCTTTGCGGCCAAAGATCCATTCGTGTATTTCTTCCTCTGTGCGTGAGAAACATGTGTTTGTGGGAAGACCATTGAGAGATACGTGAGACATTTGGTACCAAATATAGACACAAGGGCAGAGGCAGGGCATCCCACTTTTTCTTTAAATTGTTTATGAAATAGGTATAATAACGCATTAAGCCTCAAACCTATGACGTTACTTTTTATCTGCCTGTTAAAGCATACATCATTCTTCTGAATAGCACTGGATGATGTAATGGCGCCCTGCACCCGGTAGGCGGCGCTGCTCGTAGATTGTCCCTAAACACGGTTCACGTGCAAAAGAGCATCGGGTCAATCTGCAAAACGAAAATGCAGAGTAGGAGAAGAGTTTTTAGGTCTCGCCTGTCGATGCGCAAGCGCATCGAGCAAGCGAGACTATAGGGGCTCATCGACTCTTTATCTAACTTGCAAGGAATCGTGGCGATTCCTTGCAGTGCCCGTGACTTTTAAGCTCAATGCGCATGCGCATTGAGCTTAAAAGCGCGTGCACAGCCGCCCGCATTCCTCCGACACCTTTGAAGTGAAGCTTAGCTTCACTTCAAAGGCCCGGCTTCCACGGCCGCCAGGCCACATCAAAGGCTTCCCCAGCACTGCCCCGCCCATCAATCACCCTCCCACTGCCACCCCCCTCCCTCTCCATATGGTGCGCTCTGCCTCAGGCCTCTGAGCCGTCCCTACGCTCCCCGCCCACCCCCATCCTTCACACCCTTCGGCACCACTTTTACATGAGAGCTAGTTTTTGTTGCCGTCCGGCGTCACATTTACAGCCGCACGGCGCCAATGCTTCTTGAAATTGCATTCACTTCTACAGAAAACAATGTGTTGTTTTTAAGTCCTGACAGTACATAGTTATGTCTGTGATACAATTTGTTCATTGTAAAACGGAATTCCTTCTTCAAAGCACCTCAGCGAATCAGCACTCCTCCTTCTGCTCACCTCTCTTCCTCTTCCCCCACCTGGCTCGTGTGCCCCCCCTCGTCACATCAGGCTTACTCTGCCACTTCTCTTCCCCTCTTTTCCTGATACTGTTGCTCCCACCCCATCCTGAATTCTCTCCACCGGCTGTTATCCGTGAAGCCCCTACCCCCGCCTCCCTCAGGGTTTCCGAGCCGTGATGCTCACCCCACGACTACTGTAGTTAAAGTGCAACTTGTGAGTTTTCTGTATCCTCCTTTTTTCCGCAACTCAACACTGACATCCGAACCCTCGCCTCTTAATTATATGTGGGTGACCCGTAGCTGCGTGGTTCACTTGTTTACACATTAAGCACTGTCCGCCTCAGACCGTTTTGCAACCAGTCCCGTCTCTCCTTCACCCAACAATGGCTATGCTCCGGTCCCACCTCCTTCTGCGCACCTCTCTTCCCCTTCCCCCACCTGACTCGTGTGCCCTCCCCCTCCCCCCCCCCCCCAAGTCACATCAGGCTTACTCTGCCCCTTCTCTTCCCCTCTTTTCCTGATACTGTTGCTCCCACCCCATCCTGGATTCTCTCCACCGGCTGTTCTCCGTGAAGCCCCTACCCCCGCCTCCCTCAGGGTTCCGAGCCGTGATGCTCACCCCCAGTCCCTGACGCTGCAGACACCGCTCTTGAATGTCTTGCTTCGTGTCATCCGCTTGTTTCTGCCTTATGACAAGCACGCGCTGCTCCCCCCTCCCCAGCAGAGGTCCTTCCACTCAGGGAGCACACCCCCCCCGCCCCCGACACCTCTCTGCTGGAAATAAACCCTCAGGCGATGGGATCCATTTTATTACCAAGGGCCTCTTTTATAAAACTAGAAACTTTTTTATATACCCCCAAAGTTTACCCGAATATAGATTCACTGTTAAGGTAATGTACAATTGTACATATATAGTTCGCAGCCCCATATTGGCGCTACCAAAGTCACTGAGATAGGAGGGAGTTGACAAACTGATTAGCCCAAGATAACACATTGCTTTACACATCATTTACCCAGGATCACTGTATGTGTCTAGCTGGGGAAGCCGGGAATCGAGTGCACGTGCCAGGGGTTTCAATCGGCGCGCATCTCGCAAGTGAAAGGCGATTTCCTGCTGTGCGAGGACAAGCAGGCTATACTCTTTTGTACAAGTATTTGGTCGTCTACCCTGCAATCTTCTTCGCTGATACGCACATCTTGATTTTAAAACTGCGTGTCTAGTTTACAGTTCACTCGCTGATGCGCACAGCAACTCTGCTGACGCGTTTAGCTGGATTTTAAATTGCGTGCCTACAGTACAATCGCACAACACTTTAGTACAAGTATTGCGTGTCTACTCTGCAATCTTTTCGCTGATGCGCACAGCAACTCTGAGTGCAGTCTCTTTCAATCGCTGACACACACAGCACGTTCCCATCTAATTGTGTGTATACAGTACAACATATTATATCCTATGTCTTCATTAACAATATAGTGTATCTGTACTGAATATATATCCAGCATTTCAGACTGCATTTCAGAGCTTTTAAAAATGTTTATGGCTTTTTTTTTTTGAAATTCTTTAGCATTGGCTACAGGAAACAAAAATGCTAAAGATTTACAAAAAAAACCCATAAACAATTCTAAAAGCACTAACTCTAATGCTGCGAGACCTATTGCATTTTCAATGCTTGTTTAAAAGGAAGCCAGGTTCTGTTCCCTATATACATCCAGGGAGGGACTATTAACCCAAACAAGCACTGGCAGGGAGGGAGTGAGTGGAGCGAGTGTGACTCCACCGCTCGGAGATGGGGGGTAGTACTCCCAAAAACTGATGCATACCACATGATCACATGTCCACTGACTAAAAAGTGTTCACGTCTACAGCATAACCGTGACACTCACCGGGCACCAGGACTTCCAGTTTTGGTGATGGAATTAGTCATCAGCAAAAAAGTTAAATATACGCCTAGTTCAACCTAGTTTAACCAGAGGAAGCCAGGAATGTTGAGTGAGAAAATTATAATTTATAAATTAAAAGTGCTTAAACAGACTAAACCTCTATAACTTTACAAAGGATTAGGAGAAACAAAAGACAGAACACTTAAGTATATCCACGTGCTGAGTCGAACCAAATGTCTTGTAAACAAAGTTATCTTTCAACATTGTAGCAGCAATGCGAATCTTAAGCAAATGATAGCATTGTGAGCACATACTGATACTAAATAATTACCGTCCTTTGCAGCAATTTATCGTAGTGAAATGATCAATAAATATGAACTTTTATAGTGGCATTTACATCAAAGCAAAGTGAAGAGCTCAGGATCACACACTGTTCACACGCGCGAGGGAGGCCAGGATCTAAACTCAGGTTTCTTAACTTCGGGCCGCTAAACATGGGAAGCTTGTTCCTCCCCTCTCACCAAGAAGTAACTGATGGCAGCCCGCTGCCTTCAACATGAAGAGCTGAAGTAGCTAAACTTCACAAATTATAGGAGAAAATATGAATCTGCTGTTGTTTATTTTTAAACGCTCCTCTGTCAATATTCATGTTCTGGAAACGCTGCACTTATTTTCTGAAAGGGTCACTTTAAACAGTTCTCCAAATCGTTTCCATTGCAGCTTGTGCGTGGAGTCAGGCAGGAATCCCATGTTCGCATCATGGTTCAACCACTTCACAATTGCCGTGTTTTTAGACTTGAGTGAAAGAGGTGTGCACGCATCAAGTGCAAGAAAGGAGTTTTCATTTCTCCAATGCTAATTTATCATCTGATGTTTTCATTGGTGAGCCACTGGATGTCGTAAAAGCAAGGGACCATATATATGACCTGGTTTGCGTCACTCTTGCACCACTCAACATGGTGCAAGACCGACACAAACCGTAAGCCAGATTCTTAAAGCCATTTTGCGGGGCTCTGAGTGGCTTAAAAAATCTGTAGTTAAGCAACGCAGCACAATTCGCTGCGTTGCGTTACCTCAGCATGGGATGGCGTTCCATGGGAGGTGTGTGGGTCAACGCCCATGGATTTTAACGCATCCCCAGATCTGCAAAAACTTGCAAACCTGGGGATGCGCCAACATCTTATACCTTCCCAGGGGAGGAGTAACAAGGAGAAATATCTCTATTTCATTCTGCAGCACACATTGAGAGAGGAATGCGCCTCCCAGGATTCTTTATATGCAGGAAGGTGTCCCTTCCTGCACACAGGCAATCCCTCATGCAACGCAGGCACTCTTGCAGAATAGTGTAAGGGTGCCTGCGTTGGCGCAAGGCAGTCCATTGTGCGCCAGCGCATGGGAGAGGGCAGGAATGTGCCATGGTCCATCCTTCCCTTTCCGTATCCCGCAGTGCAGAGCAGGAAGGTGACGTGCTGAGCTGCGTTGCGCAGCACTGCATGACTTGACCATCAATATGGAAAGAAAATGAAAAAATATCCCCACATTTTTGAGGGAACTACCAGCCTATCATGGATATTTATCTTTTCTCTTCCAAAAACAAACTCACGCTTTAGGAATTTGTTTTTGGAGAACTTAAAAAATGCATGAGTGGCCGCAGTAAACATGGCGGCCAATCGGCAAACTTTCAGTTCCTTCGATGGCGCCGCTGCAATGGCGTCTCTGCTGAAGGCAGGCAGATCTCACCTGCCTGGAGATATCTCTAAATATGGTCGGTCTTCGGTCCACCACAAGGGCTGTGGATTAAATCCCTCCCCAGACCACAGAACAGTTGCCAAACAAGGCTTAGAGAGCCTTGGCTCAAGGAGCTGTGTCAAGCAGGCATCTCTTGTGGTACCTGCTGGTCGTCCAGTCCATGGCCGGATGATGCTAGATGTCTTCGTTTTCAAGTCAGGGCTGGCTGCTCTACAGCCTCCTTCCATTACTGTGGTCAATTACATCAAAAAGCAAGACAAGTAAACAGATGCGGATAGCCGAGCACGCGCAAAGATGATTGTATCAGGCGTGTTATTGTTAAAATATTCAAAGAGGAACCTGAAATTAAGAAGCCACGAACTCCAAGTGTAAGTTTTGTACCGTAAAATAACTCAAATGTTTGGAACATTTGCTTGTATTTTTTGTGTGAAATGCTGACACATTTTATTGATATGAAATACGAAAATTACTAAATATTGTTAGCTTTCTCAACGTACGCTGTTCACCATTTATTGAAAAGCCCTTTTACGAGTCAAAAATGTATTTTTTTCAAATGTAAAAGTGCCTGGGCGTCGCTTTCCGGATCTCATATAGAATGGGACCTGAAAGGGGCGTCATTCACAACATGTTTCACCTACATCTGTGAAGTAGGATGAAAATGGAGTGGAAGTGCTGGGCTCCTCAGGTGCAGCTCATAAGTAGGACGAGCATGGGGTGCAGGCGCTGGGCTTGTCTGTTGCTGCTCAGAAGTAGCGCGAGCATGGGGTGCAGGCGCTGGGCTTCTCTGTTGCAGCTCAGAAGTAGCGCGAGCATGGGGTGCAGGCGCTGGGCTTCTCTGTTGCAGCTCAGAAGTAGGGCGAGCATGGGGTGCAGGCGCTGGGCTTCTCTGTTGCAGCTCAGAAGTAGGGCGAGCATGGGGTGCATGCGCTGGGCTTCTCTGTTGCAGCTCAGAAGTAGCGCGAGCATGGGGTGCAGGCGCTGGGCTTCTCTGTTGCATCTCAGAAGTAGGGCGAGCATGGGGTGCAGGCGCTGGGCTTCTCTGTTGCAGCTCAGAAGTAGGGCGAGCATGGGGTGCAGGCGCTGGGCTTCTCTGTTGCTGCTCAGAAGTAGCGCGAGCATGGGGTGCAGGCGCTGGGCTTCTCTGTTGCAGCTCAGAAGTAGCGCGAGCATGGGGTGCAGGCGCTGGGCTTCTCTGTTGCAGCTCAGAAGTAGCGCGAGCATGGGGTGCAGGTGCTGGGTTTCTCTGTTGCTGCTCAGAAGTAGGGCGAGCATGGGGTGCAGGCGCTGGGCTTCTCTGTTGCAGCTCAGAAGTAGGGCGAGCATGGGGTGCAGGCGCTGGGCTTCTCTGTTGCAGCTCAGAAGTAGGGCGAGCATGGGGTGCAGGCGCTGGGCTTCTCTGTTGCAGCTCAGAAGTAGGGCGAGCATGGGGTGCAGGCGCTGGGCTTTCCATGTTGCAGCTCAGAAGTAGCGCGAGCATGGGGTGCAGGCGCTGGGCTTCTCTGTTGCAGCTCAGAAGTAGGATGAGCATGGGGTGCAGCGCCGGGCTTATTTATGTGCAGCTCAGAAGTAGGGTGAGCATGGGGTGAAGGCACTGGGCTTATTCATGTGCAGCTCAGAAGTAGGGCGAGCATGGGGTGCAGGCACTGGGCTTCTCTGTTGCAGCTCAGAAGTAGGGTGAGCATGGGGTGCAGCGCCGGGCTTCTCTGTTGCAGCTCAGGAGTAGGGCGAGCATGGGATGCAGGCGCTGGGCTTCTCTGTTGCTGCTCAGAAGTAGGACGAGCATGGGATGCAGGCGCCGGGCTTCTCTGTTGCTGCTCAGAAGTAGGGCGAGCATGGGGTGCAGGCGCTGGGCTTCTCTGTTGCTGCTCAGAAGTAGGATGAGCATGGGGTGCAGCTCCGGGCTTCTCTGTTGCTGCTCAGAAGTAGCGCGAGCATGGGGTGCAGGCGCTGGGCTTCTCTGTTGCAGCTCAGAAGTAGGATGAGCATGGGGTGCAGAGCCGGGCTTCTCTGTTGCTGCTCAGAAGTAGCGCGAGCATGGGGTGCAGGTGCTGGGGTTCTCTGTTGCAGCTCAGAAGTAGCGCGAGCATGGGGTGCAGGAGCTGGGTTTCTCTGTTGCTGCTCAGAAGTAGGGCGAGCATGGGGTGCAGGCGCTGGGCTTCTCTGTTGCTGCTCAGAAGTAGGGCGAGCATGGGGTGCAGGCGCTGGGCTTCTCTGTTGCAGCTCAGAAGTAGCGCGAGCATGGGGTGCAGGCGCTGGGCTTCTCTGTTGCAGCTCAGGAGTAGGGCGAGCATGGGGTGCAGGCGCTGGACTTCTCTCTTGCTGCTCCGAATTAGGGTAAGAATGGGTAGAAGGTGCTGGGTTTCTCTCTTGCAGCTCAGAATTAGGATGAGTATGGGGTGTAGGTGCTGGGCTTCTCTGGTCTCTGGTACAGATCAGAAGGAGGGTGAGCATGGAGTGTAGGCATTGGACCTCTCTCTTGCAGCTCAGAAGTAGGATCAGCATGTGGTGTAGGTGCTGTGCTTCTCTGTTGCATCTAAGAAGCAGGGTGAGCATGGAGTGTGGGTGTTGGGCTTCTCTCTTGCAGCTTAGAAGTAGGGTGAGCATGTGGTGTAGGTGCTGTGGTCCCCTGGTGGATCACATAAGTAGGGTGAGCATTGAGTGAAGGCATTGGATTTCTCTCTTGCAGCTCAGAAGTAGGATCAGCATGGGGTGCAGGTGCTGGGCTTCTCTCTAGCAGCTCAGAAGTAGGATGAGTATGGAGCGTAGGTGCTGGGATTCTCTGGTGCAGCTCAGGGATACATTTTGGTTCTTGTGTGTGTGGAAGGTGAAGCTGGTGAGAGCTTCCAGACCAAAGTGTGAATGTCAGAGCTTCTCCAATGCACCTCTAATGCCCTTTGACCCGCACCAGACTTCAGAGTGGCAAGGTTTAGATTCGGGGGCTGTTTTGAAGTGCACCCTTCCATGTCCCTACTCAGTTCTTTCTGGAAGAAGGTACCCCTAAGAGGTTTAGTCTCCTTTTTCAGTGACTCTGTTTAGGGTTCCTCCAGCATCACCTCTCCATCCTGCAGACACGAGAGGGCAATGCACGAGGCACTGTGTACCAAAGAGGAACATGCAAGGGCCAATCTCTGTCCATTAACTTGGTACATGTATGAGACAGATACCCTGATGAGTATGTCAGGATTTCTCATTGGCCAGTTCCGGGGTCTTGCACCAATGAAGGCTGAGGGAGGCGTCTGTGCTCCAGGTACCGTCACTGACTTCCGACTGACCTTTATAAGATCCAGGAACAGGAACAGGAACCTGGAAGCTCTGCATCCTTCGTTGAAGAGATGCCTCAAAGCTACTTTTTGCTTGGAGTCCAGGGACTGCTGAGAAGGGGTGGTGGAAGCAGCCTTCCACAAAGGAAAGGCTGCTTAGAAAAGGAGGGTTAGAAGGAAAAAAATAAAATTATCCTACTGTAGCTGACAGGCAGCCTGATGGGGCCACAGGACCATGGTGGTCCTACTTGGTGACTTCGAGCATGGAAAGTTGTTCCCCTGATGCTGCGCTTACACTGGGTACTCGTGAGGTCCAGCACCTTGTCCACAAAGTCTTGCCGAAAAGAAGCAGCAATGGTGAATGTGTCCCTGAAACACAGAATTAGCCAACAAAGTGTAGTGATGAACTGGTGCTGCAAAACTTTACAGCTAATTCGACTGTTGAGTTTTCACGAGAAGAAGCTGCATGCGTGATTGCTTTGCGCTGCAAAGAATCTCAACCATATTAAGTAGTTCTGAGCAACAGCAACATGGCCACCATGACGCAGGGTAGCCTCTTCTTTTGTACGGACTGAGAGGTTAATATACAAGAGGCCTGTGCCACCAGACCATCACTTTTTTTAATGCTACAGTGGTGCAGTCTGCATGGGTTTGCATGGCCTCATAGATATGAAGTACTGCAAAGCAGCACAACGGGCTGCGTCACCTTACTCTGCGCCAGCAAGGTGTTCCATGGGCATTGTGGCGGGTGTTCCCATGCAAAACCCATAGATATTGACACTGCCCGAGATGTACAAAGTCACATAAACCTGTATTAATTTTTCTTCGTTCTTTCCTCTTTCCATGTGTGCTGCATTCTGTATTTTAGTGTCCTCGTATCTGCCTTTAAGGCATAAGCATTCCTTTGCATTCTATTAAAAAAAATAGCTAAAACGCAATTTAAGGGTCAGATATACTATTTACAGCTTGCAAAATACTGATCGCAATTCGCAACCAATAGATTTACAACCGGAAAATATTTATCTGAAATGGCGTATGTGCATGTAGGTATCTTTGGAAAATTTATATTTGGAGTGGGCCGTAATTTGAGCTACCTCATTCATATTCATGAGGCACTACAATGACCGGATGACTGGGTGACAGTTGCGCAGAGTTGTGAAACGCCGCTGCTTATGACTCGTGCTGGACGACGCTGTTCTTTTAGATTCGTTGGTGTTTTCACTACTTTTGAAGACTCTTTGGAGCGATTTACCTATCTCGCCACGATCCACTGAATTTTGATTAATACTCGTGATTGGATTACTGCGATACTGCATTAACATATTTCTTTGGTCTTAAAGAATCACCCTATAGAATTAGCCCTGAGAAAGTCTGTGGCTTATACCAATAAAGACGAGTCACGAAACACGTGTTGGCGGCTAGGATTGTTTATGAAGAAGTGCTGTGTAATAAATGAAGAAAAGAAGACCGTCTCAACCTTGATTTACTAAAGACTCTAATTGTTGATGATCCAAGCTCAGGATATATTTGTGTTTTGTTCCATATTCATGAGGTAGGTCACAAATTGCAACCCACTCTGATTACAGGTCATCACAGGAACACAGACCTGTTGATGTCAGTATTCCGCCTTGTCTGTGATTGCCTTTCATAAAGGTTAAGTTTTTTTAAATGCAGTCAGTTTTCCCTAAAAACAATTCGACTTTATTGGTTTGAAGTCTTCTTGAGGGACTTCTCTTGCCATGATAGTCTAGGTGATGAATTACAGAATGAATCCAATGAGCTGCAGGAGTGGACCTGACTCCAAATGTGCTCATTTGCTTGCACTTGGATGGCTCTACTGGCCAAGCAGTCAGCATTCGTCCGGAGTCTGGTGAAGGTGCTGAGAGGTCTTTCAACTGGCATGTCTCCTCGGACACCACCTGCATGCAGCCTTGCCCCACTGAATGTTTACCTTCTCAGAGCATTTTTCTTAAAATTTCTTCTAAGTCTAAAGGTAAGCGGCAACTGGGCCCAATCCACTCTATGTATCTGACTCGTTATGTATCAGACTCGCGCTCCATCTCAGTGGGCCGTATTCTTTGACTATGACCTAATCTCGTGTGACAAGATGACAGATGTTGACACTTTGATCTTTTAGGCACTAGTTTTTATCTTAAACCTTAAAAATGTTCAACTCTAGTTCAACTGGTTGGATATTAGGCATTTTGATGTTATCATTTATAAAAATGTATTCTATTTTTCTAAATGTGTGTGATATTTCTTGTTTTTTGTTTTCACTTTATTGCAATTTGTATGCTGCATAAATAATTTAAACATTGCCTCTAAGTTAAGCCTGACTGCTTTTGTGCCAAGCTACTAAAGGGTTAAGCACAGGTTAATTTAATGACTTTTGTGGTTCACCCTGACAGGGATTGTGACTGATGCTTAAGCAGTGTTAACACCTCACTCAACCAAAAACCCTATTCCTCATGCTCAACTTCTAATTTATCTCTAGTTTCTGCAGATACATGGAAGACTTTATAAATATTGGAGGCTGTCAGCGATGAGGAGAGTACATTTAACAATGGAGAGTTGTGAGGAATAATAGGCCCTGAGTGTCCCAGGGATCTGGACACTGTGAAATCAGCTGCTCAGTGGGCGTTTTGCAGACATTGTCCATCCACATCCGTTTCTTTTTGAGTTTCTGGCCCACACTTTCTGTATTTACTGACTTTAATAAAAGTATGCATTTATGCAAATTCTTCAAACTATTCATGTATTTTCTCAAGCATATTTATTAATGAAAGTCATTTACCTTGTTCATAAGTCCAGGGAAATACTTTTTTTCATAATTCTTTTTTCTTGATTGTTATATGATTTTGCCTCACATCAATTCCTTTGGGTCCATCTCTTTTCACAATTCTCAATGCGTTTCACACTTTCCTCTTCTTCAGGAGTACTCTCAACTTAAATCAGTTATGTTAGTGCACACACATATATTGTACTAAATCTTCATAACCTGTTTCCACAAAAAGTTTATCACATTCACATAATTTCATCTCTTTTATCATTTCCCCATTTAAATACATGTTTTTCAAAAGACCCTCTATATGTGTACAGTGGTCCCTTGTCCCCTTTGCCTAGGACATTCATTCACTCCCATCTCTTATGCATGGCCGATTCACTGACAATTAGACATCTTTGCACCTTTATGTCAATTGGTTAGTTGGTAAAGGACTAGAAACTCATGATGTCAATGATGATCCTTCTCCATATTAGCTGTACATGCCCTCTCCACTCAGTTAAAAAATATCAATTTAACTCTGACTCTTCTAATTTTCTGCTCCTCTGTTCAAACCTCAAATCCTCTTCTTACCATTGTCTCTGCTTTCATATATCATCCAGTTCTTTACATTGTCTGTGATGAAGCAGGTTCATATGTCACGCTACTAGTATAGAGAACAAAAATGGGTAAATTCCCACTTCCCACTAATGCTAGCTCCCCCAAAACGTACATATCCACTCATACATTAGGTTTATTGGGAATATTCCAATTTGTAATGTAATCTATGTTTGCTCCATTATTGCTTTCATTTTTAGATAGGGGCCCTGTTTGACAGACAGCAATTCAATGCTCTGTTCTATATCCAGTACACACAATGTCTGTTCACCTGTCGTTTATTGGTTTGCCCGCATTTCTGTGCATTCTGTGGTCAATGCCCACCTCCATAGTTGAATTACCTAATCATACTAGCCCCATACCTACTTTAACAACAAAAGCTTTGATTTTCATGTACATTAAACAAAGAAAATGGCCTAAACTCTACCAAGATCAGTACATCTTAGCAGCAGATTTACTAGTCACTGCTTGCAAAATAGTGGTCGTAATTTGCGAACAACATTTTCATGACTAGTAAATTACAGGTGGTTGTCAACACTAGGCCCTATTTCAGGGCTTACTACAAGAGGTAAGGTTGTCCCTCCTTGTCCATTTGTTCAGCTCCTCACATTGTTCACATGGGTCTAAAGCTTGTGTGAGGTACTCAATGCAATGCAATAATTCTATATATGGACAACACCTCCACAAGGACTTATCTGAATTGTCAGTGGAGCATTAGGTTCAGGGACTTGGTAGAAATTGCATTCCAAAGAGTGCTTTGAGGCGAGGATCATCATCTTTTTTCTTTTGGTAATCCATATCAAGGGTGCTTAAAATTCTGGGAGAGAGTCACTGAATCATTTATTCCACAACTAATCTCCATGGGAGTTTTCCCCAGTATTTGCAGTAGGTTTGGCATTTCTGTGCTGGGTCTACAGAATTGTTGTATTAACGATTGGCTTCACTGTTCTGATCAGGTTCTTGCTGGAGGACACTGGGATGTTAAATGTTCTGATGTGTCCATGGCTAGGTAGACAGATCCTTCCCTTCATTACACTATGGTCATTCCCAGCCTGCAGATTATTCTTTTATAGGTGAAAGTGAGTTATGGGGTTTTGGTCACTTTGGGGACCTGAAAGAGTTCGTTTTCAGTGCTTCTGTATCTAACAACTGCTCCAGCGTTTGTTCTTCACCCAGTTTTGTCTACTCTCTCGGTTCCTTCTCTTTTGGCTCTTTCACTCTGGAGATTGCTCCTCTTAGGGTGGCAGCTGAGCGTGTTTATTTGTCAGGGCTGAGTTTGCCCGTGCTTTGTAGGTCTCTTCGTGATCATCTACTCAGAAGGCATGTGACCATGGCCTACATTCAGAAGTGTTGTGCTGTGAAGGAGGTCATGAGAATTTGAAGCAAAGTAGTTTACTGCTGGATAGCTTTGCTTGGGGTATATTGACTGCCAACATGTACCACCCAGGTACCCCAGTATCATAACTTGCCGGCACGTACCCCATCCAGCTGAAGGCAAGATATATTAAACTTTTGTTAGGGGACTGGCCGTTCTTGAAACATCTAGCCAGCTGGTGTTGGCCCTCCAATGGGACAAACTCAAGAAGCTGTGGATGTTGTGAAGAATCCTTGAACATGTTGTATGTCTCTGCCCAGCATTGTTGAATGAGTGCAGGACAAGGCTATGGGAAAAGTGGAACAACCTTGGAGTTCGCACATGATGCCAGGCCATCACTGCTTCCCTAAACCCCGATAATATAACCTTGACTATTCAGCTGACAACATTTGTTATCACTGCATCAAAAGGGTTTAGTCACCTGAGGGCTCGACAGGTGGGCTCTACTGTCATCGATGGGGCGCCCCCGAGAGTCCTAGCCCTGCTCCCTTCTTCACCCCACAGGTATTAGTTTAACGATCGACCTGCCATCAAATTCTGCACTAACATTTGCAAATTTTTCTCTGACTGATGCAATTTAGAAATTTACACAGGGACACAAGCCTACCTGGGACAGTGAACTTAAAATATTGCATTCTTGTTATTGACAGCTTTTATGAATAACCTGTCGCCATATGCACTACAATTTCCCCTCAAGACTAACCAACAAAAAGCAATCTTAGTCTGATGCAAAATTGTTGGTGATTGTTTCTTGCTGCTGCCTTTGAAATGCTGCTATATCTGTTGCGCTAGCATTTTAGAAATCAACCTGTTGCTATTAATTAGGAACACTTTGTTACTATACGTCCTGCAGTAGCACTTATGTGACTTTTGCGCACACTTGGAAGATCTTTCTGGTGTTTTTTGCAGCAATTTTAATGTGATATATGCATGGCTTACAGGGTAGTTTGCACCACCCCATTGATTGAAGGTGCTCAGTGTGTCGACATTGTGATGGCTTAAGGTACCATTTGTTGTGGACTAGCACTTTTTCGGTCTCTCATTCTTTATCAGCTAAGTAGTGTGGTACTCCCCGTATGTGTTAATGCTGATTATAGAGTCTCAGTATGTTCAACTCACACTCTGGGTTAAAAATTGTAACTGTTTTAAATAACTGCACAGACATGTTGATTGTACTGCTGTAATATGTGCATTGCGTTTCCGTGTTTTCAGCAATTATAATGGGATTAAATAATGCACGCATAAAAGATGTTATTATCATTATCATATTCTCTGTCAAGCAAAACATTCAGTAAGTTTCTCTCATGGTTATAGGGACTCCTCAGAGAATTGGAGGCAGAAGAGTGTTTGTCTCTAGGCTTCTGAAGGGATTTTTGTAAGCTGTTCTGATTATACTGTGTTGTGGAGGCCACCTCCCTATGTCCTAATGCTGGTTTAGGCTGTCCATCAGTCTGGCACTTTTGAGAACCTGTGGGAGGTTCCTCCAAGGTTGTTCTCCCTAAACACCTTCTAACTGGAGGCTACTGCTTTAGCCAAGATTTTGTGTTGGATGGTTCACTGGCATATCAGTCCACCTACCTAATGATTTTTGCAAACTGGGTGTTTTTTAAATTGGGATCTTGTTTCTTCTCAAAATAGCATCTGAATGTTATCTGGAATCTTCACACCATCTCGCTTTAGTGGAGGCACTGGCGATGCTCCTCTTTTAATTGAACCAAAATGTTTCTTTCAGGCATTGTAAAACTCATGTTGTGAACTTTTCTTTATCTTGCCATGACTACAGCTGATGCTTGGGACTCTGATTTGTTGGGTGAAGACACACATTTCCTTGGTCTTCAATCTTTTTAACAGGACTTTGGCAGATCAGGCCCAAGTTATGTTCTAGCAATGCTTAATGTGCAGAGACAGAACCAAATATAGAACCTCAAAACTCCAAGTGAAAAATACATCTGACAAGGAATGAATAGTGTTCAGCGACAAGCCCAGCTAAAGCATCAACCAATAATAGTTGGATGTAGATCGGTCAGTCATGTGGATCCTGGCAGCTTCTGATTGCTTTGATGATTGATTCACTAGGTATAGGTTCCCAAAAATAAGCATCCACTGGCAAACACCAACACAAATTAAGCTCAGGGTCCACAAGCGACATGGTAGTCTCTTGGACTAAGACCAAGGGTGTTTTCAGTGTGGAAAGTTCCCAGGCTAATACTTGAATTATGCCTTCAACTTTGGTATCCCACTACAGGTTTTCTGTGGGTGTCTCTGAACATTATATTCTTTGGTGAGAGTGTCCTGTGCCACATCCTATGGTAGTCCGGAGGGTTATTTCTTAAAGGTGCATGGTGATGCACCATTGTGTTTAGTGGATGTTGTGATTCTGAAGATGATGTGGCTGCTTGGGTATGTCCTCATATGAAAGGATAAGGATGAGGAAAAAAGAACACTTAATCCATAGATTACTTATCAGTACCCACCATTACCTGATCCTGTTCTCTAAATCCCAGGCCTTATTCTCTCTCACTTAACCTTTCTGGTTACAGCTTCTGCTGTGTGATAGGTTAGTCACAACCAGGTTGCATTACGGATAGTGCTCCCTTTAATGGAGCTAGTTCACAAAAAGCGTTCATACAACAGATGAAGTTGTCAAAGAGGTAATGCTTCCTACCATATAAGGCTTAGGTTAAGAAACGCAGATTGAAGTGATTGGATACCCGGTAAGTAACATAGACACTTGTTACTCTACAGTTCTGAGCAGCCCCTCCAGAAGGGTTCATGCTGCATCTGCCAGGATTGTTGGCAAGGTTAATGACTTACAAGTGTAGGATGCAACCTCTGTCTTACATGATCTGGTAATATCTTTGTAATGCTTTAAATGCATAGACATGCATGGGTAGAGCTGATGTGAGAAGGAATAGGGAAAAGATATAATGGGGTAGATTTACAAGCCCCTTGCGACAAGTTTATGCCGCTGTTGCGTCACTTCTGTGAACAATGTGCCAAGTTGTGACATATTTACAACGTGACGCATCTAGGGAGATGGGTCAGGTTGTAAAGCCCTGCGCTACATTATACTTGCGTCAGGTTTAATGTATGCAGGGTGGGTGTTCCCATGCAGGAAAGCCTCGTAAAACGGACGCAGTGATCTACAAGATTTCACGGAGTGACTTTTACGATGCCACTGCATCAAAACCTTGGGCCTGCTTGAAGCAGGTGTAAGGAATGACGCAGCATGTTAGGAATAGGCATTCCTAACCATTGCTGAAGTTGCTCCCGCCTCCCAGCTGCTCCTCCCTGCCACATCCCCTCAAATGGAGACCGCGCAGCGGACGCGTGCATCGGGCACGCCTAAGGCAAGATCGTCTGCACCCATCCGCGCCTGGACCGTGCCCAGCGCCAGGAGCCCTGGACCCCGCGAACGCCACGATGCCCGACAGTTTGTAGGAATAATAATTAGCACATAGAACACATAACTGTAGCGCAAAATAGAAAATAGAGCACACAACCAGTAACCACTAGTAAGAGGTAAGTACCACCTACGCAACCCTAACCACCTCAGGAAAATATCACAGAGGGAACCATGAACTCACTAGCATAACCTTATACTAGATAAAACAACCTCCTAAGCACCACAATACATTCAGAGGTATAAAACATTACACATGATGCAGCAATGACATCAGGCAGGTATCACAATTACGCAAAGATCACATGAGGCCAAACATGTACCCCACGCAAGGGCACAACACCAGAACTGTCCCCTAGGCCAACTGGCCTCTCAGGGGCTGCAACGCCCTGTGTCCAAAATGTCAGGGCAGGCTGCACAGGTAGCAACCAGAAGAAATGCGCAAAGGGACAAGCCTAAACGAAGCAGCTGCCCACTAAGTGCTGGGCAGCTGTAGAACTCCTCAAGTTAATAAAATGCCCCCCTGGACCCTCGTGGGTCCGAGAGACTCCTCTCTCTCTCCCGGCCGGCCCCGTCCACCGTCAGGCATGGGCACCGGCTCCTCTCTCTCTCTTTGTGCACAGCTGCTGGGGCTGGGAGCACTGCCGGTCTCCCTCTCCACACGGGGGACCGGCTATCGGCTGCAAGGTTTCCCCAGGCACACGCAGGAGCACGGGGAAGGCTCCCGTGGCTTCCTGCTTCCGGTTTTTGGTGAAAGCACTTCCGGGTCGTCGTAGGCAGCACGGCCGCCCGGGGCAGGGAACAGCAATTCACGGCCGCAAGCCCCCGGCAAACAAAGAACAAAAATGGGGTGGGCACCCTTGACAGGCACCACAAAGTCGGCAAATAGGCGGGGTGGGTACCCGCACCAAAACCTTGGCCAATTTGCGGGGCCGCACGCAGGGTGGGCACCTGCTTCGACAAAGAGGCGCAAAGGGGGATCCCCACGTCGGGGAATCCCTCAAGGTAGGGGTCGCCGCACCAGCAGCGCAACATGCTATTTTTGTAGGGGGAGACCAGCACTCCCCAGGCGATGGCGGGCCCCAGAAGTCCCCCAAGAGTCCAGGGACCAAATCCTGAAACAAGAAGGAAGGCAGGGGGCAAAGGCTGGGCCCAGGAGCCAGCTCACAGGGCCCTCCAGGCAGGGAGGCAGTCCCAGTGGTGGTCCTCCTGGTGCCCAGCAGCAGCAGCAGGCCCCCTTCAAATGGGTCTGAAGGAGAGGCCAGGTCATCCTTACACTCTTCTAAGCACACCCATCATCTGAGAAAGAAATCTGAAAGAAGAGGCCTGTCCCTCCACACACACTAGTAGACACATCTGTCATTTTAGAGAGAGGTCTCAAAGGAGAGGCCCGTCAATGCCAACCACCTACTGTGCACACCATCATCCAAAAGAGAGGTTTGACAGAAGAGGGTAGTCTCACCTCACACACTACCATGCACACCCATCACCTGAGAGAGAGGACTCAGCACAGAGCCTAGTCTCACACCACTCCATACTACAAGCCATCATCTGAGAGAGAGGTGTGAAAGGAGAGGCTAGTCTATGAACATAACCCTCATGCTTAACCCTCATCTGATAGAGAGAGGTGTGAAAGGAAAGGTTAGTCCATCCCCAAACACTATTACCCACACCAGTTATGTTACAATGCAAGGACATTACCTTTCAAAATAATGTCAGCACACTGGATTTATTCTTCCGTTAGTCTGTTTTGCATACACTCAAAAAATGATTAATTTACTTGAAAAAAAACCTAGAAATTCAGCCAAAAAAAACAAAGGTTAAAGTAGTGTCAGAGGGGAATTTCTCAGTGCTAACTATAATATGCATGCCCGCCATGAACTGTTTAAGACCTCACATTTGACATCACTCATAACATGTTCTACGACATCATATTTGGAATCATCAATGGCAAGTTAAATGATATCATTGATGATAACACTGATGACATAATCCAAACGTCATTTTGCTGCGTATAGTTCTATAACCATGCACTGTATTCTCTACAACATGCCACTTTACTATTTTATACGACACGCCATTCTATGCCGTTCCACTCAAAGACACACCACCCCACTCTATGGCACTCTGCTGTACAACACTCTACTGCACTGTATGCGCCTCCAATCAATGCCACTGTACTCCGCTGTACATCACATCTCTCCACTTGATGACACTCCACACCACTGTAGTGTACCACATGCCACTCCACTCTATGAGATGCCACTCCACTGTACGAGATGTTACTCCACTCTACGCTACTCCACTCCGCTTTATGCCTCTTTACTCTAAGACGCTGCACAACACAGCACTCTATGACACGTCTCAATATTGTATGCCACTTCACTCTATGCCATTCCACTCTATGAATTTCTTTGACATGCCTTTCTATGACACGTCACTCCACTATATTGTACAACACACCCCTCCACTCTACGCCTCTCCATTCTACTCTACGACAAGCCACTCCACACCATGCCACTCCAGTGTACAACACTCTATGGCACTCTATGCCACTCTATTCTATAGCACAGTAGTCCGCTGTACAACACACCACTCCACTAGATGCTGCTACACTCTATGACACTTCACGTCACTCTACTCCATCACATGCCACTCCACTCTACGACATGTCACTCCACTGGATGAGATGTCACTCCACACTACGCCATTCTACCTTACACCTCTCCACTCTATGACATGGCACTCTATAATAGACCACTCCACTATATGCCACTCCACTTTACACCCCTCTACTCTGGGACACTCTACAACATGCATCACTCTTCCCTGTTATACAAAATGCCACGCACTGTATGCCACTCCACTGTATAACACGCTACTGCACTGTGTACCACACCACTCTACCACACTGTACGTTATGGCCCTGCAGTCCACTGTACAGTATGCCACTCCACTCTATGATACGCCATACCACTCTACCACACTCCACTGCACTATATGACGCCCCACTTTCCTACACAGCTCCACTCTACCACACCCACCTCTATCCTACCACACACCGCTTCACTCAACTGCTGTGTGGTTCCTATCAATCCATAGGACCTGCACATTGTTTGGATAACATAAACTAGGTGCTTGGTGCCCACACTGATTCAGAACACCCCGCAGAATATGTTGGCCTACAGACCAGCTAGCTCACAGTGCCACAATAAGCCGCCCTAACCTATCAGGAAGCAAACGGGTTTCTGGCAACCACTGAATATGACAACCCTGACACGTCAGGGATCATGGAAACAGTAGAGAACCTTTTACTCAGTCACTCGTGCTTACTTATTCTCAGACCGATATATACAGAGACTACAAAGTGGGAATAATAATTGAACCAACTTTATTCTTGCATAAAATGCCTGTGCTGCAATAATTAGTAGAAAGAAGCAGATAAACGTGATTACAAGCACCAAAAGCTTAAATAGTAGATAGAGTTCTACCATGGTGCTGAAACAATGTATATATGCAGGAATGTAAAACAAGGCAGTAATCTATCAAACTCCCATGATGCAAACCCTATTCTAAGTGTACCTAGAGTGTGTGTAGGTGTGAAGCCAAGGTTCCCCCAAGGGAAGAACAAACCCCATCACCTAATGGTATAGAGTAAAGGACCCCATCTTGGTCACGAACCTGACACCCCTCACAAGATGTCAGGCCGCTATGTGTCAGAGGAAGTGCTTTATTTGCTGATCTATCTAGGATGCTCATCTTTTAGAATAGAACGCAGCTTTGAAATGCGTGCATAGATTACCCATGTTCTGGATGTGTAGATAGCCCTGGCACCAGGTTTATGAAAATAGTGATGACATTTGTACATAGTACAAAACGAGACCTTGTACATGATGGTTAGGTTGTTGTGATTTTGTTGTGTGAAGCTAGATGTGAAAACAAGTTTAGTTTCATGGAAACAAATTCAACATTGTCGTGCATGCAAATATGTGCAAAAGGTCACAGCTGAAAATGTTTGTGAGGATAATGTAAGAAATAAGCTGCTTTGCTACAGTGGTCTAACTTGGGAATGTAACACAACAACATGCTACTCCACTCTACAAGATGACACTACACTCAACTACACTCTACTTTACTCTACGGCATGCCACTCCACTCTACATCGCTCTTCTCAACTCTATGACAGTCTACGCTCTTCCAGGCAATGACACTGTGCTCAACTCTATACTACTCTGTTCCACTCTTTGATACTCTACTTCACTGTATGACACACTACACTGCTTCACTCTATGAAACTCCACTCCACCTATATACCAATTAATAACACTGTACTCCAGTCTATAGAACGCTATCACATCATACTCCACTATATACCACTATACTCCACTCTATGTCACTCTACAATACTCTATTCTACTGTATGAAACGCTAACACTCCTTCACTCTACTGAATTCTACTCAACTCTAAGCCACCACTCTATGACATGCCCCTCCACTCTACAAAATTTTAACTCTACTGGCCGACACTCCGCTCTACTCTGCGGCATGCCAGTCTTCTCTACACCACTCCACTCTACAATACTGTACTCCATTCTAAGCTCCTCTACTCTACAACACTCTATGCCACTCTATAACACTGCCCTTCTCTATGCATCTGTATGACACTCTCTATACTCACTCTACAGTCAACAACACTTCAATGGACAACACTTCACTTGACTTAATTCTACTCGACAACACTCAATTGAAAGGAAACTCTGTTGTAAGACACTACAGTGTACAGCACTCCACTCTTTAACACTCCACTCAACTTTATGCCACTCCACTCTAAAACAGTCTAAATACAACATACAATTGGATATTGCTACAGTAGTGTATTATGTACCCATGTTTTACTTACCTTTTATCTCTATATTACTTACAGTGTTGTATTTCTGATATTTGAAACAATATGGTTAGGCTATCTGGTTTTAGGTTTAGGTTTAAATCTTTTTGTTGAAAGCAGCACATATAAAACCAAACATACATTGCATATGCTATGTGGTCCAACATTGGCATGGAACGATTGAAAGGCAAGTACAGCCCCAAAAAGGGCGGGCATAGTATTGAGAAACCAACCCGACCAGTAAAGGCCTAAATATACCGTACATGCTGCGAAAACCCCTCCAAAAGGAAACCCCGCCACCTGCCCCCCAAACTCCCCGTTCCTCCCCCCCCTCGCCCTCCCGTCCAGTGCTCAAATGCATCCCCCCTCACCCCCTCCTCTTGCTCGTGAGGGATTCTCCATTCGGACCCTCCTTAGGAGTCCGCCTCTTTGGGCCCTGTGAGCCGCAACAGGCGGAGGTATCTCGGGCAGGTGAGTTCCCTAAATGCAGTGACCAACAGTGAGCTAAATGGCTGCCAGAGGTCATCATGTTGATCTATGTCTCCGGCTAAGGCGAGTGACAGCTTCTCCATCCCCAATACTCACCTCATCCTATGTAACCAGCCTGTAGTGGAGGGGACCGTAGTAGTGCGCCAGTGTGTAAGGATGTTCTGTACTGTGGAACCTAGGGCAATGGCCATCTGGCGCCCCCTGTGCGAGGGCAAGGGGTATGCCAATGGATTAGGGAGCCCCAGCAAGGAGTAGGCAGGAAATCGGGGTAGTTCTGTTTGGAAATGAGTATCAATGTCATCTATTACCTGCGTCCAGTATGCATGGAGAAGGGGACAGTCCCACAAGAGGTTCCAACAGGGTGCCTGAGTGGCCACAACCCCGCCAGCAGATTTTGTCTTTACTGCGGTCCATCTCATGTATCCGTTCTGGGGTGTAATACCAATATGTGGATACCTTGGTTAGTATCTCCGTAAGCCCGGTATGGTCTGCAGAGTGGCACGCTCTGTAAGAGATCTGGTCCCATTCTTTATGGCTCAGGGTCCTGCCTAGTTCACGTTCCCAGCGTTCCCTGCCTGGATTGTAGAGATGTGTTGTTGGTGGTTGTAAAAATGTGTAAAGGTCGGATATTAATTTGCTGTCAGAGGTGCCCGATAGAAGCCACCTTTCATACGGCTGGACTTTCCTATCCGCCGTCTCCCTCACTTGTGGCTGCAGTGCCCAGTGTCGGACTTGCATGTAGTGCATCCGTTCCGTCTCAGGGAGGTTATATTCCTGTTTAAAGAGTGGGAAGGGAAGTACTCTGTCTGGACCATAGATATGGTAAAGGAAACGGCACCCCGAGGACCGCCAGTGAGTGAAGGCTCTCTTCGCTAGGCCCGGAGTGAAATCTGGATTGTCGACCAATAGCGTAAGTGGCGAGGGGAAAGTCGTAAGTTCGTCAATGGTGTTAGTGGCGTCCCACACTTTCAGGGGGACCCGTGTGACAAACAAGGCATAAAGGATAGCGGGCCGGTCGGCCTTACGAAGAAAGGGGATTTCCTGGAGTGGGCACCCTCCAACTGCCTGGCCCTGAAAGAGCCAGTGCCTCTCCGACTCCCACTTACTCCACTCCACTAAGTAGCACAATTGCGCCGCTTGAAAGTATTTGCGCGAATTCGGTATCCCCAAGCCCCAGGCTTCTTGGGCCAAAATGGCCAGTGCCTTCTTCATTCTCGGCTTCCGGCCTTGCCAGATAAAGGGGGCAAGGTCCGCCTGTGTTTGCTGGATCCACCCTGCAGGCGGCTGCAGCGGTAACGCCCGGAAGAGGTAAAGGATTTGGGGCAAGACGGTCATTTTGACCGCTGCGATCCTGCCCAACCAAGAGAGGGGGAAGTGTTTCCAGCGTCCTAACTCCTCACGTATCTTCCCTTGGAGTGTAACATAGTTGACCGTCGTCATAGTTGAAAGCGTGGGGGCCAGCTGGATCCCCAGATACGGCACTGTGCCGGATGACTATTGGAGGGGGAAGAGGTTCTGTAAGTAGGCTTTTGTGGAGGGGGCTAGGGACAAATCGAGGGCTATTGACTTGTCCGCGTTCATTTTGAACCCGGCCATGCCAGCAAAGGTATCCAACTCCGCTATGGAAGCCGGTAGGACCGTCCGCAGATTCTCTAGTGAAAGCAGGACATCGTCCGCATAGAGACTGATGGTGTGTGTGAAGCCAACGAACACAACTATCGTTGCTGTACGGTTTTGGCGGATCCTCTGAGCGAATGGCTCCATATATAGGGCAAATAATAGGGGTGATAGCGGGCATCCCTGCCTCGTGCCTCTCTCGATATCGAAACTCTCCAAGATATAACCATTTACTCGCACCACTGCCGAGGGGAATTTGTAACAATTAAAAATGAGAGTGCGAAACTTCTCCCCAATTCCGTCCTTCGCCAGGACCTGTTCTAGGTAAGGCCAGTGAACCGGTTGAACGCCTTTTCGGCGTCTACCGCCAGCATCATTCTCTCCCCAGGGATTCGGGAGGCTTTTTCTATGAGGTGGACGACCCTTTTGGTGTTATCTACCATCTGGCGTTCGGGGATGAAGCCCGCTTGGTCTGGGTCTATGAGGCCTGGCAGGTGGGGGGCCAACGGGCCGCTAGGATTCCAGTGTATAATTTAAGGTCCACATTTAGTAACGATATCGGCCTGTAGGAGCCGCATTTCGCCCTATATTTCCCTGGTTTGGGGATGACTGTAAGGGACAGGATGGCGCCTGGTTCAGAAAAAGTGTTAAAGAGGCGGGTGAGAATCGGTGCTAGCGTAGTGCAAAACGTTTTGTAAAAGATGGCTGTAAAGCCATCCGGACCCGGAGCTTTCCCCGGCTTGAGTTTGGCAGAAATCACTTCTTCAATGCAGATATCCCTTTCAAGATATTCCGATTGTGAAGGTGCTAGAGAGGGGAGCGTGACTGAATCCAGGTATTCGGCCGCTGCCGAATCGGCCAATGGGCTGCTTGTATAAAGAGTAGCGTAAAAGCGGTGGAAAGTTTCCGCGATCTGGGAGTCCTCTGTGACTGTGGACCCATCGGGGCGGGAAAGCTCTTTGACCCTCTGTTGTTGGCGCGCAACTCGGAGTCTATTCGCCAGGAGGCAGCCACATCTGTCCCCGTCAGTGTAATAGGCTTGTCGCAGCCGCAGGGCTGCGAACTCTGCCCTGTCCGTGTCCAGAGCCGCCAGAAGGTGCAGTGCGACTTTGAGTTGCTTCCAAATTCTGGGTGCCCCAGTTCGTTAGTGCATTTGCTCAAGTTCATGCACACTCTGCGTGAGCTCATCACGCTTGTGTTGCCGGTCCCTATTCTCAGCGGAGGAATGAGCCAAAAATTCCCCCCGGATGACCGCCTTCATGGCCGCCCTTTGTATCGCCAGAGTCGTGTCAGAGTTAGCGTTGTGGGACAGGTAGTCTTGGATAGCGTCCTGAATGTGTTTCACCACATCTTTCCTGTGGAGTAACGCGTCTCGAAGACGCCAGAACCTGGGAGGATATGACGCCGGGGGAAAAGTGAGTGTGGTAGTGACTGGGGCATGGTCCGAGAGTGAGATTACCCCTATCTCCGTCGAGGTGGACAAAGCGCAAACTGGACTAGAGACTAAGAGATGGTCCAGCCTGGCGTAGGTTTTGTGTGCGTTGGAATAGTAAGAGTATTCCCTATTGTGTGGATGTGTGCTGCGCCAAAGATCATGAAGATCCAGCTCTGTCATCCGGTCAGTGCAACTGGATGAAAGCGCTCCAGTTTGGTGAGTGCGTGGGGTGGACCTATCCAGAACCGTGTCAAAGACCAAGTTGAAATCCCCCCCCCAGTATAATATGCCTATCCGGTGTGTCTGTGATGTCTGTAAGGACTGAGTGGAGAAATTGTTCCTGGCCCTCATTAGGGCCATAGTGGGACCCAATCGTAAACGTCAGGCCCCCCAGAGCAAAGCGGTACGCTAGCAATCTCCCCCTCTGCTCGGCACTTTTATGTAGGACTTCCCCTTTAAAATGTCGTGCCACCAGGATCGCCACCCCCGCAGTCTTAGTGGGGCCAGAGGAGAAGAATTGAGTTGGGAATTTGCGTGAGCGAACCCTATGACAGTCGCGGGTCAGCAAGTGGGTCTCCTGCAGTAAGCAGATGTCTGCCTGGGCATTTTGTAAGTGGGACAAAATCGCACGCCACTTAACAGGATTGTTTAGACCCCATACATTAAGGGTCAAGATCTTAAAGGTTGTAGGCGGCATGTTCTACAGAGGGATTAGACACGCTAGTTACCAAGCCTGGAGGGCCGCGAGATATGTTTGTGGGTGGGCAATGGTAGGCTGGTCGTGCCGGCGGGCGTAACCATTAAAGCTGGGCATCGCAATCAAGTTCAGAGGACTGGACGTCCCCCCGCCTCTTCCCCCTTCCCCCTCCCCCCAAACTCCCCAAGCCCCCCTCCCTGACCACAACTGTGAATCCCCAACTAGAAGTCAGTCCCAAGCCTATACAAACTCAGTACAGGCCTGTGGTAGTGTTACCGTAGAAGTAGAGAAGACTGTGGCAATGGCGACCCCGCTGGCCCCCCGCCCTTCCCCCATCGTGCCTGGTAAGAGGAAATGCAATAATGAAAACCCCTTCTGACTGTGGTATATCAGTTCAGTTGAGCTGTGTCCTTGGACACTTCCTGGACGGCTGCCGCCTGTTCTTGCACCATCGTTGTTGGGTCCAGTCGAAGGACTGTTTTGGGCGAGCGGTGGCGACCCACTCTTTGCCACCCCAGTCGGGCGGTGTTTGGAGACTTGTCCTGAGACGGTCGTGGTGAGGCCCGCTCCGTGTGCGATTCATCCTCAGGGTCAATGCCTAATAGAGCACATGTGTCCCGTAGGGAGAGAAGCTGGTGTAGAGCCCCCTTCCATTTAAAAATGAGTCGGAAAGGGTGACCCCACGAGTAAGGGATCCCGTTATCCCGGAGGAACTTCGTTGCTACTCTGCAAGCCTTCCTTTTCTGCAAAGTGATGGCGGAGAGGTCCTGATATAACGCCACCGGGTGGCCCTTAAACTGCAGGGGTTGCTTTTGGCGGGCTTCTCGCAGGATTCTTTCTTTCAGGGGAAAGTCAGGGAGAAAGGCTAGGATGTCAGGCGGGGGGGCCGGTGCCCTGTGTGCCAGGCCTACCCTGTGGGCTCTATCGATGCATATATCGAAGTCTTCCTCCTCCCCCAAGATTTCTCGGAATAACTGCTGTAGGAAGCCAGTCACGCTAGTCCCTTCCGATTTAGAGGGCACTCCCTGCACCCGAATGTTCAAGATCCTCCGCGTGCGCCTGTAAGTCCACTTGCTGCTCGCAAAGGCGGACTACTTTCTGTTGCAGTTGCTAGACTTCCTCGCTCCTGGCATGGTCCGTTTCTTCTATTGCCGCTACCCGTTCTCCCAGGCCATCCACATCGCGCCTTAATTCTCTGTGTTTTTCTGCCATGTCCTGTTTGAGGGCCTGAAAGTCATCCCTGAGGGAGTTGAAGAGGGACTCCAGGAAGGCTTTAGTAATGGGGGCCCCTCCATCTTCCATTCCCGGTCTTTTGTTGCTATTGGTGGGGACGGGCTCTTCTCCCCTTTGGGGGCCCCCTTGGCTAGCATTTCGGTGATGGTGCGGCCGCCCCTTCTGTTCGAATTAGCCATGTCGTGTCCACTGGCCTGACTCGGCCCGGGGGATCGTCACTCGATGTTCGGTCACACGGGTCGGGGGCTGGACCCCTCTGTGGCTGCTAGTGCGGATCCTTAAGTCTGTCGCTGCTCCACCACCCCGGCCAGCAGCACAAGTCTGGCCTAGTGCCCCTCATCTCCTCGGGCCCCAGGTGATTCCAGCGGCAGTTCACTGCGTGCAGTGTATAAGCTTCTCAGCCCAGACCCATGCGACTCCCACCGCGCGCCCCATCTCGGGGTTTGGCGGACAGACAGTGGCGCCGAATTCCCGGTCTGCGCTTGGTCACCCACCAGGGTTGCCAATGCGGCATAGCGGGCTGCCCTAAGCCCCACGCCAGGGGCTGGCTTCTTTTGCTGCCTCAGCGCTGACACGCCACCCCTCACCTCACTCGCAAGACACGGCCGTGGCTCTGTGCGGCGCCGATCCACCTCCTCCGTCGGTAAGTCGGGCAGACCCTGTGTCTGCACTGCGTCGGCCTCAAACGTGTGGGCCCCTGGTTGTGGGTCCGTGCTCCAGTTGCTCCTAAGCTTGTGGGCTGCCCCCTGCGGTAGGTACCTGTCGCCACGGGTGCCGTGCGGCGGCCCTTCAGGGACCCCAACTCAGGTGCCAGCGTGTGTTCGATTTGTGGGCCCCTTTATGCCCGGGGTCGCGTGGTGATGGAGGGTAGCCGTGTCCAGGTCCCAGGACCTCTCGCAATCCTTGCCGCAGGCCGCTTCTGGTGTTGGCATGGGGGAGGGCCGAGCCCGGAGAAATCGTGCCTCACTGGCCCCAGGGGGTCGATCGTGTCTCTCGCTTCCCAGGTATGCCGGGCCGCAGGGGACCCCCTCGATCTCTGGGCGCGACACTAAATCCCCCGCTACTGTGTCCATCCGGGCCCAGCACTTCACCCCCTCCGGGGCCCGCACTCCCCAGTACCTTGCTGGTTGCAGGCCCATAGCAGGCTGTAGGATCCTGTGGCTTGGGGCACCGTCCATTGTTGAGAAGCCCGATAGGTCGTGACGCAGCCTCGCCGTGTAGGCCCCAGGACCGGGGCCTCAATTTCCGTGCCTGCCAGCTGGGCGCCCCGTGGACGGGAGGCAATCTTCCGTGTCGCTCTCCTCCCTCACGCCGCCAATGCTGGGCCTCTCGGTGCTAGAGCGCAGTCCCCGCCGTCGTTGCTACGGCTGGGCTGCCCGTCTCTGCGGATCTCTCGCCTTCGCTGCCTGGGTCAACGACCCCTGGTGCAGGCCGCCATGTTGTGGCGAACCCGGTCGGGTCTGCAATGCGGCGGTAGGTGCCTCGGGTGTCCGCACCGCGGCCGCTTCGGTGTCGGAGGCTGGGCAGCTGCCTATACGACTCGGAAAAATGATTCTTCGTGTGTGCAGGGGCTTAGGAGCAAATTATGGGCCTCAATGGGGATCAGGGCCGAGGAGCCACACGAACCTGCGTCTGCTCAGGTCGCCATCTTGGCCACGCCCCCTGGTTTTAGGTTTAAACCTATAATAACTGATAAAACCCCACACAGAGGAAAATAGCCATCACCGGTGTAAACATATGAACACTGAAAAAACACCTTTGTAACCATACACTAAGTGCCATCCAAAGAAATGAAAAGATGAGTGATAGAGACATTTTTATATCTTCCTGAAGGGGAAAATACAATGTAACTTTTTTATACAAGGAAGCATCAAGAAAGACTGGGCTAACAATATTCTGCTTGAGTTTTGTTGTTTAAGGATGTCACTAAAATATTATCTCTTCTCACCGTCAACATACAGCTGACCACTTTCCTCGAAACGAACGGCTCCCTCGACCTGTCGCAGTCCGGTTTCCGAGCGAACCACAGCACCGAAACCGCCCTCATCGCAGCAATCGATGACTTCAGGACCATGCTTGACATCGGCGAAACTGCCGCCCTCATCCTCCTCGATCCATCGGCCGCATTCGATACAGTCTGCCACCGCACCCTAACGACCCGCCTTCACCACGCCGGGATCCAAGAAAAGGCCCTGGACTGGATCACCTCCTTCCTCTCCGACTCCTCTCCGACGGAAGTCAAAGAGTCCGTCTCCCGCCCTTCCACTCCGTGGCTACCAAGATCATCTGCGGCGTACCCCAAGGCTCCTCGCTCAGCCCTACCCTCTTCAATGTCTACATGAGCCCCCTCGCGGCCATCGAACACAAACACGGCCTCAACATCATCTCCTACGCAGACGACACCCAGCTGATCCTCTCCCTCACCAACGACCCCGCCACCTCCAAAGCTAGCCTCCAGGAAGGAAGGAAGGACATCACGGAATGGATGAAGCTGAGCCGTCTGAAACTGAACTCAGACAAGACGGAGGTCCTCATCCTCGGACCATCCCCCTCCACCTGGGACGACTCCTGGTGGCCCACAAGGTCTGTGGGCTTGGTGGCACCACCCCAAGCCCACAGACCACGCATGCAACCTGGGAGTCATCCTTGACTCCTCCCTCACGATGACCAAGCAAGTCAACGCGGTTACTTCTTCCTGCTTCAACACCCTTTACATGCTCCGTAAGATCTTCCGCTGGATCCCCACCAGAACCAGGAAGGCTGACACCCAGGCCCTGGTTACCAGCCGACTGGACTACGGGAACGCCCTCTACGCTGGGACCACATTCAAACTACAGAAAAGACTTCAGCGCATACAGAACGCATCGGCACGACTCATCCTGGACATCCCCCTACACAGCCACATCTCCTCCCACCTGAGAGACCTGCACTGGCTCCCCGTCAACAAGAGGATCACGTTCAGGCTCCTTACCCACGCACACAAAGCTCTCCACGACATGGGCCCCGAATACCTCAACAACCGCCTCAAGTTCTACACACCTACCCGGCAGCTCCGCTCCGCCAGCCTCGCCCTCGCCACCGTCCCACGGATCCGCAGAACCACCACCGGAGAAAGATCCTTCTCCTACCTGGCTGCCAAGACATGGAACTCCCTCCCCACCCACCTACATCTGACCCAGGACCATCTCTCCTTCAGGAAGCAACTCAAGACCTGGCTATTCGAGCAGTAGTAGCACCCCCCCAGCGCCTTGAGACCCTCACGGGTGAGTAGCGCGCTCTATAAATGTTCTAGATTGATTGATTGATTCTTCCTTCAGCTTTTTTCAGTTTTGTGGTGTTTGGTCTAAAGATGCGGGTATTTATTTTATAAACTGTAGAGAATCTGGAAATATCAAAATCATATTTGATATTTTGGCTAAATTTAATTTCACTGATAGGTAAAATGGCGGGTTTCATAAGAATCTTTCCTAATATGTAGCATCACATTTACCCACAGACAGAGAATGGGTGAAATCCTTTGATACATGAGTCCCCTTTTCTAGTGAGTCAGTGTTGATTGCAAGTGAATTGCCAAACACCCTGAGCTTTAAACATTCAATGCAAGATGTAGTTACAGGTATATGTGAAAAGACTGTTTTCACCAAGTATCTGAGATAGTGGTGAAAACATGACACCAGACGTTTGGTAAAAATGTAACGCAGTGTCGTTTGGAATGCTGCTGAAAAAGGTTCCTACCAAGTTCAATAAAGATTGAAGTGATATTGTTTGCATTTGCAGTAATTCAGCTACGTATGTGAAAATGTATGGCGGTCCATCAAAATCAATACCTGAGCTGTAGTGCTTCCCCATAGGAGATCCTTGTCACTTGCTAGACGGTATGCTGAAAGCATTTTTACAATCTTCAGAGTTAATGAAGAATGCTATTGACTTTGTAGTCCATTTCGGTGCAGTAACAATGTATTTGGCCCTCGTATACCTCATCAGTGCATGAAGCAAGCAATAATTACTTTTAAATAAAAATTCCATAAACACCGGAAAAACACTGTTTCTGGTTTTTTTGATAGCGCGAAAATGTGTAACCACTGATAACCACTGTTTTTTTAACGTTTTGAAAAAACTGAAAAAACACCACGAGAATTTACCAAAAATAGAAACTGAAAACAGGAAAGCCTACATATGGTTAATATTGGAACTAGCTCTTTATTTTTTGATGTTTCGTTATTCAGAAAACTTTTATTTGCCTTATTTTTGCTACTCCACTGTACGCCACTCCCTCTCTACTCTACGACACACCACTCCACTGTACGCCACTCCAGTCTACACCACTGTACAATACTGGAATCCCCTCTATGACACTCTGCGCTCCTTCATACTATGACACTCTACTCCATGCTATCCTACTCCATGACACAGTAATTCACTTTATACCACTGTGCGACACTCTACTACACTCTACATAACTGGACTCAACAACATTCCTCTTTACAACACTCCACTGTTGAACACCCCAATGTAGAACACTCTCCTCTACTATACGCAACTCAACTGTACGGTTCACTGACAGAACATCAAAAATAGAAATATTGTGCTACAGAAATATTGTGTTAAACATATTGATCAGAAAACTATTGCTTTCCTACACATACAAAAGTAAGTATAAAAATATTGAGAGAAAAGATATTGTTTAACACTTATATCAAAAAATATATACAAAAATATCATTTTTTATATGTGTAGTTTAAAATATTAAATATTTTAACATGTAACAGTAATATAATGTAAGTTAAATATGTTTAGATAATATTTAAAAAATATATACATTTTTTCCTATTAAAACACACACATATATATATATATCTGTATTTTTATTTGCACATATATAATTGAAAACTATTGTTTAAAATAATCATTTTAATTTATATAATCATTTCTAATGTTTTTTTAATTGAATATTATAACAAGTAGATATATACAGATAAATGTTACCTACTGGCGGTTACCAGTAGGTAGTTATAGTTAAGACCTAGTTTCTAAAGGATAGCATTTTTTGACTTGTGTAAAACTTTGGCGTCATTTAATCAATCTTCATGAAAGTTTCCCAAAAAAGTATCAAGGTAGGTTGTAGTTGTTATGGAAAGTTTGGGGGTGATTCGTGCAGTGGGCACTGAGAATCTGGTGCGTGAAATAAAGGTGAGTTTATAATTTTAATTCCCATAGGAACCTTTAGCCACAGCTATAGCCTGAACCACTAAACAGACTTAAACCAATTTTGCATGGAGGTAGATGTTTGTTTAAGCCAGTGATGTTTGCCTATTTAGTGTAAATCTGTCAGGAGTTGTTGAGAAATGTAAGTTGAAAACTATAGACATATCTCTGGCTGCAGATCTTTCGAGGTGGTTTCGTGATTAATTGCGAATGAACACGGCAACGGGCATGCTCTGATTGGCTAGAGGGAACCTGAACAGAAAAGTACAGCAGCCATTTTATTTGTCGAGAATGCTTCTCTGAGCTGAAAATGTCTGAAAAACCTAATTTAAGGAGTCAGTGTAAAGGTACTCTGACCCCATGTGTGAGGAATGGGGTTGTTAGTGGCACACGTTATTTCCAAAACTGATTTTTTAAATTATATTCACGATGACACCACAACCTTAGTGTGGCCCCTATGTGGACATCATGACTATCAACATCTTCATGAATATTGGTGGAAATATTAAAAAATATACCAGTGAATCAATAATACACATTGCTCTACAGATAATTGTTTTTATAGAGTTATTGTACAGTAAGTTATCTACTGTGATGGTTAGAATTAATTATATAGTTATAATTTTTGTAATGTAGTGATGGCTGTTGAATTCCTGCTTTTGTTTTCTGCTTTCACGATGTAACCACGGGTATTGCGATGAGCAACGTCATCGTAACACTGGCCTCACAGCTAAAATAGAAAAAAGGTTTTAGAGAAGGTTGTTCTAGAAAAACATTACAAAAACATGAGTTTGAAGTGTACAGTAATAAACCCTTAGGGTGTAAAACACTGTAATATGTGAGCATATATGTATTTTTTCACTTTATGGAAAAGGTGTGATCGTCGCCGTTAACGATATCATCGCGATTAAGCATGGGTGAATTTTGCGAATTTGCGGTTCGCGAATTCGCACAAAAATCTGCGAATTTGCGGATTTTCCTGCGAAATCGTGGATTTTTGGGCATTTGCACTATACTCAACTGGAGTACTTTCTACTGGCTAATCAGTAAGTGCTACCTCGTTAGGTAAATGTATTGTGCTTTTCCTACACTACAGCTGCGTAAAGGGCCAGAAGAGTTGTCTCCAGTGACCCCGTGTGTCTGTAGCTTTGCCACCGCGCCCATAGGCGCCGAGGTCCCTCGAGTTAGCTGTCCATCACAGTGGGGGACAGGGCGGAAGAGATTGCATAGCCTAGTGTGTGTGGGGACGGGCTTCTGTACGAGTTCACATGCCTCTTGTTTATGAAGGTCAGAGACCGATCAGCGCAGCAGATGAAGAGAAAGCAGCCTCCTGGTCACTGGAGGTACAGGGGGTTTGCGTTCGAGAAACTCGTGGATGCCTAGACCTCCATCACCGATTACAGCTATTTGTAGACGGTAGATTTGGGGAGAAAGCACACCTACCTAGCATCGACCGTGCTCACTAGATTCTTGGGCTGATTAATAATGCGTTACTGAATTTGAGCTTCAACTCGGGCACCTGCTTTATTTAAATCTGTAAGTGCTTCCGGCTGAGGTTTAATTTTTGTGACAGGAGCCTTGTTGCCCAATTGTTACTATTCTCTGACCCTGCTTCGAGGGTCAGAGCAGGGTCAGAGAATAGTTGCAAGTAGGCAACGAGGCGCCGCTCAGGAAGCACTTACAGGGTTACAGCAGGTGCCCAAGTTGAAGTTAATTTCTTTGTAACCCTTTTGTAAATGGTTACAAAGAAATTAGCTTCAACTTGGGCACCTGCTGTAACCCTGTAAGTGCTTCCTGTACAAAATTTGTCCCACTCGCGGATTTGTGGATTTTGCCGTGATTTCGCGAGATTCGCAGATCGCGAAATTGAGGAAAATCCGCAAATTCCGCGAGTGCAACGAATTTTGCGCTCACCCTTAATCGCGATGTTCTGAATAACCGCAAACATTGAAAAGATGTCTGAAAGATGGCTTTTAAAGAAACTTAGTAGAACAATATGAGTTTAAACATGTATAGTAAAATGTGTAGGGCAATGTTCATGATGGATATTTTGACATATTCATTTTGGATGTGTTTGGGGTCAATGAATGTATGCTTTTGTTTCCGTTTTCATGACTTGTTTGTGGGGATCACGATTGCTGGAGTCACCGCGGACTCCGGAGTAACTGCAAAATGATAAAATAGGTTTTTAGAGATGGTATTCATCAAAACTCTTTAGAAAAACATGACTTTAGAGAATAGTTTAACAAACCCCTAGTGTGTAAAATACTGTAATATGTGTGGATTTATGTGTTTTACACTTTATGGAAAAGGCACGATCGTCATGGTTAACAACGTCATTGTGACGTCCCGAATAACCACAAAAATGAAAATTATGAGTTTAAACATGCTTTGAAAGAAGTATGTATATAGTAATATGGGGAGGGCAATGTTTCGAGTGGACTTTATTACGTATTATTTTTAGATGTGTTGGTGGTCCTTGAATGTCTGCTTTTGTTTTCCATTTTTGTAACGCGTCTGTGGGGATCACAACGCCGTCATGAAGATTGATAGAAATTAAAGAAAAAAAGTCTGAAAAAAACTTCACAATATTGCAGGTATTAGGGTGGCTCTGACAAGAGCCGCTGTGTTAGTTGTGTGTATATGACTGCTATACATAAGACCAGAGGCAGAGTTTCAGGTCACTTAGAAACACCCTGTTGCCTTCATCTGCACTCCATCATACATTCCATAAATTTCATACATGTCAAAACACAGATTGTTGTTATAGATACAAACCATGCGTTGGTCTCTGAGGAATGCAGAAGCAGTTTTATTAACATGTTCCCTGGCTTTGTCAATCTGTGAACAGAATTGATTTGATCACATGTTCCCTGGCTTTGTCAATCTGTGAACAGAATTGATTTGACCACTTACATTTCTGTCTTTGGCCCATATAAGAGTACACCAAGACAGTGGGAGGGAAAAGTGACATCAGTTCTGAAAAGTTTCTTTCATTATGCTTTCCAGCCCTACCTCAGTCAATGTGCCTAGGTCAATGCCACCACAGTGCACAATCATGAGGTGAGGAGCTTGGGAATCCACATTGGATTTAACCAAAGCCAGCAAATGATTACACTTTAACCCTCTTTGGCCAATTCAAGTAATCTGCACATTTGGCCCTGTCAATATCTCTCTTTTATGCAGCCTCTTTAGCCCAATACATATATCTGTGGCCCACAATCTACACTCTAGGCACTTTAAAGTGAAGGAGTGAAGGAGCAATAGTAGTCAGGAGAAGGTTGGAGCTGATATAGGTTTGAACTCCCGTTTTTCTTTTTGCGATTTCTCCGCGATCAATGTGAATGCACCGGGAACACACATAGATAGGAATCTCTTTTTGAAAGGGAGGGAAAGGGTTAACAGATACTAACCATTCACAGGTGGAGATAGTGTAGTCTAAAATGAAAGAAATTATTTCATTTGCTTTCTTAAGCACGATCACGGAGTGCAAAGTTGACGAGGGTGCCATTTCATGGTTGCTTTGCATGAGAGTGGTGTACCATTTTTGTGATTAGTTTTTATAAATCTTAACAGTGTGAAAACTATCCACAAAGAGCTAAATCGACAATATATTCTACAAACTGAATTTGCTGGTATGTATATAACTTTTTAATCCTTTATAAAAATTACATGAGAAATGAAGATGTATATAGGAGTTTGATAAAAAAGAGAGTATCACAGTGCTATGATAAAACATCTCGGATGAACTGTATCTGTTAAAGGCAGACCCCCCAGCTTATCGCGATTTCGCGATTCGCAAAATAATCGCGAAATCGGCAGAGGAGAGCGATTACCGCGATTTTTACCTTTATGGCCGCGAAAAGGTCTCCAGGAGGCATAAAAAAAATGCTTACATCTTATTGGCTATACGCGCACACGTCACTACGTGGAGCTGTACAGCTTGTAAATACCTGCCTGCTTCTTACTGCGGCCGGCATTAGGGATTGCAGAAAAGAAATGCTAAGTACATTCTTGTCAGTGGGCCCTGCCCATTGATACGATTGTACACATTAAGAGGCTGCATTCTCAGCTGCGCATGCCTCTCTGTTTTACCCCTCGCCGTGATGGCATCCCTCCCCTTACTAGACTCCTTCCCACTTCTCTTGCTGTCTCTGAGGCAGATTCTTTGTATGTTTTTTTTCATGCCATTACAGTACCTCCCCTTTCTAAAAACGACCAACCACACGGCAGACCAGTCAGACCAATCCAGATTCATATCCTTATTGTCAGGGCAGCACAGGGTCACCATGGAAAAGCATACTTTACTACTAAAAATAAGCTTAGATCTCTGTTAAGTGTTACCTGTTTAAATTTTTTTGCGATGCTGACGTTGAGTGGAATATTTAACCAGATCGATGCTATGCATTTTCCCCTCCTGTGCTGGGATTTGATCATTCCCATGTTTCATGACGAGCTGGGCTCGTCATGAGCGTGCGAGGAGGCTACCTCATGACGAGCCCAGCTCGTCATGAGCGTGGAAGGGGTTAAACACCATTTTACCACTCGAGCTGCAAGCTCATTAAATCGTATTTCGTGTTTTTTAAACTAGTCATTTTGGCAGCAATATTTAATAAAAAAAGAAAAACAATTCCAAACATAATAGGAAGTGAACTCCTAAAACTACAAGTTACACCTTTGGACATTCGCTACATGCTCCTCCCCGTTCAGTCCATAAAAGGAGCCCAAAGCCGACTGTCTTGTTTTTTTGCAGCTGTTGCCTCGAGTATTTTATTCATTTTTGGTGATTTTTAAGGCGTATGTAATACAAAGGTCTCTAAGCGAAATAAAAAACAACAAAACCTGACAAGTAAACTGCATAAAAGGCAGATTGGAACATGGCGTCACGACAATTCAGGTTAAATTGAGGTCGCAGATAACCTGAAAATAAAAGTCTTTACGAGCCGCTGGGACTGGAGCCAGACAGTATGAACGCATTACCTTTTCTGCCAGCGTGCAGTGTAAAAAGGCTGTAGAGTAGGTGAAAAGTTCAATAAGCATTGATAAAGTCAATGTTTTGGGCTTCTATATAATGAAAATAAGTTTCATTTGCCGCTTAGATGCAAGTAATGTGTTTTATTTGACACATAATTTATGATTTTATTACATTGAATCACTCATCCTCGTAGTTGCTTCAGTGCGCTCCTTCAAACAGTTTTCTCATGATCTAATAAAGTTGAAAAGTGTAAAACTATTCAAATGCAGATATGGTGGAGAGTAGATTTCTAAACACCTGTTCTAAATATTCTGAAGATAGTAGTGACAATTTCTGAATAATAGGCCACATTAAAATATTCTTGGAGAAGACCTGTGAATTTTCGTGGGTTTCTCTACAAATTTTAGAAACAAGCGTTTTTCATATTTGTGGTGCAGTTCAGGACTTTTAAAAACAATTCTAAGATCCTGTGGGAGAGGACAGACCGAGGCCATCTCTCAGCTGTTCAGAGCTCCCGCTACTTACCTCTGGAAAAGTCTATTCTGTCTATGGAAAATAGGCTTGGCAAACCTAAAGAGCTGTCAATTGCTTTGTCCAAACGCTTTCATAGACATAATGAACAGACTGTCCTACACAGGGGAAACGAGTGGTTGGAGATCACTGTACCCCCCTATGCCAAGCTGACCTTCCCCACAGATCATCAAGATAATTGAGAGGAAACTGACAAACGCGGCCCACTGGGGTGCAATTTGCATGTCCCTTCTGAGCATTTGCCCCAGTAAATTAATGCACATAGGTAACATATCTTGCACTGGTGCCTTGGCTGTGGAAGACGAATGTGTCACAGTGACGATGAGGGGTGGGCTTTGTTAGAAAGAATCTTAAGTCCGGCAGGTGAAAGGTTTCAATCCTAGAAGCAATAGGTTCCAGTTTGCTATTTGGTAAGAGGAGAGTGGAACACAAACATTTTGGAGAGGCAGGGGGGCATGGGAAAACATGAGGTCTGGGGGCAGTTGGCATAGGTAGGGGCTTTATTACAGTGAATGCTAAGACAGTCTTGCAGTAACCCCATGCTGCAGAAAGATCGATGGCTTGCTTTATGCACCCACTGCACAAAACTCCTCCCCCCCCAGGTCTTCCATCCTACGTAAAGCCCTGTACACACCCCTCTGCTGTTACTTAATTGTGGGCTTCATTCAAAACCTAAGTCACGTGCAGATGGAGACGTGCAGATTGGTAAAGAACAGTCACTCCGGCACCGAGGAAAACACTCCTCTTGGCCCACAGGTGTAGCACATTCTGGATGGGTCCAGTAGTCAGCAGTGCCCCGGCAGGGGTGCATTCATGGGTGCTAAAAGTAATAGGGCCCCCTCTCCCGAGGTGTAGATGCGCGCTGTAGTTCTGCAGAGCAACAAACACTTTAAACATGCCTATTTCACAGTGAAAAACTCAGATAAATCACTTTACATCGATTTAAGGCTGAAAAGAAATGATCTCAAGTAAAATGAAGTGCCGCAATAATGCCGCTAAATTTCCATTTTTGTGCCGCTAAATTTGCAAATCTATGCCGCAATATCCTGGGGGGTCTGTAAAGGGTATTTGTTTAAGAGGTTAGTGTTGCATGTTTTGGGAAGTAAGAAATAAATGAATTAGTGCCTCTTTCTTACATTGTGTACTTTATTGAAAAATAACCCCCTCACTGCTAGGCCTCCCCCTCTTTGCTGAGCCTTTTTTTTTTAGCTATTTGGGGTGGTTCGTGCTTAGGCCCCTATACCCTTTTGCCCAAATAAGGTATCCATACCAAACTTGCATCCTTTTCTTCCAACATGTTGAGGTTTCTGAAAGTATCCAGAGGACAAAGAAATTAGCCAAAATACAGCCAAAATACAGTTTTTTTGGGAAAAAAGTGCTGCAGATGAAAGTGTCTGCTTTTTCCCTGCAAAAGATATCATCAGAGGGGTTGTGGTGCTAAAAATCGCAATCTTTCCAGCTTTCAGGAACAGGCAGACTTTTGTCAGAAAACCAGAATTTTCTACACAGTTTTGGCATTTTACTGGGGCATAGCCTATTTTTCCTATTTTTTGTGCTTTCAACTGTTTTCCCGTTAGTGGTAGAAATTGCTGTGAAAGCAATAATGGATCCTAGAAAGCAATTCATTTACAAAAAGAAGTAAGACGCCTAAATTCAGCAATGGGTCATTGTGTAGATTCTTCATGGTTTTCCTATAGAAACAAACAGTGTTGAGTTGAAAAAAAACTGCCAATTCTGCCAATGTTTTCACCTGTAACTTCTAGTAAGTATGATTTTTGTAAAGCAAAATGCTATTACGTCTGCTCGAACCCTCTGGTTGCAGGGATATATCGGACTTGAATGTTCAACAAGAACCCAAGTTAATCAGAGCCAAACACTGAGCTGGGCTTTGCAATGGTTTTTTGTATTCATTTGGTAAAATGTAAAGAGTGAAAAATAGGTGTAAAGGAAACCTTTATATTTTCTAAATGGAAACAAAATATAGACTTTAGAAGCAGTGGTTATTTACAAATCTGCAAAAATGTGGGTACCCATATTAGCATGTGAAATAGAGGACTTTTTTTATTGACTTCTTTTTTACACATTGTCTTACATCTAGTGCCTGCCACAGGAAATGGCCTAGTGCCTGCAACAGGAAATAGCCTAAAACTCAACGTGGACCCATCACATTTTTCCAGTGAAAACTCTTTATTTGCAATGTGCCTTGCTGTGGGTTTTCAACTCTCGCACAGCTGGCACCTATGTAAAACCTAGAAAAAATTTGCATTTTTTAAAACTAGACACCCAGGGGATTCCAGTATGGGGTGACTTGTGTGGCTCTTGCCAGATTCTGTTACCCGGAATCCCTCGCAAATCCTAAACTTTGCAACAAACCATATTTTCCTCTCAATTCGGTGATGGATGGTTCTGGAATTGGCAGGGAACCAAAAAATTCCACCCACCAAGCATTTACCCAAGTCTCCTTATAAAAATGGTACCTCAATTGTATTGGTAGGCCTAGTGCCTGTGACAGGAAACGGCCCAAACTGCAACTTGGCACATCACATTTTTCCAGTAAAAACAAACCCTCTGTTCATAATGAACTAGCTATGTATTTTGGACCCTCACTCAGTCGGCACTAAGGAAAACCTAGCACACCTGTACATTTCACAAACTAGACACCCAGGGAAATCCAAGATGAGATGACTTGTGTGGCCCTCATCAGGTTTTGTCACCCAGAATCCCTTGCAAACTTCAAACTTTGTAAAACATATTTTCCTCACTTTTCTATGATGGAAAGTTCTGGAATCAGTGGAGAGCCACACACTTCCACCCACCCAGCACTCCTGCAAGTCTCCTGATAAAAATGATACCTCACTTGTGTTGGTAGGTCTAATGCCCACAACAGGAAATAGCCCAAAACGCAACATGGACCCCTCTAATTTTTCCAGTGAAAACATACTCTTTTTTGCAATGTGCCTAGCTGTGGATTTTGGACCATAGCTCAGCCGGCACCTAGGGAAACCCAGCAAACCTGTACATTTTAGGAAACTAGACCCCCAGGTGAATTCAGTATGGGGTGACTGGTGTGGCTCCCATCTGATTCTGTTACCCAGAACCTCTTGCAAACCTAAAACTTTGTACAAAAAAACTAAACAAATTGGAGAGCCACAAACTTCCACTCACCCATATTTCCCCCAAGTCTCCAGATAAAAATGTTCTCTCACTTCCGTGGGCAGGCCTATTCCCGTGACAGGGTATGGCCCAAAACGCAACGTGGGCAAATCACATTTTTCAAAGGAAAACTGACCCATTTTTTGCAATGTGCCTAGCTCACCCGGTACCTAGGGAATCCTAGCAAACCTGTACATTTCTGAAAACTAGGCACCCAAGGGAATCCAGGATGGGGTGACATGTGCGGCACTCATCGTGTTCTGTTACTCAGAATCCCTTGCAAATCTCAAGCTTTGTCAACAAAACCGTATTGTCCTCTCATTTCGGTGATGGAAAGATCTGGAATGGATGATGAGCCACACTTGTGTGAGTAGGACTAGTTGACAGGAAACAACCCAAAATGCAACATGGGCACATCACATTTTTCCAGTTAAAACCAACACTTTTGGGGCAAAGTGCCTGGCTGTGGATTTTGGACCCTCTCTCAGAAGGTACCAAGGAAAACCTAGCAAACCTGTACATTTTTGAAAACTAGATACCCAGGGAAGTCCAGGATACGATGACGTTTGTGCCTCTCAACTAGTTCCGTTATCCAAAATCCAATGCAAACCTCAAACTTTGTAAAAAGCCTTAAATCCTTAGATGGAAAGTTCTGGAATCAATTGGGAGTCGCAAAACACAACATCCATCTACTAGCCAACACCTTGCATCTCCCTAACCAGCACCCTAACTTACACAACAGGTGTGTACGCTTGACACACACCATCCACTTCGGTCCACCTAAAAACTTTAACCTTGTCTCACTGTGTCTCTGTTAGATCCACATTTCAGTTCCATGCTCCATACCTCTATTAACATCTGCATATTAACAACTACCCTTCTCAATTAATCTGCCCTATCACAGCCTTCTCTCACTGTAGTGCCACAGACTATAGCTCTCATCTCCTGCCAGCCTCTAACCCTGTCTAGCTGGTTCTACCTCAATCACATCTACCTATTCCTAGCATACCTCGCCCAGGCTTTAACCTGTTTTTCAAGGTCCCATACTCTGATATCCACACCTCAGCATTTCCCAAAACTCACATTGTAATAATGATGATGCTTGCGTATCCTATCATAGAATTACCTTTGACCTTAACTCCTCCCTTCAAATCTTAAAAAATTGCTACTTGTTCTGCCCTTTTTAAGTCTGAGTCTCTACTTCATTTCCAAAATTGAAACACAAGTCACTCTCACCTCTACCCTTGTTTAGCTAGATCAACCCCTCCAACATTACCTTCTCCAATGACATGTACAGTTAGGCTTCACATTCCAACACCCACCTCCTATCTTCTCTGTCAATTTAGTGCATGGGTGTAACACAGGGTGTACCATCTGTACAACAGACAAGCCCACAACACTTTTGTGCACTCACATTCCACCCGGCTTACCACATGTAGCACAAGACAATCCACTAGCCTTAACAACCCTCCACGTTCATCTCTGTGTGATCTTGGCCAGCATCAAGCACATCTCAAAAGTGCTCCATAGTTTTCACTACACACATGACTACATACAAACCTATCATATGCTCAACTACTAATGATGTGTGGTTAAAATGGTATAGTCCGAGCTTGTAAAACAAAATATTTGTCAGTAGAAAAGTGAGAAAAAATCCCAAATCACAACCATTATCCATTCTTCTCCCTCTGCCCCCATCCCTGTTGAACAGTGCCAATTGTGGTACGATGCCATTATGACTGTCAGACTTCAGTTGTGTGGGCATATCATAGGATTCCCCAATGTTGATCTGGGCAGGGGCAGGGATCATTCACATCTATAGCACCCTCAAGTGATGTGGCTATATACTTAATGATGTTGATGCATTGTCTGCGGCGATTGAGGGGTGACTGCATGTCAAGTGTGGCATGCAAAGAAACTCAGATTAAACATTCTCATTCCAGTCTGTAAATTGAACGGCTGTTTGGGCCAAACAGATTGACATATCAGCCCATTCCCAATGGACCCAAGTGAGGGGTATTGTGCATTGATTGTGCATCACCCTGATGCACAATGGGTGAAAAACCCAAGGGAGGGGTCTGCCCACCTGTAGCTCGTGTCAGTGGAAGCCCACTAAAGTCAGTGCTCTGTTGCAAGGCTCTGTAGTCATTACAATTTGTGAGACCCTGGGCAGCTGTCCACGGGCAGCATCAGCCTGGACTGGCACACAGCATCTACCCTGAACTAAATCCACTCCTGTTACCAAAGACTGAGGTCAGCCTGCTTGCATAAACTGAGCCAAGAAGGAGATTGTTACCACGCATTGGCATGCGATACCAAAGGGGATGATGGACGGACCGTTTGAGCCAATCAAACACTCACCCCCAGTCAACTGATCTGGGTTTAATCCATCATCATTGTTTAGCTCACTCTACCACCCCAGTTCAGACATGGCCATATGCAAATCAGTCTGACCCTGTGCCTCATGGGAACAGTCCAGCCCGAACTGTCAAGCCATGTCTTCCCTGAACCGGAAACAAGCATCTTGGGACCGGTTTCGGGTTCATAACCCTCATCAGCCAGGCTATCTTGAATCCAGTGGCAGAGTGAGCAAGGGACCCACGTCTGGGCATACTTGTTCTCACGAACATTAATATAGGCTTCTTGGTTTGTGAGAATGTCCTGCTTGCTTTACAAGAACAATCACAGACACTAGTGAAGATTACACTACTGCACTCTAATTACTGTGTCACCAAACCTTTCAAACATGTTAGAATTGACCTGTATGCTGTGATATGTATCTAAGGTTAACATTGTTCATTGAAATGTGTCTTTTCAGTGACATGGAGTTTTATGTGTGGTTAATTTGTCTTTGCTGTTGGTCTAAGTGAATGTTGCTTGGTACATTGTATACTAACACCAAGTGTGTATACACTCTACACATACATTTCGCAGAGGAGGCGGCAGACAGGTTCTTGTGTGTAGGCCCTTTCCAGACCTACAAACATTAGAAGAGTGAGACATCATCAAGAAATATTCCAGAACAAGGGAAACAATGGATGAGTTGTGCCGGCTTGTCACCTCATTTGCGGCCGCAGCACACTTATCCAACAGCACTAACTCCCACGGTAAAGGAGATGGCAGCACTGTATTTCTTTGCCACTGGAACATTCCAATACACAGTGGCACAATTGGGTGGAATGTCCCAGTCTATGTTCAGCAATGTTCTTCAGGATGTGTTGCAGGCATTGACCTGTTACATGGACCACTACATCATGTTTCCTAAACCTAGTGAATTATCTGACATCAAAGGTTACTTCTATGCATTAGGACAGATACCCAATGTAATTGGATCTATTCATGGCACTCATGGTGCATAGATACCACCACAGGCCAATGAACAAGTGCATCGCAACTGTAAACATTTCCACTCCATCAATGTCCAGGTGGTGTGTTTCAAACATCTGGGCCAGTTTCCCTGGATCTACACATGATGCATATATCCTGCCTAACAGCATCATCCCACATTTGATGAGTCAACTGCAACTTGACTGTGCCTGGCTTGTTGGTTGGTGATGTTGTATATGAATTTTATAGTGTGTGCTGGTTGTATGTCAGATAGTGATATGTTCTTTGACAACTGAAAGTTTTTGTCTGTTCAATGTAGGAGACTCTGGATACCCCAACTAGCCATGGTTACTGGCACCACTGCGCAACCCAGTCACCCCAGCAAAAGTGCACTTTAATGAGGTCCATGGCTGGACCAGGCGGGTAGTGGAGAGGACTTTTGGCCTCCTGAATTCAAGATTCTGCTGTCTGGATAAGATGAGAGGATCCCACCAATATGCCCCAGGACAGGTGTGCCAGATAATCGTGGATTGCTGCTTACTACACAACTTAGCAATATGTAAGGAAATACCTCTGATAGTGGACGAAGGAGACCGGCAGGGGCCACTGATGGAGGATCCAGGACTCGGCTATCATGACAGTTGTGATGATGATGATGGAATGAATTTGATACAACACCTTATCCACTACTTTTTCACATGACTAAATATGCAATGAGAGGAGTTGACTAACCACCATTGCTTGTTGTTGTGTAACGGGTGGACAATGTGTATGTATGCTCAAGAGTGTGGAATAAGTGTCCTGAGGTTTTTTCGAAGACTAGTTTGAAAAAGGTTTAGATTTACATTGACAGTGTTTTAGTGAAGACTAGGAATTGTTAACAATGACATTGCTGTGTTGAGTCATCATATTTCTCTGACTTGTGATACATTATTTCTGATTGCTAAACTCTACTCTTTATGCTTTTTTACCAGAGTACATTTTCATGTCATCTACAGAGTGGACTTGCAGAGTTTTGACATCACCAAACATATGACGCTGTGACAGACCCCAACATTGACATTTTGCTGAACTCCCTGGCACACACTTTCTTCTGAACTGATAGTCTGGTGATTTTACTATTACTGCTTTTCAGTATTTTGTGACATAATCATTGTTTTTGATCCTGCACCAAGTTGTACCTGACCAATAAAAATGTGTTCCACATTGAGGTGTACCTTGTCTGATATCCCATATCCAGACAAGTTCAAATCAAAGTTTGACCATGATAAACAAGTTGGCTAACAATGTTTGTTGACTGGGCTGGCAAGTAGTGATAACTGTGTAGACAATTTACGTCCAGTGAATATGTACCACATGCTATAGTATGTCTGAAAACCTGGCTGTGTATATCAATCATGCTGTGTAAAAGTTAAATTACTCACTTGCAAGATGTCTGACATTGGTGACTGGTGTTCGGAGCACAAAGCCTTGATGGTAGTTGTGGTCAAATCACACACCAGTCCCCAGTGTCAGCCATCTTGCTACTCCATTTCTACAGACTGCCATGGACACATAGTTCAAGGTGGGCTGTTTGTGATGGGGGAGGAGTATTTGTAATAACTCCATCTTCTGTCAGGCCCTTTCCTACACACACTCTCCCCACCCTGACAAACCTGACCACCTGGCAGAATGCTTTTCCTGATAGTGAGTGGAGGTGCACTATCAGGATAGCTGTCACTGGTACCTGGTGTCTGACTTGACCATAACTCCCATCAAGGTTTTTGTGCTCCAAACATCAGTCACCAGTGTCAGACAACTTGCTAGTCCACTTCCCCTAACTGTCAGGTAGCCGTAGATCCAGTTGAGCTTGTGGGGATGGGTGGCAGGAGGAGTGGTTGCTATTACCACAACTCCCATCAGGCTCTGTCCTACACAAACAGCCGAAACAGCCCATCTGAAACTATACTTTACTGACAGTGAGTGGAAATGTACTGGAAAGATGGCTGTCACTGGGGCCTGGTGTCTGAGTTGACCACAACTTCCACCAAGGCCTTGTTCTCAAACACCATGCAGCACTGTCATCCATCTTGCCAGTACATTTATTTTTACTGTCAAGAAAGCAGAGTTCCAGGAAAGGCAGGTAGGGATTGTTGGGAGGAGGAGTATTTGTAATGGCTACATCTCACATCAGTCCCTGTACTACACACACTCTTCCCACTCTACTCAATGAGAGCACCAAGAAGAGTAATTTCCTGACAGTTAGAGGAAGTGTAATTGTAAGATGGCTGATACTTGTGCCTGATGTCTGAGTTGACTACAACTTCCATCAAAGCCTTGTGCTCCAAACACTAGTCCACAGTGTCGGCCAATTTAACAGTACATTTTCCTCACTGTCAGGAAAGTATAGTTCCAGGTGGGCTGGTTTGGGGCTGGGTGGGAGGAGGAGTGTTTGCAATGACTACATCTCCCATAAGGCCCTGTCCTTCATACACCTTCCCAACCAGCCTACCTGAAAGTGAGTGGAAATGTACTGGCAAGATGGCTGACATTGGTGACTGGTGTTTGGAGCAGAAGTCCTTGATGTGATTTTGGGAGAAGCGTGTACATGGCAATAGTTTTGAGCCTTTTTATCTTCATTGCAGGTATGTGGGTTATCTGTATTACATGCACATCACAAGCTCATTGCAATTGGTTTGTTTGAATTTAAGGTCTGTGGGCAAAGACAGAGATTAAACATCTGCTTCCAGTGGGCATGAGCACTGTGACAGCTCTTGCCCACTGGAACTGGAGTGTTTGCTTTTGATTGGCAGGAGCTGTCTGCTCCATATAAACAGCTACATCCCAGAGGGCACCCCAGGACATAGCAGGAGCCGGCGCTGGGGGATGGCAGTACCCAGTGCCCTATATGTCTCCAGGTTAGGATCACACAGCCTCCTTCTTTTGTTGTTCACCGGCCAGCTGTTCCTGGGCTGTATATGGCCCAGAAGGGGAACCGTGCAGCGTCCCTCCCATTTTAAAATGGTATTTTGGCCCTGGGGAGATGGTGGTCCTCTGGGTGAGGAGGTCCGCGAGTACCCCGCTTTTGTTGAATCTGGGGCTTGGAACGGCCCAGGGTCCATGCGGCCCCCTCCTTTAATTAAAGAAAGCACAGTGGCGGTAGTGGTTCCAGGGGCTCATTTGAGCCCATGGAGAGTGGTCAGTGAGGCCTCCTTCCTAAATTAATATTATGCCCCGGGGAGGTGGTGGTCCACAGGGCTCCATCAGCCTGAGGAGGGGGCTCCGTACGCTCCCTTTATTTTTTTATTTAAATGCCCCCGGGACCTGGCCCTTTTCAGAACAAGTGTGGGAGCCCACGCTTGTTTTTTTAAAGCTGTTGCCACAAAAGTGCGAATTTCACAAAATGGCGGCAAACTTTTTTTTTCCAAACTGCTTTTTTGCCCTGCCAGAGTCCCTTTGGGGCCTCAAAACCAAGCATTGGCAGTCTAGGTATTCCATCTTTCCTTGCCAAACTAGAATCACTGGCACACTTTTTTGGGGAATATTTCATGAAAATTTATCAAACGGCACCAGTAGTAGTAGTAGTAGTAGTAATCTTTATTGCTTGATTAATTAAACTCTTAGCAACTCACACAGCAGTATAAAAATACATATATAACATAAATATAGAATTGCATTAAAAACATGGTGTCAATGAACAAAAACGAACAGTTGGTTAATTAAAATCCGTAAATTATAATTAAGTAAAAGTGTAAAGTTCGAGTGAAGGCTGTGGGAGAGTCCCGGATTGAAGGCAACACGTGGGTCCGTAGGTCTAATGGTCGATTATTTAATCATGATCTACAAGACTTTGTGTCGGTGAACAGCGGGTCGAGAAGTTACCGACTTGAGAGTCATAGGCAAGGGCGACTGTGCTCAGGGTGCAGCGCAAAATTTTGTTTGTGCAATTTTCATAAAGCGGACAAAACTGCAGGTTAGTCTGGTATTGACCCCATTAAAACATGCCTTCACTGCCTGTCTGCAAGACCGGATATGCATTTCGTTTATGTGCGGTTTTAACAGCTCTCTCCTTTCCCGGTCTAGAGACTTGCATATACACAGAAGATGCAGCATATCTTCTTTGGTTTCGCCGCATAATCTGCATGATGTCGTTGTAAATGAACGTTTCCAGGGGGGCATGTGGGGTTTGAAAGGTAAAATGCCCATCCTCAAGGTTAAGAAGCCTTCCTTTAGTGAGCCTGAGAAGCTGGTTCCGAGATATGGTTGTGGCGTGCATTTTAGGTAGCTTTGTATCACAAACCAGCTGTGGGCCCTCTTAGTTAAGCTTTCTTTGTCGTTTTCAAGAGAGACAAGCTTTGCCGACTTGTTTACCAGGTCTTTAACATTTTTAAATGGAAGTCCTGACTCCCAAACGTCTTCGAAGGCTAACATCCTAATCCCTGACTGAAGGTAGGCCTTGGCGGGGGAGACATTTTTTCTTGATATTTCCTTCCACAGAAATGAGTTCAATGATCCCACCGCTGCGTTCTTTATTTTATACCAGCTTTTTACGTATGCGGCCTTCCTACTTATTGTCTGATTTGCTATTCCGAATTCGAATCTTACTTGGGTAGGGGAGTTATATTTTGGAAGTTTGAAGATTATTCTGAGGGCTTTGGCGACCGTTTTATTCAGGGTTTCTTCATCCAACCCTCGCATGGCCTCACTGCCATAGGTTAACGTTGGCAACAGCTTTGCTTGGAGCACTTCAAGCAGCGGGAGCAGATTTGGGCCAGTAATTTTATTTTTTAAATTTTTCAAAGTGATTGCTAGGATAGTCCCTCGCCTTTGAATCGCCTCCTTTTGTAGCTCATACAACCCGTTTTTGTCAAAGATGATTCCTAGATATTTATACTCTTTGACAACTTCAAGTTCACTCTCGCCCAACTGCCATTTCAGTCTTTTTTTTGTGCTGCGCTGGTTTAGCACCATTACTTTTGACTTTTCTAGGTTAATTTCTAACCCGTTTTTTGAGTTGAAGTTGTTAGCCGTGTGAAGCAGATGCTGTAAGCCGACTGGTGTTTGACTGATTAATATCAGGTCGTCGGCGTACAGTAGGTTTGAAAGAGGGAGGCCTCCCAGTTTTGGTGCATGGTGGTTGCAGTTGTCTAGATCAGTTGAGAGATCGGCCACAAAAAGATTAAATAAAGTTGGTGCCAGAACGCATCCCTGCTTCAATCCTCTAGTAGTTGGGATCCGCCTGGACACAATCGTACCGTCCCCCAGTTTTATTTGCACCCATGTCTCGGTATGTAAAAGGATGAGTTGATTCAGGAGAGCGGTAGGTATTTCCCATTGAGCTAGCTTTGACCATAGTTTTCCACGATCTATGCTGTCAAAAGCGGCTTTATAATCGATGAAACAGACAAATAATGGTTGTCTTGTTGCTTTTGAGGAGTCAGCTAAAAGCGAAAGAGCCAAGATGTTTGTGGTGGTTCCTACGTTTTCCTGGAACCCTGTTTGATTGATTGGGATTAAGGATTTTTCCCTTGCCCATTCCCGGAGTTCGGCCAGGATGACACCGGCGTAGTACTTAGCCTCGATGTCAATGAGGGCTATGAGCCTGTAGTTTTTTGGGTCGCTCTTGCAGCCTTTTTTGTAGATAGGGGAGAGGATGGAGCCTTTCCAGGATTCTGGGACTGTTCCTGTTGCAACGATGTTATCAAAAAGCCGTAATAATGTGCTGGACCAGTATTTTTGATCATATTTGTGTAGTATTAGTGGCAAGCCGTTGGGCCCGGGGGCACCATCTTGATGACTTTGCTTAATTCTGCCCTTAATTGTTTTTAAAGAGAAACTGAGTGCCGAGTTATGCCTTTCGTGAGGTGGAGGGAGTGAAAGATGAGGTTCCGCTAATTTTTCCAAATAGCTATGGGGGTCTGCGTTAAAGTAGGTTTGCAGATGGTTTGTCCAGACATCCTCCGTTATATGTGAATTGATCCTAGGACCCGATGGATTCTCTATGCTCTTGACCGTTTGCCAGAATCTTGCACTGTTGTTCGATCTGGCGTCATGCAATAATTTGGCCCAGAGTAATTCCGTGTGGTCAAACGGCACCAAAGATATTGTAAAGAAACAAAAAGCTTTGATCTTCAGTGCCTTATTTTTTTTTTTATTATTTTCATGAGGTCCCAATACTTCTAAAGCCACCCTGCAGGGTCAGGAGCTCCCAGGTTGGAGTTTTTTGCCGTGATTGGATTATGGGGGCATATCCGGCTTGTCTCTGGCAAGTAAAGGATTTATCCTGAAATTTCTCAGCAAGGGGGTGAGGAAGGTAATACGAGAGGGGGCGTTCACTTCCACTTGACTCTTTGTGATCACCAGCGTTTTATTACACTGATCATTATGAGTCTGCGCATGTGTAGATGCATTGAGCACATTGAGAGTATTAAGACATTGACTACGATGGTACATTTATTTCGGATGACAATTGTACTTTCACGGCAGTCTGGAAGGAAGATTGTAATGTGCCAAGGTTGAATTGAAGGAAGTACTGAATTTGATAAAAGGCTGTCTTTGAATTACAAGTTAATATTTTCAAACCTTTACATGTGTTCAATTGAGCTACAAAGTTATATATTGTGCCTCCAGTGCTTTTGGACGTAATCCTGCTTTATTGATTATTTTGCTCTGTAGTGTGTTGATACACGAAAGAATGTTTCTGATGCATTCTGGTGATAATATGAATTCGATCTACAGGTCACACGGGAGCCCGATGTATAAGAATGTAGTCATCTAAAAACAGCAAAAAATAGCAAAAAAGAAGGGAGTTACCCTGATACTAAGAAAAGGGATGGGATAGCAAAGTAGGAAAGCACGAAGATCCCTATTCAAGAATCAATGTTTTCGGCAAAATTATCCGTATAAAAGAGGATGCCTCACTATGGATCATGTGTATAACAAAACAACAGATTGAACAAAAACGATACATTCAATTAAGTTAAAAAAAATATGTCAGTGTGCAATACATAATTTTTACAAAATACATTGAGGAAGTGACCAATATTAAAAAATATATATATTTAAATTTTTATTTACAGTACGAAATGACACCAGGCTCTCTGTTCTGATGTGCTTCAGCTCTGGCAATGAGCCTTGATCACAGGTAAATTGGTTGAATGGTTTCAGGTGACAAGATACGTTTACATCAAGATGGGCTGTTCCCGTGAGGAGTATGGTCAGTACTGATTTGCATAAGGCGGGCACTTTCTAGTGTGGCACAGTAGATGAAAACTGATGGGTTAGAATGTGACCCAGAGAGATTTTCAATGGTTTGGACTTTTTGCAAGCATTCCTTCTACCACTTTTAGGTGTTTTTTGCAAAATGCTAAGTGGCCAAGTGTATGTCAAGCCGTTCTTCCTTTGCTTGTTGTGCCCCAAGATCCAAACTATACCTACTGAGCTTTCCCGTGAAATAAAACAAATAATATAGTGCCAGTGTCACCAGAGGTGCTTCCTCATTGACACCCATGTTGTGTGTTAGGAATGAGGTTGTCTGTGAAAGAGTAGCAAGTGTAATATTTGGAATGTATCACATATACAACCCACAGAATAATCAGGAATATATTTCAATTAAGACTAATCATTGCCACCATAAAAATATGAGAAACCATAATAAAGACAAATGCATTGGAATGATCATTTTGCTGTATATTTATGTGTTGATATTTTTTTTAATCTAACTAGAAATAAAAGACTTGTGACTGCCAACTGTCCATATTTCTTCTCCTACCCATCATTATGCATGTTCCATATTAATTAAACTTGCTTTTTTATTTGCAGACTGGTTTTGTATCTCAAAACAGAGACACTGGACAGTTAGATAAATGGAAGAAGAAAACCAAACTACTGTGAATGGGTTTATCATCATTGGTTTTTGTGATTATCCACATATTCAACTTCCGCTTTTTTTTGCCTTTTTGCTAATTTACATGTCAACACTGGTGGGAAACGTTCTCATCATGGCAATTGTCTATTCCAACAAACGACTGCACACACCAATGTATTTTTTTGTTACAAACTTAGCCTTCCTGGATATTACTTACACTACAATAATTTTCCCAAAAATGCTTGTACAGTTTTTTCTATCGAGAGCACTAATTTCTTTTAGTGGATGCCTAATGCAGATGTATTTTTTCATGGCTATGGTGTCTACAGAATTCCTTCTTCTAGGAGTCATGGCGTATGATCGGTACGTGGCCATCTGCAATCCCTTACGGTACATGACCATCATGAATGAAGTTATGTGCACCAGACTGGCTGTGGGAACCTGGATGACTGGCATCATAGACTCAGTACCACATACTGTGCTACTGTCTAGACTTTCCTTCTGTGGTTCTCACACAATCAACCACTTCTTCTGTGATGTGGCAGCTGTAATGAAACTTTCTTGTAGCAACACTCATGCTATTGAGGGAATGAGTTACCTCATTGGTATTGTAATCGGAATGATACCTTTTGTTTTAACTATAATATCTTATATCAATATCATCTCAACAATCCTGAAAATCAAGTCTACAGAAGGGAGACGCAAGACCTTTTCAACATGTGCTTCTCACATCACTGCGGTCCTTTTATTCTATGTTGGTATCATTTCTACGTACATGCGTCCAACATCAACGTTTGCAATGAAAGAAAACAAATTTGCGTCCTTGTCGTATGTGGCTTTAACCCCTCTATGTAACCCCATTATATACAGTATGAAAAATAAAGAGTTTAAAAACACCCTGAGGAAGAAAAAGATTACCACATAGTTAATGAGAAACTAAGAAGCGCAATTTGTTTCTTATGGTTCACAAATATATAGGACAGAACACAACATCCTATAATAATCCTCAAGGATTGCTCAGGGCAACACTATAATATTATAAATTAATCTTGAAAATGCAACTGTGTCTTCACAGATCATGTGTTTAATACATTCTATGATTATTTTGGAGGAACATCTTCCTATTTGTTTTTTTGGTCTTTTGTCATGATGTTTTGTGCTGTATTAATTCCTTGACAAATTATTGCTATGCTTAGTTTCTGATCTTTAACGTGATCTATTGCAATTTTAAGTTTTTGTTTATCAATGGAATATGGGAACATCTCTAGCTTATGCAGTTATATTTCTTACCCCATGCACTTCATTTTTCATGATTATTAATTGCTTAAGTAATAATATTAGTGTCTCATTCTTATTTTGTACATTGGTTCTTTTCTACATAATAACACATATTCAAAGCAAATACAAAATAGGGTGGTGGCTGGGAGAATCAGCGCACACAATACTGGTACAAAGTAATGTTGTAAATATCTCAATGACCATATACTTTGGTTGGTGCTTAGGAGGAGGGACAGCCACCAGTCATCCTCAATTGGAAAAGGAAACTTCTCCTCAATGTTTCATTGGAATCTCTGAGCGCTCAATAAGTCAAGAAATTGTTATATTTATGATATCCACTGTCTTTCGAACATCCAGGCTTTTCACATTGCCATTTGTCAATAAGGCTCCTTGTCATTAATAGAGCTTCTTGCCAACAAGACAACTCCTTGCCTTGCCAACACATGTTTTGTCTGTTTTATATTAAAACAATACTCCATCAGGACATCACAATAGTCTCTATTTTCCTTCGCGCTGTAATGGATATTGCTTCCTATAAGTCATCAAATTTTCAAGATCTCAAGCATCTGGTTGCAAAGGATTTTATAATAAGTGCTCACCGCATCTCACTGCATCTTCATATCGTGGTAATGGTTGTTCCCACCATGTAAAAGGTCCATGGCGTTCCCGTGGCATTCGCACGCTAAGAAATATTTACAGTATGTATATAGGGCCATATGTATCAAGATACCCATTTGCGATTCTTAAATAGCCATTTTTAAGAAATCGCTATTTGAGAATCGCAAAAGGGTATGTATGTAAAAAATCGAATTTTTTTACGATTTCTTAGAATTCCTTAATGGCGATTAGCAAATTGCGAATCGCAATTAAGGAATACTTCCCCATTCATTTCTATGGGACAAGAGGCCCATGGGAATGAATGGGAAGTTATTCTCAATGTGCGATTCGCAATTTGCTAATCGCAAATTGAGAATAATTTCAAAAGTGCAGGGGTGTCCAAAGGACACCCTGTTGCACCCCTGAAATATGCATGGGTGCACATGTGGCACACATACATGCCCTAAGGGAATGTATGTGCATCACATGGCACTTTGAAAAATTGAAAAATTTGCATTTTTCAAGGAATTCGCAATTTACCACCAACTAGAAGTTGGTGGTAATTTGCGATTCCTTAAGGGCATTTTGCTAATTGTTTTTGCTACATACATTGCATTTAAGGAATCGCAAAATTTGCGATTCCATAAATGCAATTGCAAAATAAGGAATCGCACATTTTGCGATTCCTTATTTTACACCAGTTTTGCTTCATACATTCCATTTAGCAAATTCGCATTTGCGATTGCGAATTTGCATGATACATATGGCCCATATATTTTAGGTAGTTATATTTAGGACCATAGGAAATCTGCAACATTCTATTTGGAATAATTTTGGCGCCGGTCAACGAATCTTCGCAACATTCTCCAAGAAGATGGGGTGCTCCGCTCCGCCCCTAAAAGTTGAGGGGTGATTTGTGAAGTGGAGGCAGAGAAAAAAGGGAGGTCCCAAAACATGTTTTCCCCATGCAATTTTCCATGGGGACCTTTAAGACGGGCTAATTGCTGAACGGAATTACACCAAAATTTGTCAAAAAGGTAGAGTTGGTTTGCAGATTACGCTTTTTGTTAAATGGTGCAATTCCGTTCAGTAGTTCCTGAGAAAATCAAAAGTAAATTCATCAATATATCTATAGGCACGTAGGGTACGTGTATCCTCCCGAGCATAAGCTTTATGCTAATTGGCTGTCAATACTCCAAACCAGGAATTGCTGGCAGCCATCTTGTGCCTCGGTAGAACCAAGGCACAAGAAAACATAAATAGAAACGCGAAAAACAAGGAAAGGGGGCAGGGTAGAAACACCCTGACCTCCCAGGCCTGCTCATGGTGGGATACGTGTATCCCGCGGAAAAAAACAACCCTGACGCCTGCTTCATTTGTAATTAGCCCCTGAGGGAAGCTGAATCCCAGGGGCAATGTTGTTTATTATTATGGGGGGGCCCAGAGGGGCTTAAACATTATGTATGCAGTGGGCTCACGGCCCCCCGCAGCCTCGTGGACCGCCGACCCCCCAGGGCTTCTTTTTAAAAAATAAATAAATAAAAAACCTGTGTGGGGGGCTCAAGCCCGCCCGCACGCTCCGGGGACCGCCACCTTCCCGGGGCACTCCATTTTTAAATTGGGGGGTCCGTGACGGACCCCCCAGCCCCGGGAACCACCACCCCCGGGGGCTTTCAAATGTTGGGAGGGGGGCTGCGCGGCCCCCCTCATGGAGCCTCCCCGTGGTCTCCAACAGAGAGGGCAAGGCCCCAGGGGATGGGGTCCCTGGGGCCAGAAGTAGCCCGGGAGGGGGGGCCACGTGGCCCCCCTCCCCAAAATGAAATAAATAAATAAATAGAAAGGCCGGCCCCGGGGGATTGGGTCCCCGGGGCCATAAGTGGCCGGGTAGGGGGGCAACGAGGCCCCCCTTCGAAATAGTTTTTTTTTTTTAAATAAAAAAATGCCATGCCCCGGGGGATGGGGTCCCCGGGGGGATTAAGGCCTCGGGAGGGGGGCCCCTTCCTCATTTTTTTAAATAAAAAAAAATAGGGGGCAGGCCCTGGGGGATTGGGTCCCCAGGGCCCAGAAAATTGAAAAAGAAGGTGGGCTATACAGCCCCCATTCTTAAAAAAAAAAGAGAAAAACACCGGGATCGGGGAGGAGGCCACGCCCCCTCCCTGCACCACTCTGCAAACGCGCCCCCGGGCGCGTTTGCAGAGGGGGAAGTAAGTCCCCTTGAATACTGGGGGCCCCTGGGGGTCAAGTAGCCCACCAGGAACCTCCAGTATGCGCCGGGGGGCTGCGTTGCAGAGAGGTGTAATGAGGCCACGCCACATTTTGCACTTCTCTGCAACGCAGCCCCCTGGCGCATAGTGGAGGTTCCTGTTGGGCTAGTTGGCACCCAGGGACCCCCAGTATTCAAGGGGACTTAATCCCCCAATTTAGAACGCGCCACAGGGTGCGTTTTCACAGGGGTGAGGTTAGGGGGCGGGGCTTGAGGTGACGGATAGCACCACTCTGCAAACACGCCCCTTGGCACGTTTGCAGAGTGGGAACTAATTCCCCTTGAATACTAAGGGTCCCTGGGGGCCAACTAGCCCACCATGAACCTCCAGTATGCGCCAGGGCACTGCGTTGCAGAGACGTGTAAAGAGGCCACGCCCCTTTTTACACCTCTCTGAAACCCAGCCCCCTGGTGCATACTGGAGGTTCCTGGTGGGCTAGTTGGCCCCCAGGGACCCCAGTATTCAAGGGGAGTTAATTCCCCAACTTAGAACGCACCGCGGGGCACGTTTGCACAGTGGTGAAGGTGGGGGGCGGGGCTTGATGTGATTTGTGTGCAAAAACGCCCTGTGGCGTGTTTTAAGTTGGGGAATTAATTCCTATTCAATCCAGAAGTCCCCTAGGGGCAATCTAGCCCACCAGGTACCTCCAGTAAGTGCCACAGAGCTGCGTGGCAGAGTGTTGTAAAAAGGGGTGTGGCCTCTGAACACCTCTCTGCAACGCAGCTCCCTGGTGCATACTGGAGGTACCAGGTGGGCTAGTAGGCCCACAGGGGACATGTTTTCCCCATGCAATTTTCCATGGGGACCTTTAAGACGGGCTAAATGCTGAACGGAATTACACCAAAATTGTCAAAAAGGTAGAGTTGGTTTGCAGATTACGCTTTTTGTTAAATGGTGCAATTCCGTTCAGTAGTTCCTGAGAAAATCAAAAGTAAATTCATCGATATATCTATAGGCACGTAGGGTACGTGTATCCTCCCGAGCACAAGCTTTGAGCTAATTGGCTGTCAATACTCCAAACCAGGAAGTGTTGGCAGCCATCTTGTGCCTCGGTAGAACCAAGGCACAAGAAAACATAAATAGAAACGCGAAAAACAAGAAAAGGGGGTAGGGTAGAAACACCCTGACCTCCTAGGCCTGCTCATGGTGGGATACGCGTAGGGTACGTGTATCCCACGGAAAAAAAAAACCTGACGCCTGCTTCATTTGTAATTAGCCCCTGGGGGAAGCTGAATCCCAGGGGCAATGTTGATTATTATTATGGGGGGCCCAGACGGGCCCCCCAGTCCCGGGGACCGCCACGCCCTGGGGCTTAAACATTATGTATGCAGTGGGCTCACGGCCCCCCCGCAGCCTCGGGGACCGCCGACCCCCAGGGCTTCTTTTTAAAAAATAAATAAATAAAAAACCTGTGTGGGTGGCTCAAGCCCGCCAGCACGCTCCGGGGACCGCCACCTCCCTGGGGAACTCCATTTTTAAATTGGGGGTCCGTGACGGACCCCCAGCCCTGGGAACCACCACTGCCCGGGGGCTTTCAAATGTTGGCAGAGGGGCTGCGCGGCCCCCCTCATGGAGCCTCCCCGCGGTCTCCAACAGAGAGGGCAAGGCCCCGGGGGATGGGGTCCCTGGGGCCAGAAGTTGCCTGGGAGGGGGGCCACGTGGCCCCCCTCCCCATAATGAAATAAATAAATAAATAGAAAGGCCGGCCCCGGGGGATTGGGCCCCCGGGGCCATAAGTGGCCCGGTAGGGGGCAACGAGGCCCCCCTTCGAAATAGTTTAAAAAAAAAAAAAAAAATGCCATGCCCCGGGGGATGGGGTCCCCGGGGGGATTAAGGCCTCGGGAGGGGGGCCCCTTCCTCATTTTTTTAAATAAAAAAAAAATAGGGGGCAGGGCCTGGGGGATTGGGTCCCCAGGGCCCAGAAAATTGAAAAAGAAGGGGGGCTATACAGCCCCGACTCTTAAAAAAAAAAGAGAAAAACACCGGGATCGGGGAGGAGGCCACGCCCCCTCCCCTTTTTACACCTCTCTGAAACGCAGCCCCCTAGTGCATACTGGAGGCTCCTGGTGGGCTAGTTGGCCCCCAGGGACCCCCAGTATTCGAGGGGAGTTAATTCCCCAACTTAGAACGCACCGCGGGGCGCATTTGCACAGTGGTGAAGTTGGGGGGCGGGCCTTGATGTGATTTGTGTGCAAAAACGCCCTGTGGCGTGTTTTAAGTTGGGGATTAATTCCTATTCAATCCAGAAGTCCCCTAGGGGCAATCTAGCCCACCAGGTACCTCCAGTAAGTGCCACAGAGCTGCGTGGCAGAATGTTGTAAAAAGGGGTGTGGCCTCTGAACACCTCTCTGCAACGCAGCTCCCTGGCGCATACTGGAGGTACCAGGTGGGCTAGTAGGCCCACAGGGGACCTCAGGAATGAATTCTCTAATTTAAAACGTGCCACAGGGTGTGTTTGCAGACATGTCACCTCAGGCCATGCCACCTTCCTTCATCAGCGTGCAAACGCGCTCCGTGGTGCGTTTTCCACCGGGGAATAATTCTCTTTCAATACTGAGGGTCCCTGAGGGCCAAATAGCCCAACAGGTATCTCCAGTATGCGCCAGGGAGCTGCTGCAGACAGGTCTTCAGAGGCCACGCCCCTGTTTACACCTCTCTGCAACGAAGCTCTGTCGTGCTTACTGGAGGTACCTAGTGGACTAGTCAGCCCACTACTGATCCTGAAAAGTAATTCTAACCGTACTTACAGTAACTTGGATTACCTTCCATAAGATATCATTGCCTGCTATATAAAATATATATAAAATAAAAATATATATATATTACAATTTCAATATTGAATTATTATTTTTTCCAATGTATATTAAAAATATGTAATGTAATTTAAGACATAAAATATCTAAAAATAGTTTAAAACAATGTAGTAAATCACTATAAAAAAATCATTTACAAAACCTTTCAAATTCACTGAAAAAACCATAGGTTTCAGCCAGGTTATAGTTAGGAATTAGCATTTAAAAAACGTTAGAAATTCACTGAAAAAAACGAAAGTTTCAGCCACGTTATAGTTAGGAATTAGCATTTAAAAAACCTTAGAAATTCAATGAAAACACCATAGGTTTCACACATGTTATAGTTAGCTGGCCATTTCACTCATACAAAACGATGGAAATTCACCGTTATAGTTAGTTCAGCTAACTATAACTCGCGGGCCCGCAATCCACTGCTGATGACGTCACATATTACATCACTCAAGACATGGTCAGTGGCATCACTCATGACATCCGCCAATTGAGGATGCAAGTAAAACCAGCAGTGACTTTCAATCGTCGGATATTACGACTTCATGTACAGTTTATGAATTAGGTAGATCTGACACTAAAAATAGCCATAGACATCTTCCATGAAGTTGTTACAGAAAAAATGAAAAAACTGCACCATCAAGTGAAGCATAAAAAATGTGCTAAAACGCATCATGAAAAGCAATATGCCAACTTAGTACAGAAATTAAGTAAAAACCAAGAAATTGTAATCTCCAAATTGGATAAAGGTGGGAACATTGTTATCTGGCCACATCTTGATTACATCACTGAAGCATTCAGGCACCTTCATGATATGACCTTCTATGAGAGGGTGGACTATCGACGTTATAATAAGGCCAAAGATACCTTCAATAATTTGTTGTCGAAATGGAAGAGTGATGGAATGATATCTAATGAAGAATTGAAATTTTTAAAAGTAGCTTTTCCTGCCATACCCAGGATATATTTCATCCCCAAAGTCCATAGAAACTGCACCCCTATACATATAGGTATAGGGGTGCAGTTTTTATGGACTTTGGGGATGAAATATATCCTGGGTACGGCAGGAAAATCTTTTAAAAATGTCAATTCTTCATTGGATATCATTCCATCACTCTTCCATTTCGACAGGCCGATCTTCGCTGCCATTGGTAGTATGGGAGAACATATCACCGAATATGTGGACTTTTTTTTGCAGGGATTTGTAAAACTTTACCCACATATATTAAAAACACTGGTGATTTTTTGACAAAAGTTGATAACATGTTGTGGGGGGAGGATCTCATGCTCATCACCTTAGATATAAAATCACTGTATACCAGCATAGAACACCGTGCAGGTATTAATGCAGTGGAGTTTTTTCTTAATACCCCGGTGGCAGAATGTTATGCACACAATAAGATGCTCATCGAGGCCATCAGATGGTGTCTGAATAACACATTTTTTGTGTTCAAGGAGGAGATGTATCTTCATAAAAGAGGTGTTGCGATGGGGGCCTGCTTCTCCCCCAGCTATGCGTGTTTACACATTGGCTGGTAGGATGAGCAGGTCCAAAAACACAAATGTACAATGATCATGTGCTTCAGTGGCTAAAATATATAGACAATATTTTTATTGTCTGGCGGGGTGACGCTAAAAGTGCTATGAAGTTCATTTCTGATATCAATTGCAATTTAGTCAATTTTAAATTCACATCCCATATGGACAAAAGCAGTATAGATTTCTTGGATGTAAAGGTGTTTATCAAGGAGGGAAAAATTGTGACTACACTGTATAGAAAGAAGACTGCTGGCAATTCTATTCTGCACGCCAGAAGTGCTCACCCCAAGCACCTCATAAACAGCATCCCCTATGTCAAGCTTCTTAGGTTCAAGAGAATCTATAGCGATCAAAAGGAATTTGAAATCTCCGCTCTTGAAGCGCTTAACAGATTCCGCGCTAGGGGGTATGACGAAATATGCCTCCAAGGAGCTCTAAACAAAGTCAATGTTAGACGCAGAGAATCCCTTTTACCTAAAGCAGATACCGTCATCGAATTAGAAAGCTTGGGAGAAGATACGCCTAGATTAATAACTACATACAGTAGGCAAGAAAGAACAATTAGGTCAATTGTAAAGCAAAATTGGCCAATAGTCTTGACTGATGGAGTACTTGCTCCAAGACTTCCCCAAGTTCCAACAATCACTTTTAGGAAGGGACCTTCCATGCGATCGCAATTAGTGAAGAATTGTCCTGAAAACTGTAGGAGAGTAGGGTCCGCTATCCTATGGTCACCCCAAATGTTTGCTTTTTGCTTCTCTGGTTTATGACTTAATGTGGCTGTGGGCCTGCTAATCAGACCCACAGCCTGCTGTTCTCTCTCTAAATTGATACCAATGCACTTTAGGTGCATTACGAAATTGGAACTGGTTCACCTTATTGGCCCCTGTAACAGTGTACTCCAGGTACCCAGGGCATAGGTGCTTCCAAGGCCTACCAGGGGCTGCAGCACGTATTGTGCCACCCCTGGCCTGGCCTCCATATTTGACACAACTGGCTGATCACTCAGCTGGGGTAAGTCGGTGTAACCACCCCTTACTTAGGTGTAGTATGCCTATACCTAACTTAAAATGGACACATATGTTCCTATCAGCCACTCCTATGGAAGGCCTCATCAATCCTGGAGGCAGAGTGCTTGGAAATATGTGAGATGGTGCTCTGGCAAGAGCTGAGCCTGTCTGCAGCTTTCGGAACCATGTCCTTTAGCTGTTTCATGATACTGCCATACCATAAACTCTTAAGTGCATTATAATCCTCGCGGTTAAATGCTAACTTTGGTTTGGCTTTATCAAAACATGTCGAGTAAGGTGTCATACGAATTGTAATACTACCCCCTCGCCAGTTCTGGCGACGGGGGTAGCATTCCACCCTTCTAGAGGGACACGACATGTACCTAACCTGAACCCCGGTTAAAGTTAAACAGAACCTCAGCATCACAAAATGGATGCTGCCACCACAGACACAAGTCTGACCTCCTGCTGCTGGAAGTCCTTCCAGCGAGGGCAGCTTGGACAAAGGGTTTCCTGCCTTGGGAGGTGTTAGCACCACCCCAGACAGGATTTTGTGTATTGGGTAGGACAGGGCTGAATAGAATCAGACATGCCTGGGGCACACAAGGTGTCCCTGTGCATAGGCCAGTTCAAACCGGTGCTGGGGCTTTCCAGCCCCAGTCCTGGCGCGAAACTGGACAAAGCAAAGGGGGTGTAACCACCCCCCTTCCTGGTCCCACCCAGAGGAGGGACCTAGTAGGTGATCCGGCCCCCAGATTTGGAATAAGAGTAAGTGACCAATGCCAGCAATGTCCCTACTACACATAGTGTGGCAATTGTTAACTTTTCCTGGGGAGGGGTAACTGGCCTAAAAAGAGTTGTGGTTAGTGCTGATCTCCCAGTAGAATGTTTGTTGGGCAATGACCTGGAGAGCTCTCTATGGTCAGAAGTTGAGTACAGGACTCATGCAGAGATGTTAGGGATATCATCACATGTCCTTGCTGTGACCAGGTCACAGGCCAAAAAGTGCCTCTCGGAAACTCAGGTCTTGGATCCTGGAACAATGGACCAAGTACCTTCCAAGACAAGGAACAGCAGGGTAAAGGCTGTGCCTTCCCAAATGCCTACGAGTGAGGATCAGCCTTCACAGGAAGATGATCTTGAGACCCCTGAAGGAACTGTCCCTATAGAGCTTGAACCTGATCAGGTTGAGTTTCTGGGGACAGGGGGACCTTCTAGGGCAGACTTGGGGCAGGCCCAGTTATCCTGTCCTTCCCTTGAACCCCTCAGACAGCAGGCTGCTGCTGAGGCTGCTGGGTATGCTCAAGGTACCCAAAAAGTTTATTGGGATGATGGGCTCCTTTATTCAGAGGGTAGAGACCCCAAGCCTGGTACAACCAGGAGGTTGGTCATACCTCTGCAATTTAGGGGCTTCCTCCTTACCTTGGCACACGATATTCCCTTAGCAGGACACCTAGGCCAGAACAAAACTTGGGACAGACTTGTCTGTCACTTTCACTGGCCTCACATGTCAGAAGATACAAAGGAGTTTTGCCGCTCCTGTGTAACCTGCCAAGCAAGTGGCAAAGCAGGTGGTACCACAAAGGCCCCCCTAATACCACTACCTGTGGTGGGGGTGCCCTTTGAGAGAGTGGGGATTGACATTGTTGGACCAATGGTTCCCCCTACAGCATCTGGGCACAGATTCATACTGGTGGATCATGCCACCAGGTACCCAGAGGCAATTCCGCTTAGGACCACAACAGCTCCTGTTGTGGCCAGGGCCTTACTTGGAGTTTTCTCCAGAGTGGGGTTTCCTAAGAAGGTAGTATCTGATAGAGGTGCCAACTTCATGTCAGGATACTTAACAGCTATGTGGAAGGAATGTGGTGTCAACTACAAGTTCACCACTTAATATCATCCACAATGCAATGGGCTTGTTGAAAGATTTAACAAGACCCTAAAGGGTATGATCAAAGGATTACCAGAAAAGCTCAGGCAAAGATGGGACATCCTTCTACCCTGCCTTCTGTTTGCTTACAGAGAGGTCCCACAAAAGGGGGTTGGCTTCAGCCCCTTTGAATTGTTGTTTGGGCACCCTGTAAGAGGACCCTTATGTCTGGTGAGGGAAGGATGGGAGTTACCTCTCAAAAAGCCCAAGCAAGACATAGTGGACTATGTACTTGGTCTCCGCTCCAGGATGGCTGAGTATATGGAGAAGGCATCCAAAAACCTTGAGGCTAGCCAAGAATTACAAAAAGCTTGGCATGACCAAAAGGCTGTCCTGACTGAGTACCAGCCTGGACAGAAGGTATGGGTGTTGGAGCCAGTGGCCCCAGCAGCACTCCAAGACAAATGGTCTGGACCCCATACGATCATTGAGAAAAAGGGAGAGGTTACCTACTTGGTGGACCTTGGAACTCCCAGGAGCCCCCACAGGGTGCTCCATGTTAACAGGCTGAAAGCATATGTTGACAGGGCAGACATGGGCTTGCTCATGGCTACAGATGAGGGGCAGGAGTTAGAGAGTGACCCTCTCCCAGACCTGCTGACTCAGAACCCTGAAGATGGCTCAGTTGATGGTGTGGCCTTAGATGGCAGCCTCACTGAACATCAGCAACATGACTGTAGACAGGTTTTGCAGTCATATCGACATATGTTCTCCCTGACACCCAGTCAGACTAACTGGTGTACCCATGTGGTGGACACTGGAAAGAACAAAATTTACAGGCAACCTGACCATGTCAGAGATTGTATCAAGGCTGAGGTGCAAAAGATGCTGGAATTAGGTGTCATTGAGCCTTCAGAGAGCCCCTGGGCTAGCCCAGTGGTTCTGGTCCCCAAACCTCACACCAAAGATGGAAAGAGAGAGATGAGGTGCTGTGTGGATTACAGAGGACTCAATGCTGTCACCAGGACAGATGCGCACCCTATTCCAAGGGCAGATGAGCTCATAGACAAATTGGCTTCTGCCAAGTATTTGAGCACATTTGACTTGACAGCTGGCTACTGGCAAATCGGGTTAGCTGAGGAGTCTAAGGCCAAGACAGCATTTTCTACCCCCAGTGGGCATTATCAATTTGTGGTGATGCCCTTTGGTTTGAAAAATGCACCTGCCACCTTCCAAAGGTTGGTGAATCAAGTCCTTACTGGGTTGGATGACTTTTGCGCAGCATATCTGGATGATATTGCTGTCTTTAGTTCCACCTGGGAGGATCACCTGGTACACCTGAAGGAAGTGCTAGAGGCTATGCAAAAGGCAGGCCTCACCATCAAGGCAAGCAAGTGCCAGATAGGGCAGAGTAAGGTTGTGTACTTGGGCCACCTTGTAGGTGGAGGCCAAGTTCAACCACTGGAGAGTAAGATTCAGACCATAAAGGACTGGACCCCTCCAACTACCCAGACTCAGTTCAGAGCTTTCTTGGGCCTGACTGGGTACTACAGGAAGTTTGTTAAGAACTATGGGTCCATTGTGCCTCCTCTTAATGATCTGACATCCAAGAAGATGCTCAAAAAGGTTCAGTGGACAGTAAGCTGTCAAAAGGCATTTGATGACCTGAAGAAGGCCATGTGCTCTGCACCTATCCTGAAGAGTCCTGACTACTCAAGAGAGTTCATTGTCCAAACAGATGCTTCTGAGTTGGGAGTGGGAGCTGTGCTTTCACAACTTAATGTAGATGGTCAAGACCAGCCCATTGCTTTTATTAGCAGAAGGCTGACCCCCAGAGAGAAACGTTGGTCAGCCATTGAGAGGGAGGCCTTTGCTGTGGTGTGGGCCCTGAACAAGTTGAGACCATACTTGTTTGGCACTCAATTCAAGATTCAGACCGACCATAAGCCCCTCTTATGGCTTAATCAGATGAAGGGTGAAAACCCCAAACTGCTCAGGTGGTCCATTTCCCTACAGGGGATGGACTTTACAGTGGAGCACCGCCCAGGGACTGACCATGGTAATGCAGATGTTCTCTCCAGGTACTTCCACTTAGAACATGAAGACACAACTGGTCAAGGTTAGTCTAATGTCCCTGCGTTTGGGGGGGAGTTGTGTAGGAGAGTAGGGTCTGCTGTCCTATGGTCACCCCAAATTTTTGCTTTTTGCTTTACTGGTTTATGACTTAATGTGGCTGTGGGCCTGCTAATCAGACCCACAACCTGCTGTTCTCTCTCTAAATTGATACCAATGCACTTTAGGTGCATTACGAAATTGGAACTGGTTCACCTTATTGGCCCCTGTAACAGTGTACCCCAGGTACCCAGGGCATAGGTGCTTCCAAGGCCTATCAGGGACTGCAGCACGTATTGTGCCACCCCTGGCCTGGCCTCCATATTTGACACAACTGGCTGATCACTCAGCTGGGGTAAGTCGGTGTAACCACCCCTTACTTAGGTGTAGTATGCCTATACCTAACTTAAAATGGACACATATGTTCCTATCAGCCACTCCTATGGAAGGCCTCATCAATCCTGGAGGCAGAGTGCTTGGGAATATGTGAGATGGTGCTCTGGCATGAGCTGAGCCTGTCTGAAGCTTTCGGAACCATGTCCTTTAGCTGTTTCATGATACTGCCATACCATATACTCTTAAGTGCATTATAATCCTCGCGGTTAAATGCTAACTTTGATTTGGCTTTATCAAAACATGTCGAGTAAGGTGTCATACGAATTGGAATACTACCCCCTCGCCAGTTCTGGCGACGGGGGTAGCATTCCACCCTTCTAGAGGGACACGACATGTACCTAACCTGAATCCCGGTTAAAGTTAAACAGAGCCTCAGCATCACAAAATGGATGCTGCCACCACAGACACAAGTCTGACCTCCTGCTGCTTGGAGTCCTTCCAGCGAGGGCAGCTTGGACAAAGGGTTTCCTGCCTTGGGAGGTGTTAGCACCACCCCAGACAGGATTTTGTGTATTGGGTAGGACAGGGCTGAATAGAATCATACATGCCTGGGGCACACAAGGTGTCCCTGTGCATAGGCCAGTTCAAACCGGTGCTGGGGCTTTCCAGCCCCAGTCCTGGCGCAAAACTGGACAAAGGAAAGGGGGTGTAACCACCCCCCTTCCAGGTCCCACCCAGCGGAGGGACCTAGTAGGTGATCCGGCCCCCAGATTTGGAATAAGAGTAGGAGCTGTGTCCTGAGACTTCAGATCATCCTGAACTCGACTTGAAATACAGAAGAAAACTGGACTTCGACGTTCTGCTGCACAGAAGACTGAAGAGAATCTCCCTTGTGGCCAAGGAGTGACCACCCTGTGAATACAGGCACCAACCAGCAACTCAACGTCTGCTTTGCCGCCACCTCGCGCCAGAGCCCAAGCCCAGAGCCTGACAAGACCCAGACTCCCAGACATCTCACAGCCCGATCCACAGTCCCTGCAAAGAAGGGACCCGTGGAGGCACCGAGAGACGTGGGACCGGACCTCTTGAAAGACCCCCAAGAAGCTGACTGCGCAGCACCAAAGGTACCCTCGATGCTGTGCTTTAGGGTTTGAGAAGCCCCAACCTCGAGCAGCATTTGTCCCGAAGATCAGCCACACAGCATCTCCACGATCTGCGTGGGGCCCTTTTGCACTTTGCCACTCGACGCACCATTCCGGCCACTTGCCACGTGGCTAGCGGCCATCTTGGCAACGAAAACGACAAACTACACCGCTGGTGTGGTTTCTCCAGGCTGACCCTTGCTCCCCTGAAAAGGAGCACCCGCTCTGACCTTGCTGGTCCGAGTGAGAAGCTTTAATTGATTCCTGCGTGGCTTGCTTTAGCCAAGGCCTGTTTGCTCCAATCAAGTTGCCGGCACCGCCATCAGTGAGAGCCTTTGTGGGATAGTTTGTGACCAACGCCTGGACGTCCTTGACCTCTTCGTGTCCACGTGGCTGCAGAGACAATCTTCACCTCATCGCCTGTTTGCACCCGACATTGCCTGGTTCCTTCCTGGTTCCACGGTAGTCACTGGCTAGTGACTTTGAACATTGTCCCCTCTGCTTTCAGGTCTTCACCTCTTCATATCCACCCTTGGATCCACCGGAACTCTTCACGACAACCCGCCTGCAGCATCTTCAGCTCCAAGCACCATCGACCTGCGTGACGAAACCCGACACAACTTCGCACCTGTGCTCCCGCTTCCTGTGGGTGAGGTAACTCAGCAACGCCGGTGTTCCCACACTGGTGTACACCTCTAGTGCCTGTGTCTAAAGTTTTATCCTTGTGGGTTCATTGGAAGGTTCTTAAAACACTAACTTTGTAACTTTTACGCACCATTGACATTGCATTGGTGCATGCGTGCACTTTCCGCACTGCACCCGAGTCCCGCGGGCCTTTCCCGACTTCAACACTGCTAGTCTCGAACAGCTCCAGCGATTCCCCAGGCCCTAGGCCTCTTCACTTTCCCCATAGTGGTCCTTATACCACTATTTTAGTATATGGTTTAGGAGACCCCTTGGGCTCATCTATATTCGTGCAACTTTTTGTATATTTAAACTGTGTTTTGTTTTAACGCATTTGCTTCTGTGCTCATAAAGAGTATAGGGGATATTTGTAGAAATAAATCTATATATATTTTCAATATATATCTGTGTGGTGTCCTTTCATTTGGAATTCAAGGGGATTGTGTATGGTAAAACAGCTTGCTTCACATGCCTTCACAGAGTTTAGCCTAAGACTGCTTAGTCCATGCTACCCCTAGGATAGCTTGTCTATAAGGTTGACTTTACAACCTGCACCATAAGGGTTGCTTGGCATGGTACAAGGTGATCACTAGAACTAGTGAGCATCATATACCAGGCCAACATCTCACATTGGTGAGCAGCGGATTGGGATTTGAGCTTGCTGTTGTTTTACCATTACAATCTTTGAGAGTATCATTTGAAAGATCATACAGGTACCTGATAGGTACACTAAAACAAGACTAGTATACTTAAGTTCTACTGAACTTAGTTGTTGTAGAGGATAGGGAGTAGCACACCCTGACTACAACTACTAGATAGGTTTTGTAGGAAAACACAAGTGTAGGTAGATTGCAACATATCCACCCACACTAGAGCAATATCTGGAGCAGAGGGATCCACTGGTCCTATCTCTGTTGAGAGTGACCCTCCAAGGGCACCATCCAAATTTGCTATCTTTACTTTTAAAGAACTGAGGCAGCTGTGTTCCTTAAGAGGAATCAAAACGGGTCCTACCCCTACAGCATGTCACCTCAGAGAGCTTTTAGACCAGTCTGAAGCTCTAAAGACCTCCAAACCAGGCCCCTCAGGGACTGGAGAGGGAGGCTCTCCTTCTGAAGAAGAAAACACTGATGCCCCTGCCCCTGTCATCCAGATAGATGAGGAAGACCAGAACACTGGAGATACTCAGCCTGAGGATGAGGAAGAAGAGGAGGAGGAGGAGGAAGAAAGTGGGCCTGATGATGAGAGAAATAGCCAGGTGTTAGTCAGCAGGCTTAACCAGGCTAACTTAAGCTTATTTGGGACTGAAGGTGGGTCCAACCCATTCAGACCCCCAAATGGACTTAACCAGGAGCCCAGGAGGAGGAGGAATCACGCAGGTGAATCCAATACCTCCCATGCTTCTAGAGGTTCTCATGGACAATCCAGAAGGGAGTTGTCTAGCCCTCAGAGAAGGGAACATGAGGCCAAGATGAGAGAGGCTGAACTTAGGATCCAGAAGCAAGAATTAGAAGTTGCCCTGGCCAAAGAGAAACTTGCTAGAGCAAGGCAGCCTAGAGAGAGTGGATTAGGATCCACTGGTGGCAGCACTATCCCTAGGGATAAAGACAGGTCCTATGACAATAGAAACCTGAGTAAGATTGTGCCCCCCTACAAAGTTGGGGATGATATCCACAAATGGATGACTGCACTTGAGAGAGCCTGCAAAGTACAGCAGGTCCCTCAGGATCAGTGGGCAGCAATCTTGTGGCTCTCCTTTGAAGGTAGAGGCCGAGACAGACTCCTCACAGTTAGTGATGGGGATTCTAGAAACTACCTGGTCCTGAAGAGTGCTCTGATTGATGGGTTAGGCTTAACCACTGAACATTACAGGTTAATGTTCAGAGATACCCAGAAGACACAGACTCAGGACTAGTCTGAATTTGTTGAATGTGCCACTAAGGCTCTGGAGGGCTGGTTGCTGGGAAGTAAGGTTACAGACTATGAAGGATTGTACAATTTGCTTATGAGAGAACAGATTTTAAATAACTGTCAGAACCAGCAGTTGCATCAACATTTGGTTGACTCAGATCTAACCTCTCCCCAAGAATTGGGCAAGAGGGCAGACAAATGGGTCAGAACCAGAGTTAAGCAAAAGAACCAGAACCAGAACCAGGGTGGTGACCAAAAGAAAACAGACCAGAAGGGTGGGGAGCAGAAAGCTAAAGACCAGAAGTCTTCAACAGGGCCCTAACTAATACTGAGGGTGGGTCCCAAACTTCCAAGAAGAAGAAGAAAGAAGGTCAAAGAAAACCCTGGTGTAGTTTTTGTAAAAGCACCTCTCACTGGACAAGTGAGTGTAAAAAGGGTGGAGCCCCCAAAACTGCAGCCCCTAAGGCACCTGCACCCACTAGTACAGTTGGCAGTGTTGGTCCACAGACTAAGGGGGTAGTGGGTATCACCTTGGGAACTGAGGGAGATTCTGGCCTAGTCAGAACCCCTACACAGGCTGTTCTGATTTGTGATGGGGAAATTGATTTGTCCCCTACTGTCAGTCCCAGTAACCTGGGCAAGTACAGACAGACACCTATAATTAATGAAAAAGTGGCTCAAGCATACAGGGACACATGTGCCAGTGTCACTATGGTGACGCCTAGCTTTGTGAACCCTGGACAGTACATATCAGGTGATAATTACCTGGTGACCAATGCCAGCAATGTCACTACTACACATAGTGTGGCAATTGTTAACTTTTCCTGGGGAGGGGTAACTGGCCTAAAAAGAGTTGTGGTTAGTGCTGATCTCCCAGTAGAATGTTTGTTGGGCAATGACCTGGAGAGCTCTCTATGGTCAGAAGTTAAGTACAGGACTCATGCAGAGATGTTAGGGATATCATCACATGTCCTTGCTGTGACCAGGTCACAGGCCAAAAAGTGCCTCTCTGAACCTCAGGTCTTGGATCCTGGAACAATGGACCAAGTACCTTCCAAGACAAGGAACAGGAGGGTAAAGGCTGTGCCTTCCCAAATGCCTACAAGTGAGGATCAGCCTTCACAGGAAGATGATCTTGAGACCCCTGAAGGAACTGTCCCGATAGAGCTTGAACCTGATCAGGTTGAGTTTCTGGGGACAGGGGGACCTTCCTGGGCAGACTTGGGGCAGGCCCAGTTATCCTGTCCTTCCCTTGAACCCCTCAGACAGCAGGCTGCTGCTGAGGCTGCTGGGAATGCTCAAGGTACCCATAAAGTTTATTGGGATGATGGGCTCCTTTATTCAGAGGGTAGAGACCCCAAGCCTGGTACAACCAGGAGGTTGGTCATACCTCTGCAATTTAGGGGCTTCTTCCTTACCTTGGCACACAATATTCCCTTAGCAGGACACCTAGGCCAGAACAAAACTTGGGACAGACTTTTCTGTCACTTTCACTGGCCTCACATATCAGAAGATACAAAGGAGTTTTGCCGCTCCTGTGTAACCTGCCAAGCAGGTGGCAAAGCAGGTGGTACCACAAAGGCCCCCCTAATACCACTACCTGTGGTGGGGGTGCCCTTTTTGAGAGTGGGGATTGACATTGTTGGTCCAATGGATCCCCCTACAGCATCTGGGCACAGATTCATACTGGTGGTGGTGGACCATGCCACCAGGTACCCAGAGGCAATTCCACTTAGGACCACAACAGCTCCTGTGGTGGCCAGGGCCTTACTTGGAGTTTTCTCCAGAGTGGGGTTTCCTAAGGAGGTAGTATCTGATAGAGGTGCCAACTTCATGTCAGGATACTTAACAGCTATGTGGAAGGAATGTGGTGTCAACTACAAGTTCACCACTCCCTATCATCCACAATGCAATGGGCTTGTTGAAAGATTTAACAAGACCCTAAAGGGTATAATCAAAGGATTGCCATAAAAGCTCAGGCGAAGATGGAACATCCTTCTACCCTGCCTTCTGTTTGCTTACAGAGAGGTCCCACAAAAGGGGGTTGGCTTCAGCCCCTTTGAATTGTTGTTTGGGCACCCTGTAAGAGGACCCTTATGTCTGGTGAGGGAAGGATGGGATTTACCTCTCAAAAAGCCCAAGCAAGACATAGTGGACTATGTACTTGGTCTCCGCTCCAGGATGACTGAGTATATGGAGAAGGCATCCAAAAACCTTGAGGCTAGCCAAGAATTACAAAAAGCTTGGCTTGACCAAAAGGCTGTCCTGACTGAGTACCAGCCTGGACAGAAGGTATGGGTGTTGGAGCCAGTGGCCCCAGCAGCACTCCAAGACAAATGGTCTGGACCCCATATGATCATTGAGAAAAAGGGAGAGGTTACCTACTTGGTGGACCTTGGAACTCCCAGGAGCCCACACAGGGTGCTCCATGTTAACAGGCTGAAAGCATATGTTGACAGGGAAGACATGGGCTTGCTCATGGCTACAGATGAGGGGCAGGAGGAAGAGAGTGACCCTCTCCCAGACCTGCTGACTCAGAACCCTGAGGATGGCTCAGTTGATGGTGTGGCCTTAGATGGCAGCCTCACTGAACATCAGCAACATGACTGTAGACAGGTTTTGCAGTCATATCGACATATGTTCTCCCTGATACCCAGTCAGACTAACTGGTGTACCCATGTGGTGGACACTGGTGACAGTCTTCCTGTAAAGAACAACATTTACAGGCAACCTGACCATGTCAGAGATTGTATCAAGGCTGAGGTGCAAAAGATGTTGGAATTAGGTGTCATTGAGCCTTCAGAGAGCCCCTGGGCTAGCCCAGTGGTTCTGGTCCCCAAACCTCACACCAAAGATGGAAAGAGAGAGATGAGGTTCTGTGTGGATTACAGAGGACTCAATGCTGTCACCAGGACAGATGCGCACCCTATTCCAAGGGCAGATGAGCTCATAGACAAATTGGTTTCTGCCAAGTATTTGAGCACATTTGACTTGACAGCTGGCTACTGGCAAATCAGGTTAGCTGAGGAGTCTAAGGCCAAGACAGCATTTTCTACCCCCAGTGGGCATTATCAATTTCTGGTGATGCCCTTTGGTTTGAAAAATGCACCTGCCACCTTCCAAAGGTTGGTGAATCAAGTCCTTACTGGGTTGGATGACTTTTGCGCAGCATATCTGGATGATATTGCTGTCTTTAGTTCCACCTGGGAGGATCACCTAGTCCACCTGAAGGAAGTGCTAGAGGCTCTGCAAAAGGCAGGCCTCACTATCAAGGCAACCAAGTGCTAGATAGGGCAGAGTAAGGTTGTGTACTTGGGACACCTTGTAGGTGGAGGCCAAGTTCAACCACTGGAGAGTAAGATTCAGACCATAAAGGACTGGACCCCTCCAACTACCCAGACTCAGGTCAGAGCTTTCTTGGGCCTGACTGGGTACTACAGGAAGTTTGTTAAGAACTATGGGTCCATTGTGACTCCTCTTAATCATCTGACATCCAAGAAGATGCCCAAAAAGGTTCAGTGGACAGTAAGCTGTCAAAAGGCATTTGATGACCTGAAGAAGGCCATGTGCTCTGCACCTATCCTGAAGAGTCCTGACTACTCAAGAGAGTTCATTGTCCAAACAGATGCTTCTGAGTTGGGAGTGGGAGCTGTGCTTTCACAACTTAATGTAGATGGTCAAGACCAGCCCATTGCTTTTATTAGCAGAAGGCTGACCCCCAGAGAGAAACGTTGGTCAGCCATTGAGAGGGAGGCCTTTGCTGTGGTGTGGGCCCTGAAGAAGTTGAGACCATACTTGTTTGGCACTCACTTCAAGATTCAGACCGACCATAAGCCCCTCTTATGGCTTAATCAGATGAAGGGTGAAAACCCCAAACTGCTCAGGTGGTCCATTTCCCTACAGGGGATGGACTTTACAGTGGAGCACCGCCCAGGGACTGACCATGGTAATGCAGATGGTCTCTCCAGGTACTTCCACTTAGAACATGAAGACACAACTGGTCAAGGTTAGTCTAATGTCCCTGCGTTTGGGGGGGTTGTGTAGGAGAGTAGGGTCTGCTATCCTATGTTCACCCCAAATGTTTGCTTTTTGCTTTACTGGTTTATGACTTAATGTGGCTGTTGGCCTGCTAATCAGACCCACAGCCTGCTGTTCTCTCTCTAAATTGATACCAATGCACTTTAGGTGCATTACGAAATTGGAACTGGTTCACCTTATTGGCCCCTGTAACAGTGTACCCAAGGGACCCAGGGCATAGGTGCTTCCAAGGCCTACCAGGGGCTGCAGCACGTATTGTGCCACCCCTGGCCTGGCCTCCATATTTGACACAACTGGCTGATCACTCAGCTGGGGTAAGTCGGTGTAACCACCCCTTACTTAGGTGTAGTATGCCTATACCTAACTTAAAATTTACACATATGTTCCTATCAGCCACTCCTATGGAAGGCCTCATCAATCCTGGAGGCAGAGTGCTTGGAAATATGTGAGATGGTGCTCTGGCATGAGCTGAGCCTGTCTGCAGCTTTCGGAACCATGTCCTTTAGCTGTTTCATGATACTGCCATACCATATACTCTTAAGTGCATTATAATCCTCGCGGTTAAATGCTAACTTTGGTTTGGCTTTATCAAAACATGTCGAGTATGGTGTCATATGAATTGGAATACTACCCCCTCGCCAGTTCTGGCGACGTGGGTAGCATTCCACCCTTCTAGAGGGACAGGACATGTACCTAACCTGAACCCCGGTTAAAGTTAAACAGAGCCTCAGCATCACAAAATGGATGCTCCCACCACAGACACAAGTCTGACCTCCTGCTGCTGGGAGTCCTTCCAGCTATGGCAGCTTGGACAAAGGGTTTCCTGCCTTGGGAGGTGCTAACACCACCCCAGACAGGATTTTGTGTATTGGGTAGGACAGGGCTGAATAGAATCAGACATGCCTGGGGCACACAAGGTGTCCCTGTGCATAGGCCAGTTCAAACCGGTGCTGGGGCTTTCCAGCCCCAGTCCTGGCGCGAAACTGGACAAAGGAAAGGGGGTGTTACCACCCCCCTTCCTGGTCCCACCCAGAGGAGGGACCTAGTAGGTGATCCGGCCCCCAGAGTTGGAATAAGAGTAGGAGCTGTGTCCTGAGACTTCAGATCATCCTGAACTCGACTTGAAATACAGAAGAAAACTGGACTTCGACGTTCTGCTGCACAGAAGACTGAAGAGAATCTCCCTTGTGGCCAAGGAGTGACCACCCTGTGAATACAGGCACCAACCAGCAACTCAACATCTGCTTTGCCGCCACCTCCCGCCGGAGCGCGAGCCCGGAGCCTGACAAGACTCAGATTCCCAGACATCTCACGGCCCGATCCACAGTCTCTGCAAAGAAGGGACCTGTGGAGGCACCGAGAGACGTGGGACCGGACCTCTTGAAAGACCCCCGAGAAGCTGACTGCACAGCACCAGAGTTACCCTCGATGCTGTGCTTTGGGGTTTGAGAAGCCCCAACCTCGAGCAGTATTTGTCCCGAAGATCAGCCCCCCAGCATCTCCACGATCTGCGTGGGGCCCTTGTGCACTTTGCCACTTGACGCGCCATCCTGGCCACATGCCACGTGGCTAGCGGCCATCTTGGCGACGAAAATGACAAACTACACCACTGGTCTGGTTGCTCCAGACTGTCCCTTGCTCCCCTGAAAAGGAGCGCCCGCTCTGACCTTGCTGGTCCGAGTGAGAAGCTTGAATCGATTCCTGCGTGGCTTGCTTCAGCCAAGGCCTGTTTGCTCCAATCAAGTTGCCGGCACTGCCATCAGCGAGAGCCTTTGTGGGACAGCTCGTGACCAACGCCTTGACGTCCTTGACCTCTTCGTGTCCACGTGGCTGCAGAGACAATCTTCACCTCATCGCCTGTTTGCACCCGACATTGCCTGGTTCCTTCCTGGTTCCACGGTAGTCACTGGCTAGTGACTTTGAACATTGTCCCCTCTGCTTTCAGGTCTTCACCTCTTCATATCCACCCTTGGATCCACCGGAACTCTTCACGACAACCCGCCTGCAGCATCTTCAGCTCCAAGCACCATCGACCTGCGTGACGAAACCCGACACAACTTCGCACCTGTGCACCCGCTTCCTGTGGGTGAGGTAACTCAGCAACGCCGGTGTTCCCACACTGGTGTACACCTCTAGTGCCTGTGTCTAAAGTTTTATCCTTGTAGGTCCATCGGAAGGTTCTTAAAACACTAACTTTATAACTTTAACGCACCATTGACATTGCATTGGTGCATGCGTGCACTTTCCGCACTGCACCCGAGTCCCGCGGGCCTTTCCCGACTTCAACACTGCTAGTCTCGAACAGCTCCAGCGATTCCCCAGGCCCTAGGCCTCTTCACTTTCCCCATAGTGGTCCTTATACCACTATTTTAGTATATGGTTTAGGTGGCCCCTAGGGCTCATCCATATTCGTGCAACTTTTTGTATATTTAAACTGTGTTTTGTTTTAACGCATTTGCTTCTGTGCTCATGAAGAGTATAGAGGATATTTGTAGAAATAAATCTATATATATTTTCAATATATATCTGTGTGGTGTCCTTTCATTTGGTATTCAATGGGATTGTGTATGGTAAAACAGCTTGCTTCACATGCCTTTACAGAGTTTAGCCTAAGACTGCTTAGTCCATGCTTGTCTATAAGGTTGACTTTACAACCTGCACCATAAGGGTTGCTTGGCATGGTACAAGGTGATCACTAGAACTAGTGAGCATCATATACCAGGCCAACTTCTCACAAAAACATTACCACCAATACTTGACTCTCCTCTAGGAAGGGGTTTTATAAATGCAGTTCCTGTAGGGCCTGTAAGTTTGGGACCAATACCACCCACTACAGGACTCCGTTTAGCCCAACTGCAGTAGCCATAGATGGAAATTTTAGTTGCAGAACAGACTTTGCGGTCTATGTTCTGACGTGCACCTGTGGCCTACGCTATGTGGGTAGCACAAAGTTACAAGTGCAAGTCAGAATTCTGCAGCACCTACGTGCAATTGTATACAGCGACCCCCAATATCCAGTCGCGAGGCACTTCAAAAGTGAATACAACAATGAGTTGAAGTGCCTCCAAAACTATGGGGCAGATGTATCAACATAACCATTTGCGATTTCTAAATAGCGATTTTTAAGGAATCGCTATTTAGAAATCGCAAAATGGGATGTATGTAAAAAATCGCTATTTTTTAGCGATTTCTTAATCTTCCTTATTTGCGAATTCGCAATTAAGGAATAATTTCCCATTCATTTCTATGGGCCAGGAGGCCCATAGGAATGATTGTGAAATTAATCTCAATTTGTGATTCGCAATTAGCTAACCTCAAATTGAGAATAATTTCTATGGTGCAGGGGTGTCTCAAGGACACCCTGCTGCACCCCTGAAATGTACATGTGTGTGCATATGGTGCACATACATGCCCTATGGGCATGTGTGTGCGTCACATGCCACCTTCAAAAATGCCAAATTGTGCATTTTACAAAGAATTAGCAAATTACCATCAACTACAAGTTGGTGGCAATTTGCGATTTCTTAACCAAAATCGCAAATCAAAAATGCTACATACATAGCATTTAAGGAATCGCAAACTTGCAATTCCTTAAATGCTATGGTAAAATAAGGAATCGCAAATTTTTGCTGTTCCTTAAATTGCGAATTTTTGATTCATGCCAAACATGCCAAAATAGACCGTTTGCGATTCGCAAAGGCCGAAATTCTGCGAATTTCGGCCTTTCCGATTTGCAAAAGGCTTGATACATCTAGGCCTATGTGATAAAGGCAGTTCCTAAACTAAAAAGAGGAGGGGGCAGGAAAAAGAAATTACGCCAGCTGGAATCCAGAACTATAATTGAATTAGATAGCAAGATTCCTAATGGCTTAAACAATACAGAGGACTTACACTACTGCCTATAAGTACCAACAAAGATTGCTGCAATACGGGAATAATAATCCACATTTGTAAAGCGCACAATCACCCGTTAGGGTCTCTAGGCGCTGGGGGCCGTCGGGAAGATTTAGCAAGCTATTGCCCAGAGTCACATGGTGCTGGGCTAACCTGCCGCCGGTGCTGGGGATCGAACCGTGATCCCCAGATTCCAGCGTCAGTCGCCCTGGCCGCGGCGCCACACCTCTCAGGAAGTGTTACTGGTCCTGGGTTCTTTCTGATTATGTCTTTCTTCAAATATTTGGATCATACTTGCTGTATATGTTTTCCCACAGTATTCTCATTTCTGTTCTTCTAAGACATTACGAGACAGAATTTGCACGCTTCCCTTGGGTTTTTTAGGTTTTTTATTATTACACTCAATTTTATACCACGGTAAAATTAAATTTTAGAGTTGTTTTAAAAGAGGAGAACAATTAACAAAAAAATATAAGTATAAAGCACTTGCACTTTTAGAAGAATAGTATTTCCAGCTGGAAATATATTCATTCTTTTCTGATTTCTTCTATAAGCACTGTCACTTTCTAAATGCAACTTTTTGCACACCCTGCTGATAGGCGCTATGCTGGTTAACTCAAAAATAAGTAGAGATCTTGCTTTGTGAGTGGCCTTTGTTCTAAAACAGGGCAGCTTTTATTGGCAATTTTTTGCACAGGAGAACAACATGATTCTTGGTTTACAATTGTATTATTGCACATGTCAATAGTTTACAAATATGCGGTACTTTGCACACGTAAATAGCTGAGCGGGCAGTGTCAGAACTACAGTTATTTAGCAGTTTACAAATATGCGGTACTTTGCACATGTAATTAGGGATTACATCTGGACTTTGGATTTATCCAGCTATATAAAATATGTCTTTAGCTAGATTGACATTTTAACATTAATGTATATGTGGTTATTAGCAAATGGCTTTTTTAACTATATATAGAAAAATGCCTGACCCCTCCCCTATTGATATATTTATATATTTATAAGAATTCCAAGTGCAATATAGTATTTTTATGCAGACAAGGTTCCATGTTATGAAGACAAAATACCTTATATTTATGTGTTGACATACTTGCATGTATGCTGTGATTTTTAAGCTGTTCATGACTAAACTAAAAGGCCAAAAAGACAAAAGATAACAGACTACTATGGGGTGTTTACAAAATGTTACTTGAAAGTGTTTCCTCTATGTTTATATACCACATGGTGTTTTATCCCAAAAGATGCCTTTAAAAACCTTGGCGAAATGTATTCCTACTTATGTGAGCAAGGACTATAGTAGTCCGAAACGCGTTATATCGTGATTCAATAAAAAAAGGAAGAACTAGCCTTATTAGTGGTTTGTGTCCCTCTCTTTTTCCGTTTAGAGATTGGAGTGGAATTGTTTGCTGACTTGGATTGTGGAAGCCGACTGCTTCCGCTCAAGTATGCTTGGAGCGACCGGGAGAAGGCACTTCTGGAGATTAAAGAACTGGAAGGAGAGTTAGCCAAGGAGAACGTAGATCAAAAACTACTGGAAGATCTGATGGGCCAAATGAAGGCATGACTAGTCAAATATGAACAAAAGATCAAACTTCGCAAGCAGGAGAAATTCACTCGCGATGAGAATGACTATCTACAGGGAAGGGTTCTTACCTTTGCCCGAAAGTTCGATGGCCCTAGAAAAGAAGTAAATCAACGATCTAAACAGGTCACTCCTAGGGTGGAGACCTCTGAGTCAAATGTTACTGAAAATGAATCCAGTGATGAAATGCCAGGTTCATCTGTGGAAGGGAGAAGTGTTCTAACTCCTTTTCACGACGAATTCAAGATAATTCGGCAATCGTGGCTACGGGGGGGGGGACAAACCCCCGGAAGAAGGCACAGGAAAACCCGCAGAGGCGGTGGTGGCAGGAAGAGGAAAAGGAAAGGCCCAAGGCTGAGTGAAACGCAAGAGGAACACGAACAGGCAATAAAAACGTCGAATCTAATGGTTGTCAACCTTACAGAGAGAACCCTTACAGATGTGGAACACAAAGTACTCACCTTGAGACTGACGATCTGTCCAAGTAATCAGCTGGCGTACACACAAGTATGCATTGATTTATTTAATTTTGTGCAAAAATTGAAACTCCACAAGTACTTTAAAATTAGATCGAATTTGAAAGAACTTAAGGGGAACACTGCAAGGCTGACGGCCACTGACGTTTTAACCGGAAAGGATCTGCCAGCGATTGAGCTTCTGGAAGAACTGAGGCTAGAGACTGCCAATAACACAAGTGAGATTACCAGTGACATGGCAGCAAGAGCAGTCCATGTGGGCATTGAACAGGACCAAGAAGAAAGTCCATTCAAACTAAAGTCCTTGTTCAACCCGCAGTTGCCATGGGACGCCATCGACAAGTTCTCAGAAGCAATGATAAATGACCTCTTGAAATTTAGAGTAAAACCGAAGCAAAGAGCATGCTCACGGAATCTATCTAAAGCAGAGAAGCAGGCATTGCAGGAACTCGTGCAGGACCAAACAATTGTCATAAAACCCTCGGATAAGGGGGGTAATGTGGTGTTACAAACAAGGGCGGCATACTGCAAGGAAGCATTGAAACAACTAAATACGGATTGCTATCAGAAAGTTACAGCTAAAGTGTATCAGAACAGTATCAAGGTGAAGATCTAATTGCCAAGTGGTATAATAAGAAGATGCTGGCACCTTATGAACACTTATTTTTACGCAGTTCCAACCCCATCATTCTGACCTTCTACCACATTCCTAAGCTGCACAAGGACAATGTACTTCCTCCGGGAAGGCCTATTGTTTTGTCTCTGAATGGACTTACTGAGCATTTATCAATGTTTGTTGATCACTTTCTGTTTCCATGGGTAGTGCAGTTGGATTCCTACATCAGGGACACTAAGGATTTTTTTACTCGAATCACGAGCATCAAGTGGGATGTGAGTTATCAACTCATGGTTCTTGACATCACTAATCTCTATACATGCATAAAGCATGAGGATGGAGTCAAAGCTCTAATGTCCTTTTTAGAAAGAAGCCAGCTGCTGTACTCTGAACACACTACTATGCTCATATAATTTATCGAGTTTTGCCTAACCCACAACATCTTTTTATTTGAAGACCAGCATTATAAACAGCTCACCGGGACAGCGATGTGCACCTGCTTTGCCCCCAGATATGCAAACTTGTTTGTTGGCTGGTGGGAGGAGCGGGTGCCCAGACCCTACCGGTGTGAGGCTGGTACAGGTCTGGTCATAGAGTGGTATCGATATATCGATGACCTATTCATTGTCTGGCAGGGAAGCATTGAGTCAGCGCATCGGTATATCGATCTCCTCAACAGTAATGAGTTCAATCTTAGATTCTCGGGTACAGTAAGTCCAGTGGCAGTGGACTACCTAAACCTGCGGGTCTATATTGAGGCAGATACCATACAAACCGCTCTTTACCGCAAGTCTACAGCGGGTAACTCGATACTTTTCGCGAGCAGCAGTCATCCACCGAAACTTGTCCAAAGCATTCCCTACGGGGAATTGCTTAGGTTAAAGAGAAACTGCTCTAAAGAAGGCGAGTTTGAAAAAGATGCAGCGGAGAGCATAGCTAGATTCAGAGTTAGGGGCTATGATTCTGTAGCTCTTGATACTACATTACAGAAAGTGAGAGGCATACAGAGAAGTCAACGTCTAGCTGGTAAAGAGAAGACCAAAACTGACAAGGGGAGGTTCCGGATGGTAACTCCCTACACTGCTGAGGCTAATCATCTTAAGAAGATGCTCAAAAAGAATTGGCCCATTCTTTTAATAGATACTGTGATCAGTGAAGATATCCCTCCACAACCTTTGGTGACCTTTAAAAAAGCTAGATCCCTCAGGGATATTCTAGTCAAGAGTCACTTAGAGAAGCTACCAGAAATGGTAAGCACACTCAAACAAATGATGGGTTTTACTCTTGCAGCAAATGAAAGGCCTGCGTTAATAGCAGGAGAATCTTATCGTACAAAATACCAGACGTAGAGATAGCTAAAAAGATTAAGAAGTTTATCACTTGTAGCACACCTTTTGTAGTGTATTGCTTGACATGCCCTTGCGGGCTCCGTTATATAGGGAGTACCGTTCATCCCTTGAAGATGAGGGTGTTAGAACATATGCCGGCTATTGATAAAATTGACCAAGCATACCCTGTTGCGCGTCATTTTGCTGACAAACACGGAAGTGACCATAACGAGCTACAATTTTATGGTCTGGACAATGTACCTTTGAGTTTGCGAGGTGGTGACAGGTTGAAAAAGTTGCGAAGACTGGAATCGCGCTACATAATTGATCTGCACACTAAACATCCGCAAGGTCTTAATTGTGGAGAGGAATTAGCAGTACATGTAGGTCAAAAATAATTGAGATTATGTGCCTACACTAGGATGAATTTCTAGCTTTGTATTTATTCTTTATTTACATTTAGACATCTTAGTGTATTAGTATTGTTATTTATTAGGTATCACAATTTCATTTTTTAGATGGACAATGTAATGGGATCACGACATTTAAGAGTCAAGTAATAATTATTTAGGAATGAGAAAAAAATCTATCTGAGGATTCCCAGATGGTTTTGCATATAATTGAACTCCTCGGCGTGCTCACATAAAATATTCACACATTAAACAATCACAAGAATGTTGATGATCACTTTAATCAGAATCTGATTGTGGTGTCTCAAAGGAAGGATACCAGCCGATCCACGGCTTTATTTTAACTTATATCCACTCCGAATTACCATTACAGTGGTCATTCTTTTGTGTGTGCTGGGCTTGATTTGTCTAGAATGATTGAATATTTGAATGAATTGACATTTCTACAGGGCAGTGATTGATTTAACACAGTTTTTGATAATGTATAATTGTGTTTATAGTGTGGAAATGATGGTAATGCACACTGTGTATCCATTACAAAATGGCGCTCACATTAGTGTTGGAGTGTCAGTCCTTCCTTCATTTTGATTGTTCTCAAATGTGATTTATAAACATGGAGTTTTACTTTGTACCGGTAACATTGACAAAGGCACTTCCGCCGAAACGCGTCTGTTGCTGTGAGGTCCGGTCGAAATAAATGAATTTAATTTGGCCCCAGAGTACGGTATTTCTTTCTGGTACCTGGAGTACGGTGAAGGAGTGGAGCGCAATATATATATATATATATATATATATATATATTACCTACTGGCGGTCGCCAGTAGGTATATATAGTTAGGATTTTTTCTCTATGGGTTTTTTGAAAATTCTATGTCTAATAACTTTGGCGTTTGTGGACGGAATTGGCTGAAATTTTCAGGAAAATGGCACATTTTGTTTCTGAGCAGCCCTTGAAAATTTGGGGGGGGTTCGTCCAGTGGGGGCCGAGAAAAAAGGGGGGTCCCAAAACGTGTTTTTAACATTGAGTTTTCCATAGGGCGGTTGGCCTCACTTTTAGCCCGAACGGCTGAATGGATTTGCACGAAACTTGGCAAAATTGTAGGGACTGGTAGCCCGATGTGCCTTTTGTAGGTCTCAATATATGTGCTCCAGTGGATTTTGAGAAATTAACGTTTAAAAAAAGATATATATCTGTAACAGCGGACCGGGCAGCGCTCTGGTTCGCGGACTTTTCGCGCAACGGAGCTTTGTGAAGCGAAGCTGATTGGTTCTCCGGCGTCTGTCAACATTCCAAACAGTCCGTAGCGGCCGCCATCTTGTCTCTCGGTAGGATCGAGAGACAAGAGGAGGTCAAAACAAAGGGGGAAATAACTATAAGGGGGCATAGTAGATCCTCGCTGACCCCCTAGGTTTGATGTGGAGGTTTTAAAAGGGCCCCGCGGGGCAAAAAAAAAAAATAATAATAATAATTGAACGGCTGAATGGATTTGCACGAAACTTGGCAAAATATTAGGGACTGGTAGCCCGATGTGCCTTTGCTAGGTCTCAATATATGTGCTCCAGTGGATTTTGAGAAATTAACGTTCAAAAAAAGATATATATCTGTAACAGCGCTCCGCTTCGCGTAACGGAGGTTTGCGAAGCTGATTGGTCATTCTGTCACTGGGCTATAGTTGGGCTACATCTGGCTGATATTTGGGCTACATTTGTTTTTTTGTGTGTCTGGCGGCCATCTTTGGGCTACATTGGGCTACATTGGGCTTCATTGGGCTACATTCGGCTAATTAGCAAATAGCTCATCGCAAACTAGGAATGGTAAAGAATCGCTATTTATTCCTTAAAGTTCGCTATTTAGGAAATGCAAAAAACGTTGATGATATATATGGCGGTTCATCTCTAACAAGATAAGAAGCATAGGGATACATTTATGATGACTGGCGCATCACCAGGGATGTGTTAGTCATTCTGTGCCGCTGTTCCGTCACCTATGGTGTGCTGCATTTACAATGCGGCGCATCATGGGGCAAAAACAGCACAGATGCGTGATGTATCTGTGCCGTAAAGGTGGCGCATTGCTGGAGTTGTATCGCAAGTGTGATGAAGCTCCAGCAAGGGTCGGGGGTGCCCCTGTCGCAGGGTTTCTGTTCTCACACAGAACTGTGGACAGAGGATTGGAACCTCGGCGAATGCATTGCTGGAGTTGTATCGCAAGTGTGATGAAGCTCCAGCAAGGGTCGGGGGTGCCCCTGTCGCAGGGTTTCTGTTGTCACACAGAACTGTGGACAGAGGATTGGAACCTCGGCGAATTAGGGTGTCCCAAAACTCACGTTAGTAATCAAAAACTCCTTAGCAAGCTAGGTACAGTGTCACATTGGATATAACAAACTCTCAATGTTTAGACAATCCAGAATATGAACTTATAGTACCTCAGGATACGTGGAACTCATGAACAGTCGGTCGTTATAGATTTCTTAGAAACCAGAACATGGAGTTAAGAAGAACAGATGTGTATTTGAAATGTTTATTTACTAATGCCGTCTTCTCAGGCGTAGTACCTTAGATAATAAAAGTACACATATTATCAGTAGCAAAATTACCAGCATAGTTACTAGTACATAAAAAGTGAATGGTGATAGTATGTTAACATGCTGTAAATGAATAAGAGTTAGCAACACTTATAAGCAGCCGCGGGCCGTGGAGGGAGTTACGGTGAGGCAGGGAGGCGGGGAGGGGGAGAAGCAGGGTGGAGAATACAAGTACACATATTATCAGTAGCAAAATTACCAGCATAGTTACTAGTACATAAAAAGCGAATGGTGACAGTATGTTAACATGCTGTAAATGAATAAGAGTTAGCAACACTTATAAGCAGCCGCGGGCCGTGGAGGGAGTTACGGTGGAGCAGGGAGGCGGGGAGGGGGAGGGGCAAGGTAGAGAGGGCTCCACCCTGCTTCTCCCCCTCCCCGCCTCCCTGCCCCATCGTAACTCCCTCCACGGCCCGCGGCTGCTTATATCTCACCCTCCCTAATACACATATTATATTATTTGCTAAGAAGGTCTCTTTGTGTTGGTTTAGGGCGTGCCCATACTTTAGTGTCTTAGATTTGAAGGAATCACATCACCATACACCAGCTCTCTCTTCATGTGAACCGCATCAACTGTTGTGTATGTGTGTTCGGCAAAGCAATATAAAACCCGCCTCATGCCCAGAATTGGCAGAAGTTGCACTTATGTTATGAGTATGAAGTCGTGGAGATCAGACCTCATAACAATTCTGTATCGTGTTGTTCTTGAAACTTTAGCACTCGCTGTACAGATATAGTTTAACAAGTAAAGCAGATAGTAGACCAATAACATATTATTCTCATGTAAACCACGATGAACTACTAGGTGGAAAGCTAAAGCAACAACTAAGTGTCGTGTGCAGAAGTTGCAAAAAAGGAAAAATGGCGTTTAAACCGGTAATGAGCCCATGCTAACTTAACACGGTGTAAAGATATCCAGGACCTAGATGACACCTCCTCATGATCCGGAAACGAACTGAATAAGATAATAGAAGTGCCATCTCATGAGAGCAGATTGCAAGTTTATATGTGGACGGTCCGCAAGGTAAAGCATTAAAAACTAGGAAAATTTAATGCTAAAGAAAAATAAAACAGCCAAGTACTTTATCGAGTCTTAAGCCAATAGGCAAGGTAAATAATAAAAACTTGACAAATAAGTCAATGAATTGTCAATGAAATGCTAGTACTCAGCATATCAAACATGAAAAAGGTCTATGACATAACTGTGTATGCAAAATAAGCTGCAACAGCCTCCAATAGGAAGTCACCGTCTTCATCCGAAAACAGTTCAGCCATCCAATTTAAAAGCGGAAAAGAACATACGTGCTCTCCCAGCACCGGATCCTCTATCACCATCAGAGGACAGCTCGGTGGGTTTTCAAGAAAGCTCTCTTCCAAGAAAGACTGTGCTGCCGCCAGTAAATTCCAGGGACCAAGTAGTCCATGCATCAATGCCACAGCCATAATCCTTTCGCCAGGACAAACCAACTCGTGAGTAATGATAGGAGTCATCAGCTGATTAAAGTCGACGTCAGGAGAAACCGGTCCGCAGAGACACAAATCAATGGCCCAATCGAAATCACAGGTCAGGCAGTGAAATACAGGCTGGACACAGGTGAAGTAGGAGAACCGAAAAGATAATCCATATGCCGTGCTTAATATCGCCAACGGCATTGTGCCATAATATTCTAGCATGCGATTGCGGAACAGTGTCAGCAGCTGCAGGGTCGGAGGTTGCATAGGAGGGACATCCATATTTAAAAATGTAAAAAAGCACAAGAGCGTCCGCTGGTAATGCAAGTAAAAATGCCAATCCACGAACCAGAGTGCAGAAAATACAATGAAAGGAAGCAGGGATGACTCCAAAGATTTTCTCAAATGAAGTCACGAGACCACTGGTAACAACTTTAAAAAAGTGTGTCAGGGACTTTGTGGAGGATGCGTTAAAGATAGTCGGAAACATGTTGCTGAAATTGAAAGGCAAATCTTAATTGAAAAGGGTGTGCACCTCTGTACGGGTGTTCGCTATGTGAAGTACGAAAGTTTCACGGGCCGAACTCAAGGCCACCTCTCTCTGAGACAAAAGAGCTCTTATTCTTGCCATGCCGTTGAAACGTGTCCCAAGGTTGGTATTTGTGGCCAGATTGAAAACTCCCTATGTTCATGTGTGGGAGGAAATAGAACATTTCTGCAGCAAATAACCCGTTCACTTACTGTTACGATAAAAGGAATACTTTTAATTAACTCAGAACAATCTTCATTATTGAGCATCAAATAACTACCATTTTCCAACAACTTGAACGTGGGGATGATAGCAGGAACTGGCGTGCCTTGCAACACGCAAGCCATATTTGGTCGGTGTTTGTTGCATGAACCGTGTAACTGTATGTGCCTACACATTAGTGAATGATCTGGCGTCTCAGTGCATTCCTCTCCATTCAGATAAACTTCTTGATCATCTTTGAAACATCTGTATGTGTATGGAAGCGACCAGACCTCATGAAGAAAAGCACTACCTAAAGGTTCATAACGACCTATTGGTATATATTTCATACAATTTGAAAACTTATATAAAGCAAAAGGCAGCGTTATTAAACCGTGGATAAGGCATGTTGTCAACAAACCCGCAATCCTCTGCTGATGATGTCACTGAGCATGTCATGAATGATGTAATATGTGACATCATCAGCAGTGGATTACGGGTAATAGTATCTCTAGTTTACTCCCCTATAGCTGTCTTTATTTTAACATAAGTGTGTGTTTCCCTCCCTTATACTTACTGTTTTTGGTTCGCTTCCAGTTCGCGTACCGGCGAGCGAACTAGGAAGCGAACTAAGAGAAATAGAGGTTGGCACAGTTCCAAATATTGTACCAATTTTTTAATAACGGGGAGGTAGTTCTGAAAAGAACTTATTTTTTTTTTTCTGAACATTTTTTTACTGTTTTTGAATTTTTCGGAACAGTTTTATATTTTTTTGGGTTTTTCTTGGAGGGGGCAATGAAAACGATTCATTGTAAAGGGCTCAACAGGAGCAACAAAACAAAAAAAAGAAGTATTTATTATTTTGGGCGTTTCGGACAAACTTGCATATGATAGTCAATAGCTCTGTTGATCAGAGTGATGCTTCTTTCTCCGTAGGAAATGAATCCATCGCAAAATACGCAGGTGTGTTTTACTTCACCAAATCTCATTTGTATATTTGGCACCATCTCCCTGCCCTCTGGTCCCGTTACTTCCGGTACAACAGATCTTCTGGCCATAATAGGGAGATTATCTAGGTCGTTCCGAAACTGTGCAGCACTGTAGTTGTTAGGATGCCACCTAGTCATATGGCGATGCATTGTGTAGTTTCCGAAACTGTATTTTTTGTCGGTCCCTCTGGACAGTCTATCTTGACATATAAGGCAAGTTACGTATCTTGCATTTACTTTTTTCTGACCTTTGGGAATTTGAAAAAATTGCCAAATGAAGTTTTCTTTCCGGTGAGACGTCCTGGGCTGCTCAGGCAAAAACTGCCTCTCTTCGTGCTCGTCCTCCTGTTCCTCTTCTTCTTCTTCTTGTTGAATTATAACTTGAGCAGGTGGTCCACTCTTCCTTGGATGTGGTGGAGGTGGTGGGGAAGCACCAGCTGAAGCTACTAAAGAAGCCATTGCTCAGTGATCACAAAGGGTCTTTCTCTCACAATGATGAAAGTCAGAGTGAGGAAAGAAGGAGGGATTTTCATCATTTGGGAAAAACAAGAGTTCTCAACCAATCAAAAGTGTTCATTTTAGATTATATGACCTAGTCTTACATCATTAGGAAACCAAAAGTGAAATGAACCAATGAAAAGTGTTATTACCAAGTCACATGACTTGCTGTGTTTACGTTAAGCGCTTTGCAGGGCCTCCCGGTTTGCTTCCAGAAACCTGCGCTTTGCGACTCGCTTCGCGTACCAGTTCGCTAACGTAGTACGTCATATGACGTATCACGCGACAACGTGAAACGTCATGCGGACGGGAGGCGTCACGATGTTGTTTTGTAACGCAGCACTTGCGGTAAAGAAACGTTTACCGGCTCGCGGTCTATTTCGCGGCATCAAGGTCAGCTAACGGGAAGCTTCCCTATTTGCGAAGCGGGAACGAAGAAAAAAAAATATTTAAAAAAAAAATTATTCATAAACATATAAAATATATTTTTGGATTTAAAGAAGAATACATTTTACAGCTACAGATATTAGCTGTTAAAAAACCAATGAAATTCACAGAAAAAACCATAGGTTATAGACCATATATAGTTAGGAATTAGCATTTACAAAACCTTGAAAATTCACTGAAAAAACCATAGGTTATAGACCATATATAGTTAGGAATTAGCATTTAAAAAACCTTATTTTACTCACACAAAACCATTGAAATTCCATATATAGTTAGTTGCACTAACTATATATCGCGCACCCGCAATCCACTGCTGATCATGTCACATATTACATCATTCATGACATGGTCAGTGACATCACTGATGACATCACTGATGACATCTCAAATGACATCACTGATGACATCACTGATGACATCTCATTTGACATCATTCTTGTGCTAATACGATAAACCTCTTCAGACTCTAATATAACCTTAGATACACTCAGTGTATACAGACACTCACACACTGCCACTCATCCATGGAGTTACTCACACACCCAGTCAGTCATGCAAAGAAACAATCTCACCTCCATTTCTTCAACTATACAGTTAAACACACCTTACTTATTGAAACATATACTAACACATATTTACTCTCTTATACAATCCCTGATACAAGTTCACAATGATCGATACAACCACTCACTCATTCAGTGGCTCTCATGCACAGTTATTTATATATGCCAACTCTCACATGTACTGTGTTTTACATATGTACTTACTATGACATGTAGCATTGAGATATCCATTCACTCATCAATACACTCATGCACACAGTCAACTGCCCATGTAGCTGTTTCCACATGCACTCTTGAACTCATACACCTAGTGAATAAACTGCTCACACATCTATGCATAGAGTCTCACACCTTCCAGCCACCCCCACACAAACTCAATCTCCCATAGAAATACTTGGGCAACCAATTAATAACACATATAGCCTCTCGTATAGCTAATGATCAACACATGCAGCAGTTTACAGAACAACAGACATAATGATGCACAAATTAAGACAGTTTAGTCACTAACCCATGCATTCAGTGAGACACATTTAATCACTCACTCATACAGTCAGTCATGCACCTACTAAATCCTTCATCCAGACACTTATACATCCACTCAAGACATATTTTAACTTTACAGAAAAATACAGTCACTGGATGTTGTCATCAGTGATGTCATCAGTGATGTCATTTGAGATGTCATCAGTGATGTCATCAGTGATGTCACTGACCATGTCATGAATGATGTAATATGTGACATGATCAGCAGTGGATTGCGGGTGCGCGATATATAGTTAGTGCAACTAACTATATATGGAATTTCAATGGTTTTGTGTGAGTAAAATAAGGTTTTTTAAATGCTAATTCCTAACTATATATGGTCTATAACCTATGGTTTTTTCAGTGAATATATATATATATTCACTGAAAAAACCATAGGTTATAGACCATATATAGTTAGGAATTAGCATTTACAAAACCTTGAAAATTCACTGAAAAAACCATAGGTTATAGACCATATATAGTTAGGAATTAGCATTTATAAAACCTTATTTTACTCACACAAAACAATTGAGATTCGCATATATAGTTAGTTGCACTAAATATATATTTCGCGCACCTGCAATCCACTGCTGATGATGTCACATATTACATCATTCATGACATGGTCAGTGACATCACTGATGACATCACTGATGACATCTCAAATGACATCACTGATGACATCACTGATGACATCTCATTTGACATTACTGATCACATCACTGAGGACATCATTCATGTGATAATACGATGAACTTCTTCAGACTCTAATATAACCTTATATACACTCAGTGTAAACAGACACTCACAGACTGTCACTCATCCATGGAGTTACTCACACACCTAGTCAGTCATGCAAAGAATCAATCACACCTCCATTTCCTCAACTATACAGTTATACACACCTTACTTATTCAAACAGATACTAACACATATTTACTCTCTTATACAATCCCTGATACAATTTCATAATGATCCATACAGCCACTCACACATTTATTGGCTCTTATGCACAGTTATTTATATATGTCAACTCTCACATATAATGTGTTTTACATATGTCTTTACTTTGACATGTAGCACTGAGATATCCATTCACTCACCAATACACTCATGCACACAGTCAACCACCCATACAGCTGTTTCCACATGCACTTTTGAACCCATACATCTAGTGAATCAACTGCTCACACATCTATGCACAGAGTCATAAACCTCTCAACCACCAACACACACACTCAGTCTCCCATACAAATACTTGGGCAACCAATCAATAACCCATACAGTTACTCATATACCTACTGATCAACACATGCAGCAGTTTACAGAACAACAGACATAATGATGCACAAATTAAGACAGTTTAGTCACTAACCCATGCACTCAGTGAGACATATTTAATCACTCACTCATACAGTCAGTCATGCACCTACTAAATCCTTCATCCAGACACTTCTACATCCACTCATTCTTCAATATGTAAGACATATTTAAACTGGCCGAGTAGGAGGACCCACGTCAGTCGGGGAAGATGGCGGCCGAGTAGGAAGCTCGGTCGGAGGGCTCCCGGTGCACCCGTGATTTACCACAACAGCGGTTGGAAAAAAGCTCTAGCAAACATGCAGCACTGAAAATAGAAGCACGGAATGCGCGGATGATGTGCGGAGTACATTGCGATGCATAATAGAACAGAACATTGCAGAGATCTTCCACAAGCGAGACAAACAAACAAGTGAAGTGTTCAAGACGGAGCTTCCTACCTGTGAGCTGTGCCTGGTATGGTGGTTTTTTGGGGACTTGCCTCTCTCTCTCTGAACGGCGGCGAGAGGGGTGAGGCTTGGTGTTTCACTTGTGGTGCCTTTGGGGCGGACGCCACATTTCCTGATCGGGATCTGGACCTGGACTCGGTCTCCCTAGGGGATGTCGTCAGAGCGGACAGGAGCCTCGGAATGAGCCGCGGAGCAAGGGAGGCGGTGAAGGGCTCCGGAGATCACTTCGTGGAGGAGACAGGTACGGAGAAGTGGAGCGCTGCCAGGAGAGCGAAGTCGCGTTGCCGCCGTGCCTCCGGAAGACTGAGATTTCAGTTCCGGGGCACGAGCGACAGAGCCAGGGAACAGAGGCGGCAGTTCGAAAGCGGCAGCAAGGGACTGAGAGATACAGCAGAAACCGCTACGGGGCATAATAGTGAAAACAAGAGCACATTAAGACTCTCAAAAGACTACAAAAGGGCAGGACTGGGAAGATTAAAGTGTGAAAACGAGGGAAAAGAAATAAATAGTCTTTCCAGTCTTTCTAGAGCAGAGAGTGTTTGGGTATTGGAAAACCTGCATTATAGAGCTCATCAAACAAACACATGTTACAACACAGGCTATAACTTTAGCAGTGGTAATAGTCAGCTTTGTCAACATTTCCTGCTCTGTCAGACATATAAACATCTCTAACCTTGCCAACCTTGCCAAGTTTCAAACGTAAACATTAAAGAGAAAAACTCTGCAAACAATCAGCATATGAGTAAAATCACAGAACCAATACAGGAGGAAACAGAGGAAAAAACGCCTCAAGATTCAAAAAATCCTCCAAAAAATCAAGCCAAATCCAAATTCAAAGTAGAACCCCTGCAATCGGAAAGTCAGCTTAGCATAGCGAAATCCTTCTACAGTTTGCGGAATAGAAAGTTTTTGAGTCAGGAGCAGTTTCCGAAAGGCATCACTCCAAGAGTGAGCAGAAAAAAACAAAAAACCTCACTCAGAGGCCACCTAAAGAATAATTTAGAGAAAGAAGAAAACAACTTGGAGTCTATCCAGAAATCCAAAGTAAAAATAAAAGTTACTCCCTCTCTTAGGTCTTATTTTAAAATTCAGCAGCAAGAGCTGAACTCGGAATCTTTTAGCTCCTTAGAAGCACAAAGAACATCAGAAGCTCTGGAAAAAGAGAAAGAGGATATAACAACCAAACCTACAACCAAAACACCAGATTCCCACTCATCAAGAAAAGAGAAACAGCGAGCAGTCCCTATCCTAGCTGGAAAACCAAGTGCAGGCAGCGTAAGGAAAGGGAGAAAACCTCGAACTAAGAAAAAGAACTTGGTAGGAAATATGAGTTTGGAAGAAATCTGGAAAACTAAAGAGAGCAGTTCAGAAGAGAGAAGAGAAGAGAGAGCGGGAGTTCATATGGCGGAGGGAGGCGCTGTTTCTTCTGCGGCAGCAACAAATATGACTGCAAATATAACCGAAGAGTTTGAAGATAAGGAAGATGACGATTCAAGGTCTGTAGAATTTAACAAGGATATAACAAAAACTCATACAGACGAACTTCTTGAAAAAATATGGGTAGAAATGAAAGAGAAGTTCTCCATCTCCGAATCAAAACAAAATAAAATACAGGAGGTTTGCGAGAAATTGGACAGCAAGTTGAACGCACTAGGTGACAGAGTAACAGCTGTAGAAAATGAAGTTGCCAGTTTGGACAAAAAGGTGGAGAAAAACAGAACGGAAATAAACTCCCTGAGATCGGAAAATAAAACCATGAATGAAAAACTGGAATCCTTAGAAAACCAAGCAAGGAAAAACAACATAAGGATTCTAAATGTGCCGGAGAATCAAGAATGTAATGATGTAAAAGCATTTGTAGTGGCACTTTTGATGGAACATTTCCCATGGGCAGATAAAGGAACTCTAGATGAGGACATACAGAGAGTGCATAGAGATCCGTATGGAAAGAGTAAAGAAAATGAAATTGAAAAACTCTATACTCCCTCATATAACTAAACTAATCAACCTAATTTTAACACAACAGAAAACTATACCAGACTCTTGGAATGACGCCATAGTCACAATCATTCTGAAACCCGGTAAGAACCCCCTTAAATGTGAGTCATATCGTCTGATATCATTACTAAACGCGGACTATAAAATTTTTACTAAAATAATGGCAGCTCGACTTGGGAAAGTATTATCAAAATTACTACATCAAGATCAGAAAGGTTTCATTAAAGGAAGATATTTACATGAAGTAACACAAGAGCTCCTAACTGCAATAGACATCGCAACAAATTAAAAAATCCCACTTACCATACTTGCTGTTGATGCCGCAAAGGCTTTTGACAGGGTCAACTGGGCATTTCTTGAGAAGGTTATGGTCACGAACAATTTCGGACCTCACTTTATCGGCATGGTAAACCAGATTTATAAAGATCCAAGATCCAAGGTTCTAATTAATGGTAGCTTAACAGAAAATATAAAGATAACCAGAGGAACGAGACAGGGTTGTCCACTCTCCCCTTTGCTATTCAATTTATATATTGAACCACTGGCAAATAAGCTAAGAAACAATAACAAAATCACTCCATTCAAATATGGCACATGGGAAAAAAAAATCGCTCTTTACGCGGACAACTTAATGATTTTTACCGATAATTACCTAAAAGCTAAAGCAAAAATCGAGAAAACTTTAAAGACTTTCGGGAGAATTTCAGGATATCTGGTGAATCAAACGAAGACAGAGCTCATGACACGGAATACGACCTTTCAAAGCAATCTTGTGAAAAACGAAATAAGATACTTAGGAATTCTAATAAACCATGATATAGCGAAAATTGCAAACAGAAACCTAAATAAAGTTGCCGGAGACGTAGGAAAACTGCTTGAGACATGGACTTCTCTACCGTTGAGCTTGATTGGGAGATCGAATATAATTAAGATGACCATCTTACCAAAGTTTACCTTCCTGTTTAATGCGATACCAATGGAATTTGGAAAAACAGAATTAATACGAGCACAGAGAAACATAACAAGCTTCATATGGGCAGCAAAAGGACCGAGGATTGCATGGAAAAAGATCAGGAGGAGTAAGAAAGATGGTGGGTTGGCCAGCCCAGACTTGGTGGAGTATTGCAGAGCTTTCCAATTCAAAAATATCAAAGTATTATTAAGAAACCACGAATATTACCCTACCTATTTTAAAGTAATTACAAAATTGGAGGACCATGTGTTGTTTAAGTTCGGACACCCCAAATACTTCAAAAAAATAAAGCTCAAGATACTAAGAGATGCAGCAAAGATGTGGGCACAAATTAGAGGCATTCTAAAAATATCGTACTATAGCAAATGGGCTCCTATCTGGGAATCTCCTGGAACCCCAGAATGCTTAAAAGACACCCTCGCACTAGCATTAAAAAGAGCCGATATCAAATATTGGGGACAAATACTAAATGGTCCAAACTTAAAAACATGGTTAGAACTGCAAGAAATGACAAACAATGCTCTATCTAAATTTAAATATTATCAAATGTTAAGCTGGTCTAGAACTTTACCCAGTATAAATGGTAATGAAAAACTGGAAGATGATATGATTAAAACAGCACGACTACCAAAAGAAGTAGCAAAGTGGTACTGGGCTTTGATAATGGCTAATGATATTAACGTCAACATGGAAACCCAAATTTGGGGGAAAGACATTGTAAATATGGATTTGGACATAATTTGGGAAAAATCAGTAGATAAATGCTGGTCCAACTTGAAATCGGCGGCTCTGAAGAGGAATCATTTGTATACAATCCATAGGGCATACTGGACACCAAAAAAACTCTCCAAATTTAAGAATGCTGGAATAAAGAAATGCCCCAAATATGGAGAGGAAAAATCAGACGACATCCACATGTTTAAAAACTGCCCTGAATTGAAAGAGTTTTGGGATCAAGTCGGTAAGACCCTGAGCACTATCCTGTCCAAACAAATAACTGTGAGTATTACTCTTACTCTTTTTGGGATTTTAGACTCAGGTAATGAAGGGGGGCTTACTAAAGAACAGGAAAATCTCCTCTTTGTGTTAATAGTTCTGGCAAGGAGAGAAATCTGTATCAAATGGATAGGATCCTCATGCCCAACTCATGCAGAATGGCTGAACTCGGCAATAAGAATCAATAAACTTGACAAGTTAAGAAATATAAGCAAAAGATTTAAGTTCTGGGATAGTTTTGAAACCTTTTTAAACCCCAATTAAGAATCCAACTTAAGTCCTATGATTAAAGCGATACATCTTCTGGTGGACAAGTATGGTACTTGCCGAGTAGCCAAGTTGGCTAGCTCCCCTCGATTCAAGCCAGAAGCATTGTTATGTAGCGAGTAAAGGGAAGTCCTCAAAACCAACAAGAGGTCAAAACTCCCCAGCCAACACAGATCAAGGGGCAGTGTCGGAAAAGAGCAACGAGGCAAACACCTGATACTCCGTAAGCATACAGTAATCGCAAGATGAGGACATAAAAAAAAAAAAAAAAAGACATATTTAAACTTTACAGAAACATAAAATCACTGGATGTTGTTTTCAGTGATGTCATCAGTGATGTCATTTGAGATGTCATCAGGGATGTCATCAGTGATGTCATTTGAGATGTCATCAGTGATGTCATCAGTGATGTCACTGACCATGTCATGAATGATGTAATATGTGACATCATCAGCAGTGGATTGCGGGTGCGCGAAATATATAGTTAGTGCAACTAACTATATATGCGAATTTCAATGGTTTTGTGTGAGTAAAATAAGGTTTTATAAATGCTAATTCCTAACTATATATGGTCTATAACCTATGGTTTTTTCAGTGAATTTTCAAGGTTTTGTAAATGCTAATTCCTAACTATATATGGTCTATAACCTATGGTTTTTTCAGTGAATTTCAATGGTTTTTTAATAGCAAATATTAAAAGCTGTTAAATGTATTCTTCTTTTAAAGGAAAAATATATTTTATATGTATTTAATATAATTTTTTTATGTATATATATATATATATATATATATTTTTTAGTTTCGCTACCGGTCCGCGCACCGGGTAGCTTCCCGTTAGCTAATTTTTATGCCGCGACCCGGTCCGCGTACCGGGAAACGTACCGTTTGCACAACTGCCGCGTTCGAGAACAACATCGTGACGCGTCGCGTAAGCGCGACGTATCGCGTTGTCACGTAATGCGTCTTATGACATGCCGCGTTCGCGCACTCGGAAGTGCTCCGGTCACGTAACGCGACGTATCGCGTTGCTACGTAATGCGTCTTATGACGTGCCGCGTTCACGCACTCGGAAGTCCTCCGGTGCTCGAACGAGGCGCGAAGCGCAGCACACCGGAAGCGCTCCCGGCGCGGAGCGGGACACGTAACATAAGTGTAACAGGTCATGTGACCTGTAAATAACACTTTTCATTGGTTTAGAACTTTTTTTTCCCAAATGATGAAAACCCCTCCTTCTTTCCTCACTCTGACTTTCATCTTTGTGAGAGGAAGACCTTAGTTATGGCATCTGTAGTAGCTGCAGCTGGTGGACCCCCACCACCACCACAACCACCTAGGAAGGAAGGACCACCTCCAGAGTTCCTTCCCACCCCAGAGGAAGAGGAAGAAGAAGAGGAAGAAGACGTAGAGCCGAGGCAGTTCTTACGTGAAGAGCCCCGGAAATCCCACCACAAACACAGTTTTATTTGGCAATTTTATTCATACCCTCAAGGCCAAAAAAAAGTCAATGCCCGACATGTGACATGCCTCATTTGTAAATCTGTTTTGTCTAGAGGTACAGACAAAAAGTATAGTTATGGTAACTATACTATGCACCGCCATATGCAGAGGTGGCATCCACTCAATTACAGCGTTGCAGAGATGCGTCACCTGCAAGATAACCCACCAACTCCTGTGGCCAGTACATCGGCACAGGTAACTCTATCGGGATCAGAGGCGAGGGAGACGGTCCCAGATATCCAACAGAATTTTGTGCACATGAAGATAGTGTGCCTTTATTGTGGTGACCTAATTTCATGTGCGAATATGAGTATCATTTTGATTAATAGAGCATTTGAAAACCACAAGTGCTCAAAACGCCCCAAGAAATAATTTTTTTTTGCTCCTGTTGAGCCCTTTCTAATGCCTGTTTTTCGTTGTTCCCCCCAAAAAAACCAAAAAAAACATACAATTGTTCAAAAAATACAACAAAAAAAAATGTTCAGAAAAATAAAAAAATATATAAAACAACAAAAACATTAAAAAAAAGTTCTTTTCAGAACTACCTCCCATTTTTAAAAACATTACTACAATTTTTAGCACTCTTGACTTCATTTTTCTCATGGGTGCGCTTCCCGGTACGCGCACCGGGGAGCGCCCCGTTAGCGCAATTAAAAAAAAACGAAAAAAAAAACAAGAGAAGGAGAGCATAAGAGAAAGAGAAAGAGAGAGTAATGTTAAGAGACAGACAGCAAGAGAGAGCAACACAGAGGTACTGTGTAATACATAGTAAAACAGTGTAAAAGATATAAGAAAGTGTAAGAGAGAAAATGAAAAAAATATAAGGCTGTGAAACAAAGAAAGAGAGAAGAAGAATACTAAAGCAGAGGCACATAAAGAATGTAAGTGGCTGTAAAGAGTAAAAGGAAAGAGAAAAAATGATGTACAAATAAAAGGTAATAACGGAACCACATTTAAATAACACTGGTAAGGGAGAGAGAGAAAAAAAAAGTAGTGTGCATAACTAAAGAGGGATGAAATAAGATTGATAAAATCTACTAAAGTTAAAACATGTGGATTGACAGAGAGAAAAAACTGAAAGAAGAAAAGAAGAAGTAACAGAAAGGGAATAATTGAAGCAGCAAAGAAATGTAAATAACGTAGTGTGCTTGAACTTCAGGGAGAAAGCATAATGAACAAGTAGTGAAAGACTGAAGAGACAGACAATTACAGTAAGAGAGACGGACTGAGTGAACAGGAGTGAGGAACTGTGAGAACAGAGGGACTGAGAAAAGGAGTGGAAAGAGTGCAGTAAGTAAATCACCCACACAACACAACAGCTGCCCTACCTGAAAGCACTCTAAAATATTATTTTACTGTTTCTCTTTATTTTCCCCTTGTTACGCTCCCCGGTGCGCTACCCATAGTAAAAGTAAAGAGGGGTGAAAGAGGGAGAAATATTGAATTAGGATAACACTTGGTGAGTGACAAAGAGAGAGGACAAAGAGAGTAAAGGAAACAGTACCTGAATGGGCTTGAGTAAAACAGCAAAAAAATATAAGTAATGCAGTGTGTGTGACTTACAGGGAGTTAGTGGGTGTAGGTCAGAGTGTGGGTGTGTAAGGTGTGTCTGTGGGTGTGGTTGTGTGGAGTGTTTCGGTGTGGGTAGAGATGAGGGTGTGTGAAATATGTGTGAGAAGTGTATGAGTGTGGGGTGTATATGTGTTTGATGTTTGTGTGTGTATGGAATGTGTGTGTGTTTTTGAGGAGTGTGTGTGGGAGGTTTTTTTGTGTGCATGAGGTGTATGTGTGGTGTGTGTGTGGGGTGTATGTTACAGGTGTGTATATGTGTTAGGAGGGGGATGAGGTATATGTGTATGAGTAAGGTAAACAATTAAGAAAAAGAGAATGAGTAAAAAAGCAAAGGAAGGGAACAGAGGGTAAGTGAAGTAAAGAATAGGGATCAAAAGAAGTTGAATATGAGAGGGTAAATAGGGAAAGGGGAGTAAACATGGAGAATAAGAATAAGTGAGAGAAGCAGAGCAAAAACACAGGAGTGAGGTAGATTGAGAAAATGTTAGTGACCTTAAAACAAAGGATGATAACAAACTACATTTTTTTAGTCATACTTACCATATAATAAATGTAACTATAATTTTTTTTACTACAGTTGGTATCTGTGAAAGAGAGAAGAAAAAATAAGTTATAATTAGTAAAATATGTATTTTAAATTAAAAGATACAAATGAAGAGCTAAAAACATCATAACACTCTATTTAGAAATAAAGTTAGAGTGAAGAACACAGAAAGGGAAATAAACTAAGGTAGAAGGACAAAAAGAGGGAATAAGAAATAGAAGGAGAGCGAATTACAAAGAGTAAGGCATATAGATTCACTAAGAAAAAGAGAGAGAAGAACAGAGAAATGAACTGAAGGTAAGAAAGATATTAAAACAATGTGAGTTAGCAAAACTAAATCAGGAAACAGAAGTAAGTAAAAAGATAATGACTGAGACAGAAAACAGTCTAATTAAGGATGCATTTAGAAGAATGAGGAATAGAAGATAACTGAGAGTAAGTGAAGAACAGTCATAGAGTGAAAGGATGAAGGGAGACAGAATAATATACAACAATTGAAGGAAATAGACTGAGGAAGTTATAAGGTAGACACACTAAGAGAAAAACTGAGTGAGGTGGAGTACAATGAGTGAGAAAAGAAAAAAGTAAGTGAGCAAAAAAAGGAAAGAGAGGAGAACACGACTAAAACAGTGCTACTGAGAGAAAATAATTTGGTCATGAAAGTAAAGAGAAGGACATTGAAAGAAAGGAAATGATGGATAGTAACGGAACCAGAGTAAAAGAAATGGGATGAAGAACGACGAGAGAGGAGCAGTGAAGTTGTTGTAAAAGAAGTGATAGAAGGTAGATAAACACAAGTGAAAATAACACAAGTAGAGTGCGGCACTGAGCACAGAGAAGTAGTGAACGAAAAATAGAGAGAAGAGGTCAAAAGTAAGGAGCAAACAAAGATAAGCGAGGGAGAGTGGATGTCAGAGAATGGGAATACAATTTAATTTACACAATCCAAAGTATAGAATAACTTCTACAACATGTTCCATAGTTTATTTTTGCTGTTCTCAGAATATATTGAATTTCACTTAAAGCAGTGAGTTCAAATTACTCATCATATGACAGCGGGAAAAAAAAAACCACAATCTAAAAGATTGTGTTTTAAAAAAAACCTTATATACTGACAAATGACAAATGTACGCTAATCTTTGATTGACTTACTTTTCCTTGAGGCCAAATAGTATATCATGGAGGTCCTTTTCTCGTTGCATAGTATTTTGCTGTTCACTTAGAAATCCATTTCATTGACTTTCTACAAGAAAAGCTCCAAGAACATCTGAAATATTTTCAAAATTTTAATATACTCCTTTTTTTCAGTCATGACTCTTTACTCATTCCTGCACCTCTCCATTTGGCCAAATAGTGTCAGATGTATGAGTATATATTAGTACTCCTCCCGTCTTCATAGGCCAACTACCTTTACCTACATTTTGGCTGTAAAAACACTAGGTATGAATTTATAAAGCCAAAAGGCAAACGTTGTTTGAAAGTCAAATGAGAGTTGTTACATTGGGTCCAACCTTTAGAGGTTTTTAAATAGCATGTGTAATGCCCTGATGTTGTAGAAGGACCGTCATGAAAAATCATAGCTACAGTTGCAAAGGTTCTTCCTGATATTGATAACTGAGAAGCCACAACATTTTTAATAGAAGTTGTCAATTTAGTTCCATCAGGTCTACATCGTTGGAACATTAAAATAACATAGTGACCATAATTTTGTAGAAATAATGTGGACAGCATTGCAGACTTACATTGGGTACACACCATATTGTGATCCACAGCTTTAACTAGATTATTGAAAGACACTGATTTGCAGTCTGGTAAAGTTAAATATATAAATCTTTCAGAGTCTATTCTAGTAGTACTTGATGAAGCACAGTTATCACAGTCATGTTGCCATTGATAAGAAAGGCCAAATAGATTTTTTATATCTACTCCTTCATCTTGTAATACATCAAACATATATATTAAAAATTCCTGACAATCCTGCTGAATATTTTGTGAAAATTGATTTTGACCTGAACATATATCTAGAAGATTTCTAATTTCTGAAACACTTTCTATTTTTGCTCTATCACTACTACATTTGTCTAACACAGAATTCAATAAACAGCACAGTGTTTGTTCTCGATTTTCAACAATTTCGACAACATTAACTACTACATTAGCATAGCAGTTGACACCAGAACTGTTTTCAAACTGAAATCCAACAACATCTTCAACAGAATCCTTTTTGTTTCTCTTTACAATTACACTTTTATCTACTTTATGCCTTTTTGCTGATACCTCACTGCAATTACTCTCATTTCTTCTTTTTCGGCCTACCACACGTTTTTCAATCAGAGGATATTGAGGCAAATGTGGAGCATACTCTCTTCTTAACCTATTGTATTCTTTTACACAATCTAAATCTGCACAAATCTTTGTTTCATCACACTCAATCAAGTACAATCCTGCTAAAGTTCTGACTCGTGATAATGCCACATATGCCATACCCTCTTTAAACACAGAACTTCCAATGTTCACCAAAGCGCTATCTACACTTAAACCTTGAGACTTATGAATTGTCACCGCATATGCCAAACAAATAGGAAACTGTTTTCGGCGAACATATAAGTCTTTCACGAGCAAAAATCTGGCTGAACAACGACAAATTTGTTCTATTTCATCAATGTCATCAAATTTAATTTTAAAAATTTCAATTACATCTCTATTTTTGTAATTCACAAAACCAACAACATAACCCATTGTTCCATTTACCAGACCTCTTTCAACATTTATATTCCTTCTTAAAATGACACGACAATTCAAACACACATTCAGAGTCTTTTCAAAACCAGCAGTTTTAGATATAGTCTTCTCTAATGAATCCAATTTTGATTTCAAATTTTCAGACAAAATAATTGTTGCTCCCATATGCTCTATTTTATCAATAGCTTCCAGTTTCACTATCTCTTCATTTTCTAACTTTAACATTTTGTTGTTGAACATGGAACATTCTTTCAGAGTTGGCAACAAACATATGCCAGATTTCTTCTCGTTAATTTTCTTAAATATGTTCTCTGGAAGAATGTTTTCATTTGGGTACAAATTTGAAATTAATCGTGCATGTAAAGCTTCTTTCCCTTGCTGACTTACTTTTCCGATCCTTACATCTTGTAGAATATTTTTATAATCTTCATCCTTTGCCTGCCGCATATTTTGAAGCAGTTCTGCATATTTAAAGTTTAACCATATATTAACGTTTCCTATGCTCCCTAAGCACTTCCTGGTATCTTCATGAGTGAGTATTGTGAACACAGGTTGTCCTTTTACTGGAGTCAACTGCAGAAGATCTCCAAAAACAATAATATGTTTTCCTCCAAATAAGACATCATAGTCTGTTCTAAGATTTTCTTGCATCCTCAAATGCACAAAAGCAAGCATTATATTTGACACCATGCTTACTTCATCAATGATAAGAAGTTTCATTTTCTTCAGGACTCTTGAAACTTCGGAACACGCATCTCCAGATAGCTTGTGATACTCCAATTTGTTATCATGCTCCACTGGCAGCATCAGTAAACGATGTAAAGTAATCCCTTTAATGTTATGTGCTGCCAGCCCAGTTGGAGCGGTAACAACACAAGACAGCGGTGATTCAGTCCTTTTCTGCAGATAAGTTGCAATGGCTTTAATCAGAAAACTTTTTCCAGTTCCCGCTTCTCCACTCACGTACAGTTGGACAGGCTTAAATGATGTACATGAGCACTCTTTTTTCTCATGACTGAATCCATGTTCAATCTGTTCTGTTACTTCATCATATATCTGTTTCTGCTCAAGGTTTAGTTGTTTCACCAAATCTTCTAAGTTAACTTCATCATCTTGAGCTTGTTCCATAGCTCTTTCCACCTCATCCATGGCAGTAGCAGCTTCATTTTGGATAATTGGTCCTCCTAGTGGATCCTGACTCAATGAAGTAGAACTCTGACTGCCTTGAGAACTGTCTCTCGCAATCTCTGCAGCAATTGTGGCTTCTTGCTCTATTTCTTCATTCAACATTTGCAGATAATTTGGAATAACAGGACATTCTATGGTATCCTTCGTTGCATTAAAGGAGTCTTCATAACAGAGAAAATCTCCAAGAAGTTCCTCTTCTTCACGCCACGGTTTAAACAGTTGCAAATGAGCCAAATAATAAAATTCCCTTTTGTCTGGATTATCACAACTCAATTTGCGATGATTAATCAAATGACCTTTTTTCTGTTTCACTAGACATCCTTCACATCCAATGACTCCATATATTCCATTATTGATATCTTCTCTGATGTTCCTCTTATAAATATATCTTTGCAGAACTTCATAGAGACAAGCGTTCTCAAGGCGATGACTTCTATTTGGATAGTATGTATCCAACATGTTTGTCTTCAAAATATCTGTTCTCTCTGGTTCTTTCTCCGCCAAATACTCTATCTCTTGTACAGATTTCAAAACTCGATTTCGTGTTGCAGCAAGACCTAGACTTATCCAAATGATGCTTCTAGATTTGGCATAGAGACTTGCTGACGACAATCGATCAGAACATTCATACGCTCCAATTTCTCGATGCGACAACATCTTCAGCCTGTAACTGTATAATTTCTTGCTTAGACTCTTTTCATGTGAAATGTCCTCCCACATTTCCTTTAGTTCTGTCTTTTCTTTTTTTGTGATGTAAGACGTCACATATCGAGCCACAGCAATAGAGTTGTCAGCAACGAATTGAATATCCATGTTAGCATTCCACATGGACAAAATCACTGGGTTGTAGTCGTTGATGTACTTTGACTCTTCGTCTCTTTTTAAATTGTATGTATTTTTTGGTGATTTCCTCGTCACAGTATGTCGCAGAGAAGACATCAAATTATTTACTCTTCCTTTAGAAATCACTGGTCGTGGAAAGCCGAAACGACATTTTGTGTAGAACTTGTCCTTGTTTCTGAATTTTCGACTACAGTACTTTCCACAATGATGGGATTGAAAACGTAAAACTTGTTGCCTTAAACTGTTTTCTTCCGTAGTTTTCGGAACAGCACATGTTGAATACTCTTCAATGAAGCTCATCACTGTCTCATCCGAATCTGTTCCAAATTTGGGAGCATCTTTAATCCACAACAACATATGTATATGAGGAGCACCTCTCGCTTGATACTCCTTTCTCCAAAAGAAATCCAAAACCTCTCCAAGGGGAGGATTTTTTTTGTTGGTAATAAAAGACATCATAGCTTCAAATCTATGATTGAAATATCTGCATACATTCACTGGATCCAAATAACACAGTTCTCCAGGTGTTTTGAATTCTATATTTTGTATATTAGCATTGGCCTCTCGTAGAAATTGAAGTAAGTCCTCTCATGCATACTCAGCACAGCTAAGAGTGAGGAACCATGTAGGGGTTCCTAAGTTTCTCAGCATACATTTCAATTCCCCATGGCGACGGTACCAATACTCATTTGTACCACGCTGACATGCCATGAGATTGATTAGATGAGATTCCAAAATATTATCTTGCAGATTCACTTTCTCCATAAAGTCCCTCGCCGAAACATTTTGCAGATGTGCTCCACTTTTCAGTATATGATTTACTGCATAAGAAAGAGCAGACAAGTCACTTTCATACAGTAGATGAAACAAATAGGGAATGCATTGTCGAAATCTTGGATCTTCAGCATATAATCTTACAGTTCGATATTCAGATGCTGGAATTTGAAGTGGTCGATCGTCATATCGTCCACCTCGACCTGTTGGAAATAGCTGTGGAAAACAACGAGCTTCCAAACTTTCTTCCCATACACTAATGGGACTTCCTTTTGCTGCTTTCATTTGAAACAATTCAATTGCATTCCCCATTACTTCCTTGGAATGCAAAGGATGAACAGTATAATGTTCATATATCTCTTTACTTCTAGACACATTAACTTTTTCAATTTGGCCGCCTGAACAATAACTGTCTTCATCTGCAGCTTTTTCCTCTGCTGCAACACATACATCTTTGTAGTACTCATTGTGTTTGACTAAATACAACGTTGCCTTTTTGACTTTCCTAACATCCACTAAATCTTGCCAGATGTATTTACTCTTTGTTGGAACCCCATTAACTAGAATAACTAAAGGTTCCTCTTCTACTTTTTCTATACCAATTGTATCAATATTTTTTTTCAAATCTAGGGGCAAATAAACAACTCTTCCCTTTAATCCTCTCTGCAAATCTGTAGGAGGCAATTTCCCTATCTTAGGCTCCATGCGAATAATTGCCTGAAAAGGATGGACACATTGAATCAAAATAGACTCATATGTATTTAAATCCATCAATTCACGGGGAATGTCTACCAACTCCAGATTATTATGAACAGCTCTAGCAGGCATTCTGTTTTGATTTAATTTATCATAACAATATTTACAAATACGCTGATCAGAACTCAAATCAAAACAATTCTCCACCCACAAATATGTTGCAAAATCCTTCCACTCATAATTATTCATCTTTTCACTTTTTGCATATAAATCAACTAACCTAGTCTGAATCTTATAATGAGTCCGTCGACAACACACACAAGTAAAATTCGGCCTTTCACTTGATTTCACTTTAAACCTGGTAATTTCCTGCTCAAACTTTTCTGTATTCGAAATCTGTACATTGTCTTCCACATTACCTTGAATTGCTGTCTCAATTTCTACACTGTCCTCTTGCTCACGAAAATAACAAATCTCAATTTCTTCACAAATCTTCTTCATATCTAATTCTGTTCCATGCAAAAGAGCACTGTTTAATTGTTTAAGCTTAAGTGCTGGACTTTTTGCATAATACAACATTCTCACTAATTTCCTCATTTTGGTATGATGCACTGCTAACATCCTAAAATGATGAAAAACACTCTGACAAACTTTTCTAGAAAGACAAGCCAGTGAATGGCCTTGCAAACCTGTGATTCCTCTCACTCTGCAAGGATCTAAGTCTTGCAACAACTTCACTTTCTGCTTTATACTTTTTTTACTATATGTACGTAAGAAATTACAAAACAAATCAATTAATTCCTGTCGCACACTACAAATACTACTACACTTCCAAGTGTATACTGGACCCTTAGTACGTCTCCCTAAAACTCCATCAGATAACACCTCTTCTGGTTCTCTAGGCACAAGTTTCTCTTTTTCAATCGGACAACCGTCTTTCACTTCATACGCTCGACCACTGGTGTCAACTGCATGCACTAAATCATTCTCCTGGAAGTGACTCTCCTCATTAAAAAATGGCTCACAACTTGAACTGTGCATCCATTCTCCAGAAAAAACTTTACAAAAATTAGTCCGATTAATTACTCTATTCCATCTACTGTTTGATTTGAAAACATCAATTGTCTTGTTAAGTGTCCTAATTCTATTGATTACTAAAATAAATAATTTTTTCTTAACTTCAAAAGCCTGATCAACAATCTTCTCTACACTTTTCTTTTTCTTATAAAAAGCAGCTCTCTGTTTGCCTTTCATAATGTTTTTTAACAAATTTAAAACCACTCTATTGCGAAACATTCGTCTACGAATGTCTCTAAACTGATTCTGCCTTCTATTCCTATACATATTATTCTCTCCTGCTCCAGTTTTAGGATTCTTTGAAGTTCTCTCCCTCCTTTTCAATTTTACTCTCTCATTTTCTGTTTCTACATGGTGTCCATCATTTTTTCTGGATGTACATATGTTGCGTAAAAAAGACTTAGGGCCCCATTAGGATAGCGGGCGGAAAACCACCCCGCCCGCCATGGAGGCGGAAAACAACCGCCCGCCATGGAGGCGGGTTAACCGGCAGACAAATTAGGATCGACCGCCAGTACAGACCGACCGCGGCGGTAGCGGTGAAAATGAAACCGCCCGACGTGTGCGGTGATGACAAAACTCCGACCGCGGCGGTCGGAAAAGCAGCGGAAAATACAAAACCGCCCACAGGGAAAGCGGAGACACCGCACGGGAAATTACGATATCCCCGAGGGTGGCGCGGGCGGAACCGCAGGCACCGACTGCCGTGGTCGAAGGCAGGATTGCATGGGAGCAATGGCGGCCATGCACCAGCAAAGTCAACGCAGCGGACGAACATGAAATACATGGCGGTCGATGTCAAAGCACCGCAGTGATGCCAAATACTGCATAAACAAAGTAGCCCTGCCCCCAATAGATACAACACACACACACAGATACAGAAATGACAAACAAATATACAAAACAACATAACCACACCCACAACACACCTGACAACCACAATCCAATTGGACACACCCACAAAGCTAAGTACAAAGCCACCCCCTCCACTCACCACAATCCTTTGCATCTTTCCAGAACAGAAGGCCACACACCACATCTGAGAGGAGAGGCAAAATCGCACACCACACTCACCCACCCACCACCACCATCAACACCACCATCACACCATCACAATCATACCCCCAGCACATAACACACCTCATCACCACACCCCTGCACCCACACACCCCTGCACCCGCAAACACCTCAACCCCCCCCACACCATGACATCACAAAAAATGCCAAAATACACAGAGAGTGAGTTGACAGTCATGGTCAACGAGATTGTGAGAGTAGAACCACAACTATTTGGTATCCTAGTCCAACAGGTACCATTAGCCACCAGGACACATATGTGGGAAAAGATAGTCCAAAGGGTGAATGCAGTTGGGGCCACCCCAAGATCCAAGAAGGAGATCATGTAGCGGTGGCATGATCTCAAGAGGGTTGTCAAGGAGAAGAAGAGCAAGAACTGGACTCTGGCAAACGTGACTGGCAGTGGCCCTCCCATCCCACTGAAGACATTCACACCATGGGAGGAGAAGGTGCTTGCTATCCTGCTACCTGAGAGTTACACAGGAGTAGCCGGGGGAGCGGAGGCTGGTAAGTACCGACAAATGTTTAACACCACATTGAGTTTTACCTCCTTGCAATACCCAACCACCAATACACTGTCCATCCCTAACCAACATGTAGCCAGCCATTCTGCTGAGGAGGCCTGTATGGGGCCGGAATGTCAGTACAACAACTCCCACCATAGCCCCTGTCCCACAGCCCAGCAGCATGGAGGCCTCCCCCAGCCAGGAGAAAGTGTCAGCCATTGCACTGTTTCACAAACAAACTTACAGGTTGGTAGCCATCTTCACTTGGAGGCTGTTTGTGGGGGTGAGGGAGGGAGGGAGGCCTGTCTCACTACTCCCAGCATGCCCCCCTGTCCCACAGCCCATCAGCATGGAGGCCTCCCCCAGCCAGGAGAAAGTGTCAGCCATTGCACTGTTTAACAAACAAACTTACAGGTTGGTACCCATCTTCACTTGGAGGCTGTTTGTGGGGGTGAGGGAGGGAGGGAGGCCTGTCTCACTTCTCCCAGCATGCCCCCTGTCCCACAGCCCAGCAGCATGGAGGCCTCCCCTACCCAGGAGCAAGTGTCAGCCATTGCACTGTTTAACAAACAGACCTACAGGTTGGTATCCATCTTCACTTGGAGGGTGTGTGATGGGAGGCAGGGAGGGAGGCCTGTCTCACTGTACCAACATTTCCCCTGACCCACAGCCCAGCAGCATGGAGGCCTCCCCCAGCCAGGAGAAAGTGTCAGCCATTGCACTGTTTAACAAACAAACTTACAGGTTGGTAGCCATCTTCACTTGGAGGCTGTTTGTGGGGGTGAGGGAGGGAGGGAGGCCTGTCTCACTACTCCCAGCATGCCGCCCTGTCCCACAGCCCAGCAGCATGGAGGCCTCCCCCAGCCAGGAGAAAGTGTCAGCCATTGCACTGTTTAACAAACAAACTTACAGGTTGGTAGCCATCTTCACTTGGAGGCTGTGTGTGGGGGTGAGGGAGGGAGGGAGGCCTGTCTCACTACTCCCAGCATGCCCCCCTGTCTCACAGCCCAGCAGCATGGAGGCCTCCCCTACCCAGGAGCAAGTGTCAGCCATTGCACTGTTTAACAAACAGACCTACAGGTTGGTAGCCATCTTCACTGGGAGGGTGTGTGATGGGAGGCAGGGAGGGAGGCCTGTCTCACTGTACCCACATTTCCCCTGGCCCACAGCCCAGCAGCATGGAGGCCTCCCACAGCCAGGAGAAAGTGTCAGCCATTGCACTGTTTAACAAACAAACAAACAGGTTGGTAGCCATCTTCACTTGGAGGCTGTTTGTGGGGGTGAGGGAGGGAGGGAGGCCTGTCTCACTACTCCCAGCATGCCCCCTTGGCCCACAGCCCAGCAGCATGGAGGCCTCCCCCAGCCAGGAGAAAGTGTCAGCCATTGCACTGTTTCACAAACAAACTTACAGGTTGGTAGCCATCTTCACTTGGAGGCTGTTTGTGGGGGTGAGGGAGGGAGGGAGGCCTGTCTCACTACTCCCAGCATGCCCCCCTGTCCTACAGCCCAGCAGCATGGAGGCCTCCCCCAGCCAAGAGAAAGTGTCAGCCATTGCACTGTTTCACAAACAAACTTACAGGTTGGTAGCCATCTTCACTTGGAGGCTGTTTGTGGGGGTGAGGGAGGGAGGGAGGCCTGTCTCACTACTCCCAGCATGCCCCCCTGTCCCACAGCCCAGCAGCATGGAGGCCTCTCCTACCCAGGAGCAAGTGTCAGCCATTGCACTGTTTAACAAACAGACCTACAGGTTGGTAGCCATCTTCACTGGGAGGGTGTGTGATGGGAGGCAGGGAGGGAGGCCTGTCTCACTGTACCCACATTTTCCCTGGCCCACAGCCCAGCAGCATGGAGGCCTCCCCCAGCCAGGAGAAAGTGTCAGCCATTGCACCCTGCACATTCACCTTACAGGTATGTAACTACCGTATATCTTCATGAAGTGTGTGTGTGTAGAAATCAAATAAGTATTGTACGCAATGCATAGACAATCAACCTTTATGACTCCATGATGTAACTCTGCACTATGTAATGTAACACGGTGTTGCCATGATTTGTACAACTGATGACAGCAAATTGCACTAGTGTACAGACAGCTGATGATACGCAGATGACACAAACACTGACCACTCCCCATCTACTCCACAGGTGATGAAGAACTCACTGCTGGGGACAACACCAACGACCAGCAGAGCCAGTCTCCACCTCCGGCACATGGACTCACAGATGCAGACTCCCAGGACAGTTTGGATGATGAGCTCCAGGCCGGCCCATCTGGTGTTCCACAGACCCAGAGGTCCCAGGCCCCCATCCTCCCCACCACCACCTCTGCTGCAACAACAACGCAGCAGACCCCTGCGGTCACGGCCTCTGCCTCCACCGCAACCACCACCGCAGCCACTGCCACCAACACCACCACTACCACCAGTACCACCTGCAGCACCCTCCCTGTCCCTAGGGATGACCAGCCCACACCAACAACTGTGGAGGGCAGGGAGCCAGTGCGTGGCGCACCAGTGGCGAGGGAAGAGGTCCGTGGCAGTAGAGCAGGTGGGAGGGCCAGGGTCAACACCAGACCTCGGGAGGAGTGGACACCATCCCTGGACCACTTCACCAGAGTTGTGGATGCCTACCAAGAGGTCCAGGGACAAAGTGGCCGGTCGGATGAACTATTAAGGGAGCTCATCCTGCTGATGAGGTCCATCGATAACCGCCTGGGACAGATGGTGGACCTCATGGGCCAGCAAGTGGCGTTGCAGAGGGACAGGCCTGTGTCCCAACCATCACCGCCGTCCCCTCCTGTTGTGCAGCAGGATGACAGTCCACCATCCTCCCCTGCGCCAACAGAGAGGGGCGAGTCCTCTGATGCCGCTGGCCATTCAGCAGGCCCCCCACCGCCAAAAAGATCTAGGGGGCGTCCGAAGAAGAGCCTGGGAGTCTCTGGAAGCAATGCACCGGCCACACGCCAGTCACGGAGCCAGCCGTGAAGACAACCCTCTCCCCAACTGCATTCACTGTTTGGACTGTCTTTCCCCACATTGCCTTGGCAATGGCACCTGTCTGTTGGACTGGGGCACCACATCCATGTGGTGTCTACTCTTGCATCTCTGCGACCATGACTGTCAACTCACTGCTCATTCTCCACCTTCCTGTAAATATTCCCGCACAATTCACATGTCCACCCCGTAAATAAAATACCTGACACTCCAGATTTTGTGTATTGAATTCTTTAGTGCAGTATTTACATTAATGATAATGTCCATGATGTGTAAACATGATGTACAGTATGCAGGGCAGGAACACTCTGGAGCACCTAGGGAGACACAACAGAACTACAGTCACTGGTCTCATCGTGCCAACACACACAGATCACTGCTCCACAAATATCCAAATTATCACAGATACACTACACATTGTCTAGCTGATATGCACAAATACGGTCCAGAATACATCTCCGTACGTAACGTCCATTCCAACAATACCATACATAGGTGACAGAACATGTGGCTATTGGGAACATCTGCGCATATCCATTCACAACAAAAGCTACCACACTAGACTATGTAGACGTTGTAACTCGTCACACACCTTCAAGTGAAGTAGCGTTGGTTTAGCTGCTGGCGTTGGTCAACTCCTTCCTCCTCTCCACTGTCCTCATCACTGGATTCAGGTCCCTGAGCAGGTTGTGGCCTTGGTTCCTCACCATCGTCCAGGAGCAGGGGGACCCCCTTGTGGATGGCCAGGTTGTGTAGCATACAGCATGCCATAACGATCTTGCACACCTTCCCAGGCGAGTATGCGATTGCGCCTCCAGTCCTGTCAAGGCACCGGAACCTTGACTTCAGCAGGCCAAAAGTCCGCTCAATTACCCGTCGTGTCCTGCCATGGGCCTCATTGTAGCGGATGTCTGCTGGTGTCTGGGGATTCCGGAGTGGGCTCAACAGCCATGGCCTACTGGGATATGCAGAGTCCCCTGTGAATGAAAAACACCCATAGCAATGTTGTACGGCCACAGTAAAGCCAGTGACACATAGCACGTGATAGCAGTAGTGTAACTCACCCACAATCCAGCCACGTTCGGGATGCAGATTCTCCATCATCCGTGGCACCATGCTGTTCCTCATAATGAAAGAGTCATGGGCCGAACCGGGATACTTTGCACACACATGTGATATTGTCATGTCCGCAAGGCACACCACCTGCACATTCATTAGGTGGTAGTGTTTGCGGTTCCGATAAATGTGCTCCGTCGCCTGCGGTGCCACCAGAGCCACATGGGTGCAATCTATGGCACCAACTACATGTGGGATGCGCCCAAGTGGATAGAAGTCCCCCTTAACGGCAGCCAATTCACGTCCCCTGGGGAAATGTATGTAGCGATTGCGATATATCATCATGGCCTCAAGTACATCCCTCAGCACCATGCTGAACATGGGCTGCGACATCCCCCAGCGTTAGCCACGGTCTCTTGGAAGGAACCAGTCGCAAAGAAGTGTAGTGCTGCCATTACCTTGTAGGTGGGTGTGAATGCCGTAGGATAGTGACGGCGAGGCTGTAGGTGGGGCTCCAATAGATCACACACGATCTTCAATGTCGGTCTGTCCAGCCTGAATTTCCTGATGATTGCCTCATTCTCCATGTCCTCAAGCACAATCAACTGACGTAGGAGATTTGGCCTCCTCCTAGTTTAGGATTAAAAAGAATAGGTCAATGACAAGCATCATGAGATGGCCATAGCACAAAGCATCAATGATGTAATGGGAAAACAACAAGGGCCAGAGAGATGCATGGCACATCTGGTTACATGGCTGGCCAATAGCTACACACAGAGGGCAGGCCTCTCCAGTGACAATACCCAAGTGACAGTAACACATCGGGTAATGTGAAAGTGGATATAATGATTGAACTTTAGACATGCGCACACATGGAGCTACTAGAGCCATAAATGTAATGTGACTTAACATGTCGGTCATACCCATCTGCCGTACCTGCCACACCTCAATGCATCATGTACATTCTGCAACCATTCATTAACACAATGATCACAGTAGCAGGGACATTTCTGGTTGTGTGCATGATCAGTTGTGAATGCACAAGTCAGGTACGATACAATGCAGTGCCACCAGCCCGGTCAAGGTCTGCACTGACCAACAACACATGAAACCTCACGACATCTATGTAGAGCACCTGACGTCTGTCAATCATCATCACCCATCAAAACCCTTACTAAAATGGCACAAACACATGCTAAAGTCGCTCACACTGAACGTGCGTCCTCCTGTGGATGCAATGGCTGTGTGGCATCGTGTGTACAATGATGTGCCCTACACCATGTAGCTGCAGGGTACTTATACATTGTCCAGGATTGACATACACAGCAATGTGTACGAAAATGCCAGAACCTACCGCCGGTCCCCAGCGGTGTGACCCCAGCACCACCATCTACCCAGCCAAGGTAGCCATTGGCACATGGACTTGTGTACATGCCGGTGGCTATGCTCCGCCGCATGAGTCGCGGCCCCAATGTCGTGGTAAGTCAACATGAAGGGAGCAGTAGGGCAGGGTGGTGTCAGACGTGTATTCATGATGCTGCAGTATGTGCTTTTTGATGTGGGATGCAGACAAACACTGACAGACAAGATGTTTCCAGGTGGTGGGAGTGTGTGTTTTGCATTGTGACTCTGTCCTAGGCGTATACTTGTATGTGTGCGTGGGATTTGCTACTTTTTCGGGCAGACATAAACAACGATTGTTTGCCTTGTAGCTGCCGGGACAGTGTCCGCTTGTGATGTAATTTCAGAGTGCCCCTGTAGTCATAGTCAGTGTGCCCCACAGAGTAGGTTCAGTGGCTGCACAGCCAAACGTTGTCCATAAGCCAACTTACATGCTACAGGTGCTTCACACTGGTTAGTAGATATGCCCCATCAATGCCCTGTACAATTTCTTAATTACACACTGCTGTCGATGCATTTGTGTTGAAGCATCATTCTTTAGTGTGATTATCATGGAGACTACGAACCTCAATGTGTGCATGCATTCACTACTGTTCATGCCATGCAGAGTGGCCATGTGAGGGTACCCCCAGTTCTGGAGGGAGGGAGGTCACTGTGAGTCCCGAATCAGTGTCTGGCTGCTGTACTGATAGATGCTGACATATGACATTGTGTAAATGTTAATTTGGCCTTCTTTACTCTCATACCTGCAGCTTAAAGTACACCAACGTAAGGCTGTCTGGAGGGCCATAGCAGCAAAGGTGCGAGCCCTGGGGGTATCAAACAGACAACACACACACTGTCACAAGAGGTGGGACGACATCAGCCGGCTGGCTAAGCAAGTGGCAGAGATGACCTTGGGGATGGTACCACGCACAGGGCATGTGGCACGGCGCACCATGACTCCGCTGATGGGACGCATACTGGCAGTGACCTATCCAGACCTGGATGCACGTCTGAAGGGGCTTCAGCAGCAAGACAGAGATGGTGAGTATCCGGGGAGGGAGAGTTTGTCTGGGAGTGGATGCATGTGTAGAGTGCCTGTGGCAGCGGTGACACATGTGATGTGCGTGTGCTGCCATGCTGTGATATGTGATGTGAGTGGCAACTGTGATGTGTGTCTGTATGAGGCATTGGCCCACCATGGCCTTACTGTGCAGCTCCTGCCTGCAGTTTTCAGTCCTTGACAGATATGTTGTTGTCCACATGGTCACTCTTCTTTGTGATGGTGGGTGGAGTCCCTATTATGCCGTACAGCTGTGTCCACTTAATGAGTGTGACACCATGTCTGTCTACTTTGCATGCACCTTCATGGTAGTGGCCCACACATCTGACGACAATGTGAACCCAGATTGGCACATGGTGATTGTAATGGCCTATTTGACAATGTGGCATGTGTAGACAATACAGGTGTGGGTATTCCCCTCTGGATCCCTTTTGGTCTGTAAGTGGTGATGTTTGTTGTGGCTACATCATGTCCATGGGGCAGGTCAATGTGGGCTGGGGGAACACCATCCATGGGCAGGGTGTAGTGCTGTGTGTCATCGACATTGGTCCACTCCTGCCTGTTTGTCCGCATGACAGGCACTGTTGTGGTCTATATGGTGTGTAGCTGCACAGTGATTGGAGGGTGTGGTGGTTACCATGTAGCTCTAGGCCTCTCATGTGCTGCATTGATCTGATATCGTGTGACCAGACAATGACACTTATACAGCCATGTTTCTGTCACTAATGCAGATTTGCAACACACCACGGCGGAACATGATCCTGAAAGTGGTGGCGAGACCAGCACGACAGCGGCAGCAGAGCAAAGTGAGACGGAGCCAAGTGACACTGACCACACCAGCGCTACTGAGGATGACAGGAGTATGCATGAGGAATCTGTGGCTGAGACACAGAGTACCACTTCATCTGAGGGCAGGGGGGATGCGTCCTTGTTAGCAGCCACAGGAGATGGGGAGTCTGCTGCTGCATCTGACTACCAGCGGCCACTGCCCACCCTCCCATCCACTTCCTCTGGGGCTGCCCGTATCCGTGTCACTAAGAGGGGACGTGTGACATTCACACATGGCACCACTGCACCTGCACCCGTCCCCCCTGCTGCCCTCAGTGCAGAGTGCGTAGAGCTCCTGCGGCAACTTTGCGTGGGCCAGACCGCCCTGCTCAATGCCTTCAGTGCACACGATAACAAATTAGGCCAGGTTCTGACATTCATGGAGGGCATACACTCTGACGTGGGTGGCCTACATCGTACACTCCTGTCATTGTCAGGTACAGTGATGTCAGCCCTCCAACAAGAACATGCCCCCTTTGCAGCTCAGGTGCCTGTGACGTCCACCCAGTCAGTGGCCACATCAGATGACAGTGAGCACTTGGGACATACATCAACTAAACGATACAACACTAGGAGCACAGGTCAGACCCAAAGCAAACAATCCCGTCCACAGACTCCATCCCCAAAGGAGAGCAGGGCACCCCCAATATGCACAGACAAGGTGAAGTCACAGAAGAGCAAGGCCAGAAGAGCATTGTGTCAGACACCAGGCTCACATGCTGCAGAGGCATCACCAGAAATTGACTCAGCTATGCCCACAGAGGATGTGTGGGATGTCATGGCTACACCTGGGGAGAGCACAGGGACACAACCACCTACCACATCAACCCCATAACAAAGTACATCGAGGCAGGTGGAGGGAAGCCCTGTTGTGACCAGCCCAGTCATTGTGGCTAAGGAGGGCAGTGTTGTGTCCAGGCCAGTGACTCAGGTAGAGGAGGGCAGTGTTGTGGCCATCCCTGGCAAGAAGGGACAGGAGGGCACTGTAGACACCACCCCTGGGGTAAGTGGGAAGGTGGTCACTGTGGGGGGTACACCTTCCTGAGAGGGTAAGGTGGTCTAGAGGCGTAGCCAGCCCAAGCGTACTGCAGGATCAAGCACTTCTCCAGAGGGAGTGCCAGTGTCTGCCCCTGATGTGGGACAGTTGGGGGGTGTGCCGGTGGTGTCAACGCCACTTCCCATCAACCCCATGACAGGGAAGCAAATTCATATTCCAAAGAAGTGGAAGGGCACCCCTCCAACCTCTCCAACCCACACTGTGTCAAGGGCGTGCATGACTCCACCTCCACGTGCCACGGTGCCACCTGGTCCGCACAGCCCTCCACCTTGCAGGCCCACTGTTATAGCCACATCACATGTCCCTCTGTCACACCAGTCAAGTGGACCTGCAGTCCCTGACACACAGCCAGGTCCCACTCCACATGACAGCCAGGAGTGAGTTGTCAACACCCTCAGACGCCTGTGCCACACAGAGGTGTGCTACTCTAGACCATTGTTAGCGATCTGTGTGTGTTCCTGGGCCTGTTGCTCTGATGTGCTGTACCCTGCCCTGCCAAGGACTCTGGGCCTGTTGCTCTGATGTACTCTCCCCTGCTCTGCCAAGGACTCTGAGCCTGTTGCTCTGATGTGCTGTACCCTGCCGTGCCAAGGACTCTGAGCCTGTTGCTCTGATGTGCTGTACCCTGCCCTGCCAAGGACTCTGGGCCTGTTGCTCTGATGTACTCTCCCCTGCTCTGCCAAGGACTCTGAGCCTGTTGCTCTGATGTGCTGTACCCTGCCCTGCCAAGGACTCTGAGCCTGTTGCTCTGATGTGCTGTACCCTGCCCTGCCAAGGACTCTGAGCCTGTTGCTCTTTTGTGCTGTACCCTGCCCTGCCAAGGACTCTGGGCCTGTTGCTCTGATGTACTCTCCCCTGCTCTGCCAAGGACTCTGAGCCTGTTGCTCTGATGTGCTGTACCCTGCCCTGCCAAGGTGTAGAAAAGTCAACCCCGATCGCACCCGATGCCCAGGCTGCTGGTGCAGGGCGACTCTTCGTTTCCATCTTGAATAATTACCAAATAAAGAGACGGGCACTGGAAGCAGGAAGACAAGGAAAAAGGTTTATTTCTCATGAGGAGAGCCTGTCATTTGGGACACTCGCATAGTGTCTTCGGGAGGTGCTCTAACAAGTTTCTCTGAGGCTTCGTCTTTTATACACAGGTTTAGGGCACACACACATCCTTCATTACAATCAAGACATTGTAAAGTACGAAGATATTCCAACACGTGGCTACAGTAGGGGCCCTTATCCTCCATACAATAGGAAGCGGCTGTCATGCAGCTGAGTGTTTCTGCTGATTCCTTTGGAATGTGTGCTCCTGATCGAATCTCAGGGGGTGGGGCGGTCATGATCAATAGTGGCTTCTTTCAAGAGAGACGAGTGCATACAGTAGTGGGCAATAAACTGTATCCTCAGGCTAAGGGATGACCAGCGGTCCGTGCAGACATTCAGGCTCAGAGGTCGGGGTCATCAAAGGAGGGGTATTCATGGAAGGAAAGGAGGTGTTGGTCAGGCGCGGGGTGCGATTCTAAGAGACAGAGTCATGCGGGAAGGGAGGGCTCATGACTTGTACATGTGAGAGCGGGGGCGGTCAGGGTGCATGGGGGAAGCTTGCAGGGTCAGGGAAGGGGCGCTGGTGATCAATCGCAAGCAGAGAGACCATGGTACCTAAAATGGCTGTCGAGTACGTGTGTGCAGGGGTCTATGCTAGCGGGATAACACAGTCAGTGTATTAGCGATATCTGTTCTGCTTACAGCAAGGGGTACTGTGAACGCAAATGAACGCCGCTTATGTACACATACATTGCCTATTTTCAACAGTCGCCGCTTTTTTACATAAGCAAGTTCAATTTCTACATGGTCGATGCGATAGGCAGAATGCAATACATGTTAATTTACATTTGTTGGTTCTTCATACAAGCCTAGAGATCGGCATAATATTTAGTCGGAGTCAAAAAAAAAGGTTCCGAAACATTACAGAATCAAGTTCAGACTTTTTCTCCGAACATTACAGAATCAAGTTCAGACTTTTTCTCCGATGACATTAATTAAGAGCAATCTGATACCTTCGGGTCTTATCAGTACTTTGGAAAGCTAGATACATGGGTGACCGATGAAACATTTTGAAAGGCAATACAAAAATGGTTGAGGGAGGGATTCAATTCGATACAAGCAATTTAGTCAAGGGGTGAGTAGAAAGTTCTGGAAAGGGGGGTCTTAGTGAAAATGTCTTTTTCAACGACGAGCCACCACTGGTAGACTCTGTTAGTCCGTTTTTCTTTTCGTTGGCGCTTTTGAGCACCGGCGGTGGAGCTATAAGTCCAGCTCGGAATCATCCTTACGCGTTGCAGGGTGCGATCAGTCCTCTGCTGTTAGATCACAGTCCTGTTTCCTAACTCATTTTCTTGGGGGTGCCTCATGCTGGGCACCTGCGTGTCTTTCTTTTTCCGTGGCAAAATCCCAGTCCATAGTCAAAGTTTATATGAAAGAGTTTGTTGAATTATCGAGGGGAGAGAGGGCGGAGTGGGGCCAGATCTTTGAACATACCAAGGGACCAAGGGAGCAAAGGACAACGAGCAGGCGAGCCCAACAGTCGGACTCAAAAAGGGGACGGGGGACTTCAGGCACGAGTGGGTCAGCGAGTCGAGGGCTTCAAGGCAGCCCTTCATTCCTCCATCTGCTGAGTTTGAAAGTTATGCCTCGTCCCGCGTCTCGTTGCTCTGCGGCTCCACCTTTGGTCGTCACACATGCTCCATGATCTGTGGCCAGGCTGTGCGTCACGTCCAGCTCCTCTCCTCCGGTGATTGTATCTTTGAATGGGTAGAAAACAAGTTTTAGAAAAACTGGCAGGAGAAGACATTTATACATCTCAATTCCGTCCCCAATCCTATGTAGGTGGGGAAAAGGTTCATCGGTCACAGTCAGAAGTCGTCACTTATGGAGTCTGTAGAAGGGCATGGCTTATTGAATTCATAGACCTACTTAGCGTTCATTCGCGACATATGATGAAAGAAGTTGGAATTTTATACACAGTGTATTACATCAAATTCAAAATCGAGTCCTTATGTGGAGACTCGTCCTTCCCTTTAACCCAAGTATCGGCAATCTTACATCTCCCTTCGGGGTCGGCTAATTCTTGCAAGCAGGGGCGTTATCGTCATGAAGAAGGGGGAAGGGGCAGATGTTAAACGTGGCTTTCCTGGGAAATGACCGTTAATCAAGGTCATCAATTACGTTTCATGGGTAGCTGACATGAGGCTAGGATTGATCAGGGGCGCGTGGGTGCTTTGGACAGGGAGCTGGGGTCGATCGGGAGAAGCGGGGTACTCTGGATATCCGCACTTAGGTGCAGGGGGGTGGGGCAATCGGGGCATTGGGGATCGTATTTCTAACGAGCTGAGAAACAGAAGACCATTGACGTTATAGTTCCCTTATAAAAGGCCAGATTAGGGGACATCCGTCGTCTTACCTGTCCTTTCCTTCATTACCAACTCGGGTTCTATCGTTTGCAGAAAGGAGAGGTAGTAATATGGCAAGTCACAATCGTTTTGGTTTTTGGTCAATTTTGCTGAACACCTTTGCGTTCGAGGAAACCCAATTATGAGAGAGAGAGAGAGAGAGAGAGAGAGAGAGGGAGGGAGAGAGGGAGAGAGGGATAGAGGGATAGAGAGAGAGAGAGAGAGAGAGAGAGAGAGAGAGAGACCGCACCCTAAATGGTCCATTCGGTACACGTATGACATGGAGAGAGAAAGAGAGAGAGAGGGGGACGTGTACAATAATGGGCCATTCAGTGCACGCACAACACAGAACAACAGGGGTTAAGTAACACGGAAACACAGGCAGAGGGATGACGTAGATTCATGCATCACGCACACACAAACTCGGACGGGGGAGACAGTACATGTATTATATACAAAAATCCAAGACAAAACATAGAACAGTTATTGACCAAAAAATGATCTCCTCCTGTACGCTGCGCGTTCTCAGTTTTTTTAAGCTCTCTTTACTTTTTCTTCTCTTTTTATTGTTGGCTGCCTTTTACTGGTGGCTTTGATTGTACACACTTACGCCTTTGGCAATTGGTCATGAACTAACCTGGTCGGGCTAATGCTCACGGTGGTCTTTTCGAGTAATTTTAGCAAATGTGTTTCCAGGCTGAGACAACAGTTGGTGTCAATTTGAGAACAATGGGACAGCTTTTAGTTATATGTCTATGAGGATGCGAAAAGGAGGTAGTAGGTCTTCAAATATTGGCAATATCCCTAGTCCTCTCGGCGGAGGATACTTGTCTAACCCTTACCTCGAAATACCCTAAACTTTTCCCTACTTAGTTAAAAGTAGGAATGTGTTTATTTCTCGTTGCAATATTCGGGGTTTGTCGTGGTCAGGTACCATAATCAAACGCCTTTTTCCCGTCTCGTCGTTCGTTAGATCACCATTTTCCTTTTCGTATCTTTAATCGATGTTCCAAAGTGACCTGCAGAAAGAGGGAAAAAGAAGGGGCAGGGGCTACATCGATAGACACATTAGCGTGCATGAACCCGAAAAGGCTTTTACTTACTACATACCCGGTCCATCTCCACGGAACGCAGTTCTTGCCAACTCGGCATTTAAGCCCAGATGAACCTTTTAGTGTGTGAGAGATGATTATCGGAAGCCGGTGTGTGGTATTATGGACCATATGTAGGGAGGCCAGGTGGCACTCCTTCGGGGCGACTTAGGGGCATTTTAGCACAATTTTCCTGATACAGGTGGCATATAAAGTATAGACTGAATTCCAGGGTCTTTTAGCGGTTGCTTTAGGCTGTACAAAAATGTGCAAAGTACATACAACAAAAACCTGGACCGTTCATGTTTGCAGTATTTCTGCGTACTAACAGCCTGATTCATGAAGCGAAATAGCGCCCGCAATGGCTGCGAAAACGCAATTGCGGGTGCAAAACACGGAATCGGCATTCAAGTACGAAATAGCGAAATCGCTAAAAAATAATAGCGAGCGGAATAGCGATTACGCTGTAAAAGTCGCAGACTCCGGGAAGTCGAGCATTAGCGATAATGAAATAGCGACCAACCACGGAATCTGCGAATTGAATAGCGAAACGCAATATTGTCTCAATCGGCATTCATGAAAGAAATACATTAGCGAAAAATCGCTAAATCGCACATTAGCGCGGCGCAATTTAAGGACAACTCAAAGCAGGTGGTAACCATAAAAGCCATGATTAACCAAAATTTGAAAAACTGTTAGCCAATCACCAACAGGTCCAGGCCTGACCAATCACACATAAGGACATTCAGCAGCAGCAATAGGCGTTCCACAATGCCTGGGATGTACATGGTGGTGAGGCGGCGAAGGCTACAGCGAGCAGCACGGAGGAGACGCATGAGGCAGGCACGGATTTACCGGCAGCGGGTCACCTTGCTGGGGCAAACCAGAGAACAGATTTATGCTAAATACAGGCTGAATGGGGAAATGATCACCTGGCTGATACAAGAACTCGACCCCATCATGCAGCACCCAACAAGGCGAAACAATTCTGTGCCCACACATGTGCAGGTATTGTGCAGCCTGCACCTCCTGGCATCCGGCCGCTGCTGGGGGGATTTCCCAGCCCACCATGTCACGCTGCCTCCACACTTTTGTTGACGCCATGCTCACCCAGCTCCACCGGCACATCACATTTCCCACGAGCCAACAGGATTTGGACCTCACAAAACTACAATTTTATAATGTTGCCCATTTTCCCCATGTCCTTGGCTGCATAGACTGTACCCACGTCGCCATCTGCCCACCAGCTGCCACGGAGTATATGTACCGCAACAGGAAGTCGTACCACTCCCTCAACATACAGATGGTCTGCAATGCAATGCCAAGACCATCATCACTGACATTGTGGCCCAGTACCCAGGGAGTACCCATGACTCCTTTATCTTCAGGCACAGCGGACTCCACACACGACTGATCAGGGGAGAGTTTGGGGAAGGACACCTACTTGGTAAGTACACTTTGTCGACAATGTCACATTGCTATGAAGTAACTGCGCTGCACAGGCAATCAACATCTGCTCCTCTCATTCAGGTGACAGTGGCTACGCCCTACGGGAATACCTCCTGACCCCTTACCTCAACCCTGCCACACCTCAGCAACGCCGCTACAATGTTGCGCACATCCGGACAAGGAACTGTATTGAAAGGACATTTGGCCTGCTCAAGAGCAGGTTCCGTATACTGCACAAGACAGGTGGGGCCATGTATTACAGTCCTGCAGCGTGCTGCCGCATTGTGGCTGTCTGTGCAATGCTTCATAACATTGCAACCAAGCGCCGGATACCAGTTGACATCTCAGGCAGTGAATCTGAGGGGGACGACCGGCCACCAGCACATGCGCACCATGCACGCGGGGAGAACCCAGCTGAAGGCCACAGACGTCGCAACCACATCACAGCTAACAATTTCTAGCCCACCCCCTTCCCCCACCCCACATATCACAATTGCATGCAAACTGTAATGATTACACAAGGCGTATGTGTGCACCAAAATAAATGTATTTGTTTGAATCACAAAAAAATAAATGGGTCTCCGTAACAACTATATACAAAAAGCAGTATTCATGCATACTGCATGAGACGCTCCATGGCAGGCTTAAGTTCAGCCTGCGCCTGTGTCCCTGACACAATGTCATTGGCGCCTCCGGCGCACAATTCCCAGGCGCCTGGGAGCCTCTTCCTCTTCCTGGGCAGCTGGAGGTGGGGCAGCCCTTGCGCTGCGCCTAGGTGGGGGGGCCGGCGTGGCAGAGTGGCTGCTGACACTAGAGGCACCCTCACTAGCATCATCACCCCCCACAATTGCCGGAATCACAGGTGCGTGCAGTGCGGTGACCGCGGTTGTCAAATGCTCCAGCACCCGGGTAATATCCTCGCAGCACTGGACGAGTTGGTGCTGCTGGGTTAAGGAGCGGCGCGCAAGCAGGGTGGTGGCATTTGCCGAGGCATAATTGGAGCGGCTGTAGGTGGACAGCCGGCTCAGCAACTGGTGGTGGCGCCTGCTAGCAACACTTCGGTGCTTCACCAGCGCTGCAGTGTTGTGTTCCATAGCCGTCGTCATGCGGTCAATGGCCGCCGTCATGCGGTCCACCCTCTCGCCCACTCCCGCCACATTGCGGCCGATCTTCTGCCGCTGGAGCTGGATGGCTCCTTGCTGCTGCGACTGGCGCTGGTGTAAACGCAGCATGCGCCGCTCCACACTCATGCATGCGTGGAAGTGGCCATTGCCCCTCCTGGTGGTCGGCCGCTGTGTAGCGGATGTGGCTGGCCCAGATGGTGGTGGACGAGCTGCAGGTCTTGCAGCAGCTGGTGTTGCAGGTGCGGCAGGTGTGGTGGGTGGCCTGGCCTTGGCAGCCGGTGGGCCTGAGGCGGATGCAGCAGGCAAGGTGGGTGGCCTGGCCTTGGCAGCCGGTGGGCCTGAGGCGGATGCAGCAGGCAAGGTGGGTGGCCTGGCCTTGGCAGCCGGTGGGCCTGAGGCGGATGCAGCAGGCAAGGTGGGTGGCCTGGCCTTGGCAGCCGGTGGGCCTGAGGCGGATGCAGCAGGCAAGGTGGGTGGCCTGGCCTTGGCAATCGGTGGGCCTGAGGCGGATGCAGCAGGCAAGGTGGGTGGCCTGGCTGCTGGTGTTGGCGCTGGCGCAGAGGCTGGTGGCTGGGTAGCAGGTAGGGATTCCTCCTCCTGGGCCTCCTCGTCGATCAGCAGCCTCTCACTGTCGCTGCTATCTCCTGCACCTGTGAGGGTAAGTGGATACTCATTAGGTGCATGTGACTGTCAGACATGCAGATGTTACATGCATGCTGGGTGTCATTCCCTGGGTGGCTGTGTATTTGCGCACTTTGGAACCTTTCGGGCCGCATTGTGGTAGTACTACATTGTGGACATACTACGTCTCCCACAATGCTTCAGGGCATTTCCTGATGCACGGCATGACTAAGGGCCAATGAGTGAGCCTATTTGGTCATGGGCGGTCATAGGGACAGGGTCGCAGTCGCATGCCACTTACCTTGGGTGTCTTGGGTGGGGCGGGAGGAGTCCAGAGGGGTGACGCCAACACACGCCTCCCTCTCCAACGTGTCCTCTACCCGGTCCTCCAGGGGGGTGTTGGGTGGGACAGTCGGGCCACCACCTCCGGTGCCTGATGCCTCACCAAGGCGCTCCGCAACCCTCTCCTTGGCACGCCCTCGGAGGTCGTACCACCGCTTTTTTAATTCCTCCAGGGACCTGTCCGCAACTCCCACAGAGTTCACGCTTGCGGCAATCCCCACCCAGATCCTCCTCTTCTCCTGCTCTGGGACCCTCCGGGAGTTTGCACCAAACAGCTGGTCGTGGTTGGCCACCACACCCTCTATGAGGTTCTCCAGCTCCTGTTCTGAAAATTTCAATTTGCGCTTTCGGCCAGCGCTGTTGCTGGGTCCGGGCTGCGGGTCGTCTGACATAGCGGTCGCTATTTCGGCGGGGTCGGGATGCGCAAACGGCGGGTTGGTGGCAGCTTTCCGTCGTGGACAGTCGACTGATAGCGTCACTGTGGTGTTTGGGGGTGGGATTTGGCTGCTTCCTGGTTGTGATGTCATCACGGTGCTCGGAATGCGTCTTCCCGTTTTCCTGATCCCGCGAGAATGCGACTCGCAATCCCGTGCAATCGGGATTGCGAGCGCAATCTCGTGCGATCGGGATTGCGAGTCGCAATCCCGATCGCAGGTAGCCGGAAATAGCGATTATTCTGCGTTTTTTGTGGGTCGCTAACGGCTTTAGCGCCCGCATGCGAGTCGCTATTTTTTCTCCGAAAAGTACATGAATGCCGTTTTGCGTTTCCTCAATAGCGAGTCGCTATTGATCGCTATTAGGGACACGCAAAACGGCCCGTACATGAATCAGGCTGTATACCCTTTAACCCTTATCTAATCGAGCTGAGTCATTTCACCTATTTTTTAGTTATATCGAAAAATAGTGATCATTCATTCAAGACGTATCCATTTACGCGGGCAACTATATTTGCTTTCTCAAAAAATCTTTAATAAGAATGTCGGTGCACAAATACGGGCCTACAACCCCGTGGGCCGGCCACGGAGCAGGCTCGAACTGTAGATGTGGGGATACTTTATTAGAAGTAAACTTAATGGATTCAGTGGTCGTTAATTTCATAAAAAGTGCGCCAAGTGCAATAAAAATCATATTGAATCTTTAGTGTGAGCGAATATCATAAGCATCGAAATTTTGAACTTTCAATAATCATGATACGCCAAACTCAACAACAATTCATTGTCCGAATGTTCAATCGGTACCCATCTTATGCCAATTCATTGTCCTTCATTGTCCGAACACCTAATCAGTACCCATCTCATATCAATTCATTGTCCGAGCTGACAGTATACATCCTATATCAATCCATTGTCCGAACTCATATTCAGTACACATCCTATATCAATCTATATGTTTAAAAACTTCATACATATCCTATGACACCAAGGCTGAGCAATCGGGGTACAATAAGGAGTTGAGGGTTTCATTTGCATCGGCGCCATTTTGGGTGCAGTCAGGCAGAACCAGGCATAGTCTAAGTGTCTACTAACTCGTGGTTGGCCCAGAGCTTCTTTTGGCAGTCCAAAAAGTTCCGTTAAAGGGTAAAAGAAGGGATCGGTGGTCCGAACCATCAATCAAAAAGGGGAGGGGGTGCAACAATTTTCCTACCAGGTCATACTGTTCTTTCACCGGAACTGATCCGAACTGTGGTCTGCAGGATTCTAGTCATTCAAACTGAGGCTGGCGCCAGCATGGGAGCGCCGACGTCCTGCGGCTACATTTCCATCGTTCCGTGGCAATCATGGCAGTCATTCCCCATCGGGGGTATTTGCGGGGGTCGGGGACTCCCGCGGCTCCTCTAGAATCTTCAAGGTTGTGGAGGACTATGACGGTGGAGTCAACAAGTGACCGGGCCATTCCTTCATGCTGGGCCCGCTCTTGCCAGGTCGATCGCCATTTTGAGAGTTCGGCAGCTACCGGCGATTGCGGGGTCAAATGAGCGGACGGGCTCCACCTTTCCGGGCGAGGCGTTGCAGCATCGCCACAGTGGAAGAACCCTTTTCCGGGCGCCTGGAGCGCTGAGGGTGCAGCTGGGAAGCCTCCACCTGGGGAGGCGGGAGAGGCTTGTTTGCACCGTCTCTCCCTCCCAGTGCACCCCACGGCGTCTCGCTTGACATTTGTTATGGCCGGACCAGGCGATGAGGACGGGGGGGTCGGAGGCATGTGCAAGGCATCCCCCCCTCAGCGTTGTTGCAGCCATTATGGAAGAAAAAAGAAATGTCCCGTCCGTCTTTGGGCCGGGCCTCCGGTGGATGGCGGCCGGACGCCCTTTTGCTCTGGCCCCATGAACGGGTTCCTTGGCTCATCCGGTGGGGCAGGCCTTGGCGTGTGGTTCCTCTCCTGGGCCTTTCGTGCAGTGGCCTCTCCACTCCCAGGCCCTCCATGGATGCTGGCCCAGACTGGGAGAGAGGGAGAGGGTCGAACCTGCAACTCTCCAGTGTTACCGCCACCGCGGCCGGATCCCGTCGGCCTCGGCCTCTGGTTGATGGTGGCCGGACTGGGAGAGAGAGAGGAGGGTCGAGGACACGGACATTCCCCCCCTGCAACTCTCCAGGGTTGTCGTAGCAATCCCCCTGGCCGGGTCCCGTTGGCCTCGGCCTTTCCTCCGGCTACACCCTACGTGATGATCTCCGGCCGACGGTTGGCAGCAGGACCCGCCCTATATGTGCTGCTTCCGGCTGGGCGTAGCCGTAAACCTGTTGCACTTTGGAAGTTTCCAGAAAGGGGCGGATGTCTGCTGACTTGTATCTTTCCTAGTTTGCCGTTATTTGGGCGTGGCAGGCGGTGGGACAGACACGTTTGGGGCAGTGAGGGGTGATGAAGCCTCATTGCCTCGTGGCCACTGTACTGTCAAGCTTGGATTCTCTTATCATTTTCAGGTTTCTCATTACGGTTTTCAGGTTTCTTATTACGGGCTTACTTCTAACGTTTCTTGTTTCTAGGACAATCAGATGTTTTATCATTAAGTATTGTTATCGTTTCCTTGTTCGTTATTTAATAAAAAGTTCATCAGTGGCCTACTGATTTTCGTTTTCCTATTCCTTTCTTTCCAGGTTGTTTCATGCTAAAGTTTCTGTTAACAGGATACAGTGATCACTTCGTTATTATTGCATATGTCCTTTTCACTAGGGGTGCTCTCTGGTCGGGCCAGATGACCTACCTCTAGGGAATGGTCCGGGTGAGACTGGCGTATCAATCAGTGGGGAGTAGATAGGCATGACAGATTACAACGGGGGACAAAGGTCCGCATTACCTACCCTTCACTACTTGCAAAGACTAGAGTATGGCGACTCTGTGCTTGTTTGCAAAATAGAGAATACCTCCAAAAAGAACCAATTCCAAACAGTCAATGTTTGGACAAACAATCAATCAATGAGGAATGAAATAGGCACGACGTGTTAAAGGCTTGCGTTACCTACCCTTCACTATCGGCAAAGGGAGAGAGAATATTCCTATTCTTCCCCGTTTGCAGGCAGAGAAGATCCTTAAGAGAACCAACTTCGAACAATTCAATGCTCGATTCAATCAATCAATCAATGGGAAGAAAAATAGGTAGGACGGATTACAATGGGGACAAAAGTCTGCATTACCTATCCTTCACTATCTGCAAAGACTAAACAGAGTATGGCGACTCTGTGCTTGTTTGCAAATAGAGAATCTCTCAGAGACAATCAATAAGTAATACTAGTATTTTCAAACAATCAATCAATCAATTTCGCAATTTGTCGTGTGTCACGACCTTACCCGGACCGGACCATGTGGACAGTTCTCCGCCTTCCTTTTCCAGCGCCCGATCGTTCTCTTTCTCCATGTTTTTACCGCAGCATTCCTGTGGGATTCCAGTCAGGACAATAGGTCACTTGAGAGAGGTCCGTTCGGAATCGGTGAAGTTCATTCAATCGGCAGCCGGACGAGGGCCCTCTCAAGGCAGGTATACTCCAATCATTTAGATGTTCACCCCATCGTCTGGACCTCTCTTACCGGACCTTATGTCGCTGATGGACCCCGCGTTGGGACGCCAATTGTAGAAAAGTCAACCCCGATCGCACCCGATGCCCAGGCTGCTGGTGCAGGGCGACTCTTCGTTTCCATCTTGAATAATTACCAAATAAAGAGACGGGCACTGGAAGCAGGAAGACAAGGAAAAAGGTTTATTTCTCATGAGGAGAGCCTGTCATTTGGGACACTCGCATAGTGTCTTCGGGAGGTGCTCTAACAAGTTTCTCTGAGGCTTCGTCTTTTATACACAAGTTTAGGGCACACACATCCTTCATTACAATCAAGACATTGTAAAGTACGAAGATATTCCAACACGTGGCTACAGTAGGGGCCCTTATCCTCCATACAATAGGAAGGGGCTGTCATGCAGCTGAGTGTTTCTGCTGATTCCTTTGGAATGTGTGCTCCTGATCGAATCTCAGGGGGTGGGGAGGTCATGATCAATAGTGGCTTCTTTCAAGAGAGACGAGTGCATACAGTAGTGGGCAATAAACTGTATCCTCAGGCTAAGGGATGACCAGCGGTCCGTGCAGACATTCAGGCTCAGAGGTCGGGGTCATCAAAGGAGGGGTATTCATGGAAGGAAAGGAGGTGTTGGTCAGGTGCGGGGTGCGATTCTAAGAGACAGAGTCATGCGGGAAGGGAGGGCTCATGACTTGTACATGTGAGAGCGGGGGCGGTCAGGGTGCATGGGGGAAGCTTGCAGGGTCAGGGAAGGGGCGCTGGTGATCAATCGCAAGCAGAGAGACCATGGTACCAAAAATGGCTGTCGAGTACGTGTGTGCAGGGGTCTATGCTAGCGGGATAACACAGTCAGTGTATTAGCGATATCTGTTCTGCCTACAGCAAGGGGTACTGTGAACGCAAATGAACGCCGCTTATGTACACATACATTGCCTATTTTCAACAAAGGACTCTGAGCCTGTTGCTCTGATGTGCTGTACCCTGCCCTGCCAAGGACTCTGGGCCTGTTGCTCTGATGTACTCTCCCCTGCTCTGCCAAGGACTCTGAGCCTGTTGCTCTGATGTGCTGTACCCTGCCCTGCCAAGGACTCTGAGCCTGTTGCTCTGATGTGCTGTACCCTGCCCTGCTAAGGACTCTGGGCCTGTTGCTCTGATGTACTTTCCCCTGCTCTGCCAAGGACTCTGAGCCTGTTGCTCTGATGTGCTGTACCCTGCCCTGCCAAGGACTCTGGGCCTGTTGCTCTGATGTACTCTCCCCTGCTCTGCCAAGGACTCTGAGCCTGTTGCTCTGATGTGCTGTACCCTGCCCTGCCAAGGACTCTGAGCCTGTTGCTCTAATGTGCTGTACCCTGCCCTGCCAAGGACTCTGGGCCTGTTGCTCTGATGTACTCTCCCCTGCTCTGCCAAGGAGTCTGGGCCTGTTGCTCTGATGTGCTGTACCCTGCCCTGCCAAGGACTCTGAGCCTGTTGCTCTGATGTGCTGTACCCTGCCCTGCCAAGGACTCTGGGCCTGTTGCTCTGATGTACTCTCCCCTGCTCTGCCAAGGACTCTGAGCCTGTTGCTCTGATGTGCTGTACCCTGCCCTGCCAAGGACTCTGGGCCTGTTGCTCTGATGTACTCTCCCCTGCTCTGCCAAGGACTCTGAGCCTGTTGCTCTGGTGTGCTGTACATTGCCCTGCCAAGGACTCTGAGCCTGTTGCTCTGATGTGATGTACCCTGCCCTGCCAAGGACTCTGGCCCTGTTGCTCTGATGTACCCTCCCCTGCTCTGCCAAGGACTCTGAGCCTGTTGCTCTGATGTACTCTCCCCTGCTCTGCCAAGGACTCTGGGCCTGTTGCTCTGATGTACTCTCCCCTGCTCTGCCAAGGACTCTGAGCCTGTTGCTCTGATGTGCTGTACCCTGCCCTGCCAAGGACTCTGGGCCTGTTGCTCTGATGTACTCTCCCCTGCTCTGCCAAGGACTCTGAGCCTGTTGCTCTGATGTACTCTCTCTGCTCTGCCAAGGACTCTGGGCCTGTTGCTCTGATGTACTCTCCCCTGCTCTGCCAAGGACTCTGGGCCTGTTGCTCTGATGTACTCTCCCCTGCTCTGCCAAGGACTCTGGGCCTGTTGCTCTGGTGTACTGTACCCTGCCCTGCCAAGGACTCTGAGCCTGTTGCTCTGATGTGCTGTACCCTGCCCTGCCAAGGACTCTGGGCCTGTTGCTCTGATGTACTCTCCCCTGCTCTGCCAAGGACTCTGAGCCTGTTGCTCTGATGTGCTGTACCCTGCCCTGCCAAGGACTCTGAGCCTGTTGCTCTGATGTGCTGTACCCTGCCCTGCCAAGGACTCTGGGCCTGTTGCTCTGATGTACTCTCCCCTGCTCTGCCAAGGACTCTGAGCCTGTTGCTCTGCTGTGCTGTACCCTGCCCTGCCAAGGACTCTGGGCCTGTGGCTCTGATGTACTCTCCCCTGCTCTGCCAAGGACTCTGAGCCTGTTGCTCTGATGTGCTGTACCCTGCCCTGCCAAGGACTCTGAGCCTGTTGCTCTGATGTGCTGTACCCTGCCCTGCCAAGGACTCTGGGCCTGTTGCTCTGATGTACTCTCCCCTGCTCTGCCAAGGAGTCTGGGCCTGTTGCTCTGATGTGCTGTACCCTGCCCTGCCAAGGACTCTGAGCCTGTTGCTCTGATGTGCTGTACCCTGCCCTGCCAAGGACTCTGGGCCTGTTGCTCTGATGTACTCTCCCCTGCTCTGCCAAGGACTCTGAGCCTGTTGCTCTGATGTGCTGTACCCTGCCCTGCCAAGGACTCTGGGCCTGTTGCTCTGATGTACTCTCCCCTGCTCTGCCAAGGACTTTGAGCCTGTTGCTCTGATGTGATGTACCCTGCCCTGCCAAGGACTCTGGGCCTGTTGCTCTGATGTACTCTCCCCTGCTCTGCCAAGGACTGTGAGCCTGTTGCTCTGATGTACTCTCCCCTGCTCTGCCAAGGACTCTGGGCCTGTTGCTCTGATGTACTCTCCCCTGCTCTGCCAAGGACTCTGAGCCTGTTGCTCTGATGTGCTGTACCCTGCCCTGCCAAGGACTCTGGGCCTGTTGCTCTGATGTACTCTCCCCTGCTCTGCCAAGGACTCTGAGCCTGTTGCTCTGATGTACTCTCCCCTGCTCTGCCAAGGACTCTGGGCCTGTTGCTCTGATGTACTCTCCCCTGCTCTGCAAGGACTCTGGGCCTGTTGCTCTGATGTACTCTCCCCTGCTCTGCCAAGGACTCTGGGCCTGTTGCTCTGATGTACTCTCCCCTGCCCTGCCAAGGACTCTGCACTTCCCGATTGTGTTTGACCAGTGCATAGTCTGTGCCATTTGTAAATGATTTTGTGACTTGCTGGTGTCTACTAATGTTGTGTATCTACATCTGTGCAATATGTGAATAAATACAGTTACTTATGGTGTGTTTTCTCAGTCTCCTTACTGATTAAAGTACTTTTCTTGTTTGCATATGCTTGAATGAGTACCATGCTCTATTTTGTAAATCACCATTGCAAGGCTCTATGTGGCCATATGATTTTTAGACAGGGGGGACAGGGTCTTCAGTCCATTCTGGCCCTGCTGATGTTCTACTCTGTGATGGCTATTTTACAGGCCATGCAGTTTTCGTGTTGGTGAATTGCTATTGCTGCATACACTGTTCACAGGTCACCTTGGGGGACACTGGCAGCACAGGGTGTGCAGCTGTGCTGTGGTTTAGTCGATGTCTATGATGTGATGAGGTGTGTGTGTTTTCCTTTCTGTGTGCCCAGGCGTGTATGTGTATGGTCGTTTTGTGTTGGCCCTTAGTACTGGTGGCATGGCTTACATGGCATGTGTGGTGTTGGGTGTGGCAGAGGTGTGCAGTGTGAAGGGCGTTAGTTTGTAGTGTATGTATGTGTGCCCCTGTACAGTGTGAGACACACATGTGTCAGCCTGGAGTTGTATGCCTGTTGTTTGTTTTGTCTTGCCCTGTGTGGATGATTGTATGCATTTGTGTGGGCTGTGGGGAGTGCACTGGTGTTGTGTGTTCGTTGTCAGCCAATCCTGCAGTGCCTGTGTCCCTGGTTGTGTGTCGCAGTGTGTGTGTATTGTGCTTGTTGTTACAGTGCTTGTTGGTGTGCATGGGGGTGCACGGGATAGGCACCTGGCCTGTGACCAGCTCGGGTGGGGTGCAGTGTTGGTCGGGGTGGTGTGTCACTGTGATGTTTGGGACCTGGCCATGCCTTGGTGTTGCCCTGCCTTCTGCATAGTGCGCATGTGTTGACCGCGGCGGTGACGTGTCCGTGACTGTGACGTTGCTGCAGGTTGGCGGACGTTGTGTGTTCCGGATGCCGTGGGGTGCCTTGTTGTGAGGTGGGTGCCCATGTGGATGTGTTGTGCCCCCCAGCAGGATGCCAGTGTTTAGTTTGGGCCCTGTGTCGGCATGTGAGATGTGTGGTGCATATGTGTAGTGGCGTACCTGCGGCGGCGTCCGCGGCGGCCCATCTGGCGATAGTGTAGCAGTAGGTACATGACCGGATGCATGTGGAGGGCTGGGTCCATGGGGTTCATGTCGGGTCTCGGCGTTCGTAATCCGCTGTAGACTTTCCGCCTGCTTCAGCTGTGCGGTGTCTCCGCTGCCGTGCGTCTGCTTGTTTGGGCCATCCTAATTTGTCGCAAGCTGGGCCGAAGACGGCTGTAATGCCAGAAACCGGTCCCCGGAAGCTTGTTTCCTTTCCAGTAAAGAATTGGCTTGGTAGTTTGGTCTTCCCTGTTCCCATGATACACTGGGCCAGGGTCAGACTAATTTGCATGTAGCCAGGTTCTGAGCTGGGATGGTGCAGTGAGCTAAAAAACAGTGATGGATCAAGCCCTGATCTTTTGACTGGGTAGGAGTGTTCTGCTTAATTCAGATACTCTGTCCATCACCACCCCCTTTATGAATCGTTTTGGCCACCACAAGTGTGGAAGGGTATACTCAGATGTGAGTCCCTTGCTCACTGCACCATCAGGATTCAAGCAAGCTGGGCCGAAGACGGCTGTAATGCCAGAAACCGGTCCCCGGAAGCTTGTTTCCTTTCCAGTAAAGAATTGGCTTGGTAGTTTGGTCTGCCCTGTTCCCATGATACACTGGGCCAGGGTCAGACTAATTTGCATGTAGCCAGGTTCTGAGCTGGGATGGTGCAGTGAGCTAAAAAACGGTGATGGATCAAGCCCTGATCTTTTGACTGGGTAGGAGTGTTCTGCTTAATTCAGATATTCTGTCCATCACCACCCCCTTTATGAATCGTTTTGGCCACCACAAGTGTGGAAGGGTATACCCAGATGTGAGTCCCTTGCTCACTGCACCATCAGGATTCAAGCAAGCTGGGCCGAAGACGGCTGTAATGCCAGAAACCGGTCCCCGGAAGCTTGTTTCCTTTCCAGTAAAGAATTGGCTTGGTAGTTTGGTCTGCCCTGTTCCCATGATACACTGGGCCAGGGTCAGACTAATTTGCATGTAGCCAGGTTCTGAGCTGGGATGGTGCAGTGAGCTAAAAAACGGTGATGGATCAAGCCCTGATCTTTTGACTGGGTAGGAGTGTTCTGCTTAATTCAGATACTCTGTCCATCACCACCCCCTTTATGAATCGTTTTGGCCACCACAAGTGTGGAAGGGTATACTCAGATGTGAGTCCCTTGCTCACTGCACCATCAGGATTCAAGCAAGCTGGGCCGAAGACGGCTGTAATGCCAGAAACCGGTCCCCGGAAGCTTGTTTCCTTTCCAGTAAAGAATTGGCTTGGTAGTTTGGTCTGCCCTGTTCCCATGATACACTGGGCCAGGGTCAGACTAATTTGCATGTAGCCAGGTTCTGAGCTGGGATGGTGCAGTGAGCTAAAAAATGGTGATGGATCAAGCCCTGATCTTTTGACTGGGTAGGAGTGTTCTGCTTAATTCAGATACTCTGTCCATCACCACCCCCTTTATGAATCGTTTTGGCCACCACAAGTGTGGAAGGGTATACTCAGATGTGAGTCCCTTGCTCACTGCACCATCAGGATTCAAGCAAGCTGGGCCGAAGACGGCTGTAATGCCAGAAACCGGTCCCCGGAAGCTTGTTTCCTTTCCAGTAAAGAATTGGCTTGGTAGTTTGGTCTGCCCTGTTCCCATGATACACTGGGCCAGGGTCAGACTAGTTTGCATGTAGCCAGGTTCTGAGCTGGGATGGTGCAGTGAGCTAAAAAACGGTGATGGATCAAGCCCTGATCTTTTGACTGGGTAGGAGTGTTCTGCTTAATTTAGATACTCTGTCCATCACCACCCCCTTTATGAATACTAATTTGTCGAGCGGGGCGGACGTCATCGGGCGCGGCGGAGGGTCTCGATTGGCTCCAGCCGCCGAGGTGGCAGGCGCACCTTGATGGCGGAGCGCGGCGCTCCGCGGCGGACGGGAAATGACCTGTGTTTACCTATCCTAATGTGGCGGACGTGAGTTCCGCTACTCGCGGGCGGAAAAAACTGTTTTTCCGCCCCGCCATCGCCGCGGTGGTGCCACCGCCCGACATCCTAATGGACCCCCTAGTTGTCTTACCAGGAGCTTTGTTCCTGTTTTTTGAAGTATCTGTTGTGGAAGAATGCTGTAATGCCGTTGCTGTTTTTGATTTTTCCCGGTTACATTGTTTAATTGACCTTTCCCTCATGGGCATCTTTCTTTATTCTTGAAATAACGATTTCAATCTGTGTTAAAGAAAAAAATAGCACATTATAGACCACTATTACCAAACAACAAAGCAATGACAAAAAGCAAACAATCTATTCAAAATTACAGATCAGGTGAGGATTCTCCAGGGGTGCACAAAAGGTGAGGCCTGTATTGAAGAGTATAGTGGAAGACAGCTCTGTCCACAAGTACAAAGAAGATGAGACCTATGTCTAAGTCCACTGCACTCTTATACACAGGCTTCACCACCTATGCTTCCCGAGAAAGGCCTCTCTCCCACTACAGTCTTGATCATAAACCTCACCTCCTCTATCCCTCTGGACATATCTCACCTCATCTGCACAATCTACTTCCTAATCTCAGGTAACGCAGATGACATAATTGACCCTCATTTATAAATCCATGTGTCAGTTTTGCGCTACTGAAGCGTCACTTTTTGTGACGCATTGACGTCATAAAACGTATGCCTTGTTGCACCATATGTAAAAAGTGATGCATATAGGTAAAAGCGTCATTTTTTAAACCTTTTGCACCACATTATACCTCTGTCAAGTGTAATGTACAGAGAGGGGTCATTTCTCCACAAAAAGCCTTGTAATAAAGACACAGTTAAATCTATGCGATTTCATTGCGTCACTTTTACGACACTGTCACATCAAAATCTTGCACCTGCCTCACAACAGGGATAAGACTGAGGCAAACGCTTTCACATGGACCTTCACAATTTTACAAAATACAATTCCTCTATGCAAACAAATTCAATATACTTCCTACACTGAGTTAACACAGGTAACATCATTGTAAAGAATCAAATTCACACCTGTGTCTAAGAGTGCAGACAGGAATAGGCTTCATGAAGCCTAATCCACTGCACTCTTAGACACAAGTCTCACCACCTACGCTCCCCAGGAAAGCCCAAACATGTTCCTTATTGCACCATATTTAAAAACTGACGCATGTGGTTAGATGCGTCACTTTTTAAACCTCTGCGACACAATATACTCAAAGATGTAAAAAACATTAATTTCCCCAAATTCGTTTTTGACATCACATTTAGGAAAGACACCACAGATCCTATGTACCACCATCTGCCTCACAGCAAGGATAAGACTAAGGCAAAAGCTTTCACATGAAGCTTCACAATTTTACAAATTACAATTCCTCTATGCAAACAAACTCAATATGTTTCCTACACTGAGTTAACACAGGTAACATCATTGTAAAAAGTTAAATTGACACCTGTGTCTAACAGTGCAGTCAGGGATAGGCTTCATGAAGCCTAGTCCACTGCACTCTTAGACACAAGCCTCATCACCTACGCTCCCCAGGAAAGCCCAAACATGTACATTTTTGCACCATATTTAAAAAGAGACACATGTAATTAGATGCGTCACGTTTTAAACCTCTGCGCCACAATATACTCAAATATGTAAAAAACATTCATTTGTCCAAAATCGTTCTTAACATCACATTTAGGAAACACAGCACAGATCCTATATACAACCATCTGCATCACAGCAATGATAAGACTAAGGCAAAAGCTTTCACATGAAGCTTCACAATTTTACAAATTACAATTCCTCTATGCAAACAAACTCAATAAGCTTCCTACCCTGAGTTAACACATGTAACATCATTGTAAAGATTCAAATTCACACCTGTGTCTAACAGTGCAGTCAGGGATAGGCGTCATGAAGCCTAGTCCACTGCATTCTTAGACACAAGCCTCACCACCTAGGCTCCCCAGGAAAGCCCAAACATGTACCTTTTTGCACCATATTTAAAAAGAGACACATGTAATTAGATGCGTCACGTTTTAAACCTCTGCGCCACAATATACTCAAATATGTAAAAAACATTCATTTCCCCAAAATCGTTTTTGACATCACATTTAGGAAACACAGCACAGATCCTATGTACAACCATCTGCCTCACAGCAAGGATAAGACTAAGGCAAAAGCTTTCACATGAAGCTTCACAATTTTACAAATTACAATTCCTCTATGCAAACAAACTCAATATGTTTCCTACACTGAGTTAACACAGGTAACATCATTGTAAAGATTCAAATTGACACCTGTGTCTAACAGTGCAGTCAGGGATAGGCTTCATGAAGCCTAGTCCACTGCACTCTTAGACACAAGCCTCACCACCTACGCTGCCCAGGAAAGCACAAACATGTACCTTTTTGCACCATATTTAAAAAGAGACACATGTAATTAGATGCGTCACGTTTTAAACCTCTGCGCCACAATATACTCAAATATGTAAAAAACATTCATTTCCCCAAAATTGTTTTTGACATCACATTTAGGAAACACAGCACAGATCCTATGTACAACCATCTGCCTCACAGCAGGGATAAGACTAAGGCAAAAGCTTTCACATGAAGCTTCACAATTTTACAAATTACAATTCCTCTATGCAAACAAACTCAATATGCTTCCTACACTGATTTAAAACACAGGTAACATCATTGTAAAGAGTCAAATTGACACCTGTGTCTAATAGTGCAGTCAGGGATAGGCTTCATGAAGCCTAGTCCACTGCACTCTTAGACACAAGCCTCACCACCTACGCTCCCCAGGAAAGCACAAACATGTACCTTTTTGCACCATATTTAAAAAGAGACACATGTAATTAGATGCGTCACTTTTTAAACCTCTGCGCCACATTATACTCAAAAATGTAAAAACCAGGGATAAGACTGAGGCAAAAGCTTTCACATGGAGCTTCACAATTTTACAAAATACAATTACTCTATGCAAACAAACTCAATATGCTTCCTCACTGAGTTAAAACACAGGTAACATCATTGTAAAGAGTCAAATATATTTCTTTAAACATGCACACATTCTTTATTCCTTTTTAAAAATGTAAAATCCATGTATTTTTTCCCAAAATCGTTTTTGACATCAAATTTAAAAAACATAACACATGTCCTATGTAGAAGCATACCATGTCACTACTAGTACAACTTCACAATTTTACAGAATACAATTTCTCTATGCAGTAAAAACTTTTTACCAAGCATTATCAAAAAGCATGACACAAAGCAACATTAAACAACCACAATTTGCTTCCAAATCTTCTCCATAGAGTATACAAGTCTCTATGTATATTAAATGAATCATAACTCACCTTTACAAATGCTTTAGGAGATTCAGAACAGTGTCAGATACACACACCAATATTTCTTTAGCAGAGCAAAAGGTATGTTCTCCGGTCACTGCAAACCATAAAGGCACAGAAAACCTCTAATTCTACACACATATTGCTCATGGTAACCAATCAAAACTCTTCCTTCTGTATTTTCGAACTAACACCCTTCCTCCCCTCAGCCCTTTCTACCTGTTACCATAGCAACTCCCTCCCTACTGACCTGCCAGGGTTAAAAGTTTATTCTACAATGTTGCAAATCACCTCTGCAAGGATGTTTGACCTGCAAGGTTTCTTTCAATGACTTTTTTTTAACCATTCAAATTACTTCTTACACAGAACACAACCATGCACCCTAACTTTCAGTTTTCATCTATCTCATTCTACCAATCATTGCTTGTAATTCAAAAGCACTGAAACTCCACAGTTTTTTTTTGCAAACTTCTATTGTTCCAACTGCCATTTCTTTTCCACACTTCATCTAACTGCACCAGAATCTCCTCTGACCATGTATTCTGTCTGGATTATTGGACATAGCTATATCCACTGGGCTCAAAGGTATGCAGCTACCAGAAATTTACAAAACCTTGATTTATCAAACGTGAACATAAAATGGATTGGCCACAGAGGATTAAAATGTCACCAATTGATTCCATTGGTGAAAACCTTTTTGCATTTGCCACACCCTGACCTGTTAATTGTGCACTGTGGAGGAAATGACTTGGGCACTTTGACTGGGGTAGGTCTGGAAATGCTTTTAAAGGACACCTTTGATCATTTGATGGCACTTTTTCCACAAACTGCCTTGGTATATTCCAATATATGCCAAAGACAGAAATGGAAGTGGTCCAATCAATTTTGTCCACAATTTGAGAAAGCACGGAAACATGAGAATAAATCTGTTTCTGCTTACATGAGAGACTATGGAATGGGTTTAATATACAACAACAACTTGCGTTACAACATGCAAGATATTTACAGAGAAGATGGTGTGCACTTTTCTGATGAGGGGAATAGAATATTCCTCCTGAATTTAAGACTGGGCATTGGTACCTACTTGTAGGTACCTAAATCAGCCACAGAACCCAAAAGCCCTTTTCAGGGCTACCCTATTTCTGATCACTCCAAATGATTATCTTTTTTTAACTTTTTTCACTATTTTTCACCATAGTACGCTCCCCGGTACGCTCCCGGTGCGCGTACCGGACGCTCCCCCCGCGAAAATCGAAAAAAAAATTTTTTGGGGGGCCCACGGGACCCTTTTATGGCCCCCACATCAAACCTAGGGGGTCAGGGGGTGTCTACCGTGCCCCCTTATACCCATTCCCAACGTTGTTTATCCTCCATCTTGTGTCTCAATTCTACCGAAACACAAAATGGAGGACTCCCGTTGCACTTCCGGTACGCGTACCGGGACGCGCACCGGGAAGCGCTCCAAAAATGATAAAAGTTTATTTACATAAATACCACTGGAGACACTATCACCAAATATGGAATAGGCCATACTACATACCAGTCCCTACCATTTTCCCAAATTTGGTGGAATTCCATTGAGCCATTTGGCCTGTAGCCCTGTCTAAATATCCTGAGGGAAATTACATAACAAAAACACATCTGAAGTGTTAGAATTGACAACCAATTAAAATGTTACTTTCATTTTCTATTTTTTTTTCCTGATATTTGATTGGTTATGTACATGAATATAAATGAAAAATGAGAGGGAAACACGGCCATTTTGACTACAACTACCTGAGGTACATCTTGGAAGTATTTTCGCATTTTGTCTTCTTCACCGCTCTGTAAAGTAAGTTGATAATTTGTAAGGGACACTTTAAGTTATTTTTTTTAAACATTTTCTGATAGTTATTTACTGTCCCTCTGCTATAGTTGTAGATAGAGATAGGCTCCTCTGTTATATTTATAGATTGACTTAGGCTTCTCTGCTATAATTATGAATTTACTTACGCTTCTTCACAGGCACTTTTTAATATTTCTACTTCCTGCCTATTACCATACATTGCCCAAAGTTTACTTCACTATTAAAAAATCAAAACTACCTGTCTGAACTTAAACCCAACAGTGCCATATTTCTACTGATTTTTTTTTAATGCAAATTTCAGCACAAAAATGGAAGGAGAACAGAACATTTCCTTTGAAATTGTCCTAGAGATGAACAATGAGGAAATCATTGAACCGATTGACATGGAATTCATGGATGAATCACAGGACCATGAACTTCTACAATGTGTAGAATCTGTGGATTTGTTAATTCAATATGAGGACGTTTCTGACAGTCAAATGTTGGAAGTTATGTTCAGTTATGTTCAGTCAAAAAGAGAACATTTCGGACAGTCAAATGTTAGACGTTCTATTAAATTTTGAAAAAGAATCAGAAAAATAAATTTATATTTAATAATCAAAAATTGTTCGAGACATTATTCATTATTATATGTAATTCATAAACTAGTACCAAATTGATTATAATATAAAGTCAGACTTATAGTATACTGTGCAACGTATTTGTGTTACATAGTAATTTTGCTCATAGTTACTTCCTTTCTCCCACTATATTATCTCCAATGTGTATTTGACATCTCTTTTTCATCTCCTGCCTCCATGTTGTTTCTGCTTCCCTGACAGACTATGGTATAGATTCCATATACCACAATAACTTCTGTAACAATATGCAAATTATCTACCTACATGTTGGTACTTAAAACACCCAAACAACACAACAACTCTATTCAGAGATACCCTACCTCTAAGCACTTAAAATTATTATTTTAGTGTTTCACTTAGTTTTCCCCATGTGTAGACGTGGGGGAGGTGTGTGTGGGGGATGTGCGGAGGGTGTCTGTGAGGTGTGTATGTGTGTGTGTGTGTGTGTCTAGGGGGGATGAGGTGTATAGGTGTGTGGGGTATATGGATGTGGGTGGGGATATGGGTATGTAAGGTGTGTGTGTGGGTATGAGTGTATGGGGTGTTTGAATGTAGGTGGGAGTGTGGGTGTGTGAGGTGTGTGTGGGGTGTGTGTGGGTGTGGGAGGTATGTGTGTAGGATGTGTATGTATGTGTGAGATGTGTGGATGTGTCTGTGAGTTGTCTCTGTGTGTGTGGGGGGGAGATGTGTGTGTGGGATGTGTGGGGTGTGTCTGTGAGATATTTGTGTGTATGTGCATGTGTGTGTGTGGTGGAAGGGGTGTGAGGTGTGTGTTTGAGTGTGGGTGTGTGGGATGTGGGCGTGGGTGTGGATGTGTAAGGTGTCGATGTGGGGGTGTGGGGTGTTTGACTGTGGGTGGAAGTGTGCATGTGTGAAGTGTGTGTGGGGAGTGTGTGGGTGTGTGGGTGTGGGGTTGTGTGCATGTGGGTGTGTGTGGGACACACTTGTAGGTACCTAAAACAGCCACAGAACCCAAAAGCTCTTTTCAGAGCTACCCTACCTGTAATCACTCAAAATGATTATTTTACACTATTATTTTCACTATTTTTCACCTAGGTACGCTCCCTGGTACGCTCCCCGGTGCGCGTACCGGGCGCTCCCCCCGCGATATATATATATATATATATATATACATATATATATATATATATAGTAACTAAACAATTGTTGTAACTCGGCACTTAGTTATTTAGCACAGAAGCAAGCGCTGACCTTATTACAGAATCACAACTTATCGGCAATCAGAGAAAAACACATCCAATATTTGACCATTGTATAGAGAACATCCAAAAACGTAAGTTATTTTTACTGTTTTAATGTCGTATTTGACACAATTGTTGTTAATGCGATGTCATGTCATTAATACATATTCTGAAGCACGTTGTTAGGAGTTCTTCCGTGCATGGATCCCAAAAAGTATTTAAAAAAGTATTTAAGATACTCTCTCAAGGACCTTATTAGGCCACCCCTGAATCATTGTTCCTTAAATACGTTTTCACCCCAGTTTCGCTTTATGGGGTACCCTTGTTCTCAAAATATGGATCCCAAAAAGAACACAATAGGCAGCTGACACGTGTTTCGTTACTACAGAGTAACTTCCTCAAGGCTTATTGTTATTTCCTGTTAGGATGCGGTGTGCGCAATTTTGACGAAGTTTCAAGGAAAAGCAAGAGATTGATGAACCTTGGATGAGGGTTGAGTAGCCTCTCAATCCTATAGGTCAGGTTGATACTTTGTAAAAGTGTAGTCCTTTTTAAAAAAATGTTCGAACTGCTATGAATCAAGAATGATTTGTCCACAGCCAATTAGTGTATGGTCCAAAATAAAATACGAAGGACCTGTATAGATAAACTGGAATGCGGCAGCAAAGATAAGTTAATCCTCAGTGTGGAGGCGAAATTACAGCAGTAAGCATATCTAGATGCACAGTGTTAATGAAGGCATCTTCAATAGTTATATTGGTTTTCTGTCCGGTTAAAGTATTCACAGAGAAATGGCCCACTATGTTGAGTATACTGGAGTGCGGTGAACCTTGATAAGTTCCTAAATAAGGTCAACTCGAAGTCTGTTAATCGTTAAGGAAAGAGCTTGGTATGATTTTTAAAAACTGCCGCATGTCTCCAGAATCTCTGCCATCTAAAGGAAGTATTGTTGGACAATGTATATGTATATTCTAATTTTCACAGTTTAATGATCTCAGAGGAGTTTATGACATGTCGCCACGAAGATCAAACTTTTCGACGTCCCAGAGAAAAGAAGCTCAGAAAATAATTACCACTCGAAAGTATGGATCTTCTGGTAGTATCCTACATATTCTTAAATGAGTATGTGATTTGTAAGCAGAACAGTGTGCAACGTCTAAGCACTACGACAGAACATTCCCAAATTCTACAAAATACCAATTTGAAAAATGATAATGCATACATTTCTATCTAATATGAAGTAATTTGTGTTTAACTGTTTTTTACTTGTTCTTCTGACCTCAGATAATGTAGTGTGTGAGTGTTTGTTGTAGAACTTCTTTTCTACTTTATCTAAAAGTAACTGATGTCCTCTTATATTATCAAGACAATGGGGCAAAACTTTTACAAACTATAGCAGAAAAAAGGAGGGTATCGCCACGCTTAACTTATATTTTATGAAATTCCATTTTTAGTTGTCACCCATTTGATATATACAGCGTCAGTTTCTGAAAAAAGTTTATTTGTAATTGCTAAATAAAAACTGTTTCAAAGCTAGACTAAACATTTTTCTGCACAACCACACCTCCCCTTCAGAAAAGTAAACACCACATTATAAGTAAATAGTGCTCCTGGGAAGTATCCCTCCTGCAAACTTGATTAAAAGAAGACCGCAAGACACTGTTATTTTTCCCCCATGATTTGCACACCCCACAGCAATTATATAAATGGCCCTTAAAATATATAAAAAACAATTTTTACCTTCACAATTCCTGTCCACCATCTTGTGACCACTGTACAGAGTTAATAGTGTTCCTACCCTCCCCTCTACTACTTTGTTTCACCGTACTCCTTTGGAAGTGCGCCACAAAATGACTGACAACACTGAACCGTTCCCACCCAATAAGGAGCAAACTTGTGCTCGGAACACTTTAGCCAATAAAATGTCCATGTTCTTCCACAGAGGATGAGGGAATGGCTGCCAAAACTTCTACTTTTAATGCTTCACAGCCAATGAAAATTAAGCTTTGGAAGGTCCCACTTGGAACACGTTACCCAATGAAATTTCCCTAATATTACGCAGAGAGGGAAGAAATCGCTGACAACAGTTCTACTTTCAATGGTTTACAGCCAATCAACATTAAGCTTGGGAGAGTCCTCCTTGGAACACGTCAGCCAATCAGATGTCCCTCCTACTCCGCGGAGCGGACGTGAATGGTGGCCAACACTTCTACTTTCAATAGTTTGTAACCAGTCAACATTAAGCTTTGGAAGCATCTCCTTAGAACACATCAGCCAATCAGATGTCCCTCCTACTCCGCGGAGGAGAAGGGAATATGCTGGCAACATTTCTACTTTCAATATTTCGCAACCAATCAACAGTAAGCTCAGGAAGGTCCTCCTTACAACATGTGAGCCAATTAGATGTCCTTGCTACTCTGCAGAGGAGAAGTGAATGGCAGGAAACAGTTCTACTTTCGACAGTTCGCACGCAATGAACATTAAGCTTGTTGTTGGAACACCTCAGCCAACTAAACGTTAATTTTGTTCTGCGCACACATACAGAACACTCCCTCCCACATATTAATACATTTCCTGTAACAAAGTGACTCTATCTGTAACAAAAGTGAACACTGCATAATAAATAAACATTATTCCTCATTATATTAAGGAAATGCCACAATACGGCGCATTGTTGTTTTCCCGATATAATTTCCACAGCCTACTGCACCCCCTCCCAACATGAGTGAAGCTGGGGGACTGCGGGGCCCCAGCGAGCCACCCGCTATTATTTATTTGAACAAATAACTCCGGGATCTATTTCCACAGCCTACTGAACCCTACTCCCAACATAAGTGAAGCCACGGGACAGCGGAAGCCCCAGCGAGCTCCCGCTATTATTTTTTTTTACAAATACCCGGGGACCAATTTCCACAGCCTACTGAACCCCCCTCTCAACATAAGTTAAGCCCCAGGTCTGGGGGGGCCCCAGCAAGCCCCCGCTATTATTTTTTAACAAATACCCCCGAGAATTAGCCCACCCACGGGCCTCATTAAAATAAAATGCAGGAACCTGCGACCCCTGCACCAATTGTGCCGATTATTTAAATGTTTGTTATATGCTTTTGTTTGGCTCTGGGGGTCCTTCTGGGACCCACTGAACAGGCCTTTGGGGTCAGGGGGTCTACCTTGCCCCCTTCTCTTGTTTTATACCTTTGTTTCTCAGTTTTCTGGTGACTCGCTTCAACCGAGCCACAAAATGGCTGCCAACACTTCCTGGTTTGGAGTGCTGGCAGCCAATCGCAGTGAAGCTCACGCACGCAACTTAGGCTCCACCCAGATATCAAAACTTTTATTTTTCTAATTTCTCAGCAACTACTGAACGGATTTACACCATTTTTAAAAAGGTCGCATTCTGACCGAAGCACTATCTTTCTGCCAAATATAGAGTAATTGACCCGGTCACTCCACTACCGCACGGCCCCCGTGTGCCCGGATTCTGCTGCCACTGCCTGCTTGACCCTCTTGCTACCGCCTCTCCTTAGGGCCCCCGCTCTCCAGGCTTGCCCCAATCTCCAGGCTTGCCCAGGCTTGCCCTCGCTCTCCCCCGCTCCGCTTTACGGCTCTTTCCCCCCTCTGCTCCCCGCCGCTGCTCTCCTGCGGCCCCAACCCCCTCTCCTGTCTCCCACTCCCCATTCGCCGCCCCGCTCCTGCCTCCCAGCTGCTCCTCCCTCCCACTTGGCCATAAATGGCGGGGACCGCGCGGCAGTGAGCTGTGACCCTTGACCCGGTCACTCCACTACCGCACGGCCCCCGTGTGCCCGGATTCTGCTGCCGCTGCCTGCTTGCCCCTCCTGCTGCCGCCTCTCCTTAGGGCCCCTGCTCTACAGGCTTGCCCAGGCTTGCCCCGATCTCCAGGCTTGCCCAGGCTTGCCCTCGCTCTCCCCCGCTCCGCTTTCCCGCTCTTTCCCCCATCTGCTCCCCGCCGCTGCTCTCCTGCAGCTCCGCCCCCCTCTCATGTCTCCCGCTCCCCATTTGCCGTCCCGCTCCCGCCTCCCAGCTGCTCCTCCCTCCCACTACGCCATAAATGGCGGGGACCATGCGTACGCGCAGCGGCCACGCACAGCGGGCACGCCGATTGTGTGCCGAAGGCGCGCCAAAGAAAGCCCGTCTACGCCCGTCCACGCCTGGACCGCGCCCAGTGCCAGGAACCCTGGTCCTCAACGATGCCAGCCCCTCCGACAGACATACGATGCCGCCACCCTCCATGCACTCAACGCCGGCCGGAACACCGCCTGCTATGGAGCCACCCCGAAACGCACCCACGGACCTACACCTGCCAAGCCTGCCAATTCACCTTCCTCCGAACCTGCACCGCACCCGCCAAGCTGAGCACCAGCAACAACCACCTCAAGTGCATCCTGCTCAACACCCGCTCCCTCCACAGGCACGCCGTCGAATTAAGGAAACCTCCTCGACACAACATCACCAGACGTCGCCTTCCTCACAGAAACCTGAATGAACGCCTCCTCAGCCCCCGACATCGTCATAGCCATCCCGGATGGCTACAAGATCACCCGGAGGGACCGCGTCAACCAAACCGGAGGAGGCATCGCCATCATCCACAGAAACACCATCCGCATCACGACCAACTCCGACGGCACCCTCACCGCCGCCGAGCACCTTCACTTCCAGATACACACTGACCCCAAGTCCACCCTCAGAGGCACTCTCATCTACAGACCCCCGGGACCACGCACACAATTCAGCGAAGCCATCGCAGACTTCATCAGTCCACACGCCCTCACCTCATCAGACTACATCCTCCTAGGAGACCTCAACTTCCACCTAGAGAACAACAAGGACTGCAACACCGCCACCCTTCTGGACAACCTCGCCAACCTCGGACTCAAGCAACTGGTGAACACCCCCACCCACTACGCCGGCCAAACACTTGACCCCGTCTTCTCCTCCAGCAAGCACATCTCCTTCAGCCACTACTCCGGACTACACTAGACAGATCACAGCTGCGTCCACTTCAACTTAAGGAGAACCATGACTCACCACCATCCGCAGCAGGTCCCCCGCAGAAACTGGAGCAAGATCACCGCCGACCGGCTCACCACCGCCCTCAGCCAGCACCCACCCTCCAACACGACGGACCTCAGCGAAGCAGCCCGCAACCTCACACAGTGGCTCACCACCTGCGCTGACGACCTCGCACCACTGAAGAACCCTCCCAGCAGATCCGGCAGCAGGAAAGCCTCGTGGTTCACCAACGACCTCAAAAACTCCAAGAAAAACCTGCTGCACCCTCGAGAAAGCCTGGTGCCACGACCAGACAACAGAAAACATGACAGCCCTCAAGATCGCCACCCGCAAACACCACCAGCTGATCCGCACCACCAAAAGGACAATATTCAAAGAACAACTGGACAACAACACCCACAACAGCAAGGAACTCTTCAGCATCGTTAAAGAGTTCCCCAACCCCAGCGCCTGCAACAACGATATCACACCCTCGCAAGACATCTGCGACTCACTCGCCTCGTTCTTCCACCGCAAGATTGCCGACATACACAACAGCTTCGGCGCACAGACCACGCACCCAACCACCGAACCAATGCCCCCACCACCACCCTCTGCACCTGGACCCCTGTCAGCACCGAAGACACCACCCGCCTGATGAACACCATCCACTCCGGCTCCCCAACCGACCCCTGCCCACACCACATCTTCAACAAAGCCGACTCCATCATCGCACCCCAGCTCCGGAACATCATCAAAAGCTCCTTCGCATCCGCCACCTTCCCGGAGAGTTGGAAACATGCCGAGCTGAGCGCCCTCCTGAAAAAACCCACCTCGGACCCCACGGACCTCAAGAACTTCCGCCCCATCTCGCTCCTCCCCTTTCCAGCCAATGTCATCGAGAAGACCGTCAACAGACAACTCTCCGCCTTCCTCGAGACCAACGGATCCCTCGACCCATCACAGTCCGGTTTCCGAGCAAACCACAGCACCGAGACCGCTCTCATCGCAGCTATCGACAACATCAGATCCCTGCTCGACAATGGGGAAACTGCTGAACCTCATCCTCCTAGACCTCTCAGCAGCCTTCAACACTGTATGCCACTGCACCCTGATCCAGCGCCTCAGCAACACCGGAATCCAAGGAGCGGCCCTGGAGTGGATCATCTCGTTCCTCGCCGGATGAACCCAGAGAGTCCGCCTCCCCCCGTTCCGATCCGAGGCCACCAAAGTCATCTGCCGCGTCCCGCAAGGATCCTCACTCAGCCCCACCCTCTTCAACGTCTACATGAGCCCTCTCACTGCCATCGCACGCCAACACAACCATAACTTCATTTCCTATGCCGACGACACCCAGCTGATCCTCTCCCTCACCAACGACCCCGCCACCGCCAAAGCCAGCCTCCAGGAAGGAATGAAAGACGTCGCGGAATTGATGAAGATCAGCCGTCTGAAACTGAACTCTGACAAGACCGAAGTCCTCATCCTCGGACCATCCCCTTCCGCCTGGGATGACTCCTGGTGGCCCCCTGCACTGGGCACCGCACCCAAGCCAACGGACCATGCACGCAACCTGGGCTTCATCCTGGACTCCTCCCTTACGATGACCAAGCAAGTCAACGCCGTCTTGTCTTCCTGCTTCAACACCCTGCTCATGCTCCGAAAGATCTTCCGGTGGATCCCCACCAAAACCAGGAAGACGGTCACCCAGGCCCTCGTCACCAGCCGTCTGGTCTACGGGAACACCCTTTACGCCGGAACCTCAGCCAAACTCCAGAAAAGACTCCAACGCATACAGAACGCTTCTGCACGACTCATCCTGGACTTCCCTCGCCACAGCCACATCTCTGCCCATCTAAAAGACCTGCACAGGCTCCCCGTCACCGAGAGAATCACGTTCAGACTCCTCACCCACGCACACAAGGCTCTCCACGACACGGGCCTGAAATACCTCAACAGCCGCCTCTCATTCTACACACCCACCCGCCAGCTCCGATCCGCCAGCCTCGCCCTCGCCTCCGTCCCACGAATCCGCAAATCCACTGCCGGAGGAAGATCCTTCACCTACCTGGCTGCCAAGACATGGAACTCCCTCCCCACCCACCTTCGGATGACCCAGGACCATCTCTCCTTCAGAAAGCAACTCAAGACCTGGCTGTTCGAGCAGTAGCGACTCCCACCCCTCCAAGCGCCTTGAGACCCTAGCGGGTGAGTAGCGCGCTCTACAAATTTGCTGATTGATTGATTCATTGAGTAATTCCGTTCAGTAGTTTTGGCTGTAGCTTTGCACAAAGTTTCCTATGGGAAATTGATGTTTTCACTCTTATTTTTTAAATTTCTCAAAAACTACTGAACGGATTTACACCATTTAAAATAAATGTCGCTTTCTGAACCAAGATCTACCTTCATGCCAAATTTGGGCTAATTCCGTTCAGCAGTGTAGGCTGTAGCTCATCGCAAAATTTCCTATAGAAATTAACATGGGGAAAACGCGTTTTGGGACCCCCCTTTTTTCTCAGCACCCGTTTGACAAATCACCCCCAAACTTTCAGGATAGAAGCTGACCTGGACACACTTTTTGGGGGGAGGACTTCACAAAGAATTGTCAAACTATGCCAAAGTTATTAGCAAATCAATAAAATATATTTAATAACTAAAGAAATATAGTAAGAACATGAACATTCCTAAATGCAAACAAAAACAAAATGAAAAATAATACAATTCCACTCTAAGCAACATCAGAGAAATAGCTGAAATTAAGAAAGGTTAGAATTGATTTATTTATTAATTTCTAAAGCACACACTAATACCCAAGTGTGGCTAGGCGCTTGGCGGCAGGAAACCTAAGGTAGCGGTCGAGTAATACATGGAACTTGCATCATGAAGAAGAGTTAAAGGGTGAATAACCAGGTCCTAAGGCCTTTCCTAAAAGAAAGATCAGGAGAGTTCTTGAAAGTAATTGGAGGAATCTGGGAACCTCTATAAGCTCTAAAGATGAGAAACGAAGGTTTCTGAGGAGGACATACCAGTGAAACTGTTTTTTTTAAGTAGTCCAGACCATGCATCTGAAGGGCTTTAAAGGCAATACAGAGAGCCTTGAAGTCAATGCGCTTCTCCACTGGTAGCCTATGACGATATTTAAGAGCTTGTTTGGCTTAGGAATCCCAAAAAGGAGATGAGCCGCAGAATTCTGAAGGACCTGAAGCTTATTAAGGAGACCCTTCTGAATTCCAACAAAAAGGGCAATACAATATTCCAGCCTGGATAAAATAAGCACAGAGACAAAAGTCTTTTTGCAGGGCGAGCTGTATAAAAGGGAACATTTATTCAATCCGAGAAACATGGATGACATAATAGCTTTGCAAACACAAGGAGATGATGGACGGAGTGCTCAAACTTTTTAGACACTCACCCCCAGTCACAGATCTGGGTTGAATCCATCATCATTCTTTATCTCACTTTGCCACCCCAGTTCAGACACAGCCATATGCAAATCAGTCTTGACCATGTGCCTCATGGGAACAGTCCAGCCCGAACTGCCAAGCCATGTCTTCACTGGAACAGAAACAAGCATCCTGGGACCGGTTTCTGGCTAACAGCCGTCATCAGCCAGGCTAACTTGAATCCAGTGGCAAAGCGAGCAAGGGACCCACGTCTGGGCATACCCTGCCAACTTAGGGCGAACAAAGCAAACACAAGGAGATGATGGATGGAGTGCTGAAACTTTTCAGACACTCAACCCCAGTCACAGATCTGGGTTGAATCCATCATCGTTCATTAGCTCACTTTCCACCCCAGTTCAGACACAGCAATATGCAAATCTGCATTGACCCTGTGCCTCATGGGAACAGTCCAGCCCGAACTGCCAAGCCATGTCTTCACTGGAATGGAAACAAACATCTTGGGACCGGTTTCTGGCTAACAGCCATCATCAGCCAGGCTAGCTTGAACCCAGTGGCAAAGCGAGCAAGGTACCCATGCTTGGGCATACCCTGCCAACTTAGGGCGAACAAAGCAAACACAAGGAGATGATTGACGGAGCGCTGAAACTTTTCAGACACTCACCCCCAGTCACAGATCTGGGTTGAATCCATCATTGTTCTTTAGCTTACTGTGCCAACCCAGTTCAGACACAACCATATGCAAATCAGTCTTGACCCTGTGCCTCATGGGAACAGTCCAACCCGATCTGCCAAGCCATGTCTTCACTGGAATGGAAACAAGCATCCTGGGACCGGTTTCTGGCTAACAGCCATCATCAGCCATGCTAGCTTGAATCCAGTGGTAAAGTGAGTAAGGCACCCACGTCTGGGCATACCTTGCCAACTTAGGGTGAACAAAGCAGCTTTTACTTGGTGGGTAAAGGATAGAGTGGTATCGTAATACCTCCCAAGTCTTATTGCCTTTGTGACCGGAGTGGGGAGCAGGCCAAGCTCCTGAGGCCACCAGATGGGAAACAGAGAGGATTCCTGCTGAAAAGGTTTTATTTGAGTTTAATTTAAGGCAGTTCTCTGACATCCATCTACTTACCTGTTGCATGCAGATTTGAAAATTGTAGGCTGTCTTCTAAATGTTATTTGTAATGGAGACTATAATCTGCATATCATCTGCATATGACATCACTGCAAAGCCAAATGATTTAATCAGCCTGGCCAGTAGGATGATGTATAGATTGAAGAGGGTGGGGCTCAGTGACGGGCCTTGTGGAACCCCAAACGGGAGTTGAAAACTGTGCAATGCAAAGCTGCACCACCTATAACTGAAGGCAACTTACCAGGAGGTCATGATCAACTGTATCACATGACGCCGGGAGAATCAAAAGGATCAGGGTGGTGTTTCCTCTGTTGGCAACCTAATGTCTGATTCAGTGACACGGGCCCTCATAACCAGCCAACTGGACTACACCAATGCACTCTATGCAGGCAAAACCTGTGAGAAATTGGCCTTGTATATGATTTTCACTAACTATTCTAGTGAGCACCTTGCACCAGTCTAAACAACCCTTATGGTGAAGGTTGTAAAGTCAACCTTATAGACCAGCTATCCTAGTGGTAGCATGGACAAAGCAGTCTTAGGCTAAAACTTCAGAGAGCATGTGAAGGCAGCTGTTTTACCATATGTAACCCCTGGAATATCAAATGAAAGGACAGCACACAGGTTATATATAAAATATATATGTATTTATTACTAACACAACCCCTCTGAACTCTTTATGAGGTCAAAGTACAAAGTACATAACAAGTAACTTAATTATCATACAATAAGTTGCACAAAATACAGTTGAACCCTATGGGCGTTGCAAACCATATACTAAAATAGTGGTATAAGAACCACGTCACGAACAGGGAGTAGGCCTAGGGCCTAGGGAATCGCTGGGGCTACACTGAGCTAACAAGAGTTAGGAAGCAGGAGACCCACGGGATGCGTGTGCAGTGTCTATACACACACGTGAGTTACCATAGGGATACAATGGGAACGTAAGAGTTAGAAACTAGTTGATTTAGGACACTTCCGGATGACTTAGGAGAAAGCTACTGAAAACTAGGACACTAGGATAGTCAATACCCACAGGAGAACCGGAGTACTCACGTTACCTCACCCACAGGTGCCTGGTGCATAGATGTCAAGTTGTGTCGGGTTTTGTCGCTGAATCCTATGGAGACCAGTAAAAAAATGCTGCAGGCGACCAGGAGAGAAGTGTCTGGTTGGATCTAAGGGCGGATGGAGGATGAAGAGGACCTGAAAGCAGAGGGGCAGAGCCAGTGACCAGGAAGGAACCAGGCGATGTCGCAAAGCAATCAGGTGATGACGTGAACCTTGACTCTGCAGCCACGTGGACCAGGAGGCCTCGATGATGACCAGGAGCTGGATACGGACTGTCCCACAAAGGATCTCGCTGTTGGCGGTGTCGGCTTCCAGATTGGAGTCAACAGGCCTTGGCAAATGCAACCCACGCAGGAATCAAATATTCGCTTCGAGTTAGACCAGCAAGGTCTAGGGGGCTTCTCATTTTCGGGGAAGCAGGAGCAAGCCTGGAGCAACCAGGCAACTGGTGTAAATTCAAAGGTTCGTCGTCACAGAGGCCACTAGCAAACGGGCAAGCGACCGGACAGACGCATCAAGCACAAAAGTACCAGCAGGCCCCACGCGGCACTCGATGAGTGTGGGGGGCTGTGCGTCGGTGCAAAATGTGCTCCGGGCTGGGGCTTCTCAAACCCCAATGCACAACTTCGAGGGTGCCTCAGAATCTGCACAAGTAGCAATGAGCAGGTTTTTCAAGATGTCCCGTCCCGCGTCTCTCGTCGCCTCCACGGGTCTCAGCTTTGCTGTGGCTGTGGATCCGGCTCAAGGAAGTCTGGAAGTCCAGTTCTTGTTGGGCTCTGTGCTCAGGCTCCGGAGGGAGCATCGACAAAGCAAACCGCAGATTGCTTGATGGTGCCTGTTTGCACAGGGTGGCCACTCCTTGACCACAAGGGAGATTCTTCAGTCTTCTAGTTGCAGTAGAATGTCAACGGTCCACAGTTTGGTTTCATGTTTCAGTTCAGGATAATCTAAAGTCTCTAGAGTCAGCTCCTACCTTTATACCAATCAAAGGGGCTGGATTACCTGCTAGATACCACGTATTTGCCGCTGCCGCTCTGGAGGGTGCTCCTTCTCCCACCTCACAGCCAAAGCCTACAAACACCCTCCCAGTCCGCCTGAACAATGCACCATCGCTGACCAAGCTCAGGAATGGACTCAAGACCTGTTTTGTTTTACTGAGAACTGAAGCACAGCACCTGGATATCCTCACAGGTGACAAGCTGCACTATACAAGTTTGACTCAATTGATTGAGAGCAATGCAGCTCCAGGAAGAGGTGGGGAGTCACCTGGGACTGCGGGGGCGATGAGGCTCCCCTGTTGTCCCATAGCACACTGGGTCCCCTGGGTGGGACCAGGGCACTCAGGGAGACATGGTCATGCCCCGGGGTAGGCCCCAGGGAGGCAGGTCCCACAGCCTCTTTCCCCATTACATTTCAGCTGGGCCCCTGGGATGGGGACCCCAGAGCCAAAATCAGCCTAGGGAGGCGGGCCACATGTCTCACCTCCCCCATTAGGTTGTTGCCAGGTCCCAATGGATGGGATTCTCATGGGCCATTCTTGCCTTCAAATTAAACCTTAACAGGGAGCACTTACAAATATAAACATATCAGTTCCCCCGTTGAAGTTCCACTTCTGTAAATGACATATGATCCTAACCCCTGGGCTTGCGAAGACAAAGCAGGTGTGTTTTTTTGGCAATTCCATATTGAAAATCTATTTGAAATCCTTTGTGAAGTTGACTGTATCATTGATCTATTAGAGCACAATCTGCCTTTGACTGCGACTAATGGGTTCTTTGTTGTCCTATCCTGACAGAGTCTATGGTTATCACTTTTAATAGCCAGGAGTATGCAAATTTGGAAATCACTGGAACGTTTCCCTATATGGCCATGCCCATCTTAGTAGTACCCAACGGTCTTCCTGCCATTTGCAAGGATGATGGACAGCTTAACAGGCGGCTCTGCCCAGCACATTACCTGCCAATTTTTGTCAGGAGTTGTTGATACTGAGGAATATGAGGGCCTTTCCACCAAACATAGAAGGAGTTATTTTATAATGTTATATAGATAAGAGGAAGGACCCTTGTTTTGCAGAGATTTACCTCTTTCTAGCTTCATCGTCTTCTCTATAGGAAGATTCATGTTCTCACATATTTCTAGATAAAGATGCACCAGGAACACTCACATTGAGAAATTGCACACAAGATCACTGGTGATCTTTCCTCATACTCCATTATGCAGCTGTAGGGTACAATATGTTCTGGGCATTTACCCAAGGAGGTAGCTCTTAATAATTAGCCAGTCGAAAGAACTCTATGTGGGTTTATAATTTGTGTAAAATTGTGGACTCCTGTTTGAGATACTGACACACAGACACTTAAGGGCCCGATGTAGGTCGGTCGGTAACGGCCGAAAATCGGTATTTTCGGCCGTTACCGATCGGTATCGAGCCCTCGGGATGTAGCAGTCAGAAAACCGGCCGAATCGGTAAAAATTCCGATTCGGTAAGGTAACCGTTTCGGTAGAATACCGAATCGGAAATATCCCCGAATCGACAAATATACCGAATCGGTAAAAAAACGAATCGGTAAAAATCATGGAATCGGAAACATCTCCGAATCGTTATAATACCGAATCGGAAAAATCCCGAATCCGGAAAAAAATACCGATCGGTAAATTTATCGATTCGGCAATTTTACCGATTTGGTATAAAACCGATTCTGTGTGAAAAACTGAAGAGTGAGATGTAGGAAAGCTCTGAAATACCGATTTAGCGTCAAAATCGGTATTCAAAAATCGGAATTTACCATGGATTTGAATCAGGTGGTAACCAGGTGCAACCTACAAAAAAGGACCCAAAATGCATTGCTGCTTGCACCATGGCAGCTTTTTATGTCATAGCAAGACGGCTACGGCTACAGCAGGAAGGAGAGAGGGAATGGCTGAGACAGGAGCAGGTGTATAAACAGCGGATCACCCTGTTCATGCTGACAGATGCAGAGATCCTACAGAGGTACAGGCTGGACCCAGAGACCATAATGGAGCTCATTAGGGACCTCAAACCCCTGTTGCAGCACCCCACCCCAAGGGCACACGCAATCCCAGTGCACGTGCAGGTGCTATGCAGCCTACACCTGCTTGCGTCTGGCAGTTATCAAAGTGTAGTTGCTGTGGCAGGAGGGGTGACCCAGAGCAGCCTGTCAAGGTTCTTCCATAAGTTCCTAGACGCCATGATACACAGGATGGACCACTACATTTCCTTCCCTTCAACCCATGCAGAACTGGTACAGACAAAAGCTGACTTCTATCAGATGGCAAGATTCCCCCACATCATTGGCTGCATAGATGGCACACACATTCCGATTTGTCCCCCTGCTGACACAGAATATATATACCGTAATCGGAAGTCAACGCACACCATAAATGTGCAGGTGATTTGTAATGCCAAGTGTGTCATCACTGACGTGGTAGCAAAATTCCCAGGGAGTACCCATGACTCCTACATCTTTCAAAATAGCGGAATTTATGCACGGCTGACGGCAGGGGAATTTGGTGAAGGATACCTCCTAGGTAAGACACCGTGTCAGACCCCCATGACCCAAATAGCTGTGTGAAGTACATGTATGCATGTGAGTAATGTTACCCCTTTTCCTTCTAGGCGACAGTGCATATGCCCTCCGCTCATTCATACTCACCCCCTACCTGAACCCCTCAACACCCAGCCAAAGGAGGTATAACAGTGCACACAAAAGCACAAGGAATGTAGTAGAACGGACCTTCGGCATCTGGAAAAGCAGGTTCAGATGCCTGCACAAGAGCGGAGGTGCTAGACAATATACCCCCATCACCTGCTGCAAGATGATTGCTGTCTGTGCAATGTTGCACAACCTTGCGGTCAAGAAGGGCACAGAGGTAGAGTTGTCTGACTACGAGGACCCTGACGATGACACAGCTGTGCCACTAACACAACCTGCAGGAGTCTCTACACCAAGTGATGGGAGGTACAGACGTGAGGAGATAACAGACAACTATTTCTGAGTGAGTACAGATGCACAAACATGTCGTGAAGAAATGCTATGTTTTAATGTAGGAACAACGTGACAGCACTGATGTGCAACAATTGAACAAGAAGAAAACAATAGGTGGTCAGGAACTGTGCATGGTTGCATCACCCACACTGGCAGTCTCATTTCTTGCTGCGCTTGGCTGACCCACTGGGATGCGCCTCCCCCCCTTCAGCGTGTCCGGCTGCCTCTGCCGAGCGCCTGGTGCTCCGGCGTGGCTCGGACAGTGTGCTGGCAGGACTGCTGCGGCTGCTGCTGTCCCCAGCCTCTGCCACGTCCAGGGCAGGATTGACTACAGTGTTTGAAATAATTAGTGCCTCCATGGCACTGGTGATGCGGGCCATGCCCCTGGTCACCTCAGCAGTGTTATTAGTGAGGCACTCCTCCATATTTGCCCCACGGCGGCATAGCAGGGCTGTCGATGCCGCAAGCCTGTTGATTCCCCGGTTCTGTACTCGGGCATCCCTGCGCCGTATGTGTTCATGTTGGTCCAACTTTGCACACAGCTGTGTCATGGCAGTTGTCATTCTGCCCATACCTGTGCCTATTTCCCGGGTGGTTCCAACTAAGTCAACAATCCCCTTTGTTAACTCCCCCATCTGCAGGTTGTGCTGTCGCAGTTGCCGGTGACAGGCAAGGATGTATTTGGCCTGCATCCGCTGTATCCGGACCATGCTCCCCTCTAGCCCCTGGAAGACGCTGGGCTCCCGTGATGGTACAGCACTGCCACTGCTGGAAGTGCGTGGACGGCGGCGTTCGGTGCTGGGCTGCTGTATGGGCTGCTGTGCCACAGGTGTGACTGGTGTGGGATCTGGTGCCTGACCCGCATCTCCCTCCATGATGGACAATGGGGCCACTATTATCCTCCTGGCTGTGGCTGTGGCAGGTGCTGGCTGGGATCGTGTGGGTGAGTTCTCAGGGGAGAACAGGAGTGTTGGGGATTGGGACAATTGGGGGGAGTGGGGAAACAAGAGGGAATGTCCAGAGTCATCCTCAATTGCAGTCTCGCTGCTGTCCTCCACCTCCTGCGACTCAGGCATGCTGCTTGGCCCTGCCACCACACTGTCTGCTGGTGCTGGTGCTGAGGCCTGTGCAGCTGCTGCTCCACTGCCTGATGGTGGGCCTAGGAATAAAGTAGATTTTGTCAACTGAGTGGAAATGTCTTCCTGTCACTACAATAAATGCATTGCACATGTGAAGTTCATTACTCAGATCATTTCTTAAGGTGCATTGCTGTGTCATGTGCAAAGTGAAAAGTTCCTACATTAGCTGGCTACATTTCACATCATGCTTTGCACATTTAACTTGCTAGCAGTACTGGACTGGGGTTTGGCTGTACACGGGGGCCAATGGGGAGGTGTCTGGTAGGGTGTGTCATGCTGTGCATGCTTCTTACCTTTAGCTTTGGCTCTGGCTGAGCTGTCCAGGTCCCCGACTCCGACCACACTCTCCCTCTCGATAGTTGTCGAGACCAGTTCCTCCAGTTCCGTGAGGGGGGGCGCCGGGTTCCTGCCGCCACCGGTCAGTCCTGCCTGCTTGCTGATCTCCGCCAGTTTCCTCTTGGTGAGGCTCCTGATGTCATAGAACCTCTTCTTGAGGTCATCCATTGTCCTGGGGGTCACACCAACTGCATTCACCCTCTCGCTGATGGCACTCCACAGGTTCCTCTTTGTTGACTCTGGTACACTGAGGGACAGCCTCCCATACAGCTGCCTGTGTACCAACACCACCTCCTCCACTAATACTTTCAGCTCCGAGCTGCTGAACTTCACCTTTCTCTTCCTGTCAGCCTTCTGGCTCTCTGAGCTGCTTTCCATTTTGATTGTGTACTCAGTACTCCCAAATCTCTCTCTGCTGCTCAGTCTCCCAGTTCAGCTCTGGCTTCCTTTCCAGAAAGTTCTGATGAGTTGCACCTGCATGGGTAGCCACTCCCTGCTAGGGTGGGGGAGGGTGCTTCCACCTCATTGGCTGCTTTCAGTACTTTCACTTCCTTGTTTCCCCGATCACGTGGTTACCGAATCGGTATTTACCGATTCGGTATTTACCGAATCGGGAAATACCGATTCGGTTTTGACAATGCTTTCCTATGGGATGACATTACCGATTCGGTATCTACCGATTGGGTATCTACCGAATCGGAAATTTACGATTCGGGACATACCGATTCGGTAAATGCCGATTCGGTAGATACCCAATCGGTAAGTGTAGGGACACGATACCGATTGTTACCGATTCGGTAGCAGGAACATCTGGATGTTCCTACATCTCAACCCCTTAGATTTACCGATTTTTAATTACCGATTCGGTATGAATCGGTAATTTAAAATCGGTAAATCTATTTTACCTACATCGGGCCCTTAGACACCCACTTACACACTCGGACACACACACACACCCATTGACAGATTCATTCAGACACTACCTGTCACAGACCAATACAGCCACTCACACAGCCAATCACAGACCCGTACAGCCACTCACACAGCCACTCACTGCCCCAATCAATGACATACACACCCACTCACAGACCCACTGATAAACTCACTCACAGAATGACTCATACACTCATGAAGTCACTATCACACCTACTCACAGATCTACTCAGACACTCACTCAGACACCCAATCAGAAATGTATGCATTCCCAGACCTAGCGGACATTTATGCAGGCTCTCCTAGGCCCTTAGAGGTAATAACACACCCATTGAGGCACTCATAAACTCCCTCACACACCCACTGAGATATTCATGCACCCACTCACACACTCCGTCTTAAAGGTTACAGGTTGGAAAAACAATTAAAAAACCTTAGAAATTCACTGAAAAAAACTAAGCTTACAGGGATGTTATAGTTAGGCTTAGATTTCACTCATGCAAAACTAATGAAATTCAACAGATATATCTAGATGAGCTAACTAGAACTCACACCCCCACACTGCAATGCTTATGACCTCACATATTATATCAGTTATGGCATTGTCAGTAATATCACTGGTGACATATTACATATGATATCATTGACAAACCCAATCATACACCCACTCATACCCCCACACATCCTTTTATATACCCACTGACCTATCCCATATATCCACTCACACACCCACTTACTCATCTACAGAACCACTCATACACCCACTCCCTCACACACAGCCACTGACAAAGACACTCATTTACCTATACACCTACTCACACAGCTGCCCACTCACTCATACCCTCACTCACACAGCAACTCACTCAACTATACAGCTACTCCCACTCCCATGTATTAACCCATGCAACCACTCACACATCCAGTCACTGGCCCATACAGACTCTCAATGGAGCCACTCACATACCCACACAGCTACTTAAAACACATACATACAAGCACTCACATGGCTACTCACATGGCTACTCACTCACCCATACAGCCACTCACATAATCACTCTCCAATATAGCCACTCCCACACCCACTCATTTAACAAAAAACCCAGTCGAAAAGCCACTCACTTAACCATACAACCACTTACACACCCAGTAACTCACCCATAGAGTCACTCACACAGCCACTCTGATACTCATACAGCGTCTCACATACCCTCACCTACCTTTACAGTCACTCATCCACCCATACAGCTACTCACACACCCACTTATTCACACATACAACCTCTCATACACAGATACACATAGTCACACAGCCACTCACATAATATATGTTAGAAATAGTAGCACTCATTAATAGTACACAAAGTATACAAATGTAACTTTTGTAGTAGCTTAGCATATGTGTTTAACATTCATGAACTTTTAGAAAACACACTCATTGGATGATCTCCAGTGATATAAATGCTTTCAGTGAACTTCTATGGACCACCTTGTGTTTTCAACCTGCGGCCCATCGCGGTCAGCCTTAACTTTTGTCTTTGCCCTGGTCTTTCGTGAACCAGATACTCACAGTTAAAGCTTTGTTCTCTTAGGTGCTGGATTTCTCTATTAACTTTAAAAAACTCCTATTTAGGTAATTGGATTTAATTAACTTTTGTGTTAAATTTGTTTTCGGATGCTTCTTGTGGCCTGTTTTCACTTTAATATTGTTTGTGTGGTGCATAAACACTAAGGGGCCCATTACGAAATTCCGCCCGCCACCGTAATGGTAAACGGGACCGACCGCCAGAGTTGCGGCGGTCCCGCTATGGCAATTACGATGCGATCGCCACCCTGGCGGTAGCATCCAGTAAATTTTACAGCAGCAACCGCCCCATTGCAAAAAATGCATGTTGTGCATTGGCGTGCACAACGTGGCAGGCTCCGCCAATGAATGGGGGTATCATGAGTATCCCCCAAGTGTAGGCATCCACCCCCCTGGGGGCCCGCAAAGGCCCCCCGAAGGCATTTTCCACATGCCTTTCCATGGCGGAGTTTCCACCATGGAAAGGCATGTCACCACAGGCATGGTAATATGGATGGGGGTGCCTGCAAGGCACCGCCACCATATTGTCTGCCTTTTCCACCCGGCCGGCAATATGACCAGCGGAAAACGGGGGACTGTCTTTCCGTTCGCAGCGGTGCCCATCGTCATACTAATATGGCAGGGGGTGAAAAAGGATAATTGGTGGGCGATCCGCCAGATATCTTAATAGGCCCTTAATACTGTGCTTCTAAATTAATCCTGACTACTTTTATGCCAAACTACTAGAGGGTTAAGTACAGATTATTTTAGTGACTTATGTGATTCACACTGACAAAGGTGGTCATTGTTGCTTGAGTATAATTTTAACTATTGCCCAACCTATAAACCAATCTCTTACATTCACATTTTTACATTTTAGAAATTCACTGAAAATATTGAAGCAATGTTAAAGACAGGTGAAAATGTTAGTTTAAACACCCATCTTTAAACGAGCAAAACCACTGAAGTTACTATCACTCATGTCATAAAGAAACTATAACATCCTCCCCCACCATGCACAGTGTTGTCATCAATTATGTCATTTCAAGTGTTGCAGTGAAATTAATTTGTAAAACTTGACATGAGTGAGGAACTACTGAAGGTAATTAGGAGTCCACAGCCAGGGCTCTGGTTATAGTGACATTGGGCACGAGAGCTAGTTACTTGAGATAGCTATAACTGGTAAGTTTCAGTGATTTTGCTAGTTTAAAAGAGTATGTTTCTTATCTTATCTTATCTTATCAAAGTTTTATAGAGCGCTCACACACCCGAGGGTTTCATGGCGCTGACCAACAGGAGCTAAAAAGAGTGAAAGACAAGGAGAGGAAGGAGACAGTAGTTAGACAAGAGATTGAGTAAACAACCAGGTCTTCAAAAGCTTTCTAAACGAGAGTGAAGTAGGGGAAGAACGAATTTCCAGGGGAAGGGAGTTCCACAGTTTGGGAGCACGGGTGGCGAACCTTCTCCCACCCTTGCGTTGGAACCTGAACCGGGGGACGGAAAGAAGAATTTGCGAGGCAGAGCGCAAACTGCGCAAGGGGGTATATCTAGGTAAAAGGTCTTGTATGAATTTAGGACTACGAGTGTGCAGAGCCTTGAAAGCCATACAGGCGACTTTGAAGGTGACACGCTGGGTAATAGGGAGCCAGTGAAGTTGCCTCATAAGAGGTCTGGCAGATTGCCAACGCGGAAGACGATATATGAGTCTTGCGGCCTGATTATGAGCCATCTGTAGACGCCTGCTAAGGGTAGCAGGGAGGCCTAGGTAGATGGCGTTGGCGTAGTCTAAATGAGACAACACCAAGGCCATCACAACCTGGGTCAGGGCTGGCTGTGTAAGCATCCGGCTGATCTTTTTTATTTTCCGGAGCTGAAAGAAACATGTCGCCACCACCGAGTTGACTTGAGGTTTTAGTGTCAATAATCACCCCCAGACTTTTAACCGAGGCGGATGGAGTAGGAGGAGGGCCTAATTCAGGAGGCCAATAGTGTGGGCCCCAGAATAGCTGGCTTTTGCCAAAAAGGACCAACTCCGTTTTGTCCGGGTTTAACTTCAGTTGATTACTGTCCATCCAGTGGCGTATGAAAAGCATAGTATTCTGGAAAGAATTGATTGAATCAGAAGAATTATCGATAGTGAAAGTGAGTTGCAGATCGTCTGCATAATTAAATGTGGTGACTTTGAGAGATTTGAGAGAGTGAAGTAAAGGAAGCAGATAAATGTTAAATAAAATAGGGGAGAGTGAGGAACCCTGGGGAACCCCACAAGTAACAGGGAGTGCAGGGGAAGAAAAAGGGGGCAGACCGACTGCCTGCGAGCGGTCACTAAGAAATGACTTGATCCAGTCGTGGGCTAAGCCACTGATGCCGGCTAGTCTGACACGGTCGAGCAAAATATTGTGGTCGACCGTGTCAAACGCAGCCAACAGATCTAAAAGGACCAGGGCCTGGGGGATGTCCATATCTGCATTGTGACGCAGCGAGTCCAAGACTGCCGTAATGACCGACTCGGTAGAATGGGCCGGGCGGAAACCGGCTTGGGCAGGGTCCAGGACGTTAGCTTGTTCGATAAAACTAGAGAGGTGAGTGCTGACAAGAGCTTCCAATACCTTATCAAGGAATGGAAGAAGAGAAATTGGCCTGTAATTAGCTAGGATGGTAGGATCAGCTCTGTTTTTTTTTAGGAGAGGCACCACAACAGCTTCTTTGAACGAGTTGGATACCATACCTAAAGATAATGATGTGTTGAGAAGACTTAGGGTGAGAGAAGGAAAAGTAGCAAATACCTTTTTCAGAATAAAAGATGGGCAACAGTCTCGGGGAGAACCAGACTTTACCCTATTCAAGAGAGTAAGAAGGCAGGGGACATCCAAAGAGGGGAAGTGATCTAGTGAGCAGGTGTTAGAGACAGGCGTATACTCCGAAGGGGTAAGTGCGGTAGTAGGAATACTGGATTTGATGGTAACAATTTTGTCCAAAAAATATTGGTTGAGGGTTGCAGAGGGCCTGAGTGGCCACCGGCTTAGGCTGAGTTCTATCCAGATTCGAAAGTTTGTTGACTATGGAGAAAATATCCTTAGAGTTATTGTTGGACTGCTCAATTATACTAGAAAAGAAGGCAGCCTTCGCTGAGAGGATGGCCTTCATGTAATCGCCACGGGCGACCAGATAAGAAACTTTAACAAGCGGATCATAGGATCTTCTCCATGCTCGCTCTTTTTGACGGACATGTAGTTTTTTTGCCTTGAGATCGGGGGAAAACCATTTATGAGCGTCAGATTGACGGATGGTCTTAAATTTTTTAAGCGGGGCATAGATGTCGCTGGAAAGGGTGAGACAGTTAGTAAGGTTTGCCACAGATTCATTTGGGTTAGTGTTAAGGGGGGGCATAGTATTCTCTAAATTTTCAAGGAAGGCGGCAGTGTCCAGAGAACCCCATTTCCTAATGAGCTCTTCTTTAGTGGTTACGTTAGTTTTAGTCTCAGTGATGGAGATGTTAAAATGGATCAAAGAATGGTCGGACCAAATGCATGGAGAAACAACAGGGGGAGGGATGTCAAGGTTCAGACTCCAGATCTGATCGAGTATATGCCCTTTGATGTGAGTAGCAGTATTAATATGGTGACTGAAATTGAGTCCCATAAGGACTCTGTAAGTTCACTGGACGATGGGCCAGCGAGCTCACTGTTAAACCAATAATTAAAGTCGCCAATTAATAAAATGTTAGTGAAGTTGGTGACCATGGTGGCTGATTGGTCACACAGAGAGAGAGGAAATAATGGCATGATTTGTGGAGGTCTATATATCAGAACACACAAAAGTGATCCTGAGCTAGAGTCAAACTTAATGACTAAGTTGTCAACTATAGTAAGCTCAAGAGACGACATTATAGAAAAAGTGTACCGTTTGTTGATTATAGCGGCAACTCCCCCCCCTACTTTCCCTAAAGCACGGTCTACCTGTAAGATATAATAATCGTCCGGAAGAGCTGCTAAAATATCTGGAGATGAATCGATGTTAAGCCAGGTTTCCGTGAGAAATAGAATATCGGGTTTTTGAAAGGAGAGGAGGAGAAAAATGTCGAGTTGATGTTTTACTAGGGATCTGGTGTTGAGGTAAAGGACGTTGAGCTTTAGAGTGTTGGTCAGAGCAGGCTTGCATAGTTCATGTCGATGGAGAGTTTGAGCCAAGAGTTTCAGGGGAGAGGAAGGATTGTGGAAAATGCCCAAGTCTTTAAGATGGGAGATGGTAGCTGGGCAAGGAGGGCAAGTCGAGTCATGGAGAGTAAGCAACACCTCCCTAGAAAATGTAAGAGAAGGGTAAGAGGGGCTTGCCCCTAGGCTTGTACCGGCGCGGGCGGGCGCAGACGGGCTTGCCTTTGGCGTGCCTTCGGCGCGCCATCGGCGCATCCGCTGCGCGGTCGGGGAGGGGGGCACATTATATACCGTCCGATCAGGAGAATGGAGAGAGGCTACAGCTGTAACTCGGGCTACTCCCAAGATGGCGCTTCCCTCACAGGCCCCGTAGCAGTACCTAATCGTCTGCACCGGTGAGCAACGCGAGGAGGGAAGGGATGGGTAAGTGCAGCCAGAAGCAGAAGTTTTAAAACAGCACACAGTATCAAATTACAATATACAATATTAAATTTTTTTAAAAGCGCAAGGTGAAGGTGCTCCCGGCTTCCGCCTCAGGAGGTTAGGTCAGCGTCCTATTGGTTCTGGACAGAGTTTCACGAAACAGGCACATAAAAAGAACTTGACTCAAGGAAATGCCTTTACTTGGTTTGAAGTAAATCCTTTAGTAGTTTTGGCATGAAGTAGTTAAATGTTCGAGCATTCATTCACAGATCCAAGGATGCACAGTGGATTTGCTAATCTAATAAAAAAATACATAAAGGCACACCATTGGACTAGAGCAGGGTAAGAGTTTTTGTTCATGCAGTGTCACCATACAGAATTATGTGTTGATTTAAAGGCACCCAGCTAAACGCTAAATTTGTTTTGTAAGTCCAACCTTCCTTCCCTCAAATTTTGAGCCAGCAGAAATGTCTCATCTCATAGGTAAGGTTTAGGCCCCTTCAGCACTGATGCGGCTGCACAGCAAGAATAAGGCTGGTATAGACTCCTGCATTTCCTTCTTTAACCTTTACTGTTGTAAAGAAAAATGTCTTGATGTGTTCAATTTACCATATAGCTAGATAAGCTAGCTAGAACTCACATTCATTCACCACACTGTAGGATTTAGCTCCTGGGCATGCACTGAGGTCTGCCTTCCTAGGTTGTACAAACAGAAAGTGCCTGTTCCTTCCATGTACCTGCATCACAGACCCATTCACACTGCTGTGGCTGAAATAATTTCCTGCGCAATGCGGCTGATATCAACTATTGACTTGCCTTTACTTTGTACTTCTTTTTTTTTTAGAAAGACATCTTCTGTCTTATTCATTTACCACAGTGCACTTTTTAAGTTCTGGTAGAAGTCAACAAAAGTCAGTGTCCATTAGTGTTAAACACAAGAGGGAAGAAGATATCAATCCAGTAACTTAATTGTATATCATACTAGCAGCCCGTCCCGACCTTGTCCGGGTGCAACAGGCTTCCCCGACCCCCGCCCGCCCTGACATTGTGCAGCAGCCCGGGCCCCCGCCCGGCCTATCCCCGCCTGCCCCGACATGGGTCCCCTTACATGAGCCGCCGCTCCTCCCGCCTGTCCGCTGCTTGCACCGCCGCTGGCCTGTCTGCTGCTCCTCACGTCACCGCTCCTCTCCCGCGCCATTTCCGCCGCTCCTCGTCGCGCTCCTGGAAGGCGCTCCTTCCCGCGCTCCTGACGGCGCTACTTCGGAGGGACTACTTTTGTTTACTTAAAATTTTTTAAGTAACTTTTTTTTTAAATGTATATAGCCTATAACTATCTACACACCCTGACGATTCCAACGGTGTATCGGGTGTGTGGTTTGGTGCTGTGGTTCCCGAGTTTACCCTCCTCAAAGGCTGAATATTCTTCCTTTATTATAGTAGTATAGATAAGCAGGAAACCTGAGGTTATGTGATTTTATACATTCAAGTACCATCCCTTTGCTGTGTTTGAGAGCACTTTGAAGAAGTTCAGTTCAGGATGTACCCTGTACAAAATTCGGTCATGTTTATAGTTTAATCACTGTAGTGTTGCTCCATCTATAACAAAAATATAGGAACATATTGGGGAGCATATGAAATTTGTCTCTTAGGAGGTCATTACGATGGCGGAAGGACCGCCACTGCCAGCCATGCGGTGGCGGGCCTTCCACCAACGGACCGCGATTTTCCCTCCGCCACATTACGATGGCGGGGGGATCCAGACTGCGACCTTGGCGGACATAGAGACAGTCTGCCACGGAACCACCACAGGCAATCGTTATGATTGCCTGGTGGATCGGTCTGCAAATCAATGAAATGGTGGTGCGGCCTAGCAGGCACCGTCCACCAAATTTGGATACTTTCTTCAGCCAGCCTTTCCGTGGCAGGTAAAAAGTCATTGGGGGCCAATTGTGTATGGGGGTGGTGTGTGTGCAGTGGGATTTCACTGCACCAAGTGCCAGCCACCGTGTGGTGCCTGATTTGTAGTGCAGTGAAATGCACAACATACATTTTTGAACATCGCAGCAGGTGCTGCAGTCAGCAGTACCCGCTGCAATGTTAAAGTGCAAAATGCGACAGTCATGATGCCCGTCGTATCCTAATTGGGTGTGTGGGACAGCCACATGTATTGCGGACGGTCCCAGTCACCACCACGGTGGTGGACAGACTCCAGTCCGTCCACCATTGTAATCGACCCTTTAGTTTGCTGATGACATCATCCTAATATGGCTGGGATGGTGGCTAGAGGAGGGTTTTTTGGCTGTATCTAAATTCATATTGAGAAACGTTCATGCTTAATAAATGTCACTCCATGCAGTGATGCAAACTAATTGTTGAAATAAAGGCTTCTTAATGTTATGGAAAAAAAGTTATTTTCAATTGTTGAGCCTTCTATTGATATTTTACACATTTGTTGCGTAATTAAAATGCCAAATAATTTGATGGTGCAGCTCGTGCTCTAGCATTTAGGGACATTGCACATCTCTAGCTTGGGTCTGGCTCAGCTTTTCCTATTAATGTGCATGCGTACTCAACACTATCCCTCAATCCATCGAAGCTTACTTTACTGATGTTGGCAAGGTTGCAATACAATATCACTTTTACTGGTATATTGATTATTTATGTTGCCCGTTTCTCATTCACGTTCGGCCGCGTGACTGTCACGTTCGATTGACACTGCCTGACAGCACTGAAGAGTCATGGGACCCCTCGTGTGATGAAACACGTGTCGGCTGGTTGTTTCCTATGTTGTGCTCTTGAATAAATACTTTTGAACGACTACTATGGTGTTGAACGCTAGAATTGTGACTATACGAGATACTTCCACCAATGTGATATCCTCATAACGAGTGCTCAGGACTTTTTTCCTACATATTTTTTTTACTCACAATTTTTTATGTTACAATTTTGGTATTAATATGTACATAATTGTGTAAAGTAAAATTATATCTGCATTTTTATTAGCATATTTGTTTGTAAATTATTAGTTAATCTGTATATTTTTGTTTTGTTAAGCTTTTAAAGTATTTTATAAAAAGAAAATGGTTGATTAGTATATGATATATATTGTTTTTAGATAGTAGTAGTAAGAGTAAATTTATAAGTGTATTAGTTATGTTTTTAGGGCCTTATTGCGATGGTGGTGGGACCGCCACAGTCAGGCCGTGGCTGCCATCAGACAATTTTTGACCACCCATCACATTACAATGGCGGGCGGTTGGTAGGCATCGGAGAGACTGACCACCATGGATCCAATGGGCCCTTCCTTACAACAGTGGCGGTGCCTCCTCAGGCACCACTACAGGGATTGCAATGTCCCTTTCCGTGGGTTGTTTCATGCTGGTTAACCTGCCATAAATAGGCAGACAGAAGGGACTATGGGGACCCTAGTGGACCTCCTTCCCCCCTTGCTTTCTCCATAGGGTTCTGGGGGCCCCCATGGTGCCTCCCTACATGTACTTGCACCATGTGGCAGGCACGGCATGGTACTTGCCACATAGTGCAGGGAGATTTGCCACATAGTGCAGGGAGATGCATAATGTGTATTTTTGTACCGTGGTGTGTGCTTGCAGCCTGCAGCACATGCCGCAGGCTGAAAGCACATGCCACAATACAAAACATACATATTGTGTGGTGAAACCGCTGACAGCTAGTTGGGTGGTCCCATCCCCGATAGGATGGCGGTCGGACAAATGTCCGACCGCCATCATAATCATGGCAGAATACATAAAGGGCAGAACAATGAGCATTGCAAATTCAAATCTATGACCCTACAAACGTAGGAGTGCTTATGAGCCTAAGTAAAACATTAGAAGCTCTAACTCTCCCACCCTCAGAGGACTTCCCCCTCTACACCTTTGTGCTCCTAAGACTGTCCCTTGCCTTACATATTATATGGCAAGTGAGTTGCTTGAGGCCATCGGTTGCTCACAGTGCTGCCAGTGGGGAATCTGTGAGCCACAGAAGCAGTAGGTATTTGGAGCATGTAAACTCCCAGAATTCAGAGGTGAGCAATGAGAGGACGGGTTTCCAGGGACCTGTAAATGAGGAGCTCTGGTTGGAAACAGAGAGAGATATGCGCTCAATCCCCACAATACACCATGTACGATTGAGCCATCCCAAGTGGGTGGGTGGGCTTCCTGACCCCCACTGAGCCAGGATGTTCTGGAGGAGGCATTCAATGCCAGAGCTAGCTGGCAGCCCTTCCACAGTTTGAGTGGAAAGTGAGGACATTGGGCAATCCTAAGAGAGTGTAGGCTGGAAAACAGTGGAGCTGTGTATCGAAGTGAGTGACGATGTCGTTTAGCACTTGTGTCTACTAACCGTGAGATTCTGTGCCAATCCCATAGTAGGTGTGTCAATGTGCCCAGCGAGCGACAAGGTAGCCAGCACAACAAGTTTCTGCCTGGGTTCCCTCTATGAAGTCTCTGTGGAGTGAGATACCAATAAGTGGTTATTTTCAAAGCTGTCTCCATGCTGGCAACATTGCGTGCGTTGTGACAGGATCTGTAATAAATGTCAGCCCATTCCTTCTGGGAGAGCAATCTCCAGAGTTCCGCCTCCCACCTCCTCAGGCCTGGGGTTTGTCAACAACTAATGCTTGTCAAATAAGGACATGCATTTCAGTTATATGGTGGGTTTCTGATTGTTTGAATACCAGCCATTTCTCAAATGGGATTTGGTGCCACTGCACTTGGGCACAAACCGCGAGCTGTAACACCCACTGTCCAATCTGTTGGTAGTAAAATGTTCTGCTTTGAGGAGGTTCTGTTGTAGGCGGATGTCCAACGAAGAATACCGAATAGACCGGCTACCTTCCAGAGTCCATTGTGCATAGGTTTCAAATGTTAGACCAGGGGTGAATGCATGGTTGTTTACAATGAGGGTCAACAGCGATGGGAATGTTGTCAATTCTCAGTTCTCAGTGACTTTGTCCCATGCTGTCAGCGGGGCTTTTGTGATTGGTAAAAGGTAAGTGCTTTTGGGACTTGCTGACCTGGGAAGGAAGGGGATCCTCCACAGAGATTGGCCCACTACAGCCCTGTCCATGAAAATCCTATGCTTTCCAGATTCGGAGCGGGACCACTCCACAAATGTTTTCAAATATACCGCCCAGTATTACTCCAGTAAGTTTGGGACCCCAATGCCACACTCTCCTGGGGATCTGTAATACAGTGCAGTAGGGATATTTTGTCTTGCCAAATAAAGCATTCCAGTTCGCAGTGCATGGGAAGGAAGGGGATCCTCCACAGAGATTGGCCTGCTACAGCCATATCCATGAAAAGCCAATGTTTGTCAGATTCATGCGGTACCGCTCCACAAAAGTTTTCAGTTGTACTACCCAGCAGTACTCAGTAAGTTTGGGACCCCAAGGCCCTCATCACCTGGGGATATGTAACACAGTTCACAGTGCAGCCGGGGTCTTTGTCAAGTCAAATAAAGCATTACAGTTTGCACTGCATGGAACATATGGTGCCTGGGGGGAGTTCTACCAGGAAAGTTTAAAAAAGAAACAGTATTTTGGGATGTATGGTCATTTTGACCACCGTAATGCAAACTAGCCAGGACAGTACTCGAGGTCTCCAGCTATGTAAATGAAATGCCCTTAAAATTTGGTTGAGTACTGTGGTGTAGTTCAGTGGGACTGTGTGTTGTGTGTTTGCGGTGAGTTAAAGCCCAAGATAAGGTATTGCCAATTGGGTCCACTGTATGGGGAACTCATGCCGCAGCCCTGCCAAAATGGAGTTAGTGAGGGACAGACTAAGGGTCTGGGATTTGTGGATGTTAACCTTGAAGCCTGCCACTTGGGAGAATCGGTCGAGCTCTGCCATGAAGGCTGAAATGGAGGTCTGGGGATTTTCTAAGCTCACCACCACTTCATCCATGTACAGGCTGATTGTGTGCTTGTCTCCTTCAAGCTTACCCCGATTAAAAGGGGGTTGTCCCGGGTCCTCTGGCCCATTGGCTCCATGTAGAGAGCAAAGAGGAGGGGAGAGAGTGGACACCCCTGCCTCAAGCCCGGCTGAATGGAAAAGGGGCTAGATGTGTGACTGTTTACTCAGACAGTCGCTAATGGTCTGCATGGCTACTGAGGACCTAGCTCAAGAAACTTGCGGGGAAGCCAACATGATTCAGGGTCTCTCCTAGATAGGGCCAATGCACCAGATTGAAGGTCTTTTCGGCATCGATAGAAAAGATCATGCGTTCAGTGTCAAAGCGCTGTGCTTTATCAATCATATGAAGTAAACACTATGTATTATCAGCGCATTGTCAGTTGGGCATGAAACCCACTTGGTTTGGGTCTATCAGCCCCGGAAGGAGGGGGACAGGCGTGATGCAAGAATCCCGGTGAAAAGCTTGAGATCCACGTTAAGCAGGGATATTGGCCTGTAGGAGGCACACTGATGCTGTCTTGTCTAGCTTTGGTATTACAAGCACTGAGGCTTCAAGCATAGTTGGAAAGAGTGAAGATGTAGTTCCTACAGAGTTATATACTCTAGTGAGAACAGGGACCAGTATAGAGCAGAATGTCTCATAAAAAGAGGGATGGTAACCCATCTGGGCCTTGGGATTTAAGCAATTTCTGCTTTGAGATGGCAGAGATCACCTCATCAGCCCTAAATGGGGATTCCAGAGACTTATCCTGATCTTGCGTTATTTTAGCAGTGTTTGCCTCCCGGAGATAGTGGGAGGGGGCCTCTGGGCTGTGTGCCTCACATAACATGGCATAGTATTGGTGGAAGGTGTCAGCGCTGTCTTGGTCCGAGGTCGTTTCTGCCCCTGCAGGGCTAACCACAGAGACCAAGACCTTTGTCTCTCTATTCTGAGTCTATTGGCCTGGAGTTTCCCACATCTGTCCCCCAAGTGTAAAAGGGTTGGCGGAGCCACAGCACCATAAACTCTGCCCTGTCCAGGTCTAGGCCCGACAGTCAGGTTTGTGCGACCTCATGCTGTCTGCAGATATGGGGGTCCCTGTCCTCTGGTGTATGTGTACTAGCTCCTGGACTTGTTGCGTCAGGGAGTTTATCTCTTTTCTATGGGTTCTATTCTTTGAAGAGGCAATTGCAATGATTCTCACCAAATCACTGCCTTGAGAGTATCCCATAGAATAGCTATGGGAGTCTCAGGAGTGTCGTTTATCACTAAGTAATCATTTAATGGCTTCGTGATCTGCTGTACCAACCAGGGCAGTGGAGGATTATGTCCCTAAGGTGCCAGGTCCGGGGCAAGGGATGAGTGCCAGGAAGGGCGAGAGTTAATAACACCACAGACTGGTCAGAGAGTATGTGTGGCAAGATATCTGCTTGTTTAATGTTGGGTGTGATGCTTTGTGTGGCTACAAAATTATAATTTCATACATATGTATTGTGGGAATGAGAGTAGAAAGTTTATTCACAGCCTGAGGGATGGAGAGTGTGCCAAACACCTGTGAAGTCTGTTTCCGTAAGTGTCTGCCAACCCACCTCTGAAAGAGCTCACAATTGTCCCTGTCTCTGGGCCGATCTATCTAGTATGTTATCAAAAGCCAGGCTGAGGTTGCCCCCCAGAAGCAACATCAAGTCGGGTCATCTGGAAATCTCTGCCACTGCTCTATGTAGGAACTCCTCCTGGCCCTTATTGGGAGCATAGGCCGAGCCTATGGTGAAAGTATGTGAATCTAATTGAAAAAAGTGGGCCAATTGTCTGCCCTTGAGTTCTGCTTGTTTGAGACCAATGTTTCCTCTAAGCTTAGAGGAGATCAAAATGGTGAATCCTGCAGTCTTGGTGGGTTGGGAGGAGAAGAGATGATAAGGAAATGCTTTGGAGTGAAGCCTGTGTGTGTCTCCCAAAAGGAGGTGGGTTTTTGAAGGAGGCAGATATGTGCTTCTTTGTCATTGAGATTGGACAGTGTGGCACACCTTTTGACTGGGTTGTTGAGGCCCTTGCCATTCAGTGAGACTTTTTTAAGAGGTTGGGTCATATCAATAGTCTCCTGCAGAAGGCTATGGAAGGTTCAGAGTGGAGGGTGAGTAAGGGGATGCAACTGTAGGGTGTGAGAGAGAGCACCTGGGGCCAATGACATAGTGGAGTAGTGTGGCTCACTGGTTAGAGGCGGCAGACCCGAGAGCAGAGGACGGCCCGGGACCAGGGTTCGATTCCCGACGCGGCAGGTTTCTGGACCAGGGTCAGCGGACTCGATAATTGTCTCGCCTCGGTGCCCACTCTGATCAGCGATCACACTCGGCAACTCTGGGCACTAGCTTGCCTCATCTTCACTAACGGCCCCACCAGACCGCCGGGGATGCCTGGTCTCACCCTGGAGATACCCATTAAGGGACCATCTCTCAGGGAAGCCAGGAAGGGTTTCGCAGCGGTCGAAGCGCGGAGGTACCCCTTCGGGAGTGATTCCAGCGCTATATAAGCACATAATTAATTAATTAATGACGTGCCAGGGAGATGGGATTAGTCTTGTGAAATCTGGGAGTGGAGGACCGTCCTTCAAACCCAATTCAAAACACCAAACAAATACCAGTACTTGAGAAACATTGTTAATGTCCTGGGCATTGTAACCCATGGGAGATGGGTGGAGGAGGCCAGCACTGTCTGTCCCGCTGCCTACCCCCCGGGCCCACCCCCAGCAGAGAAAAGAAAATTTAACAGCGGGACCAAAGAAGCAGCTCCAGTCCAGACCCTCACCAACACCTGGTGGTAGAATATAATTATTTTTATGCTGGACCATCAGTATCTTCTTGTAGGAAGGCCACGACTACCCTGAGGTTACTGCCATTTGTCTCGGGGTGAAGGCGTGTCGAGGAGCAAACCGCAGTCATCTATTTATGAGTCGCAGGGTATCAGCCAGAAAATTTGGCCCCAGGAGTATGGGACTTCGATAGAGCAAAGGTGGGCTGTAATTAGTTGAAACGTCCTTCTTTTTTTGTAGAGTAGAGGCTCCTAGGTCTTGGAAAAGGGAGGGAAGGACTGGATGATTGGCTTTGGTTTTCTGGAGTATACACTGTTTAATCTGAAAATCGTGTACACATGTAAGAATGTCAGCAGGGGCGCTGGAGGGGGGCCCCCTTGATCATGCTTGATGTATGTGGTCCAGCTTGATATTTTGATCAGGAGGGGTCCCAAGAATGGATCTGAAAAGGTCCTCCACAAACGAGGCAATGTTCTGGCCCTCAGCTCCACGCAGTATTCCCCAGATGTATATATTATTCTGCCGTGAGCAGTTCTCCAGATCCTCTAAGAATGCCCTGAGGTCAAGATTCTGGTCATTTCGGCAAATAACCTGTTGTTGGAGGTGCTCTATCTCCTCATCCCTAGATGTGCCTTGTGATTCTGGAGTATTGACCCTGTCCCCCATAGAGTCCACATCCTTTTTCACCTTTTTAATTCCTTGAGCTAGTTCTTTCCTCATTGTTTGTATGTCTGCCCTCAAGGAGGTAAATAGCGTTTCCATAAAAGAGCGGATGAGAGGGGCCTCGGTGTCTCCAGCCTCGGTAGGTGCTGGCATTACCAGGAAGACGTCGGAGCTTCAGTGTTTGAACAAGGCGTCTTGAGGAGGAGGTCTTTTACTGAGTGATCTTTCTTCCCCTTGCCAATGGACATGGTGGGGGGTAGGTGGTACCCTCCAGCAGTGGGTCGATGGATCGTGTCCCTAATAATTCATGCGGGGAGGGGCGCACTCTATGGGAACTTCCGGGGCTGGGGACCCCGGCTCAAATCTGTGCAGCACTCCAGCGAGCTTTAGTGCAGGGTCCTCGAGCGTCTACCGAGGGACTGGTCAAGAGCGCCTGTGGGGCATCTGCTTCAGAGGGAGGCACCAGGATATATCTGTGCAAGCCTGTTCAGGCTCCTGATTGCCTTGATTCCCACCGCAGGTCCAGGAGGGAGAGAGGGGTAAGCAGACACCCTCCTGTCTCCGCAACATGGCATGCCCTCGGCCAGGTCTCCAATGGTGAGTCCCTCAGGGGTTTGATATGTGCTGGGGAGGGAGGACTCTAAAGCTGGCCTGGTTGAGTGGCACAGTTGTGTGGCGTGTGGGATCTCCCTTAGTCAGTCCAAACCCCTGCATAAATGTCGACAGGGGGAACGCAGGAAACCCCCAGTGAGAAGTATCTTAGCTATCACCACAAGAGGGGGGTCCCAAGCATTGACCCTCTGTAGCAGGTCCCAAGGAAAAGAAGGCAGTCCAATTAGCTGTGCTGTGCCTTCGCTAGCGGAGTGTTGTCTGTGAGGCCTACCACTTTTGTGGCCTCCCCTGTTGGTCTCGTGACTGCACACGTCTCTGCCACCGCGTGAAATCTCTTGTGTGCAGCTCTCTTTATGAGCTACTCTACCATCTATTATGGCTTTTGTGTGGCCCCTGTCCCCGCTCCACCACCAGAGGGACTAACCAGTCTTCTAGAAAGGGAGGTGCTGCTCTGTAGGCCCCTCCTGGACCGTGGCCAGTTTAGAACCTTCGCTGCCAAGGGCCTCAACTATCCAATGACCCTGCAGCAATATTCTTCTATTCCCGCAGCCCCAAGGGGGTCTCAGCCTGCCCGGGTCAATGACAACACCCCTGCAAGTGCCCTCTACGCCGCAGAGCCGGTGATGTGAGAGTTCTACATCAGCTCTTCACTAGCCCCGGGTGACACTGATCACCCGGCCCCCTGAGCGGTGAGCTGCAGTCCAGAACCGTGTGTAGGGTCCAGCTAAGCAGTGCTGGGGCAGTGGGCCCTGTCGGTAGGACTGAGCAATGAGTAGGCACGTCCTATTCAGTTGCCATCTTGGCCACACCCCTAGAGGTGTTTTATTTAGAAACCACTCTGTTTATTCATCATGATCCATAGAAAAGCTACACAGCTTAGTGCTGACAACCAGTGGCTGGCAGCAAATGAGCAGGTTGCAATTCTACACAGCTTTTGCGTCTACAACCTGGGGTTTGGCAGCATTAAAAGCATCATGTTATTTCAGATGGTAAAAAACAAAACCACTCAGGGGAGCAACAGAACCACCTTTTAGAGGAAAGGAAATAGAGAAAAAGCAAACCCCTAGTACCCCCCTTCCACCCTTTACTATACCTGTCCACCCTCCTCTTGGCTTTGTATTTATAGTGGTTCGACTAGGGCATCTATTGTCCTGTGGGCGCTGGTGTAACCTCTGGCCTAGCCCCCACCTCAGCTCCAGGAGGAATTTGTAAGTATTTAGGACACATGATCTCTTGTACTTCCTTTGAGAGAATCTGGAGAAAGGTGGCCCCATGAACAGCATAGGTTTCCAGTTTATGCTTTACTGCCAAGGACATGTGTTCCATTGCTAATATAAACCATAGTCTGTGTAGCCATGCAGTGTGGTCTGGAATATTAGAAAAGCCCCATCGGGCTAGGATTACCTGGTGTGCCACTAACAGTGCTAATGCAATCTGCATCCCTCTCAGGGAGCGTAGGGGGAAAGCCAGGGGGTTTGGCAACCTAAGAGGGTTTATGCTTGGGAGCAGGGAAGCACAGTGTTGAATACTTTGTCTATATCATCTAAGACCTGTTCCTCAAAATTACCTAGCTTTGGGCAATGCCAGAGTAAGTGTACCAGAGAGCCCTCCAGGCCGCATTTCCTCCAACAATGCTCTGAGCGATTGTTATCCCAACTGTGGATACAGGCCCGTGTGTAGTACCAGAATGATATCACTTCGTTGGCAGATTCCATCCCTACAGTGTTATGTGCTATGTGATGTTCTCTGTAGTGTATGTCTGCCCATTCTTTATCAGAAAGTACTCTGCCCAGTTCTTCCTCCCAGTGCAGCTGCCCTTTGGAGCGTCTCTCCCTCCTCCCAGTGGAGAGCATTGCATACAGCTCAGAGATAGGATGTTTGTCGTTTTTCTTGCGGTGAGGTGCGGTGAGGTGACCCAGTCTCGGACCTGCATGTAATGGAAAAGGTCAGTTTGTTGGTGAGCCTACTCATGATGAAGTTGCTCAAAGGTAATAATCCCCCCAGGATCGAATAAGGAGCCACCTGTGAAGTACCTCTGAGCGTTGGCCAAGGGGGAAGTCACAGTTATCTATTGTCAGTGATATTGGAGAGGGGAATGTTGTGAGGCACCTTTTCCCATTTACCGCATCCCATGCTTTCATTGTCGGCGATGTCACTGTGGGAGGAGTATAGTCCCCATGCTCCGTGTTCATGCAGGAGCCAGGCTTCACTCGATATGTTTGCACCCGCTAACATTTGGTCCATAAGGGACAAATGTTTCTCAGTGACCCTGCGGTTCCACATGTCTATATGGAGAAGATGTGCTGCTTCCAGGTACCTATGGAGTAGAGGAAGACCCATTTTTGTCCTCAATACCTTTAAACAGGTATTAAATAATGATATTCCGTGGGAGAATGCGATATTTTAATTAATTTATCACACTACTAGTGGTTTATTACATCTTGCCTCCCCATTCCATTATATCAGCATTATATACCAGATTGTTCCTCACTAATTGTGGGTTGTATGCCATCTTGGATGATTTGATCATTAGCTAGATATTATGGAGTCTTTGTTAGATTCTATAAATAGTATTAATATATAAATAATATAAGGTCCCTTTCCACCTCGTAAATACTGGCTCAATTCCTTTCATTGTCATCACTAAAATTTATTGTGGTGTGGTGTGGCGTTTTGAGTTTAAAATTCTACATAGGTTTATTAATTTTAGTTTCAGTTTGTTTACAACAATTAATAACAAGTCCCCTACTTAGATACGATCTTCTGTTTAAGTACCAGTTAAACGGACTGGCGCTTTAAGGTTCTAAGGCTGCCAACCATGTGACCATCTGTAGAGTGGTTTTAAAGGAAGGCAACTATCATCGCTGTTGATACCTCCCTAACGGTCACAGAACGCTGACCTGCTTCCTCGGCAGTTTCCATCTACAACGCCGATTACAGCCCTGTTATTTATTCCTTAACGGTAAGGAATGGTTTTGGGAAATAATTGAAAGTTAATCAACTAAACGTTAATTTTGTTCTGCGCACACATACAGAACACTCCCTCCCACATATTAATACATTTCCTGTAACAAAGTGACTCTATCTGTAACAAAAGGGAACACTGCATAATAAATAAACATTATTCCTCATTATATTAAGGAAATGCCACAATACGGCGCATTGTTGTTTTCCCGATATAATTTCCACAGCCTACTGCACCCCCTCCCAACATGAGTGAAGCTGGGGGACTGCGGGGCCCCAGCGAGCCACCCGCTATTATTTATTTGAACAAATAACTCCGGGATCTATTTCCACAGCCTACTGAACCCTACTCCCAACATAAGTGAAGCCCCGGGACAGCGGAAGCCCCAGCGAGCTCCCGCTATTATTTTTTTTTACAAATACCCGGGGACCTATTTCCACAGCCTACTGAACCCCCCTCTCAACATAAGTTAAGCCCCAGGTCTGGGGGGGCCCCAGCAAGCCCCCGCTATTATTTTTTAACAAATACCCCCGAGAATTAGCCCACCCACGGGCCTCATTAAAATAAAATGCAGGAACCTGCGACCCCTGCACCAATTGTGCCGATTATTTAAATGTTTGTTATATGCTTTTGTTTGGCTCTGGGGGTCCTTCTGGGACCCACTGAACAGGCCTTTGGGGTCAGGGGGTCTACCTTGCCCCCTTCTCTTGTTTTATACCTTTGTTTCTCAGTTTTCTGGTGACTCGCTTCAACCGAGCCACAAAATGGCTGCCAACACTTCCTGGTTTGGAGTGCTGGCAGCCAATCGCAGTGAAGCTCACGCACGCAACTTAGGCTCCACCCAGATATCAAAACTTTTATTTTTCTAATTTCTCAGCAACTACTGAACGGATTTACACCATTTTTAAAAAGGTCGCATTCTGACCGAAGCACTATCTTTCTGCCAAATATAGAGTAATTGACCCGGTCACTCCACTACCGCACGGCCCCCGTGTGCCCGGATTCTGCTGCCACTGCCTGCTTGACCCTCTTGCTACCGCCTCTCCTTAGGGCCCCCGCTCTCCAGGCTTGCCCCAATCTCCAGGCTTGCCCAGGCTTGCCCTCGCTCTCCCCCGCTCCGCTTTACGGCTCTTTCCCCCCTCTGCTCCCCGCCGCTGCTCTCCTGCGGCCCCAACCCCCTCTCCTGTCTCCCACTCCCCATTCGCCGCCCCGCTCCTGCCTCCCAGCTGCTCCTCCCTCCCACTTGGCCATAAATGGCGGGGACCGCGCGGCAGTGAGCTGTGACCCTTGACCCGGTCACTCCACTACCGCACGGCCCCCGTGTGCCCGGATTCTGCTGCCGCTGCCTGCTTGCCCCTCCTGCTGCCTCCTCTCCTTAGGGCCCCTGCTCTACAGGCTTGCCCAGGATTGCCCCGATCTCCAGGCTTGCCCAGGCTTGCCCTCGCTCTCCCCCGCTCCGCTTTCCCGCTCTTTCCCCCATCTGCTCCCCGCCGCTGCTCTCCTGCAGCTCCGCCCCCCTCTCATGTCTCCCGCTCCCCATTTGCCGTCCCGCTCCCGCCTCCCAGCTGCTCCTCCCTCCCACTACGCCATAAATGGCGGGGACCATGCGTACGCGCAGCGGCCACGCACAGCGGGCACGCCGATTGTGTGCCGAAGGCGCGCCAAAGAAAGCCCGTCTACGCCCGTCCACGCCTGGACCGCGCCCAGTGCCAGGAACCCTGGTCCTCAACGATGCCAGCCCCTCCGACAGACATACGATGCCGCCACCCTCCATGCACTCAACGCCGGCCGGAACACCGCCTGCTATGGAGCCACCCCGAAACGCACCCACGGACCTACACCTGCCAAGCCTGCCAATTCACCTTCCTCCGAACCTGCACCGCACCCGCCAAGCTGAGCACCAGCAACAACCACCTCAAGTGCATCCTGCTCAACACCCGCTCCCTCCACAGGCACGCCGTCGAATTAAGGAAACCTCCTCGACACAACATCACCAGACGTCGCCTTCCTCACAGAAACCTGAATGAACGCCTCCTCAGCCCCCGACATCGTCATAGCCATCCCGGATGGCTACAAGATCACCCGGAGGGACCGCGTCAACCAAACCGGAGGAGGCATCGCCATCATCCACAGAAACACCATCCGCATCACGACCAACTCCGACGGCACCCTCACCGCCGCCGAGCACCTTCACTTCCAGATACACACTGACCCCAAGTCCACCCTCAGAGGCACTCTCATCTACAGACCCCCGGGACCACGCACACAATTCAGCGAAGCCATCGCAGACTTCATCAGTCCACACGCCCTCACCTCATCAGACTACATCCTCCTAGGAGACCTCAACTTCCACCTAGAGAACAACAAGGACTGCAACACCGCCACCCTTCTGGACAACCTCGCCAACCTCGGACTCAAGCAACTGGTGAACACCCCCACCCACTACGCCGGCCAAACACTTGACCCCGTCTTCTCCTCCAGCAAGCACATCTCCTTCAGCCACTACTCCGGACTACACTAGACAGATCACAGCTGCGTCCACTTCAACTTAAGGAGAACCATGACTCACCACCATCCGCAGCAGGTCCCCCGCAGAAACTGGAGCAAGATCACCGCCGACCGGCTCACCACCGCCCTCAGCCAGCACCCACCCTCCAACACGACGGACCTCAGCGAAGCAGCCCGCAACCTCACACAGTGGCTCACCGCCTGCGCTGACGACCTCGCACCACTGAAGAACCCTCCCAGCAGATCCGGCAGCAGGAAAGCCTCGTGGTTCACCAACGACCTCAAAAACTCCAAGAAAAACCTGCTGCACCCTCGAGAAAGCCTGGTGCCACGACCAGACAACAGAAAACATGACAGCCCTCAAGATCGCCACCCGCAAACACCACCAGCTGATCCGCACCACCAAAAGGACAACATTCAAAGAACAACTGGACAACAACACCCACAACAGCAAGGAACTCTTCAGCATCGTTAAAGAGTTCCCCAACCCCAGCGCCTGCAACAACGATATCACACCCTCGCAAGACATCTGCGACTCACTCGCCTCGTTCTTCCACCGCAAGATTGCCGACATACACAACAGCTTCGGCGCACAGACCACGCACCCAACCACCGAACCAATGCCCCCACCACCACCCTCTGCACCTGGACCCCTGTCAGCACCGAAGACACCACCCGCCTGATGAACACCATCCACTCCGGCTCCCCAACCGACCCCTGCCCACACCACATCTTCAACAAAGCCGACTCCATCATCGCACCCCAGCTCCGGAACATCATCAAAAGCTCCTTCGCATCCGCCACCTTCCCGGAGAGTTGGAAACATGCCGAGCTGAGCGCCCTCCTGAAAAAACCCACCTCGGACCCCACGGACCTCAAGAACTTCCGCCCCATCTCGCTCCTCCCCTTTCCAGCCAATGTCATCGAGAAGACCGTCAACAGACAACTCTCCGCCTTCCTCGAGACCAACGGATCCCTCGACCCATCACAGTCCGGTTTCCGAGCAAACCACAGCACTGAGACCGCTCTCATCGCAGCTATCGACAACATCAGATCCCTGCTCGACAATGGGGAAACTGCTGAACCTCATCCTCCTAGACCTCTCAGCAGCCTTCAACACTGTATGCCACCGCACCCTGATCCAGCGCCTCAGCAACACCGGAATCCAAGGAGCGGCCCTGGAGTGGATCATCTCGTTCCTCGCCGGATGAACCCAGAGAGTCCGCCTCCCCCCGTTCCGATCCGAGGCCACCAAAGTCATCTGCCGCGTCCCGCAAGGATCCTCACTCAGCCCCACCCTCTTCAACGTCTACATGAGCCCTCTCACTGCCATCGCACGCCAACACAACCATAACTTCATTTCCTATGCCGACGACACCCAGCTGATCCTCTCCCTCACCAACGACCCCGCCACCGCCAAAGCCAGCCTCCAGGAAGGAATGAAAGACGTCGCGGAATTGATGAAGATCAGCCGTCTGAAACTGAACTCTGACAAGACCGAAGTCCTCATCCTCGGACCATCCCCTTCCGCCTGGGATGACTCCTGGTGGCCCCCTGCACTGGGCACCGCACCCAAGCCAACGGACCATGCACGCAACCTGGGCTTCATCCTGGACTCCTCCCTTACGATGACCAAGCAAGTCAACGCCGTCTTGTCTTCCTGCTTCAACACCCTGCTCATGCTCCGAAAGATCTTCCGGTGGATCCCCACCAAAACCAGGAAGACGGTCACCCAGGCCCTCGTCACCAGCCGTCTGGTCTACGGGAACACCCTTTACGCCGGAACCTCAGCCAAACTCCAGAAAAGACTCCAACGCATACAGAACGCTTCTGCACGACTCATCCTGGACTTCCCTCGCCACAGCCACATCTCTGCCCATCTAAAAGACCTGCACAGGCTCCCCGTCACCGAGAGAATCACGTTCAGACTCCTCACCCACGCACACAAGGCTCTCCACGACACGGGCCTGAAATACCTCAACAGCCGCCTCTCATTCTACACACCCACCCGCCAGCTCCGATCCGCCAGCCTCGCCCTCGCCTCCGTCCCACGAATCCGCAAATCCACTGCCGGAGGAAGATCCTTCACCTACCTGGCTGCCAAGACATGGAACTCCCTCCCCACCCACCTTCGGATGACCCAGGACCATCTCTCCTTCAGAAAGCAACTCAAGACCTGGCTGTTCGAGCAGTAGCGACTCCCACCCCTCCAAGCGCCTTGAGACCCTAGCGGGTGAGTAGCGCGCTCTACAAATTTGCTGATTGATTGATTCATTGAGTAATTCCGTTCAGTAGTTTTGGCTGTAGCTTTGCACAAAGTTTCCTATGGGAAATTGATGTTTTCACTCTTATTTTTTAAATTTCTCAAAAACTACTGAACGGATTTACACCATTTAAAATAAATGTCGCTTTCTGAACCAAGATCTACCTTCATGCCAAATTTGGGCTAATTCCGTTCAGCAGTGTAGGCTGTAGCTCATCGCAAAATTTCCTATAGAAATTAACATGGGGAAAACGCGTTTTGGGACCCCCTTTTTTCTCAGCACCCGTTTGACAAATCACCCCCAAACTTTCAGGATAGAAGCTGACCTGGACACACTTTTTGGGGGGAGGACTTCACAAAGAATTGTCAAACTATGCCAAAGTTATTAGCAAATCAATAAAATATATTTAATAACTAAAGAAATATAGTAAGAACATGAACATTCCTAAATACAAACAAAAACAAAATGAAAAATAATACAATTCCACTCTAAGCAACATCAGAGAAATAGCTGAAATTAAGAAAGGTTAGAATTGATTTATTTATTAATTTCTAAAGCACACACTAATACCCAAGTGTGGCTAGGCGTTTGGCGGCAGGAAACCTAAGGTAGCGGTCGAGTAATACATGGAACTTGCATCATGAAGAAGAGTTAAAGGGTGAATAACCAGGTCCTAAGGCCTTTCCTAAAAGAAAGATCAGGAGAGTTCTTGAAAGTAATTGGAGGAATCTGGGAACCTCTATAAGCTCTAAAGATGAGAAACGAAGGTTTCTGAGGAGGACATACCAGTGAAACTGTTTTTTTTAAGTAGTCCAGACCATGCATATGAAGGGCTTTAAAGGCAATACAGAGAGCCTTGAAGTCAATGCGCTTCTCCACTGGTAGCCTATGACGATATTTAAGAGCTTGTTTGGCTTAGGAATCCCAAAAAGGAGATGAGCCGCAGAATTCTGAAGGACCTGAAGCTTATTAAGGAGACCCTTCTGAATTCCAACAAAAAGGGCAATACAATATTCCAGCCTGGATAAAATAAGCACAGAGACAAAAGTCTTTTTGCAGGGCGAGCTGTATAAAAGGGAACATTTATTCAATCCGAGAAACATGGATGACATAATAGCTTTGCAAACACAAGGAGATGATGGACGGAGTGCTGAAACTTTTTAGACACTCACCCCCAGTCACAGATCTGGGTTGAATCCATCATCATTCTTTATCTCACTTTGCCACCCCAGTTCAGACACAACCATATGCAAATCAGTCTTGACCATGTGCCTCATGGGAACAGTCCAGCCCGAACTGCCAAGCCATGTCTTCACTGGAACAGAAACAAGCATCCTGGGACCTGTTTCTGGCTAACAGCCGTCATCAGCCAGGCTAACTTGAATCCAGTGGCAAAGCGAGCAAGGGACCCACGTCTGGGCATACCCTGCCAACTTAGGGCGAACAAAGCAAACACAAGGAGATGATGGATGGAGTGCTGAAACTTTTCAGACACTCAACCCCAGTCACAGATCTGGGTTGAATCCATCATCGTTCATTAGCTCACTTTCCACCCCAGTTCAGACACAGCAATATGCAAATCTGCATTGACCTGTGCCTCATGGGAACAGTCCAGCCCGAACTGCCAAGCCATGTCTTCACTGGAATGGAAACAAACATCCTGGGACCGGTTTCTGGCTAACAGCCATCATCAGCCAGGCTAGCTTGAACCCAGTGGCAAAGCGAGCAAGGGACCCATGCTTGGGCATACCCTGCCAACTTAGGGCGAACAAAGCAAACACAAGGAGATGATTGACGGAGCGCTGAAACTTTTCAGACACTCACCCCCAGTCACAGATCTGGGTTGAATCCATCATTGTTCTTTAGCTTACTGTGCCAACCCAGTTCAGACACAACCATATGCAAATCAGTCTTGACCCTGTGCCTCATGGGAACAGTCCAACCCGATCTGCCAAGCCATGTCTTCACTGGAATGGAAACAAGCATCCTGGGACCGGTTTCTGGCTAACAGCCATCATCAGCCATGCTAGCTTGAATCCAGTGGTAAAGTGAGTAAGGCACCCACGTCTGGGCATACCTTGCCAACTTAGGGTGAACAAAGCAGCTTTTACTTGGTGGGTAAAGGATAGAGTGGTATCGTAATACCTCCCAAGTCTTATTGCCTTTGTGACCGGAGTGGGGAGCAGGCCAAGCTCCTGAGGCCACCAGATGGGAGACAGAGAGGATTCCTGCTGAAAAGGTTTTATTTGAGTTTAATTTAAGGCAGTTCTCTGACATCCATCTACTTACCTGTTGCATGCAGATTTGAAAATTGTAGGCTGTCTTCTAAATGTTATTTGTAATGGAGACTATAATCTGCATATCATCTGCATATGACATCACTGCAAAGCCAAATGATTTAATCAGCCTGGCCAGTAGGATGATGTATAGATTGAAGAGGGTGGGGCTCAGTGACGGGCCTTGTGGAACCCCAAACGGGAGTTGAAAACTGTGCAATGCAAAGCTGCACCACCTATAACTGAAGGCAACTTACCAGGAGGTCATGATCAACTGTATCACATGACGCCGGGAGAATCAAAAGGATCAGGGTGGTGTTTCCTCTGTTGGCAACCTAATGTCTGATTCAGTGACACGGGCCCTCATAACCAGCCAACTGGACTACACCAATGCACTCTATGCAGGCAAAACCTGTGAGAAATTGGCCTTGTATATGATTTTCACTAACTATTCTAGTGAGCACCTTGCACCAGTCTAAACAACCCTTATGGTGAAGGTTGTAAAGTCAACCTTATAGACCAGCTATCCTAGTGGTAGCATGGACAAAGCAGTCTTAGGCTAAAACTTCAGAGAGCATGTGAAGGCAGCTGTTTTACCATATGTAACCCCTGGAATATCAAATGAAAGGACAGCACACAGGTTATATATAAAATATATATGTATTTATTACTAACACAACCCCTCTGAACTCTTTATGAGGTCAAAGTACAAAGTACATAACAAGTAACTTAATTATCATACAATAAGTTGCACAAAATACAGTTGAACCCTATGGGCGTTGCAAACCATATACTAAAATAGTGGTATAAGAACCACGTCACGAACAGGGAGTAGGCCTAGGGCCTAGGGAATCGCTGGGGCTACACTGAGCTAACAAGAGTTAGGAAGCAGGAGACCCACGGGATGCGTGTGCAGTGTCTATACACACACGTGAGTTACCATAGGGATACAATGGGAACGTAAGAGTTAGAAACTAGTTGATTTAGGACACTTCCGGATGACTTAGGAGAAAGCTACTGAAAACTAGGACACTAGGATAGTCAATACCCACAGGAGAACCGGAGTACTCACGTTACCTCACCCACAGGTGCCTGGTGCATAGATGTCAAGTTGTGTCGGGTTTTGTCGCTGAATCCTATGGAGACCAGTAAAAAAATGCTGCAGGCGACCAGGAGAGAAGTGTCTGGTTGGATCTAAGGGCGGATGGAGGATGAAGAGGACCTGAAAGCAGAGGGGCAGAGCCAGTGACCAGGAAGGAACCAGGCGATGTCGCAAAGCAATCAGGTGATGACGTGAACCTTGACTCTGCAGCCACGTGGACCAGGAGGCCTCGATGATGACCAGGAGCTGGATACGGACTGTCCCACAAAGGATCTCGCTGTTGGCGGTGTCGGCTTCCAGATTGGAGTCAACAGGCCTTGGCAAATGCAACCCACGCAGGAATCAAATATTCGCTTCGAGTTAGACCAGCAAGGTCTAGGGGGCTTCTCATTTTCGGGGAAGCAGGAGCAAGCCTGGAGCAACCAGGCAACTGGTGTAAATTCAAAGGTTCGTCGTCACAGAGGCCACTAGCAAACGGGCAAGCGACCGGACAGACGCATCAAGCACAAAAGTACCAGCAGGCCCCACGCGGCACTCGATGAGTGTGGGGGGCTGTGCGTCGGTGCAAAATGTGCCCCGGGCTGGGGCTTCTCAAACCCCAATGCACAACTTCGAGGGTGCCTCAGAATCTGCACAAGTAGCAATGAGCAGCTTTTTCAAGATGTCCCGTCCCGCGTCTCTCGTCGCCTCCACGGGTCTCAGCTTTGCTGTGGCTGTGGATCCGGCTCAAGGAAGTCTGGAAGTCCAGTTCTTGTTGGGCTCTGTGCTCAGGCTCCGGAGGGAGCATCGACAAAGCAAACCGCAGATTGCTTGATGGTGCCTGTTTGCACAGGGTGGCCACTCCTTGACCACAAGGGAGATTCTTCAGTCTTCTAGTTGCAGTAGAATGTCAACGGTCCACAGTTTGGTTTCATGTTTCAGTTCAGGATAATCTAAAGTCTCTAGAGTCAGCTCCTACCTTTATACCAATCAAAGGGGCTGGATTACCTGCTAGATACCACGTATTTGCCGCTGCCGCTCTGGAGGGTGCTCCTTCTCCCACCTCACAGCCAAAGCCTACATACACCCTCCCAGTCCGCCTGAACAATGCACCATCGCTGACCAAGCTCAGGAATGGACTCAAGACCTGTTTTGTTTTACTGAGAACTGAAGCACAGCACCTGGATATCCTCACAGGTGACAAGCTGCACTATACAAGTTTGACTCAATTGATTGAGAGCAATGCAGCTCCAGGAAGAGGTGGGGAGTCACCTGGGACTGCGGGGGCGATGAGGCTCCCCTGTTGTCCCATAGCACACTGGGTCCCCTGGGTGGGACCAGGGCACTCAGGGAGACATGGTCATGCCCCGGGGTAGGCCCCAGGGAGGCAGGTCCCACAGCCTCTTTCCCCATTACATTTCAGCTGGGCCCCTGGGATGGGGACCCCAGAGCCAAAATCAGCCTAGGGAGGCGGGCCACATGTCTCACCTCCCCCATTAGGTTGTTGCCAGGTCCCAATGGATGGGATTCTCATGGGCCATTCTTGCCTTCAAATTAAACCTTAACAGGGAGCACTTACAAATATAAACATATCAGTTCCCCCGTTGAAGTTCCACTTCTGTAAATGACATATGATCCTAACCCCTGGGCTTGCGAAGACAAAGCAGGTGTGTTTTTTTGGCAATTCCATATTGAAAATCTATTTGAAATCCTTTGTGAAGTTGACTGTATCATTGATCTATTAGAGCACAATCTGCCTTTGACTGCGACTAATGGGTTCTTTGTTGTCCTATCCTGACAGAGTCTATGGTTATCACTTTTAATAGCCAGGAGTATGCAAATTTGGAAATCACTGGAACGTTTCCCTATATGGCCATGCCCATCTTAGTAGTACCCAACGGTCTTCCTGCCATTTGCAAGGATGATGGACAGCTTAACAGGTGGCTCTGCCCAGCACATTACCTGCCAATTTTTGTCAGGAGTTGTTGATACTGAGGAATATGAGGGCCTTTCCACCAAACATAGAAGGAGTTATTTTATAATGTTATATAGATAAGAGGAAGGACCCTTGTTTTGCAGAGATTTACCTCTTTCTAGCTTCATCGTCTTCTCTATAGGAAGATTCATGTTCTCACATATTTCTAGATAAAGATGCACCAGGAACACTCACATTGAGAAATTGCACACAAGATCACTGGTGATCTTTCCTCATACTCCATTATGCAGCTGTAGGGTACAATATGTTCTGGGCATTTACCCAAGGAGGTAGCTCTTAATAATTAGCCAGTCGAAAGAACTCTATGTGGGTTTATAATTTGTGTAAAATTGTGGACTCCTGTTTGAGATACTGACACACAGACACTTAAGGGCCCGATGTAGGTCGGTCGGTAACGGCCGAAAATCGGTATTTTCGGCCGTTACCGATCGGTATCGAGCCCTCGGGATGTAGCAGTCAGAAAACCGGCCGAATCGGTAAAAATTCCGATTCGGTAAGGTAACCGTTTCGGTAGAATACCGAATCGGAAATATCCCCGAATCGACAAATATACCGAATCGGTAAAAAACCGAATCGGTAAAAATCATGGAATCGGAAACATCTCCGAATCGTTATAATACCGAATCGGAAAAATCCCGAATCCGGAAAAAAATACCGATCGGTAAATTTATCGATTCGGCAATTTTACCGATTCGGTATAAAACCGATTCTGTGTGAAAAACTGAAGAGTGAGATGTAGGAAAGCTCTGAAATACCGATTTAGCGTCAAAATCGGTATTCAAAAATCGGAATTTACCATGGATTTGAATCAGGTGGTAACCAGGTGCAACCTACAAAAAAGGACCCAAAATGCATTGCTGCTTGCACCATGGCAGCTTTTTATGTCATAGCAAGACGGCTATGGCTACAGCAGGAAGGAGAGAGGGAATGGCTGAGACAGGAGCAGGTGTATAGACAGCGGATCACCCTGTTCATGCTGACAGATGCAGAGATCCTACAGAGGTACAGGCTGGACCCAGAGACCATAATGGAGCTCATTAGGGACCTCAAACCCCTGTTGCAGCACCCCACCCCAAGGGCACACGCAATCCCAGTGCACGTGCAGGTGCTATGCAGCCTACACCTGCTTGCGTCTGGCAGTTATCAAAGTGTAGTTGCTGTGGCAGGAGGGGTGACCCAGAGCAGCCTGTCAAGGTTCTTCCATAAGTTCCTAGACGCCATGATACACAGGATGGACCACTACATTTCCTTCCCTTCAACCCATGCAGAACTGGTACAGACAAAAGCTGACTTCTATCAGATGGCAAGATTCCCCCACATCATTGGCTGCATAGATGGCACACACATTCCGATTTGTCCCCCTGCTGACACAGAATATATATACCGTAATCGGAAGTCAACGCACACCATAAATGTGCAGGTGATTTGTAATGCCAAGTGTGTCATCACTGACGTGGTAGCAAAATTCCCAGGGAGTACCCATGACTCCTACATCTTTCAAAATAGCGGAATTTATGCACGGCTGACGGCAGGGGAATTTGGTGAAGGATACCTCCTAGGTAAGACACCGTGTCAGACCCCCATGACCCAAATAGCTGTGTGAAGTACATGTATGCATGTGAGTAATGTTACCCCTTTTCCTTCTAGGCGACAGTGCATATGCCCTCCGCTCATTCATACTCACCCCCTACCTGAACCCCTCAACACCCAGCCAAAGGAGGTATAACCGTGCACACAAAAGCACAAGGAATGTAGTAGAACGGACCTTCGGCATCTGGAAAAGCAGGTTCAGATGCCTGCACAAGAGCGGAGGTGCTAGACAATATACCCCCATCACCTGCTGCAAGATGATTGCTGTCTGTGCAATGTTGCACAACCTTGCGGTCAAGAAGGGCACAGAGGTAGAGTTGTCTGACTACGAGGACCCTGACGATGACACAGCTGTGCCACTAACACAACCTGCAGGAGTCTCTACACCAAGTGATGGGAGGTACAGACGTGAGGAGATAACAGACAACTATTTCTGAGTGAGTACAGATGCACAAACATGTCGTGAAGAAATGCTATGTTTTAATGTAGGAACAACGTGACAGCACTGATGTGCAACAATTGAACAAGAAGAAAACAATAGGTGGTCAGGAACTGTGCATGGTTGCATCACCCACACTGGCAGTCTCATTTCTTGCTGCGCTTGGCTGACCCACTGGGATGCGCCTCCCCCCCTTCAGCGTGTCCGGCTGCCTCTGCCGAGCGCCTGGTGCTCCTGCGTGGCTCGGACAGTGTGCTGGCAGGACTGCTGCGGCTGCTGCTGTCCCCAGCCTCTGCCACGTCCAGGGCAGGATTGACTACAGTGTTTGAAATAATTAGTGCCTCCATGGCACTGGTGATGCGGGCCATGCCCCTGGTCACCTCAGCAGTGTTATTAGTGAGGCACTCCTCCATATTTGCCACATGGCGGCATAGCAGGGCTGTCGATGCCGCAAGCCTGTTAATTCCCCGGTTCTGTACTCGGGCATCCCTGCGCCGTATGTGTTCATGTTGGTCCAACTTTGCACACAGCTGTGTCATGGCAGTTGTCATTCTGCCCATACCTGTGCCTATTTCCCGGGTGGTTCCAACTAAGTCAACAATCCCCTTTGTTAACTCCCCCATCTGCAGGTTGTGCTGTCGCAGTTGCCGGTGACAGGCAAGGATGTATTTGGCCTGCATCCGCTGTATCCGGACCATGCTCCCCTCTAGCCCCTGGAAGACGCTGGGCTCCCGTGATGGTACAGCACTGCCACTGCTGGAAGTGCGTGGACGGCGGCGTTCGGTGCTGGGCTGCTGTATGGGCTGCTGTGCCACAGGTGTGACTGGTGTGGGATCTGGTGCCTGACCCGCATCTCCCTCCATGATGGACAATGGGGCCACTATTATCCTCCTGGCTGTGGCTGTGGCAGGTGCTGGCTGGGATCGTGTGGGTGAGTTCTCAGGGGAGAACAGGAGTGTTGGGGATTGGGACAATTGGGGGGAGTGGGGAAACAAGAGGGAATGTCCAGAGTCATCCTCAATTGCAGTCTCGCTGCTGTCCTCCACCTCCTGCGACTCAGGCATGCTGCTTGGCCCTGCCACCACACTGTCTGCTGGTGCTGGTGCTGAGGCCTGTGCAGCTGCTGCTCCACTGCCTGATGGTGGGCCTAGGAATAAAGTAGATTTTGTCAACTGAGTGGAAATGTCTTCCTGTCACTACAATAAATGCATTGCACATGTGAAGTTCATTACTCAGATCATTTCTTAAGGTGCATTGCTGTGTCATGTGCAAAGTGAAAAGTTCCTACATTAGCTGGCTACATTTCACATCATGCTTTGCACATTTAACTTGCTAGCAGTACTGGACTGGGGTTTGGCTGTACACGGGGGCCAATGGGGAGGTGTCTGGTAGGGTGTGTCATGCTGTGCATGCTTCTTACCTTTAGCTTTGGCTCTGGCTGAGCTGTCCAGGTCCCCGACTCCGACCACACTCTCCCTCTCGATAGTTGTCGAGACCAGTTCCTCCAGTTCCGTGAGGGGGGGCGCCGGGTTCCTGCCGCCACCGGTCAGTCCTGCCTGCTTGCTGATCTCCGCCAGTTTCCTCTTGGTGAGGCTCCTGATGTCATAGAACCTCTTCTTGAGGTCATCCATTGTCCTGGGGGTCACACCAACTGCATTCACCCTCTCGCTGATGGCACTCCACAGGTTCCTCTTTGTTGACTCTGGTACACTGAGGGACAGCCTCCCATACAGCTGCCTGTGTACCAACACCACCTCCTCCACTAATACTTTCAGCTCCGAGCTGCTGAACTTCACCTTTCTCTTCCTGTCAGCCTTCTGGCTCTCTGAGCTGCTTTCCATTTTGATTGTGTACTCAGTACTCCCAAATCTCTCTCTGCTGCTCAGTCTCCCAGTTCAGCTCTGGCTTCCTTTCCAGAAAGTTCTGATGAGTTGCACCTGCATGGGTAGCCACTCCCTGCTAGGGTGGGGGAGGGTGCTTCCACCTCATTGGCTGCTTTCAGTACTTTCACTTCCTTGTTTCCCCGATCACGTGGTTACCGAATCGGTATTTACCGATTCGGTATTTACCGAATCGGGAAATACCGATTCGGTTTTGACAATGCTTTCCTATGGGATGACATTACCGATTCGGTATCTACCGATTGGGTATCTACCGAATCGGAAATTTACGATTCGGGACATACCGATTCGGTAAATGCCGATTCGGTAGATACCCAATCGGTAAGTGTAGGGACACGATACCGATTGTTACCGATTCGGTAGCAGGAACATCTGGATGTTCCTACATCTCAACCCCTTAGATTTACCGATTTTTAATTACCGATTCGGTATGAATCGGTAATTTAAAATCGGTAAATCTATTTTACCTACATCGGGCCCTTAGACACCCACTTACACACTCGGACACACACACACACCCATTGACAGATTCATTCAGACACTACCTGTCACAGACCAATACAGCCACTCACACAGCCAATCACAGACCCGTACAGCCACTCACACAGCCACTCACTGCCCCAATCAATGACATACACACCCACTCACAGACCCACTGATAAACTCACTCACAGAATGACTCATACACTCATGAAGTCACTATCACACCTACTCACAGATCTACTCAGACACTCACTCAGACACCCAATCAGAAATGTATGCATTCCCAGACCTAGCGGACATTTATGCAGGCTCTCCTAGGCCCTTAGAGGTAATAACACACCCATTGAGGCACTCATAAACTCCCTCACACACCCACTGAGATATTCATGCACCCACTCACACACTCCGTCTTAAAGGTTACAGGTTGGAAAAACAATTAAAAAACCTTAGAAATTCACTGAAAAAAACTAAGCTTACAGGGATGTTATAGTTAGGCTTAGATTTCACTCATGCAAAACTAATGAAATTCAACAGATATATCTAGATGAGCTAACTAGAACTCACACCCCCACACTGCAATGCTTATGACCTCACATATTATATCAGTTATGGCATTGTCAGTAATATCACTGGTGACATATTACATATGATATCATTGACAAACCCAATCATACACCCACTCATACCCCCACACATCCTTTTATATACCCACTGACCTATCCCATATATCCACTCACACACCCACTTACTCATCTACAGAACCACTCATACACCCACTCCCTCACACACAGCCACTGACAAAGACACTCATTTACCTATACACCTACTCACACAGCTGCCCACTCACTCATACCCTCACTCACACAGCAACTCACTCAACTATACAGCTACTCCCACTCCCATGTATTAACCCATGCAACCACTCACACATCCAGTCACTGGCCCATACAGACTCTCAATGGAGCCACTCACATACCCACACAGCTACTTAAAACACATACATACAAGCACTCACATGGCTACTCACATGGCTACTCACTCACCCATACAGCCACTCACATAATCACTCTCCAATATAGCCACTCCCACACCCACTCATTTAACAAAAAACCCAGTCGAAAAGCCACTCACTTAACCATACAACCACTTACACACCCAGTAACTCACCCATAGAGTCACTCACACAGCCACTCTGATACTCATACAGCGTCTCACATACCCTCACCTACCTTTACAGTCACTCATCCACCCATACAGCTACTCACACACCCACTTATTCACACATACAACCTCTCATACACAGATACACATAGTCACACAGCCACTCACATAATATATGTTAGAAATAGTAGCACTCATTAGTAGTACACAAAGTATACAAATGTAACTTTTGTAGTAGCTTAGCATATGTGTTTAACATTCATGAACTTTTAGAAAACACACTCATTGGATGATCTCCAGTGATATAAATGCTTTCAGTGAACTTCTATGGACCACCTTGTGTTTTCAACCTGCGGCCCATCGCGGTCAGCCTTAACTTTTGTCTTTGCCCTGGTCTTTCGTGAACCAGATACTCACAGTTAAAGCTTTGTTCTCTTAGGTGCTGGATTTCTCTATTAACTTTAAAAAACTCCTATTTAGGTAATTGGATTTAATTAACTTTTGTGTTAAATTTGTTTTCGGATGCTTCTTGTGGCCTGTTTTCACTTTAATATTGTTTGTGTGGTGCATAAACACTAAGGGGCCCATTACGAAATTCCGCCCGCCACCGTAATGGTAAACGGGACCGACCGCCAGAGTTGCGGCGGTCCCGCTATGGCAATTACGATGCGATCGCCACCCTGGCGGTAGCATCCAGTAAATTTTACAGCAGCAACCGCCCCATTGCAAAAAATGCATGTTGTGCATTGGCGTGCACAACGTGGCAGGCTCCGCCAATGAATGGGGGTATCATGAGTATCCCCCAAGTGTAGGCATCCACCCCCCTGGGGGCCCGCAAAGGGCCCCCGAAGGCATTTTCCACATGCCTTTCCATGGCGGAGTTTCCACCATGGAAAGGAATGTCACCACAGGCATGGTAATATGGATGGGGGTGCCTGCAAGGCACCGCCACCATATTGTCTGCCTTTTCCACCCGGCCGGCAATATGACCAGCGGAAAACGGGGGACTGTCTTTCCGTTCGCAGCGGTGCCCATCGTCATACTAATATGGCAGGGGGTGAAAAAGGATAATTGGTGGGCGATCCGCCAGATATCTTAATAGGCCCTTAATACTGTGCTTCTAAATTAATCCTGACTACTTTTATGCCAAACTACTAGAGGGTTAAGTACAGATTATTTTAGTGACTTATGTGATTCACACTGACAAAGGTGGTCATTGTTGCTTGAGTATAATTTTAACTATTGCCCAACCTATAAACCAATCTCTTACATTCACATTTTTACATTTTAGAAATTCACTGAAAATATTGAAGCAATGTTAAAGACAGGTGAAAATGTTAGTTTAAACACCCATCTTTAAACGAGCAAAACCACTGAAGTTACTATCACTCATGTCATAAAGAAACTATAACATCCTCCCCCACCATGCACAGTGTTGTCATCAATTATGTCATTTCAAGTGTTGCAGTGAAATTAATTTGTAAAACTTGACATGAGTGAGGAACTACTGAAGGTAATTAGGAGTCCACAGCCAGGGCTCTGGTTATAGTGACATTGGGCACGAGAGCTAGTTACTTGAGATAGCAATAACTGGTAAGTTTCAGTGATTTTGCTAGTTTAAAACAGTATGTTTCTTATCTTATCTTATCTTATCAAAGTTTTATAGAGCGCTCACACACCCGAGGGTTTCATGGCGCTGACCAACAGGAGCTAAAAAGAGTGAAAGACAAGGAGAGGAAGCAGACAGTAGTTAGACAAGAGATTGAGTAAACAACCAGGTCTTCAAAAGCTTTCTAAACGAGAGTAAAGTAGGGGAAGAACGAATTTCCAGGGGAAGGGAGTTCCACAGTTTGGGAGCACGGGTGGCGAACCTTCTCCCACCCTTGCGTTGGAACCTGAACCGGGGAACGGAAAGAAGAATTTGCGAGGCAGAGCGCAAAATGCGCAAGGGGGTATATCTAGGTAAAAGGTCTTGTATGAATTTAAGACTACGAGTGTGCAGAGCCTGGAAAGCCATACAGGCGACTTTGAAGGTGACACGCTGGGTAATAGGGAGCCAGTGAAGTTGCCTCATAAGAGGTCTGGCAGATTGCCAGCGCGGAAGACGATATACGAGTCTTGCGGCCTGATTATGAGCCATCTGTAGACGCCTGCTAAGGGTAGCAGGGAGGCCTAGGTAGATGGCGTTGGCATAGTCTAAATGAGACAACACCAAGGCCATCACAACCTGGGTCAGGGCTGGCTGTGTAAGCATCCGGCTGATCTTTTTTATTTTCCGGAGCTGAAAGAAACATGTCGCCACCACCGAGTTGACTTGAGGCTTTAGTGTCAATAATCACCCCCAGACTTTTAACCGAGGCGGATGGAGTAGGAGGAGGTCCTAATTCAGGAGGCCAATAGTGTGGGCCCCAGAATAGCTGGCTTTTGCCAACAAGCATTGAAAATGCAATAGGTCTCGCAATAGAAGAGTTTGACATTTTTCGTTTTGCAAATGGATGAGTGGCGTTGCGTGGATGAGTGGCGTTGCGTGGATGAGTGGCGTTGCGTGGATGAGTGGCGTTGCGTGGGTGAGTGGCGTTGCGTGGGTGAGTGGCGTTGCGTGGATGAGTGGCGTTGCGTGGGTGAGTGGCGTTGCGTGGCTGAGTGGCGTTGCGTGGCTGAGTGGCGTTGCGTGGCTGAGTGGCGTTGCGTGGCTGAGTGGCGTTGCGTGGCTGAGTGGCGTTGCGTGGGTGAGTGGCGTTGCGTGGGTGAGTGGCGTTGCGTGGGTGAGTGGCGTTGCGTGTGTGTGTGGCGTTGCATGTGTGGCGTTGCATGTGTGAGTGGCGTTGCATGTGTGTGTGGCGTTGCATGTGTGTGTGGCGTTGCATGTGTGTGTGGCGTTGCGTGTGTGAGTGGCGTTGCGTGTGTGAGTGGCGTTGCATGTGTGAGTGGCATTGCGTGTGTGAGTGGCGTTGCGTGTGTGAGTGGCGTTGCGTGTGTGAGTGGCGTTGTGTGTGAGTGGCGTTGCGTGTGTGAGTGGCGTTGCGTGGCTGAGTGGCGTTGCGTGGGTGAGTGGCGTTGCGTGGGTGAGTGGCGTTGCGTGGGTGAGTGGCGTTGCGTGGGTGAGTGGCGTTGCGTGGGTGAGTGGCGTTGCGTTGTTGAGTGGCGTTGCGTTGTTGAGTGGCGTTGCGTGTGTGAGTGGCGTTGCATGTGTGAGTGGCGTTGCATGTGTGAGTGGCGTTGCATGTGTGTGTGGCGTTGCATGTGTGTGTGGCGTTGCATGTGTGTGTGGCGTTGCATGTGTGTGTGGCGTTGCGTGTGTGAGTGGCGTTGCGTGCGTGAGTGGCGTTGCGTGTGTGAGTGGCGTTGCGTGTGTGAGTGGCGTTGCGTGGGTGAGTGGCGTTGCGTGGGTGAGTGGCGTTGCGTGGGTGAGTGGCGTTGCGTGGGTGAGTGAATGGTTAGCTGTTGCTTATGCGACGTATAGCACTTAATACTAAAGTAGGCAGACCTTAGCCTTTGTGAGAATAATAGCAAAATAAAAATAAAAACCAGATCAAGTCAAGGACGCAAACGGCACCATGCTATTGTTTATTTACTCAGATGATTTGCATAAAAATGTAACTTGTGAGCACGTTTCTCTAACTCTCCAATAATCCCATTACAACACTTTGCACAAATGAGATTGGGACTCATCCTTCCGAAGTCGAGAAAAATGTGCAACGCTGTGTTGTAGTTAATTTTTTTAATTAACAAAATGCAAATAATGTGGAGAGATTTCAAGTGATTCAGGAATGGGCGCCCGTGTAAAGAGAAAGTACGGCCGGCCTGGGCGGTGATGGTGACCAATTAATGGCACTTAAGACAACTTAACGAAAATTTCTGGAAAGGTAGAGAAGAATTGAAAACTTTAACAAGCAGTGAGACATACAGCTTATATTTTGGATGCACTCTGTTAAAACGCAGCAAATTATTTGAAAAGCGCAGTAAACATAGCGCAGCAACATGTACATGTTGATACAGTCTTATGTCCGGTAAAATATCAACATTAACCTTGCCTCATGTGTGGCTGATAGAGACGCCGTCGGGCATGTGGAATTTCTTTGGCAGCGGAGACCTACATGATAAATTAAAGTATCCGATCCACTACTGAGCATAATGCCGAATGAAGCAAGCATCGCGTAAAAGTATTGTGAGCACGTTTCTCTAACTCTCCAATAATCCCATTACAACACTTTGCACAAATGAGATTGGGACTCATCCTTCCGAAGTCGAGAAAAATGTGCAACGCTGTGTTGTAGTTAATTTTTTTAATTAACAAAATGCAAATAATGTGGAGAGATTTCAAGTGATTCAGGAATGGGCGCCCGTGTAAAGAGAAAGTACGGCCGGCCTGGGCGGTGATGGTGACCAATTAATGGCACTTAAGACAACTTAACGAAAATTTCTGGAAAGGTAGAGAAGAATTGAAAACTTTAACAAGCAGTGAGACATACAGCTTATATTTTGGATGCACTCTGTTAAAACGCAGCAAATTATTTGAAAAGCGCAGTAAACATAGCGCAGCAACATGTACATGTTGATACAGTCTTATGTCCGGTAAAATATCAACATTAACCTTGCCTCATGTGTGGCTGATAGAGACGCCGTCGGGCATGTGGAATTTCTTTGGCAGCGGAGACCTACATGATAAATTAAAGTATCCGATCCACTACTGAGCATAATGCCGAATGAAGCAAGCATCGCGTAAAAGTATTGTGAGCACGTTTCTCTAACTCTCCAATAATCCCATTACAACACTTTGCACAAATGAGATTGGGACTCATCCTTCCGAAGTCGAGAAAAATGTGCAACGCTGTGTTGTAGTTAATTTTTTTAATTAACAAAATGCAAATAATGTGGCGAGATTTCAAGTGATTCAGGAATGGGCGCCCGTGTAAAGAGAAAGTACGGCCGGCCTGGGCGGTGATGGTGACCAATTAATGGCACTTAAGACAACTTAACGAAAATTTCTGGAAAGGTAGAGAAGAATTGAAAACTTTAACAAGCAGTGAGACATACAGCTTATATTTTGGATGCACTCTGTTAAAACGCAGCAAATTATTTGAAAAGCGCAGTAAACATAGCGCAGCAACATGTACATGTTGATACAGTCTTATGTCCGGTAAAATATCAACATTAACCTTGCCTCATGTGTGGCTGATAGAGACGCCGTCGGGCATGTGGAATTTCTTTGGCAGCGGAGACCTACATGATAAATTAAAGTATCCGATCCACTACTGAGCATAATGCCGAATGAAGCAAGCATCGCGTAAAAGTATTGTGAGCACGTTTCTCTAACTCTCCAATAATCCCATTACAACACTTTGCACAAATGAGATTGGGACTCATCCTTCCGAAGTCGAGAAAAATGTGCAACGCTGTGTTGTAGTTAATTTTTTTAATTAACAAAATGCAAATAATGTGGAGAGATTTCAAGTGATTCAGGAATGGGCGCCCGTGTAAAGAGAAAGTACGGCCGGCCTGGGCAGTGATAGGGGAGGAGGGAGGAGAAATGCGAGTCACGGCAGCAGCAGCCTTTGATGTGCCTGCCGGCCGGCCGTGAATAATTAGGGGGTGAGAAATGCGCTCGGAGGGCTGCCTTTGATGTGGTAATGCGAGGCAGGCAGGCAGGCGGCTGGTGGCATTGTGCACGCGCTTTTTAGGGCTTGCGCAAGCGCAATGACCTAAAAAGCACATGCACTTGAAGGAATCGCCAGTGGAATCGCCAGTGGTGGTTAACCTCTGTTTAAGCCACAATAGAGCTTCGCCAGCTATGCGCTGAAGCGCATCAGCAGGCGAGCCCTAAAAAGGACCAACTCCGTTTTGTCCGGGTTTAACTTCAGTTGATTACTGTCCATCCAGTGGCGTATGAAAAGCATAGTATTCTGGAAAGAATTGATTGAATCAGAAGAATTATCGATAGTGAAAGTGAGTTGCAGATCGTCTGCATAATTAAATGTGGTGACTTTGAGAGATTTGAGAGAGTGAAGTAAAGGAAGCACATAAATGTTAAATAAAATAGGGGAGAGTGAGGAACCCTGGGGAACCCCACAAGTAACAGGGAGTGCAGGGGAAGAAAAAGGGGGCAGACCGACTGCCTGCGAGCGGTCACTAAGAAATGACTTGATCCAGTCGTGGGCTAAGCCACTGATGCCGGCTAGTCTGACACGGTCGAGCAAAATATTGTGGTCGACCGTGTCAAACGCAGCCAACAGATCTAAAAGGACCAGGGCCTGGGGGATGTCCATATCTGCATTGTAAACACAACAGTGATGGACAGAATGTGGATCAATGTCACACATTCACCCCAGTCCAAAGATCTGGGCCCAAATCCATCGTTTTTCCACTCCACACCACCCTGGGTTAGACAATGGCGATATGCAAATCAGCGCTGACCCTGTGCCCCATGGGAACAGTCCAGTCCGAACTACAAAAGCCATGTCCTTCCCAGAACGGAAACAAGCATCCGAGGACCGGCCCGGTTTCGAGGTAACACCTCTCATCAGCCCGGCTAGCTTGATTCCAGTGGTGTGGAGTGCCTGGGACTCACGTCTGAGCATCCCCAGTACACTTAGAGCGGTAACTGCAAACACAACAGTGATGGACAGAATGTGGATCAATGTCACACATTCACCCCAGTCCAAAGATCTGGGCCCAAATCCATCGTTTTTCCACTCCACACCACCCTGGGTTAGACAATGGCGATATGCAAATCAGCGCTGACCCTGTGCCCCATGGGAACAGTCCAGTCCGAACTACAAAAGCCATGTCCTTCCCAGAACGGAAACAAGCATCCGAGGACCGGCCCGGTTTCGAGGTAACACCTCTCATCAGCCCGGCTAGCTTGATTCCAGTGGTGTGGAGTGCCTGGGACTCACGTCTGAGCATCCCCAGTACACTTAGAGCGGTAACTGCAAACACAACAGTGATGGACAGAATGTGGATCAATGTCACACATTCACCCCAGTCCAAAGATCTGGGCCCAAATCCATCGTTTTTCCACTCCACACCACCCTGGGTTAGACAATGGCGATATGCAAATCAGCGCTGACCCTGTGCCCCATGGGAACAGTCCAGTCCGAACTACAAAAGCCATGTCCTTCCCAGAACGGAAACAAGCATCCGAGGACCGGCCCGGTTTCGAGGTAACACCTCTCATCAGCCCGGCTAGCTTGATTCCAGTGGTGTGGAGTGCCTGGGACTCACGTCTGAGCATCCCCAGTACACTTAGAGCGGTAACTGCAAACACAACAGTGATGGACAGAATGTGGATCAATGTCACACATTCACCCCAGTCCAAAGATCTGGGCCCAAATCCATCGTTTTTCCACTCCACACCACCCTGGGTTAGACAATGGCGATATGCAAATCAGCGCTGACCCTGTGCCCCATGGGAACAGTCCAGTCCGAACTACAAAAGCCATGTCCTTCCCAGAACAGAAACAAGCATCCGAGGACCGGCCCGGTTTCGAGGTAACACCTCTCATCAGCCCGGCTAGCTTGATTCCAGTGGTGTGGAGTGCCTGGGACTCACGTCTGAGCATCCCCAGTACACTTGGAGCGGTAACTGCAAACACAACAGTGATGGACAGAATGTGGATCAATGTCACACATTCACCCCAGTCCAAAGATCTGGGCCCAAATCCATCGTTTTTCCACTCCACACCACCCTGGGTTAGACAATGGCGATATGCAAATCAGCGCTGACCCTGTGCCCCATGGGAACAGTCCAGTCCGAACTACAAAAGCCATGTCCTTCCCAGAACGGAAACAAGCATCCGAGGACCGGACCGGTTTCGAGGTAACACCTCTCATCAGCCCGGCTAGCTTGATTCCAGTGGTGTGGAGTGCCTGGGACTCACGTCTGAGCATCCCCAGTACACTTAGAGCGGTAACTGCAAACACAACAGTGATGGACAGAATGTGGATCAATGTCACACATTCACCCCAGTCCAAAGATCTGGGCCCAAATCCATCGTTTTTCCACTCCACACCACCCTGGGTTAGACAATGGCGATATGCAAATCAGCGCTGACCCTGTGCCCCATGGGAACAGTCCAGTCCGAACTACAAAAGCCATGTCCTTCCCAGAACGGAAACAAGCATCCGAGGACCGGCCCGGTTTCGAGGTAACACCTCTGATCAGCCCGGCTAGCTTGATTCCAGTGGTGTGGAGTGCCTGGGACTCACGTCTGAGCATCCCCAGTACACTTAGAGCGGTAACTGCAAACACAACAGTGATGGACAGAATGTGGATCAATGTCACACATTCACCCCAGTCCAAAGATCTGGGCCCAAATCCATCGTTTTTCCACTCCACACCACCCTGGGTTAGACAATGGCGATATGCAAATCAGCGCTGACCCTGTGCCCCATGGGAACAGTCCAGTCCGAACTACAAAAGCCATGTCCTTCCCAGAACGGAAACAAGCATCCGAGGACCGGCCCGGTTTCGAGGTAACACCTCTCATCAGCCCGGCTAGCTTGATTCCAGTGGTGTGGAGTGCCTGGGACTCACGTCTGAGCATCCCCAGTACACTTAGAGCGGTAACTGCAAACACAACAGTGATGGACAGAATGTGGATCAATGTCACACATTCACCCCAGTCCAAAGATCTGGGCCCAAATCCATCGTTTTTCCACTCCACACCACCCTGGGTTAGACAATGGCGATATGCAAATCAGCGCTGACCCTGTGCCCCATGGGAACAGTCCAGTCCGAACTACAAAAGCCATGTCCTTCCCAGAACGGAAACAAGCATCCGAGGACCGGCCCGGTTTCGAGGTAACACCTCTCATCAGCCCGGCTAGCTTGATTCCAGTGGTGTGGAGTGCCTGGGACTCACGTCTGAGCATCCCCAGTACACTTAGAGCGGTAACTGCAAACACAACAGTGATGGACAGAATGTGGATCAATGTCACACATTCACCCCAGTCCAAAGATCTGGGCCCAAATCCATCGTTTTTCCACTCCACACCACCCTGGGTTAGACAATGGCGATATGCAAATCAGCGCTGACCCTGTGCCCCATGGGAACAGTCCAGTCCGAACTACAAAAGCCATGTCCTTCCCAGAACGGAAACAAGCATCCGAGGACCGGCCCGGTTTCGAGGTAACACCTCTCATCAGCCCGGCTAGCTTGATTCCAGTGGTGTGGAGTGCCTGGGACTCACGTCTGAGCATCCCCAGTACACTTAGAGCGGTAACTGCAAACACAACAGTGATGGACAGAATGTGGATCAATGTCACACATTCACCCCAGTCCAAAGATCTGGGCCCAAATCCATCGTTTTTCCACTCCACACCACCCTGGGTTAGACAATGGCGATATGCAAATCAGCGCTGACCCTGTGCCCCATGGGAACAGTCCAGTCCGAACTACAAAAGCCATGTCCTTCCCAGAACGGAAACAAGCATCCGAGGACCGGCCCGGTTTCGAGGTAACACCTCTCATCAGCCCGGCTAGCTTGATTCCAGTGGTGTGGAGTGCCTGGGACTCACGTCTGAGCATCCCCAGTACACTTAGAGCGGTAACTGCAAACACAACAGTGATGGACAGAATGTGGATCAATGTCACACATTCACCCCAGTCCAAAGATCTGGGCCCAAATCCATCGTTTTTCCACTCCACACCACCCTGGGTTAGACAATGGCGATATGCAAATCAGCGCTGACCCTGTGCCCCATGGGAACAGTCCAGTCCGAACTACAAAAGCCATGTCCTTCCCAGAACGGAAACAAGCATCCGAGGACCGGCCCGGTTTCGAGGTAACACCTCTCATCAGCCCGGCTAGCTTGATTCCAGTGGTGTGGAGTGCCTGGGACTCACGTCTGAGCATCCCCAGTACACTTAGAGCGGTAACTGCAAACACAACAGTGATGGACAGAATGTGGATCATATCTGCATTGTGACGCAGCGAGTCCAAGACTGCCGTAATGACCGACTCGGTAGAATGGGCCGGGCGGAAACCGGCTTGGGCAGGGTCCAGGACGTTAGCTTGTTCGATAAAACTAGAGAGGTGAGTGCTGACAAGAGCTTCCAATACCTTATCAAGGAATGGAAGAAGAAAAATTGGCCTGTAATTAGCTAGGATGGTAGGATCAGCTCTGTTTTTTTTTAGGAGAGGCACCACAACAGCTTCTTTGAACGAGTTGGGTACCATACCTAAAGATAATGATGTGTTGAGAAGACTTAGGGTGAGAGAAGGAAAAGTAGCAAATACCTTTTTCAGAATAAAAGATGGGCAACAGTCTCGGGGAGAACCAGACTTTACCCTATTCAAGAGAGTAAGAAGGCAGGGGACATCCAAAGAGGGGAAGTGATCTCGTGAGCAGGTGTTAGAGACAGGCGTATACTCCGAAGGGGTAAGTGCGGTAGTAGGAATACTGGATTTGATGGTAACAATTTTGTCCAAAAAATATTGGTTGAGGGTTGCAGAGGGCCTGAGTGGCCACCGGCTTAGGCTGAGTTCTATCCAGATTCGAAAGTTTGTTGACTATGGAGAAAATATCCTTAGAGTTATTGTTGGACTGCTCAATTATACTAGAAAAGAAGGCAGCCTTCGCTGAGAGGATGGCCTTCATGTAATCGCCACGGGCGACCAGATGAGAAACTTTAACAAGCGGATCATAGGATCTTCTCCATGCTCGCTCTTTTTGACGGACATGTAGTTTTTTTGCCTTGAGATCGGGGGAAAACCATTTATGAGCGTCAGATTGACGGATGGTCTTAAATTTTTTAAGCGGGGCATAGATGTCGCTGGAAAGGGTGAGCCAGTTAGTAAGGTTTGCCACAGATTCATTTGGGTTAGTGTTAAGGGGGGGCATAGTATTCTCTAAATTTTCAAGGAAGGCGGCAGTGTCCAGAGAACCCCATTTCCTAATGAGCTCTTCTTTAGTGGTTACGTTAGTTTTAGTCTCAGTGATGGAGATGTTAAAATGGATCAAAGAATGGTCGGACCAAATGCATGGAGAAACAACAGGGGGAGGGATGTCAAGGTTCAGACTCCTGATCTGATCGAGTATATGCCCTTTGATGTGAGTAGCAGTATTAATATGGTGACTGATATTGAGTCCCATAAGGACTCTGTAAGTTCACTGGACGATGGGCCAGCGAGCTCACTGTTAAACCAATAATTAAAGTCGCCAATTAATAAAATGTTAGTGAAGTTGGTGACCATGGTGGCTGATTGGTCACACAGAGAGAGAGGAAATAATGGCATGATTTGTGGAGGTCTATATATCAGAACACACAAAAGTGATCCTGAGCTAGAGTCAAACTTAATGACTAAGTTGTCAACTATAGTAAGCTCAAGAGACGACATTATAGAAAAAGTGTACCGTTTGTTGATTATAGCGGCAACTCCCCCCCCTACTTTCCCTAAAGCACGGTCTACCTGTAAGATATAATAATCGTCCGGAAGAGCTTCTAAAATATCTGGAGATGAATCGATGTTAAGCCAGGTTTCCGTGAGAAATAGAATATCGGGTTTTTGAAAGGAGAGGAGGAGAAAAATGTCAAGTTGATGTTTTACTAGGGATCTGGTGTTGAGGTAAAGGACGTTGAGCTTTAGAGTGTTGGTCAGAGCAGGCTTGCATAGTTCATGTCGATGGAGAGTTTGAGCCAAGAGTTTCAGGGGAGAGGAAGGATTGTGGAAAATGCCCAAGTCTTTAAGATGGGAGATGGTAGCTGGGCAAGGAGGGCAAGTCGAGTCATGGAGAGTAAGCAACACCTCCCTAGAAAATGTAAGAGAAGGGTAAGAGGGGCTTGCCCCTAGGCTTGTACCGGCGCGGGCGGGCGCAGACGGGCTTGCCTTTGGCATGCCTTCGGCGCGCCATCGGCGCGTCCGCTGCGCGGTCGGGGAGGGGGGCACATTATATACCGTCCGATCAGGAGAATGGAGAGAGGCTACAGCTGTAACTCGGGCTACTCCCAAGATGGCGCTTCCCTCACAGGCCCCGTAGCAGTACCTAATCGTCTGCACCGGTGAGCAACGCGAGGAGGGAAGGGATGGGTAAGTGCAGCCAGAAGCAGAAGTTTTAAACCAGCACACAGTATCAAATTACAATATACAATATTCAATTTTTTTAAAAGCGCAAGGTGAAGGTGCTCCCGGCTTCCGCCTCAGGAGGTTAGGTCAGCGTCCTATTGGTTCTGGACAGAGTTTCACGAAACAGGCACATAAAAAGAACTTGACTCAAGGAAATGCCTTTACTTGGTTTGAAGTAAATCCTTTAGTAGTTTTGGCATGAAGTAGTTAAATGTTCGAGCATTCATTCACAGATCCAAGGATGCACAGTGGATTTGCTAATCTAATAAAAAAAATACATAAAGGCGCACCATTGGACTAGAGCAGGGTAAGAGTGTTTGTTCATGCAGTGTCACCATACAGAATTATGTGTTGATTTAAAGGCACCCAGCTAAACGCTAAATTTGTTTTGTAAGTCCAACCTTCCTTCCCTCAAATTTTGAGCCAGCAGAAATGTCTCATCTCATAGGTAAGGTTTAGGCCCCTTCAGCACTGATGCGGCTGCACAGCAAGAATAAGGCTGGTATAGACTCCTGCATTTCCTTCTTTAACCTTTACTGTTGTAAAGAAAAATGTCTTGATGTGTTCAATTTACCATATAGCTAGATAAGCTAGCTAGAACTCACATTTATTCACCACACTGTAGGATTTCGCTCCTGGGCATGCACTGAGGTCTGCCTTCCTAGGTTGTACAAACAGAAAGTGCCTGTTCCTTCCATGTACCTGCATCACAGACCCATTCACACTGCTGTGGCTGAAATAATTTCCTGCGCAATGCGGCTGATCTCAACTATTGACTTGCCTTTACTTTGTACTTCTTTATTTTTAGAAAGACATCTTCTGTCTTATTCATTTACCACAGTGCACTTTTTAAGTTCTGGTAGAAGTCAACAAAAGTCAGTGTCCATCAGTGTTAAACACAAGAGGGAAGAAGATATCAATCCAGTAACTTAATTGTATATCATACTAGCAGCCCGTCCCGACCTTGTCCGGGTGCAACAGGCTTCCCGGACCCCCGCCCGCCCTGACATTGTGCAGCAGCCCGGGCCCCCGCCCGGCCTATCCCCGCCTGCCCCGACATGGGTCCCCTTACATGAGCCGCCGCTCCTCCCGCCTGTCCGCTGCTTGCACCGCCGCTGGCCTGTCTGCTGCTCCTCACGTCACCGCTCCTCTCCCGTGCCATTTCCGCCGCTCCTCGTCGCGCTTCTGGAAGCCGCTCCTTCCCGCGCTCCTGACGGCGCTACTTCGGAGGGACTACTTTTGTTCACTTAAAATTTTTTAAATAACGTTTTTTAAATGTATATAGCCTATAACTATCTACACACCCTGACGATTCCAACGGTGTATCGGGTGTGTGGTTTGGTGTTGTGGTTCCCGAGTTTACCCTCCTCAAAGGCTGAATGTTCTTCCTTTATTATAGTAGTATAGATAAGCAGGAAACCTGAGGTTATGTGATTTTATACATTCAAGTACCATCCCTTTGCTGTGTTTGAGAGCACTTTGAAGAAGTTCAGTTCAGGATGTACCCTGTACAAAATTCGGTCATGTTTATAGTTTAATCACTGTAGTGTTGCTCCATCTATAACAAAAATATAGGAACATATTGGGGAGCATATGAAATTTGTCTCTTCAGGAGGTCATTACGATGGCGGAAGGACCGCCACTGCCAGCCATGCGGTGGCGGGCCTTCCACCAACGGACCGCGATTTTCCCTCCGCCACATTACGATGGCGGGGGATCCAGACTGCGACCTTGGCGGACATAGAGACAGTCTGCCACGGAACCACCACAGGCAATCGTTATGATTGCCTGGTGGATCGGTCTGCAAATCAATGAAATGGTGGTGCGGCCTAGCAGGCACCGTCCACCAAATTTGGATACTTTCTTCAGCCAGCCTTTCCGTGGCAGGTAAAAAGTCATTGGGGGCCCGTTGTGTTTGGGGGTGGTGTGTGTGCAGTGGGATTTCACTGCACCAAGTGCCAGCCACAGTGTGGTGCCTGATTTGTAGTGCAGTGAAATGCACAACATACATTTTTGAACATCGCGGCAGGTGCTGCAGTCAGCAGTACCCGCTGCAATGTTAAAGTGCAAAATGCGACAGTCATGATGCCCGTCGTATCCTAATTGGGTGAGTGGGACCGCCACATGTATTGCGGACGGTCCCAGTCACCACCACGGTGGTGGACAGACTCCAGTCCGTCCACCATCGTAATCGACCCTTTAGTTTGCTCATGGCAACATCCTAATATGGCTGGGATGGCGGCTAGAGGAGGGTTTTATGACTGTATCTAAATTCATATTGAGAAACGTTCATGCTTAATAAATGTCACTCCATGCAGTGATGCAAACTAATTGTTGAAATAAAGGCTTCTTAATGTTATGGAAAAAAAGTTATTTTCAATTGTTGAGCCTTCTATTGATATTTTACACATTTGTTGCGTAATTAAAATGCCAAATAATTTGATGGTGCAGCTCGTGCTCTAGCATTTAGGGACATTGCACATCTCTAGCTTGGGTCTGGCTCAGCTTTTCCTATTAATGTGCATGCTTACTCAACACTATCCCTCAATCCATCGAAGCTTACTTTACTGATGTTGGCAAGGTTGCAATACAATATCACTTTTACTGGTATATTGATTATTTATGTTGCCCGTTTCTCATTCACGTTCGGCCGCGTGACTGTCACGTTCGATTGACACTGCCTGACAGCACTGAAGAGTCACGTGACACCTCGTGTGATGAAACACGTGTCGGCTGGTTGTTTCCTATGTTGTGCTCTTGAATAAATACTTTTGAACGACTACTATGGTGTTGAACGCTAGAATTGTGACTATACGAGATACTTCCACCAATGTGATATCCTCATAACGAGTGCTCAGGACTTTTTTCCTACATATTTTTTTTACTCACAATTTTTTATGTTACAATTTTGGTATTAATATGTGCATAATTGTGTAAAGTAAAATTATATCTGCATTTTTATTAGCATATTTGTTTGTAAATTATTAGTTAATCTGTATATTTTTGTTTTGTTAAGCTTTTAAAGTATTTTATAAAAAGAAAATTGTTGATTAGTATATGATATATATTGTTTTTAGATAGTAGTAGTAAGAGTACATTCATAAGTTTATTAGTTATGTTTTTAGGGCCTTATTGCGATGGTGTTGGGACCGCCACCGTCAGGCCGTGGCTGCCATCAGACAATTTTTGACCACCCATCACATTACAATGGCGGGCGGTTGGTAGGCATCGGAGAGACTGACCACCATGGATCCAATGGGCCCTTCCTTACAACAGTGGCGGTGCCTCCTCAGGCACCACTACAGGGATTGCAATGTCCCTTTTCGTGGGTTGTTTCATGCTGGTTAACCTGCCATAAATAGGCAGACAGAAGGGACTATGGGGGCCCTAGTGGACCTCCTTCCCCCCTTGCTTTCTCCATAGGGTTCTGGGGGCCCCCATGGTGCCTCCCTACATGTACTTGCACCATGTGGCAGGCACGGCATGGTGCTTGCCACATAGTGCAGGGAGATGCAAAATGTGTATTTTTGTACCGTGGTGTGTGCTTGCAGCCTGCAGCACAAGCAGCAGGCTGAAAGCACATGCCACAATACAAAACATACATATTGTGTGGTGAAACCGCTGACAGCTAGTTGGGTGGTCCCATCCCCGATAGGATGGCGGCCGGACAAATGTCCGACCGCCATCATAATCATGGCAGAATACATAAAGGGCAGAACAATGAGCATTGCAAATTCAAATCTATGACCCTACAAGCGTAGGAGCGCTTATGAACCTAAGTAAAACATTAGAAGCTCTAACTCTCCCACCCTCAGAGGACTTCCCCCTCTACACCTTTGTGCTCCTAAGACTGTCCCTTGCCTTACATATTATATGGCAAGTGGGTTTGCTTGAGGCCATTTGTTGCTCACAGTGCTGCCAGTGGGGAATCTGTGAGCCACAGAAGCAGTAGGTATTTGGAGCATGTAAACTCCCAGAATTCAGAGGTGAGCAATGAGAGGACGGGTCTCCAGGGATCTGTAAATGAGGAGCTCTGGTTGGAAACAGAGAGAGATATGCGCTCAATCCCCACAATACACCATGTACGATTGAGCCATCCCAAGTGGGTGGGTGGGCTTCCTGACCCCCTTTGAGCCAGGATGTTCTGGAGGAGCCATTTAATGCCAGAGCTAGCTGGCAGCCCTTCCACAGTTTGAGTGGAAAGTGAGGACATTGGGCAATCCTAAGAGAGTGTAGGCTTTAAAACAGTGGAGCTGTGTATCGAAGTGAGTGACAATGTCGTTTAGCACTTGTGTCTACTAACCGTGAGATTCTGTGCCAATCCCATAGTAGGTGTGTCAATGTGCCCAGCGAGCGACAAGGTAGCCAGCACATCAAGTTTATGCCTGGGTTCCCTCTATGAAGTCTCTGTGGAGTGAGATACCAATAAGTGGTTATTTTCAAAGCTGTCTCCATGCTGGCAACATTGCGTGCGGTGTGACAGGATCTGTAATAAATGTCAGCCCATTCCTTCTGGGAGAGCATTCTCCAGAGTTCCGCCTCCCACCTCCTCAGGCCTGGGGTTTGTCAACAACTAATGCTTGTCAAATAAGGACATGCATTTCAGTTATAAGGTGGGTTTCTGATTGTTTGAATACCAGCCATTTCTCAAATGGGATTTGGTGCCACTGCACTTGGGCACAAACCGCGAGCTGTAACACCCACTGTCCAATCTGTTGGTAGTAAAATGTTCTGCTTTGAGGAGGTTCTCTTGTAGGCGGATGTCCAACGAAGAATACCGAATAGACCGGCTACCTTCCAGAGTCCATTGTGCATAGGTTTCAAATGCTAGACCAGGGGTGAATGCATGGTTGTTTACAATGAGGGTCAACAGCGATGGGAATGTTGTCAATTCTCAGTTCTCAGTGACTTTGTCCCATGCTGTCAGCGGGGCTTTTGTGATTGGTAAAAGGTAAGTGCTTTTGGGACTTGCTGACCTGGGAAGGAAGGGGATCCTCCACAGAGATTGGTCCACTACAGCCCTGTCCATGAAAATCCTATGCTTTCCAGATTCGGAGCGGGACCACTCAACAAATGTTTTCAAATATACCGCCCAGTATTACTCCAGTAAGTTTGGGACCCCAATGCTATCACTCTCCTGGGGATCTGTAATACAGTGCAGTAGGGATATTTTGTCTTGCCAAATAAAGCATTTCAGTTTGCAGTTCATGGGAAGGAAGGGGATCCTCCACAGAGATTGGCCTGCTACAGCCATATCCATGAAAAGCCAATGTTTGTCAGATTCATGCGGTACCGCTCCACAAAAGTTTTCAGTTGTGTGGAGGTGTGGCTCACTGGTTAGAGGAGGCAGACCTGGAAGCAGAGGCCAGCCCGGGACCAGGGTTCAATTCCCGGCTCAGCGGGGTCTTGAGTCCTAAAATGTCCATGGACTCGACAATTCTCGCTCCGGTGCCTACTCGATTCACGGGTGCACACTCTGCGACTCTGGGCAATAGCTTGCTTAATCTCCACAACGGCCCCTCGTGGCGGGATGCCTGGCTTTCACCTTGCGGATACCCTGCAGGGGTTATCTCACAGGGGAATACCAGGACGGGTTCCCTAAGCAAGCGCTTAGAAACCGCTCGGTGATTTGCGCTATAAAAATTCCTGTACATTTACATTTACATTTACATTTACATTGTACTACCCAGCAGTACTCAGTAAGTTTGGGACCCCAAGGCCCTCATCACCTGGGGATATGTAACACAGTTCACAGTGCAGCCGGGGTCTTTGTCAAGTCAAATAAAGCATTACAGTTTGCACGGCATGGAACATATGGTGCCTGGGGGGAGTTCTACCAGTAAAGTTTAAAAAAGAAACAGTATTTTGGGATGTATGGTCATTTTGACCACCGTAATGCAAAATAGCCAGGACAGTACTCGAGGTCTCCAGCTATGTAAATGAAATGCCCTTAAAATTTGGTTGCGTACTGTGGTGTAGTTCAGTGAGACTGTGTGTTGTGTGTTTGCGGTGAGTTAAAGCCCAAGATAAGGTATTGCCAATTGGGTCCACTGTATGGGGAACTCATGTCGCAGCCCTGCCAAAATGGAGTTAGTGAGGGACAGACTAAGGGTCTGGGATTTGTGGATGTTAACCTTGAAGCCTGCCACTTGGGAGATTCGGTCGAGCTCTGCCATGAAGGCTGAAATGGAGGTCTGGAGATTTTCTAAGCTCACCACCACTTCATCCATGTACAGGCTGATTGTGTGCTTGTCTCCTTCAAGCTTACCCCGATTAAAAGGGGGTTGTCCCGGGTCCTCCTGGCCATTGGCTCCATGTAGAGAGCAAAGAGGAGGGGAGAGAGTGGACACCCCTGCTTCATGCCCTGCTGAATGGAAAAGGGGCTAGATGTGTGACTGTTTACTCAGACAGTCGCTAATGGTCTGCATGGCTACTGAGGACCTAGCTCAAGAAACTTGTGGGGAAGCCAACACGATTCAGGGTCTCTTCTAGATAGGGCCAATGCACCAGATTGAACGTCTTTTTGGCATCGATAGAAAAGATCATGCGTTCAGTGTCAAAGCGCTGTGCTTTATCAATCATATGAAGTAACCACTATGTATTATGAGCGCATTGTCAGTTGGGCATGAAACCCACTTGGTCTGGGTCTATCAGCCCCGGAAGGAGGGGGACAGGCGTGATGCAAGTATCCCGGTGAAAAGCTTGAGATCCACGTTAAGCAGGGATATTGGCCTGTAGGAGGCACACTGATGCTGTCTTGTCTGGCTTTGGTATTACAAGCACTGAGGCTTCAAGCATAGTTGGAAGGAGTGAAGATGTAGTTCCTACAGAGTTATATACTCTAGTGAGAACAGGGACCAGTATAGAGCAGAATGTCTCATAAAAAGAGGGAAGGTAACCCATTTGGGCCTTGGGATTTAAGCAATGTCTGCTTTGAGATGGCAGAGATCACCTCATCAGCCCTAAATGGGGATTCCAGAGACTTATCCTGATCTTGCGTTATTTTAGCAGTGTTCGCCTCCCGGAGATAGTGGGAGGGGGCCTCTGGGGTGTGTGCCTCATATAACATGGCGTAGTATTGGTGGAAGGTGTCAGTGCTGTCTTGGTCCGAGGGCGTTTCTTCCCCTGCAGGGCTAACCACAGAGACCAAGACCTTTGTCTCTCTATTCTGAGTCTATTGGCCTGGAGTTTCCCACATCTGTCCCCCAAGTGTAAAAGGGGTGGCAGAGTCACAGCACCGTAAACTCTGCCCTGTCCAGGTCTAGGCCCGACAGTCAGGTTTGTGCGACCTCATGTTGTCTGCAGATATGGGGGTCCCTGTCCTCTGGTGTATGTGTACTAGCTCCTGGACTTGTTGCGTCAGGGAGTCTATCTCTTTTCTATGGGTCCTATTATTTGAAGAGGCAATTGCAATGATTCTCACCTAATCACTGCCTTGAGAGCATCCCATATAATAGCTATGGGCGTCTCAGGAGTGTCGTTTATCACTAAGTAATCATTTAATGGCTTTGTGATCTGCTGTACCAACCAGGGCAGTGGAGGATTATGTCCCTAAGGTGCCAGGTCCGGGGAGAGGGATGAGTGCCAGGAAGGGCGAGAGTTAATAACACCGCGGACTGGTCAGAGAGTATGTGTGGCCAGATATCTGCTTGTTTAATGTTGGGTGTGATGCTTTGTGTGGCTACAAAATTATAATTTCATACATAGGTATTGTGGGAAAGAGAGTAGAAAGTGTATTCACAGCCCGAGGGATGGAGAGTGTGCCAAACACCTGTGAAGTCTGTTTCCATAAGTGCCTGCCAACCCACCTCTGAAAGAGCTTACAATTGTCCCTGTCTCTGGGCCGATCTATCTAGTATGTTATCAAAAGCCAGGCTGAGGTTGCCCCCCAGAAGCAACATCCCATCGGATCATCTGGAAATATGTGCCACTGCTCTATGTAGGAATTCCTCCTGGCCCTTATAGAGAGCATAGGCCGAGCCTATGGTGAAAGTATGGGAATCTAATGGAAAAAAGTGGGCCAATTGTCTGCCCTTGAGTTCTGCTTGTTTGAGACCAATGTTTCCTCTAAGCTTAGAGGAGATCAAAATGGTGAATCCTGCAGTCTTGGTGGGTTGGGAGGAGAAGAGATGATAAGGAAATGCTTTGGAGTGAAGCCTGTGAGTGTCTCCCAAAAGGAGGTGGGTTTCTTGAAGGAGGCAGATATATGCTTCTTTGTTATTGAGTTAGGACAGTATGGCACACCTTTTGACTGTGTTGTTGAGGCTCTTGCCATTCAGTGAGACTTTTTTAAGAGGTTGGGTCATATCAATAGTCTCCTGCAAAAGGCTATGGAAGGTTCAGAGTGGAGGGTGAGTAAGGGGATACAACTGTAGGGTGTGAGAGAGAGCACCTGGGGCCAATGGCATGCCAGGGAGGTGGGGTTAGACTTGTGAAATCTGGGAGTGGAGAAACGTCCTTCGAACCCAATTCAAAACACCAAACAAATACCAGTACTTGAGAAACATTGTTAATGTCCTGGGCATTGTAACCCATGGGAGATGGGTGGAGGAGGCCAGCACTGTCTGTCCCGCCGCCTACCCCCCGGGCCCACCCCCAGCAGAGAAAAGAAAATTTAACAGCAGGACCAAAGAAGCAGCTCCAGTCTAGACCCTCACCAATGCCTGGTGGTAGAATATAGTTCTTTTCATGCTGGACCATCAGTATCTTCTTGTAGTAAGGCCAAGACCACCCTGAGGTTACTGCCATTTGTCTCCGGGTTAAGGTGTGTCGAGGAGAAAACCGCAGTCATCTATTTATGAGTCGCAGGGTATCAGCCAGAAAATTTGGCCCCAGGAGTATACGACTTCGATAGAGCAAAGGTGGGCTGTAATTAGTTGAAACGTCCTTCTTTTTTGTAGAGTAGAGGCTCCTAGGTCTTGGAAAAGGGTGGGAAGGATTGGGTGATTGTCTTTGGTTTTCTGGAGGATACACTCTTTAATCTGAAAATCGTGTACACATGTAAGAATGTCAGCAGGGGCGCTGGAGGGGGCCCCCTTGATCATGCTTGATGTATGAAATGAAATGAAATGAAAATTGCATTTGTATAGCGCATAAACTACCCTGAGGCCTTGCAGCGCTTTGTCTGAAACAGAAGGATACAGGAATTTCGTGCTAGCAGGATGTACCAAATAGGTGGGTTTTTAGAAGTTTCCTGAATGCCATCAGGTTATTGGTTCTTCTAAGCGAGAGGGGGAGGGCGTTACACAGCTTTACAGCGTTGAATGTAAATGAGCGGCCTCCCCAACAAGCTTTGTATATCTTGTTTGAGGTAGCCAGATGGAGTAAGCTAGAGTGCAAGGCTCTGTGGGGGAGGTATGGGGTAATCAAAGGATGCATTATGGTTGGACCGGTCCTTCAAATTGCTTTCTGCGTAATACACTAAACTGAATCCTAGCTGTTATGGGCAACCAGTGTAACTTCTTAAGGGCAGGCTTCACAGATTGCCTCCATGGGATTTGATAGAGCATTGCCGTAACCCAGGCGGGAGAGTATTAAGGCCTGAACCATGACTCCCCTTGCCTGGAATGGAAGAAGAGGGAGGATCTTACGGAGCATCCTCATCAAACCGTAACAGGTTGATGATGTCTTGGTGGCCTGGACCATAAAATCCAGGGAACTGTCTAGCCAGACTCCCAGGCTTTTTATCTGTGTCTTAGGGGAGGGGAGGGGTCCCATACATTCCGGACACATAGGGAGCAGGATGTTGGGTGCGGGGTTCCCTAATAACATAATTTCCGTTGTTTCCCCGTTGAGTCTACGACATGAGAGCTCCCTCCATTTGGCGACCGCCTCCAAACAGGGGCCCAAGGTGCTAGACGACCCCCCAGCCTGGTTTAATGAAACCACAAGCTGGGTGTCGTCTGCATAGGTGACAATTTTGACGCCAAAGGGATGGAACACCTCCGCCAGAGGCCTCATGTAAATTTTAAAGAGGGTGGGACTCAGGGCAGAGCCCTGAGGCACCCCACACATGAGTGGCTGTTCAGTGAAGACAATGTCTCCCTCGAAGACCTGGAAGAAGCGCTCCTCCAGGAAGGAGGTCAGCCATGTCAGCGCCACGCCCGACACCCCCATGCCACTAAGACGATGTAATAAAGTGGCATGGTTAACCGTGTCGAACGCGGCACTGAGATCTGATAAGTAATGGCTGCCTTACCTCCCTGGTCCAGCAGACTCCTTGTCTCCTCTATTACTGCTAATAGAGCTGTTTCAGTCCTTTGCTGGGGACGGAACCCCGTCTGGGATGTAGAAAGCAGTTGGTTAGATTCCAAGTACTCGACCAATAAGTTGTTAATGTGTTTCTCCACCAGTTTGCTCATCCAGGGCAAAAGGGAGATGGGTCGATAGTTGGACAAGTTGCTTTGGTCCAGATTGTTTTTTTTTAATAGCGCTCTAACCATAGCACATTTCCATGATACAGGAACTATGCCTGAACCAATTGAGGCATTAAGAACATCAAGGATTCCTGGACGGATTGTATCAGTGACCTTAAATAGAGATTGAGGAGGCGCGGGGTCTCTCGGGGAGCCCGAGGTGACCTTGGGAATTATTTTCTCCAAGGAAGCAGGGTCTATAGGAGTGAATTGTTCCAGCCTGCAGATAGCCGAGGAATCGGAACTCCCAGTTCTAGCTATTTCTAACTCGGCAATGTTAGGGGTAAAGGAGGCATAGATGATCTGGATTTTTTGCTGGAAGAAAGTTGCCTGTTTATTGCATCGTATCAATGCTCCCTCTGCGGAAACCAATTCTTGGGGCGGGGTGATCAGTGATTTAGCTATCTTAAAAATCTCCTTAGGCGAGTTGGCAGCTATGTTAATTTTGGTTTCGTAGAAGTGGGCTTGTGCTGCCTTGCTTTCCGTTTTGTAGAGACGGACCGCTGCTCTGTAATCTGCTTTCTTATCTTGAGAGTAGTCCCGTCTCCACCCCCTTTCCATCTTAAGGCAGGATTGTTTCAGGTCCCTTAGTCTAGCTGTGAACCATGGGGCGACTTTTTGTCTATCAGCCCCGGAAGGAGGGGGACAGGCGTGATGCAAGAATCCCGGTGAAAAGCTTGAGATCCACGTTAAGCAGGGATATTGGCCTGTAGGAGGCACACTGATGCTGTCTTGTCTGGCTTTGGTATTACAAGCACTGAGGCTTCAAGCATAGTTGGAAGGAGTGAAGATGTAGTTCCTACAGAGTTATATACTCTAGTGAGAACAGGGACCAGTATAGAGCAGAATGTCTCATAAAAAGAGGGAAGGTAACCCATTTGGGCCTTGGGATTTAAGCAATGTCTGCTTTGAGATGGCAGAGATCACCTCATCAGCCCTAAATGGGGATTCCAGAGACTTATCCTGATCTTGCGTTATTTTAGCAGTGTTCGCCTCCTGGAGATAGTGGGAGGGGGCCTCTGGGGTGTGTGCCTCATATAACATGGCGTAGTATTGGTGGAAGGTGTCAGTGCTGTCTTGGTCCGAGGGCGTTTCTTCCCCTGCAGGGCTAACCACAGAGACCAAGACCTTTGTCTCTCTATTCTGAGTCTATTGGCCTGGAGTTTCCCACATCTGTCCCCCAAGTGTAAAAGGGGTGGCAGAGCCACAGCACCGTAAACTCTGCCCTGTCCAGGTCTAGGCCCGACAGTCAGGTTTGTGCGACCTCATGCTGTCTGCAGATATGGGGGTCCCTGTCCTCTGGTGTATGTGTACTAGCTCCTGGACTTGTTGCGTCAGGGAGTCTATCTCTTTTCTATGGGTCCTATTATTTGAAGAGGCAATTGCAATGATTCTCACCTAATCACTGCCTTGAGAGCATCCCATATAATAGCTATGGGCGTCTCAGGAGTGTCGTTTATCACTAAGTAATCATTTAATGGCTTTGTGATCTGCTGTACCAACCAGGGCAGTGGAGGATTATGTCCCTAAGGTGCCAGGTCCGGGGAGAGGGATGAGTGCCAGGAAGGGCGAGAGTTAATAACACCGCGGACTGGTTTGAGAGTATGTGTGGCCAGATATCTGCTTGTTTAATGTTGGGTGTGATGCTTTGTGTGGCTACAAAATTATAATTTCATACATAGGTATTGTGGGAAAGAGAGTAGAAAGTGTATTCACAGCCCGAGGGATGGAGAGTGTGCCAAACACCTGTGAAGTCTGTTTCCATAAGTGCCTGCCAACCCACCTCTGAAAGAGCTTACAATTGTCCCTGTCTCTGGGCCGATCTATCTAGTATGTTATCAAAAGCCAGGCTGAGGTTGCCCCCCAGAAGCAACATCCCATCGGATCATCTGGAAATCTGTGCCACTGCTCTATGTAGGAATTCCTCCTGGCCCTTATAGAGAGCATAGGCCGAGCCTATGGTGAAAGTATGGGAATCTAATGGAAAAAAGTGGGCCAATTGTCTGCCCTTGAGTTCTGCTTGTTTGAGACCAATGTTTCCTCTAAGCTTAGAGGAGATCAAAATGGTGAATCCTGCAGTCTTGGTGGGTTGGGAGGAGAAGAGATGATAAGGAAATGCTTTGGAGTGAAGCCTGTGAGTGTCTCCCAAAAGGAGGTGGGTTTCTTGAAGGAGGCAGATATATGCTTCTTTGTTATTGAGTTAGGACAGTATGGCACACCTTTTGACTGTGTTGTTGAGGCTCTTGCCATTCAGTGAGACTTTTTTAAGAGGTTGGGTCATATCAATAGTCTCCTGCAAAAGGCTATGGAAGGTTCAGAGTGGAGGGTGAGTAAGGGGATACAACTGTAGGGTGTGAGAGAGAGCACCTGGGGCCAATGGCATGCCAGGGAGGTGGGGTTAGACTTGTGAAATCTGGGAGTGGAGAAACGTCCTTCGAACCCAATTCAAAACACCAAACAAATACCAGTACTTGAGAAACATTGTTAATGTCCTGGGCATTGTAACCCATGGGAGATGGGTGGAGGAGGCCAGCACTGTCTGTCCCGCCGCCTACCCCCCGGGCCCACCCCCAGCAGAGAAAAGAAAATTTAACAGCAGGACCAAAGAAGCAGCTCCAGTCTAGACCCTCACCAATGCCTGGTGGTAGAATATAGTTCTTTTCATGCTGGACCATCAGTATCTTCTTGTAGTAAGGCCAAGACCACCCTGAGGTTACTGCCATTTGTCTCCGGGTTAAGGTGTGTCGAGGAGAAAACCGCAGTCATCTATTTATGAGTCGCAGGGTATCAGCCAGAAAATTTGGCCCCAGGAGTATACGACTTCGATAGAGCAAAGGTGGGCTGTAATTAGTTGAAACGTCCTTCTTTTTTGTAGAGTAGAGGCTCCTAGGTCTTGGAAAAGGGTGGGAAGGATTGGGTGATTGTCTTTGGTTTTCTGGAGGATACACTCTTTAATCTGAAAATCGTGTACACATGTAAGAATGTCAGCAGGGGCGCTGGAGGGGGCCCCCTTGATCATGCTTGATGTATGAAATGAAATGAAATGAAAATTGCATTTGTATAGCGCATAAACTACCCTGAGGCCTTGCAGCGCTTTGTCTGAAACAGAAGGATACAGGAATTTCGTGCTAGCAGGATGTACCAAATAGGTGGGTTTTTAGAAGTTTCCTGAATGCCATCAGGTTATTGGTTCTTCTAAGCGAGAGGGGGAGGGCGTTCCACAGCTTTACAGCGTTGAATGTAAATGAGCGGCCTCCCCAACGAGCTTTGTATATCTTGTTTGAGGTAGCCAGATGGAGTAAGCTAGAGTGCAAGGCTCTGTGGGGGAGGTATGGGGTAATCAAAGGATGCATTATGGTTGGACCGGTCCTTCAAATTGCTTTCTGCGTAATACACTAAACTGAATCCTAGCTGTTATGGGCAACCAGTGTAACTTCTTAAGGGCAGGCTTCACAGATTGCCTCCATGGGATTTGATAGAGCATTGCCGTAACCCAGGCGGGAGAGTATTAAGGCCTGAACCATGACTCCCCTTGCCTGGAATGGAAGAAGAGGGAGGATCTTACGGAGCATCCTCATCAAACTGTAACAGGTTGATGATGTCTTGGTGGCCTGGACCATAAAATCCAGGGAACTGTCTAGCCAGACTCCCAGGCTTTTTATCTGTGTCTTAGGGGAGGGGAGGGGTCCCATACATTCCGGACACATAGGGAGCAGGATGTTGGGTGCGGGGTTCCCTAATAACATAATTTCCGTTGTTTCCCCGTTGAGTCTACGACATGAGAGCTCCCTCCATTTGGCGACCGCCTCCAAACAGGGGCCCAAGGTGCTAGACGACCCCCCAGCCTGGTTTAATGAAACCACAAGCTGGGTGTCGTCTGCATAGGTGACAATTTTGACGCCAAAGGGATGGAACACCTCCGCCAGAGGCCTCATGTAAATTTTAAAGAGGGTGGGACTCAGGGCAGAGCCCTGAGGCACCCCACACATGAGTGGCTGTTCAGTGAAGACAATGTCTCCCTCGAAGACCTGGAAGAAGCGCTCCTCCAGGAAGGAGGTCAGCCATGTCAGCGCCACGCCCGACACCCCCATGCCACTAAGACGATGTAATAAAGTGGCATGGTTAACCGTGTCGAACGCGGCACTGAGATCTGATAAGTAATGGCTGCCTTACCTCCCTGGTCCAGCAGACTCCTTGTCTCCTCTATTACTGCTAATAGAGCTGTTTCAGTCCTTTGCTGGGGACGGAACCCCGTCTGGGATGTAGAAAGCAGTTGGTTAGATTCCAAGTACTCGACCAATAAGTTGTTAATGTGTTTCTCCACCAGTTTGCTCATCCAGGGCAAAAGGGAGATGGGTCGATAGTTGGACAAGTTGCTTTGGTCCAGATTGTTTTTTTTTAATAGCGCTCTAACCATAGCACATTTCCATGATACAGGAACTATGCCTGAACCAATTGAGGCATTAAGAACATCAAGGATTCCTGGACGGATTGTATCAGTGACCTTAAATAGAGATTGAGGAGGCGCGGGGTCTCTCGGGGAGCCCGAGGTGACCTTGGGAATTATTTTCTCCAAGGAAGCAGGGTCTATAGGAGTGAATTGTTCCAGCCTGCAGATAGCCGAGGAATCGGAACTCCCAGTTCTAGCTATTTCTAACTGGGCAATGTTAGGGGTAAAGGAGGCATAGATGATCTGGATTTTTTGCTGGAAGAAAGTAGCCTGTTTATTGCATCGTATCAATGCTCCCTCTGCGGAAACCAATTCTTGGGGCGGGGTGATCAGTGATTTAGCTATCTTAAAAATCTCCTTAGGCGAGTTGGCAGCTATGTTAATTTTGGTTTCGTAGAAGTGGGCTTGTGCTGCCTTGCTTTCCGTTTTGTAGAGACGGACCGCTGCTCTGTAATCTGCTTTCTTATCTTGAGAGTAGTCCCGTCTCCACCCCCTTTCCATCTTAAGGCAGGATTGTTTCAGGTCCCTTAGTCTAGCTGTGAACCATGGGGCGACTTTTTGTCTCTTTATATACTGCAACCGTTCTTTGGGAAGGACTAGATCAAGGGAATTCTGGATCCAATTATCAAAGTTACTGCTGGCCTGAGTGGGATTAAGGACCTTTACTGGCTTGAGATCTGCAAGGGCAGATTCCCAATTAGTGGAGGAAAGTTTGGACCACTTCCTACCCCATTGTTTTTTTTTGGCTCCTGGTTAGACATGGAGCTCCCTGTTACCCACTTCAAGGGAATCAGATAGTGGTCAGTCCAGTGGTTAATGTATCAATGTTGCTGAATACCTGGTCCAGTAAATGGCCCATGTTATGTGTTGGGACGAAACCTTTTTGTGCCAGATCCATTGCTTGGAGACTCAGCCGCAAATTATTAGCCGAAGGGTCAAGAGAGTTATCTAGGTGGTTGTGGCGCTTCGCTTGGGGATTCAAAGAGGCTCACGGACAAAGGGATTCTTGGTAAAGCAGGTTTTATTGTTTTATACAGACGCCTCTTCTGAACTGGTAGGCGGTAGAATGGGAGGGGGTCTTCGGTCTCTTCTGCTGTGGTTCTCGTGGTTCCCAGCCGCCACTCCCGGTGTCTTCTGGGAGTTGTAGGCCGCTCTTCCGCCGTTGTCCACGACGATTCAGCAACCGACAGGAAGAAAAAGAAACCAGCGTTAGCCTGGGGCTGCCTAGCCGGTTGATAGGGGGGGGGGGAGTGAGGACACACACGTGCTGATTACTAAACCCTGTCCCAGTGTCGGTAAGTGAGGGGGGGGTTTTAGTGCTAGGTGTGCCGGTTGTTCTTCAGGGTGGTTTACTCCACCTACGTCCCGCCCAACCCCTGAAATGTGACCGTACCTGCTCTAGCCACACTTCTCGGGAAGTGTGGCTGGGCGATGCGCCTTCCCGTTGGCCTCCTGGCTTGTCGTTGTAGTCTCGGTCTCCGCCTCCTGCTCCTTCCGGGCTCCGCTCTTCTTCCCTCGATATCTCCGTCCTCCGCTCCCCTTTGCTCGCCTCCTCCGTCCTCGGATCTTCGCTCGCCTCCTCCGTCCTTTGCTCTTCCTGGCTCGCCTCCCCCGTCCACCGATCTTCCTCTCTCCTCAACTTCCAGTCCACTCCGTCCTCTCGCCACCACTCTCCTTCTCCACCTCCGGGTGTATCACACACCTGAGCAGAGTTTGGGCTGGATTTTACCTGAGTTAGGAGGGCGGGTTCCGGCTCCAGCTCCGCCCAATTAAAGAAACGCGGGTCCGTTTCGTACATCCCTGGGTCACAAGTCGCGTCGTCTGGCGTCTTCCAGGTGTCTGTGTGCTGTTCAAAAAGAGGGGAGACATTAACTGGTAGGCCTGGAGGGCCCTAGTCCGGGTCCCCCTCGTCACAGTGGAGATTGAGGTCGCCTAGTACCGTATAGTGTGCAGATGCAAGTGCTGAGTCGGCGACTAGGTTGACCAAGTTGGGGATAAACTGACCCAGGGCTCCAGGTGGACGATAAACCAGGATACCCGAAAAGGTGTTTATTGGAGAAAGTTCTAATGCAAAAGACATGCGTTCGCAGTCTGACAATGTAGAAGAGATAAAACGACAGTGATATCTCTCTCTATAAATAATAGCCAATCCGCCTCCTCTGCCAGAGGTGCGGTTGACTCTTTTTATCGTATAACCTTGCGGAGTGGCCCAGAAAATGGTTGGGTCAGCTTCCGGTTGGAGCCATGTCTCTGTCAAAAAGAGAACATCGGGCTCATGCTCTTCTATCAATAGGGATATCTCAGTGTAATGTTTGGATAAAGATCCGCAATTAAGTAGTAGGAAATAGTTTCAAATTGCAGTGTTTGCAGTGAGTCGTAAGATCTAAATGTATGGAATGTAGGCATTTCGCATTAACAGCAGGTCTTAATTCAGTTAGTCTTAGGGGGTCGTAAGTGATTGGACTTTTAAATCTACGGTCAGAGGTCTGGGGCCCTGGGCGCGGCTGGACCCGGACTGGCGTGGACTGGCTACTCTTAGGCGCCTCTTATGGCGCTTCCGCGGCGCTCCCGCTGGGCGTGTCCGCTGTGCGACAGCATCGTGTGCTTTATTATAGATTGGGCTCTTGTGAAAGCTAGAGCGTCACCTCACAAGATGGCCGCCCGCATATGGCACCACCAGGAAGTGCAATGCACTAATTTCTCCCTCCACAACAAACAGCACAATGAGCTGCAGTGGAACAGGGAGTCAGTGCGAGGTTACAGCGGAGTTACAGAGTGCACAGAACAGTTTTAAAATGTGAGTAGTAAATTAAAAACGATGGCAACAGTGTAAAAATAATAGCCCCCAAGTGCTAGCGCAACGAAGACATGAGGCTTCAGAATCAACCTGCGAGTCGGCGCTCTGCGGATATATGTAGTCAGGGTTCCTGTGAAAGCTAGAGCGTCACCTCACAAGATGGCCGCCCGCAAATGGCTCCACCAGGAAGTGCAATGCACTGTTTTCTCCCTTCACAACAAACAGAACAATGAGCTGCGGTGAAACAGGGAGTCAGTGCGAGGTTGCAGCGGAGTTACAGAGTGCACATAACAGTTTAAAAATGTGGAACAGGGAGTCAGTGCGAAGTTACAGCGGAGTTACAGAGTGCACAGAACAGTTTTAAAATGTGAGTAGCAAATTAAAAACGATGGCAACAGTGTAACAAATAATAGCCCCCAAGCGCTAGCACAACGAGGACCTGAGGCTTCAGAATCAACCTGCGCGTCGGCGCTCTGCGGCTATATTTAGTCAGGGTTCCTGTGAAAGCTAGAGCGTCACCTCACAAGATGGCGCCCGCAAATGGCACCACCAGGAAGTGCAATGCACTGTTTTCTCCCTCCACAACAAACAGCACAATGAGCTGTGGTGGAACGGGGAGTCAGTGCGAGGTTACAGCGGAGTTACAGAGTGCAGAGACCAGTTTTAAAATGTGAGTAGCAAATTAAAAACGATGGCAACAGTGTAACAAATAATAGCCCCCAAGCGCTGGCGCAACAAAGACCTGAGGCTTCAGAATCAACCTGCGCGTCGGCGCTCTGCGGCTATATGTAGTCAGGGTTCCTGTGAAAGCTAGAACGTCACCTCACAAGATGTCCGCCCGCAAATGGCACCACCAGGAAGTGCAACGCACTTTTTTCTCCCTCCACAACAAACAGCACAATGAGCTGCGGTGGAACAGGGAGTCAGTGCGAGGTTACAGCGGCATTACAGAGTGCACAGAACAGTTTTAAAATGTGAGTAGCAAATTAAAAACGATGGCAACAGTGTAACAAATAATAGCCCCCAAGCGCTAGCGCAACGAAGACCTGAGGCTTCAGAATCAGCTTGATTTTTTGATCAGGAGGGGTCCCAAGCATGGATCAGAAAAGGTCCTCCACAAACGAGGCAATGTTCTGTCCCTCAGCTCCACGCAGTATTCCCCAGATGTGTATATTATTCTGCCGTGAGCAGTTCTCCAGATCCGCTAAGAATGCCCTGAGGTCGAGATTCTGGTCATTTCGGCAAATAACCTATTGTTGGAGGTGTTCTATCTCCTCATCCCTAGATGTGTCTTGTGATTCTGGAGTATTGACCCTGTCCCCCAAAGAGTCCACATACTTTTTCACTTTTCTAATTCCTTGAGCTAGTTCTTTCCTCATTGTTTGTATGTCTTCCCTCAAGGAGGTAAATAGCGTTTCTATAAAAGAGCGGATGAGAGGGGCCTCGGTGTCCCCAGCCTCGGTAGGTGCTGGCATTACCAGGAGGACGTCGGAGCTTCAGTGTTGGAACAAGGCGTCTTGAGGAGGAGGTCTTTTACTGAGTGATCCTTATTCCCCTTGCCAATGGACATGGTGGGTGGCAGGTGGTACCCTCCAGCAGTGAGTCGATGGATCATGTGTGAGAAGTTGGCCTGGTATATGATGCTCACTAGTTCTAGTGATCACCTTGTACCATGCCAAGCAACCCTTATGATGATTGGTTGTAAGTCAACCTTGTAGACAAGCTATCCTAGGGGTAGCATGGACTAAGCAGTCTTAGGCTAAACTCTGTAAAGGCATGTGAAGCAAGCTGTTTTACCATACACAATCCCCTTGAATACCAAATGAAAGGACACCACACAGATATATATTGAAAATATATATAGATTTATTTCTACAAATATCCCCTATACTCTTTATGAGCACAGAAGCAAATGTGTTAAAACAAAACACAGTTTAAATATACAAAAGTTGCACGAATATGGATGAGCCCTAGGGGCCACCTAAACCATATACTAAAATAGTGGTATAAGGACCACTATGGGAAAAGGAAAGAGGCCTAGGGCCTGGGGAATCGCTGGAGCTGTTCGGGACTAGCAGTGGTGAAGTCGGGAAAGGCCCGCGGGACTCGGGTGCAGTGCGGAAAGCGCACGCATGCACCAATGCAATGTCAATTGTGCGTAAAAGTTACAAAGTTAATGTTTTAGGAACCTTCCGATGAACCTACAAGGACAAAACTTTAGACACAGGCACTAAAGGTATATACCAGTGTTGGAACACCGGCGTTGTTGAGTTACCTCACCCACAGGAAGCGGGTGCACAGGTGCGAAGTAGTGTCGGGTTTCGTCACGCAAGTCGATGGTGCTTGGAGCTGAAGATGCTGCAGGCGGGTCGTCGAGGAGAGTTCCGGTGGATCCAAGGGTGGATCTGAAGAGGTGAAGACCTGAAAGCAGAGGGGACAATGTTCAAAGTCACTAGCCAGTGACTACCCTGGAACCAGGATGGAACCAGGCAATGTAGGGTGCAAACAGGTGAAAAAGTGAAGATTGTCCAGGAGTCGATCACGAGCTGTCCCATGAAGGCTCTCGCTGATGGCGGTGTCGGCAACTTGATTGGAGCAAACAGGCTTTGGCTAAAGCAAACCACGCAGGAATCGATGCAAGCTTCTCACTCGGACCAGCAAGGTCAGAGCGGGTGCTCCTTTTCAGGGGAGCAAGGGCCAGTCTGGAGAAACCAGACCAGTGGTGTAAGTTGTAGTTTTCGTTGCCAAGATGGCCGCTAGCCGCGTGGCAAGTGGCCGGGATGGTGCGTCGAGTGGCAAAGTGCAAAAGGGCCTCACGCAGATCGTGGAGATGCTGGGGGGCTGATTTTCGGTGCAAATGCTGCTCAGTGTTGGGGCTTCTCAAACCCCAAAGCACAGCATCGAGGGTGCCTTGCGTGCTGCGCAGTCAGCTGCTCAGGGGTCTTCCAAGATGTCAGGTCACACGTCTCTCGGTGCCTCCACGGGTCTCTTCTTTTCAGGGACTGTGGATCGGGCTCTGAGATGTCTGGGAGTCTGGGTCTTGTCAGGCTCTGGGTTCGGGCTCCGGCAGGAGGCGGCGGCAAAGCAGACGTTGAGTTGCTGGTTGGTGCCTGTATTCACAGAGTGGTCACTCCTTGGCCACAAGGGAGATTCTCTTCAGTCTTCTGTGCAGCAGAATATCGAAGTCCAGTTTTCTTCTGTATTTCAAGTCGAGTTCAGGATGATTGAAGTCTCAGGACACAGCTCCTACTCTTATTCCAAATCTGGGGGCCGGATCACCTACTAGGTCCCTCCTCTGGGTGGGACCAGGAAGGGGGGTGGTTACACCCCCTTTCCTTTGTGCAGCTTCGTTCCAAAACTGGGGCTGGAGAGCCCCAGTACCGGTTTGAACAGGCAAATGCACAGGGACACCTTGTGTGCCCCAGGCATGTCTGATTCTATTCAGACCTGTCCTACCCAATACACAAAATCCTGTCTGGGGTGGTGCTAGCACCTCCCAAGGCAGGAAACCCTTTTTCCAAGCCGCCCTCTCTGGAAGGACTCCCAGCAGCAGGAGGTCAGACTTGTGTCTGTGGTGGCAGCATCCATTTTGTGATGCTGAGGCTCTGTTTAACTTTAACTGGGGTTCAGGTTAGGTACATGTTGTGTCCCTCTAGAAGGGTGGAATGCTACCCCCGTCGCCAGAACTGGCGAGGGGGTAGTATTCCAATTCGTATGACACCTTACTCGACATGTTTTGATAAAGCCAAACCAAAGATAGCATTTAACCGCGAGGTTCATAATGCACTTAAGAGTATATGGTATGGCAGTATCATGGAACAGCTAAAGGACGTGGTTCCGAAAGCTGCAGACAGGCTCAGCTCATGCTAGAGCACCATCTCACATATTTCCAAGCACTCTGCCTCCAGGATTGATAAGGCCTTCCATAGGAGTGGCTGATAGGAACATATGTGCCCATTTTAAGTTAGATATAGGCATACTATACCTAAGCAAGAGGTGATTACACCAACTTGCCCCAGCTGAGTGATCAGCCAGTTGTGTCAAATATGGAGGCCAGGCCAGGGGTGGCACAATACATGCTGCAGCCCCTGGTAGGCCTTGGAAGCACCTATGCCCTGGGTACCTGGAGTACACTGTTACAGGGGCCAATAAGGTGTACCAGTTCCAATTGGGTATGTACCTAAGGTACATGGAGTCCATTTTAAGGAGAGAGCAATCAGCCTGGGGCCCTGAATAGCAGGATCCCAGGCCAACTAAGTCAAAAACCAGCTAAACACTAGGCAAAAAGTTTGGGGGTAACCATAGTCAGATATCCACCTTCCTACATCATGTCCCTAATATTGCATGCGGGGGGGGCGCACTCTATGGGAACTTCCGGGGCTGGGGACCCCGGCTCAAATCTGTGCAGCACTCCAGCGATCTTTAGTGCAGGGTCCTCGAGCGTCTACCGAGGGACTGGTCAAGGGCGTATGTGGGGCATCTGCTTCGGAGGGAGGCACCAGGACATATCTGTGCAAGTCTGTTCAGGCCCCTGATTACCTTGATTCCCACCGCAGGTCCAGGAGGGAGAGAGGGGTAAGCAGACACCCTCCTGTTTCCTCACCATGGCATACCCTTGGCCAGGCCTCCAATGGTGAGTCCCTCCGGGGTTTGATATGTGCTGGGGAGGGAGGACTCTAAAGCTGGCCTGGTTGAGTGGCACAGTTGTGTGGCGTGTGGGATCTCCATTAGTCAGTCCAAACCCCTGCATAAATGTCGACAGGGGGAACGCAGGAAACCCCCCAGTGAGAAGTATCTTAACTACCACCACAAGAGGGGGGTCCCCACCATTGGCCCTCTGTAGCAGGTCCCAAGGAAAAGAAGGGAGTCCAATTAGCTGTGCTGTGCCTTCACTAGCGGAGTGTCTGTCTGTGAGGCCTACCACTTTTGTGGCCTCCCCTGTTGGTCTTGTGACTGCACACGTCTCTGCCACCGCGTGAAATCTCTTGTGTGCAGCTCGCTTTATGAGCTACTCTACCATCTATTATGGCTTTTGTGTGGCCCCCCATCCCCGCTCCACCACCAGAGGGACTAACCAGTCTACTGGAAAGGGAGGTGCTGCTCTGTAGGCCCCTCCTGGACTGTGGCCAGTTTAGAACCTTCGCTGCCAAGGGCCTCAGCTATCCAATGACCCGGCAGCAATGTTCTTCTTTCCCCGCAGCCCCAAGGGGGTCTCAGCCTGCCCGGGTCAATGACAACACCCCTGCAAGTGCCCTCTACGCCCTAGAGCCGGTGCTGTGAGCAGTTCTACATCAGCTCTTCACTAGCCCCTGGTGACACTGATCACCCGGTCCCCTGAGCGGTGAGCTGCAGTACAGAACCGTGTGTTGGGTCCAGCTAAGCAGTGCTGGGGCAGTGGGCCATGTCGGTAGGACTGAGCAATGAGTAGGCACGCCCTACTCAGTTGCCATCTTGGCCACACCCCTAGAGGTGTTTTTTTTAGAAACCACTCTGTTTATTCTCGTCACCAGCCGACTGGACTACGGCAACGCCCTCTACGCCGGTACCACCGCCAAGCTCCAGAAGAGACTCCAGCGGATCCAGAACGCCTCAGCCAGACTCATCCTCGACATCCCACGAACCAGTCACATCTCCGGACATCTCAGAGACCTTCACTGGCTCCCCGTCAGCAAAAGAATCACCTTCCGCCTCCTCACCCACGCACACAAAGCCCTACACGACCAAGGCCCGAGCTACCTCAACAGCCGAGTCAACTTCTACGCTCCCAAACGCCACCTTCGATCAGCCAACCACGCCCTCGCCGCCGTCCCCCGCATCCGAAGAGCGACTACAGGAGGAAGGTCCTTCTCCTACCTGGCTGCCAAGACCTGGAACTCCCTCCCGACCGACCTGCGCCTGACCCAAGACCACCTCTCCTTCAGGAGGAAGCTGAAGACCTGGCTGTTCGAGCAGTAGCGGCACCCCCCCCCCCAGCGCCTTGAGACCCTACGGGTATGTAGCGCGCTTTACAAGTGTCATTGATTGATTGATTGATATTCATCATGATCCATAGAAAAGTTACACAGCTTACTGCTGACAACCAGTGGCAGGCAGCAAAGGAGCAGTTTGCAATTCTACACAGCTTTTGTGTCTACAACCTGGGGTTTGGCAGCATTAAAAGCATCATGTTATTTCAGATGGTAAAAAACAAAACCACTCAGAGGAGAAACAGAACCACCTTTTAGAGGAAAGAAAATAGCAAACCCCTAGTCCCCCCTTCCACCCTTTACTATACCTGTCCACTCTCGTCTTCGCTTTGTATGTATAGTGGTTCGACTAGGGCATCTATTGTCCTGTGGGCGCTGGTGTAACCTCTGGCCTAGCCCCCACCTCAGCTCCAGGAGGAATTTGTAAGTATTTAGGACACATGATCTCTTGCACTTCCTTTGAGAGAATCTGGAGAAAGGTGGCCCAATGAACAGCGTAGGTTTCCAGTTTATGCTTTACTGCCAAGGACATGTGTTCCATTGCTACTATAAACCATTGTCTGTGTAGCCATGCAGTGTGGTCTGGAATATCAGAAAAGCCCCATCGGGCTAGGATAACCTGGTGTGCCACTAACAGTGCTAATGCAATCTGCATCCCTCTCAGGGAGCGTAGGGGGAAGGTCAAGGGGTTTGGCAACCCTAGGAGGGTTTATGCTTGGGAGCAGGGAAGCACAGTGTTGAATGCTTTGTCTATATTATCTAAGACCTGTTCCCCAAAATGACCTAGCTTTGGGCAATGCCAGAGTAAGAGTACCACAGAGCCCTCCAGGCCGCATTCCCTCCAACAATGCTCTGAGCGATTCTTATCCCAACTGTGGATACAGGCCCATGTGTAGTACCAGAATTATATCACTTTGTTGGCAGATTCCGTCCCTACAGTGTTATGTGCTATGTGATGTTTTCTGTAGTGTATGTCTGCCCATTCTTTATCAGAAAATACTCTGCCCAGTTCTTCCTCCCAGTGCAGCTGCCCTTCGGAGCGTCTCTCCCTCCTCCTAGTGGAGAGCATTGCATACAGCTCAGAGAAAAGATGTTTGTCGTCTTTCTTGCGGTGAGGTGCGGTGAGGTGACCCAGTCTCGGACCTGCATGTAATGGAAAAAGTCCGTTTGTTGGTGAGCGTACTCATGATGAAGTTGCTCAAAGGTAATAATCCCCCCAGGATCGAATAAGGAGTCACCTGTGAAATACCTCTGAGCGTTGGCCAAGGGGGAAGTCACAGTTATCTATTGTCAGTGATATTGGAGAGGGGAATGTTGTGAGGCACCTTTTCCCATTTACCGCATCCCATGCTTTCATTGTCGGCGATGTCACTGTGGGCGGAGTATAGTCCCCATGCTCCGTGTTCATGCAGGAGCCAGGCTTCACTCCATATGTTTGCACCCGCTAACATTTGGTCCATGAAGGACAAATGTTTCTCAGTGACCCTGCGGTTCCATATGTCTATATAGAGAAGATGTGCTGCTTCCAGGTACCTATGGAGTAGAGGAAGACCCGACACGCCGGTCTTACAGTGCACCTCATGCCGTGAGGGCCATATCTTGCCAATTTTGAAAAAGCATCAGATATATCGCCAATCCATATGAGCTTTCATCTGGCCCCCGGCTAATATAACTGTGATCCTAATCTCAGATCAGCTGCCTAGATTTTAGGTTCGTCTTCCATATACATTGTACCGTTTCCCATCATGGGGCAATGCATTTATTCAAGGAATATTATTATTACCTATCCTCATTAGAGTTTGAAGCTCCATCGAAATATATGTTTTTAAGCCAATTTTTCCTCTCATCTTGAGCATTTCATTGCAAAAGACGGGTCACCTGACGAAGGCTGCCAAGCCGAAACGCGCGTAGTGTGTGCCATCTACCGCTTTGCTTCCATCGTCTCTTTTTGCCTTATGCTCAATTGTGTCTATGTTATATGTTTTTATAAACCATTCTGAATATAATTTTTAAAAAATACTAAATTATTAGAAAAACATATCAGTTTGTACCCCAAAAAAGTAAAAAAAGTTTATATTTATACTTTACACAAAAAGAACTATCAGATATAAAAATATGTGTCTATGAATAATAAAACTAAAAAACTGATCCATGCAGTTGGTGAAAAATCTTTGTTATAGTGGGCTATAAATTATAACTCATAATGTATTTACCAAGTTAGGTTAACTTAATTAATGATTTACTAGCTATAGACCTTTTTCAAACCAGTAGAGGAAGACCCAGACCTCCCATCCGCTTGGACTGTGTCAGTTGGGCTAATAGAAGCCGTTCTTTCCCCCCCAAATTAGTTTATTTACTGCCAATTGCAACACGTGGAGTGGTGTTGGGGTGGTCTCAATGGCAGGGCTTGAAAGATGTAGAGAATGTGTGGGAGCACCATCATCATTTTAACTACGGCGATGCGCCCAAGCCACCCCAAATTAAAATGGGACCATCGGTTAGGGCCTTAGTCGTCTGCTCTATAAGTGTTGTATAGTTAAGTACTTGTGATTTGGGAGTAGTAGGGGCCAAAGTAATTCCCAGATGGGGTATGGAGTGACCAGCTCAATGGGAACCTAGTGCTGTGTGACCCCTCCCGCTCCAAAAAGTTTAGGATTTGAGATTCAACAGTTCTTCAGGTATGGTCTGGAGGGAAGACATCGGGTTGGTCAGTGAGAGGATCTCGTCATCTGCGTAGATGCTAATTTTATGGGAGTCCTTCCCATATTTAGTACCCTCAATTCATGGATTATCTTGAATGTTTTGTGCTAGGGGCTCCAGATAGAGAGCAAAAAGAAGAGGAGACAAGGGACAGTCCTGCCGCCTGCCTTGGGGGATCGGGAATGAATCAGATGATGACCTGTTAATTTGAACGAAAGCCTGGGGAGTGTAGTAAATGCTGCTGACCCACCGTATGAAACTTTCTCCGAACCCGAAGTGACACAGTGTCTCGAAGAGGTACTTCCAGCGAACCCTATCAAATACTTTTTCAGCGTCTATTGACAGGAAGAGTACCTCTCTGCATGATCTGTGGATCCCATCCATGAGGTGTAGGAAACAGCCTGCTTGGTCTGGGTCCACAATCCCAGCCATCAGCAGATGTAGCCTAGCCACTAGTATTTTGGTGAACAGTTTGCATTGATGATAGGATACATACTTACACAGGTCTTTATCCGGCTAGAGAATTACTGATATTGAAGCTTCTAACACTGAGGCTGTAAGCGTGCCTGTTTCCAGGTACGAATTGAACAGTCGTGTCAGCAACGGTGCTATTTCCTGGCAGAAGGTTTTGTAGAAGTGTGCTGGGAAACCGTCTGGGCCTGGTCCTTTCTGGACTTTGAGGCAAGCTATAGCTGAAATTATTTCCTCTATTTGTATCGGGTGATCAAGCTGGGCTGCAATCAATTCTGGGAGACGGGTCACTGAGCAGTCTTGGAGCTATATATTGGACTGTGGGATAGGAGGGTGTGTGTCAGAATAAAGTGTTTGGTAGAATGTTTTCAATGTCTCTACTACCTGTGCATTAAAGTGTACTTCCTCCCTGTTCGGCCGCTTTATCCAAATGATGGCGTTTGCTATAGCTTTAGCCCTTAGTCTTTGCGCTAGCAGTTTGCCACACCGGTCACTACTCAAATAAAATGTATGCCGCAGCCTGAGTATGGCATAATCAGCCCTATCCAGGTCCAGGCATCTTAGCAGGAGACTCTTCCTCTCCAGCTACCTCTACATTGTTGGTGCTCTGCTCTCTTTGTGGCTGGACTCAAACTCTGCCAATTCCTGTTCCATACTCTGACTCTTGTCCTGCCGCTCATGGTTCTCGGCTGTCGAAACCGCGATGAATTCCCAGCTCATCACCGCTTTCAGAGCTTTCCATACTGCGGCTAGGGAAGTTTCTCCAACATTGTTTATTTGAAGCTAGTCGACTTGTTTGGTGCATACCTCCGAAGAATATTTGGGGACTATTGAAGGCTCTCTCTCAATCTCCATCGAGAGGGAGCAGAGCATGCCGCACGTTTTACAGGATGGTTAAGGCCTCTAACGTTGAGGCTATGACTTTCAGGTCTTTGCCTATATTGCATCCGAGTGGAGGTTGGAGGTATAATGGTGTCTGGGCTGAGGGTGGCTACAGTCGGTAGGCAGCCGCGCTGTTGTATCATTGCATCGCTGTTTATGGCTATTGTTAGGGGTTGGTTTGAGACTGTTACTTTGTGCCATTTGACTATTGGTGCAGGAAAGGCCTATCCCCCCCCTGAAAAAACCTCAATTAAACTTCTCTAAATAAAGAAGCAAGCAAGAAACGATAACACTTCGTGAAGGTGCGACATGCCATCGGGGACGTCAGCCCATGGCTGTGTAGGTGTCTGTGGAAGTTCTCTCCCCTGGTGTCTTTGCCCACGGTCTCAATGTGTGTGTGAAAGAAGCCAAGGGGCTCCTCTGGTATACGGTGTGGCCCTAATGCCCCTAGCAGGATGTTGTGACTTCCTGGCTCCACTTCACATGCCCCAGCTGTGGCAGCTATTCTCTTACCTGTGCATCCCCCCCTGGGACCACGTACCTCTCGCCTGTTCTCGCCGACAGCGCGCTGTAGGCCTCAGCTGTTGGCCCTCCCGCTTGTCATCAATACAGGCCCTCTCTGTATAGGATGTGGATTGGGAGTACACCCAGGCTGAACTGTTCCCATTGGGCACAGGGTCTACACTGAATTGCATTTGGCTGGGTTCAAACTGGAATGGCATGGTGAGCATAACAAAGATGGATTTAGGCCCAGATCTCTACTGGGGCGAATGTATAACATTGTTCTGCATTCTGTCCATAAATTGTTCTTTTTGCACCTTTTTTACCACCACTGCCAGCCTCACGCAAGTCCATCACTTACCACGTGGGGCTAGTGTCTTCTATGTCTCTCCAGTGCCTCTGGTGTTTTGGGAATCAGCGCCCCCTCTCTGTGGTCGATGTAGGCCCAAAGGATCTCCACAGTGAGGGCCTGATTCTTTGTCCACCGCTCCGCTACACACACTGCTGGGCCGCGGCATCCGCTTCAGGTCCAGCTCCAGCTGTGCTCCCGCTCCCCACTACTTCGGTGGGACGGAGGCCCAGAACAGGTCTCAGCAGACAGTGGGTGACACCGGAGGGGCCTGGGTCTTCCAGTGTAATGTGGGGGCCCCGGACAAGGGTCGGAGCCCGCCTCTGTCTCACAGCAGGTCCCTCTCACAGGATTGTCTGCTGCGGCCCTCACCTCACCTGGTCAGGCCAACTCCCCTCCGTCCGTCTCTCGCAGGGGTTTGCTTTGGCGGTTCTGCCCCTCTTAGTGGGCCCCCAGGGGGTTGCACTGGGCTTAGGATCAGATCCCCAAGCGCATCCACCAGCAAGGTTCCATGGGGAGGCAACTACAACTTAAGGAGAAACAAAAAAGCATGTCTCACCTGACTGCCATCTTGGCTTTGCCCCGAGGTGATTTTTTTAAAGCAAAGGAAATTGTATTTATTGTCATTGACACTATTTAAGTTTTTATATTTCCCTTTACTTTTTGACTTTCTTGGAGAATTTCTATTTTTAAAACAATTTTTGGGGTTTTTGAGGGTTTTGTTATTGAGAGGATTGCATCGGTCATTCTTTTATTCTACAGCTGAATTATTTTAGCTTCACTATTTTGATAGATTGGTATTTGGTTCAAGATAGTTTTTGAGGACAATCTACTGCTACAAAACTGTAAGTAATTTTTAATTACTATGGGTGGGAAATGTTTCTCTTTATGATTTGTTTTGATGATTGTTTTTTAAGCTTAACAATTAGGTTATATCATATGTTTTTGTATAAATAGTTTTGGATAAAATTACATAATTTTAATTACTATTATAAAAATCTAGTTGTAGGTTGTTTGCTAATTTTCTTTTTAATAGTTTATTGTGTTTGGATTGTGGTGATTTTTATAGTATGGATTTGGCTATTGTATCTAGATATTCCAGGCCTTGGGTGTTTGGTTATAGTCTATTTTAGTATAGTAGGGGTCGATTCCGATCCAGTCAAATGCGCTCCGAATCGTCATACGGAGCGTTTTTTCCCCGTACGAATCGTACCCGTAAACGTCCCGTACGTACGACGAAGTACGATCCGTACCAGGAGCCGAACTCCGTACGAGTCGTACAGGACTCCGTACGACTCAAATCTCCGTACGAGTCTCACTCGGAGCCCGCTGTACACAACATCACTACTGTCCGCGGCTGGTTTTTACGACCCAGCAAGTACAATTCGTGTCGGGTACGCACCGTACGACCCTTTTCCTACGGGAGCCGAAAACAGTCGTAAACGCAGAGTTCGCACCGAAACAGGTACGGAAGGCCCCCCCCGGGTACGGCACGTACCCCGCATGATCACAGGGGTACGCGCCGTACCCCTGTGATCATGCGAGGTACGTGCCGTACACCCAGCGTACATGGGGTACGCACCGTACTCCATGTACGGTGGGTGTACGGCACGTACCCCATGTACGCTGGGTGTACGGCACGTACCCCGCATGATCACAGGGGTACGGCACGTACCCCTGCGATCATGCGGGGTATATGCCGTACGGTGTGTAGGTGATCGTGCGCTTTTCCGTACGAATCGACGTGTCCCGTACGAATCGCGACCGGGTCGGACGATCGGGATCGGAATCGTCCGGTCGTACGGCGTCCGTACGAGTCGTACGGAAACGGCTCCGGATACGAATCGTACGGACGGGGATTTTACCGGATCGGAATCGACCCCTAGGTGTCTGTCCCTTGTTTTGGTGTGTTTAATATGTTTAGAGCCTATTTTAGTTAGGGATTGCTCTAGCCTTAATTATTAGTAGCTTTGCACTTTTTTTGATAGATTCAATTAGTTTGTGTAGAGTTGGCTGTATTCTTCCTACTGTGGCTTGGAAGGCATAATGCCATCATTCAACTGCATTATTTGTTTTAGCTTTTTCTGCTTTTTCTGCTAGACATTCCACCAAGAGATTTACAAAAAGAAGGAAGGATTTGCTATATTCGATCTGCACATCAGAATTAGTCTCCTTGTTGTCCAAGAACTGCAGTTACAAACATATACCAATTTTTGAGTGCAACTATGATATGAAAAATGCTTATCCACCTCAAGCATTAACCATGGACAATCCGCCCACCATAGGTGTTAAAGAATGTCCCATCTAGGTAACCACGGAATCACATCAGTGCACATCATCAATAGTTTCTTTTATCCATGTGCAATTTGCACGCCAAAATATGATTTCTTAATCCAAAGGAATCACGTAGTGTAGACCCAAATCTATTTTTATTTCTTTTTAAAACCAGGTTCTTCACAGCCACCAAGAGATGTGTAACTTGGGTTGCCTTCGGTGTCCTGATCTATGCATTCTCCCTACCCATGTATCTTCAAAATGGTCGAGTAAGGGTGACAGTTTGGTTTTGTTGTTTTGGTAAAAAGGAGTTTCTATGAGTAAATTGTAGTAGTCTACTACCTCTGTTGTGGGTACATAGCCTAGGACTATTAGCTTTTTTAAATTTGGTATGCAAAGTTGCTGCTTGTTGTATAGTCTACACTTAGAGGCCTATTACGATGTTGGGCAGAGACACCGCCTCGGAAATGGGACTGACCGTTCATATTCTGACATTTCCCTAAAGGCGCATGTGCTACAGGCATAAACCGCCTACATGCTCCTATAGGGAAATGAGAATTGCTGTTAATCCCTGCACTCCATGGCAGGTACCTCAAAGTGCAGGGATTAACAGGGGTGCAGGGATTAACAGGGGGTACCATAGTTGTCTCCTCTGCCCCCACTGGAAGTCACAGAGGCAAGGGGGTCCTGCTAGGTGCCCCCATACTCACTCCCTGACACGCTTTCCATGTTGGAAAGCCTGCCTGAGACCGAGTATCATAGTATCATAAGCCTGAGGATTCAAGGCCACACTTTGGAATTCTAGGTTTAACATGGTTTTAATTTTTGGATGTTGGTATTGGTAGCAAAGTTGATAATTCTTTATTCATGACTATTGTTGTCATAAAAATGCATTTTTCATTTTTGTTGGTTACTGTATATTCTGGAAGAATTTCTATGTCAGAATTTTTTTTAGGGGTGTGGTGTTTGAGTGCTTGATGTTTTTGTTTTGGCTAGGAGGTGTTTTAGGGATGGGATGGAAGTTAATTGTCCAGTTACTTGTTCTGGGACATGGGTTAGGAAATGTTTTAAGATTTGTGTGCTAGCTTGCTGTGAGCAGCTGCTTACCTCTTTTTTGTTTTGTAAAACTCCTTTAACCTCTACTTAGGTAACCTTAGGGGGGTGGTTCTATACTTTACTGTTGTTTTTCTGGTGGTTTAGTTCAGTTAGTGTCTATTTCTTATGTAATTATTTGTTTCTGTTAAAAAAATACTTACTAGTTATGGTAGATTTAGTTGATTTGTTCGATGTTGTTTTGGTCTGAAAATGTTTTAGGCTGTAGAAGGGAAATAAAAAGAAAAATATCTATTAGTTTATTTTGTTTGTTAGGATTGTATTTACATTTATTTAGTTAAGGCTTACAAATAATTAGGGCTCTACTTACTGTTATTTTTTGTTAATATTGATTTTCATATCATTTTTGGGAACCAAAGCAGCACAGGAAATTTCTTTGTAGTGTAGACCTTTGGTTAAGTTTGTAAATATGGAATATGAAAAAAATACATTTGTTTATTAGGTTTGTCTGTTTAATTCATTTTGATTTCAGTTAGGGTGATTTAGTTATTTGAAAAGCTTGTACTAACTTTGAATAAGAGTTTTCAGGTTTAGTAGTATTTGTAGATTCTTTTCATTGGGTTGTTGATCTGCCAGAGTGTCGTTCTTCTCCAATGTTTGACGAATTTGAGGTAATTTTAGGTAATTAATTTCTTTCTTTCTTAGTGTTAGTTATTTATTTGCAGCTTCTATTGGTGTTTGTTGTTGTCGTTTAAATGTATTGGATGGATCAAAGTCTGTTTGATTTTTTTTAGCGGTTATAATTTAAATTGCTTTAATGTTGTATTTGAGTTTTCATTGTCTCTTAGTTAATAGTTTTGTCTTTTGTAGTTGTTAATATTTTTTGATACATATTTTGTTGTTTGAAATGTTTATGTTTTTATGTTCTTTTTCAGGGGTAAATATATTTATTTATAATGTTTAAAAGTTATGTTTAGGTTGTAATAAAATGTATTTTAGCATTATTTATGTTGTCAATATATTGTATGTCGATGGTTTTGTTGGATTATATGTTATTTTACAATTTGCAATGTTTTTGTGTACCTAAATATTATAGTCAATATTTTTTTGGGTCGATATTATTTTAGACAAATTGTTTTCATCTATATTGTGCATTTTTTCTTTTTAGTCGATAATTGTGAAGGTCAATGTTCTGGGGGTCGATATTATGCAAGTGAACCAAATCCCTTTGGGGTACAATAAATGGAAAATTGAGTTTCCACATCAAATCTTGCCCAAGCAGACTTACTGGGCTAGAGTCACATACTGCAAACTTATGCAAATCTTCACATGACTCAATCTGTACAGAGACAGGTTTGGTCACTGGACTGGACATCAATCAATTTAAAACTCTTACAACTTGGATTCTTTCTCCAAAGAGGGGTAGGTTTGGAACTCTCATTGTTCTCACAGTGGAATAAGTAGCACCAGTGTCAACAAGAAATGAAACAGTAGTCCCATTTACCTTGCCATCCACATAGGGACCACTCTGGTCTGCCTCTAAGGATGCGCCAAGCATGCATTCCTCTTCCCCCATCAGGCACCGTCATTGTGACAAATCCGAGCCTGTGTCATCAAATTGAATCAAATATTGCTGGGTAACATTGGGATTGGAATCGACCTGTGGATTTGTGTGAAATCCCTTATTTATATTATATCTCTGCACCTGACCATTCACATGAGCCATCTGGGCTTGAGGCATATTTAGGTTTAGATTTTTCTGTGTTTGAGACTGCTGATACTGCATCATATTGTGCACTGTACATTCCTACTCTGTAATGCCTATCCATTCATTTGATTTAGTGGATTCAATCAATCAATCAATCAATCAATCAATCAATCAGAGCATTTGTATAGCGCGCTACTCACCCGGAGGGTCTCAAGGCGCTTGGGGTAGGGGGGTCCACTACGGCTCGAACAGCCAGGTCTTGAGTTGCTTCCTGAAGGCGAGGTGGTCTTGCGTCAGGCGGAGGTGGATGGGGAGGGAGTTCCACGTCTTGGCCGCCAGGTAGGAGAAGGCTCTACCTCCCGTTGTTGCTCTTCGGATGCGGGGGACGGCGGCGAGGGCGTGGCTGGTCGAATGAAGCTGGCGGGTCGGAGTGTAGAAGGTCAGGCGGTCGTTGAGGTATTTTGGGCCTTGGTTGTGGAGAGCTTTGTGTGCGTGGGTGAGGAGTCGGAACGTGATTCTCTTGCTGATGGGGAGCCAGTGCAGGTTTCTCAGGTGTACGGAGATGTGGCTGTGTCGGGGGATGTCCAGGATGAGGCGTGCTGAGGCGTTCTGAATGTGCTGGAGTCTTTTCTGGAGTTTTGCAGTGGTTCTGGCATAGAGGGAGTTGCCGTAGTCCAGTCGGCTGGTGACGAGGGCCTGGGTGACCGTCTTCCTGGTTTCGGTGGGGATCCACAGGAAGATCGTACGTAGCATGCATAGGATGTTGAAGGACGACGAGGAGACGGCGTTGACTTGTCTGGTCATGGAGAGGGAGGAGTCCAGGATGAAGCCCAGGTTGTGTGCGTGGTCTGTGGGTTTGGGTGCGCTGCCCAGGGCAGGGGGCCACCAGGAGTCATCCCAGGCGGAGGGCGAGGATCCCAGGATGAGGACTTCCGTCTTATCTGAGTTCAGTTTCAGGCGGCTGTTCATCATCCACTCGGCTACGTCTTTCATCCCTTCGTGTAGGTTGGTTCTGGCGGTGGTGGGATCGTTGGTGAGGGATTAAATCGGCACTCGCGTTCCCATTGTCCAAACTTACTGCAAATAGAAACACCTCTACCTCGGCCTTGCATCACCACACTCTGTTGCTGTCCACTTCCTATGCCTCGCATACCCGTAATCACTTGACCATTGCAGTGTACCAGCACAAATGTAACCTCTCTTAACATTCTTCATTTAAGCCAACACCAGCTTTTCTTTAAGTCTCTTATGTTTAGAATCTACTAAAATATTTGGAATATTATAGAATTTAGTCTATTGGTTTGCTTTGGCAGCAAATTAAATGTTATTGTATCATAGTGCTAATTTCAGGCCTCAATCCATACACAAACTGATATACAAAATGTCTGATATCCTCTCTCGTCACATTTTCCATTCCACTGTATTGTTGGAATGTATACAAAAGTTGGTCATAATATGTACGCACTGTCTCCTTCAATTTCTGTGCCATCCTATCATTCATTACCCAATCTATTTCTTTAGGATACATTTTCTCTTTCAAACAGTTGATGGCTTGATTGTGTTTTTTCATTAACTCAGGTGATGGTGCACCAATTTGTGGATGCCTAGCAGGTTCCGTCTCTGACCAATCAATGGCAATTTTACATTCGGCTCATAAATACCAATAAAGTATCCAACTCATTCATGCTCTCATTGTTTTTATCCCTGGAATCCAGTCAATGAGTTTTCTGTTGTGATTTAGTTTTTTGTATGTCCACCCTATATTTTTGTGAGAGTTCAGATAACTTATGATGGGTATTTTTAGCTCATCCAGTGATGTCCTTGCATGCAAATAACTATTTGTCATCCTGATTGTTAACAATTCTCGCAGAACTAATAGTACCCAGTATTATCTCTTCCAGTTCCACTTTACGTTTGGCTATATCAAGTTACTTTTCCCTTTAATAGCTTGGAACAATAGTTCCCTGATCATCTGTGTTTTCTCAGGGGTCGATTGAGCTATTTCCTTAATCCAACTGTAACATTCTTGTGGAGTAGAACCTATCTGTCTTTCTGGTGTATCTCTTTGCAATCCTTCACCTGGTCCCTTAGACCAGGGATAGTAGGCAATTCAGGATTTCTCATATGCCTAACTGTAGAGTTCTCCCTGTCAAAACATGTGTTCTTTTGCTTGGGGTTTCTGTATTTCTTACAACCAAATCTGAAATTGGGGTTGGTCTTAATTGACTATTTGATATATTCAGTTGAACCAAATTCACACTTGATCCTAATCCCATTTCTCTATGACCATTATCAGGATTTGGAATCATTGGTATCTGATATGATTGTCCCACACTCTAGTTCTAATCATCTCTGTCGGAATGGTCAAGAAATGTATGTGTTGTCCTCTATTCCCATACGGAAAAAGTTGGACTGCCAGGTCCTATTGTTACTGTAACTGAAGGGGCATCAGTAGTATTCAATATCACAAGATTGTTAGGTTCTATTTATCTTGGAGTCTCTATTCTCAATAAAAAAGGATTTCATGGTTTGGGATTTGTGAGCGTAGTAGGTTCATCTGGTACTATTCCTGTATATAAATATGGTATGCTCTAAGGGTGATCCTCATTATTTGGAGAAGTACAAGTTAACAATATCTCATTAAAAGATTTGTCATCTATTTTATTCTAACTCTCATCAGTCAATGTCAATGCTTGAAAGTCCTCAAGATGTTTTTTCTTCTTCTTGCACTTCTCTCCTTCTCCCTTCTCTGCAACTAATACAGGATACAAACGTGTTACTTTTCCAATATCTGTTCGCCAAGCTTTCTGCTGTGCATCCAGTCTAGTCTTAGCATACCTATTTAACGTGTTCTTGTACCTTGCTTTTCTTTATGATGGGCAACATGTTCCCATGCTGCAAGAGCTTCAAATTGTATATGTCTTGGGGTGGTTTAATTTCATACAGCTGTCTCCTCAATTTTTGGAGAATTTGAATGTTAAACATTCCATACCGTTGAAAAGCGAAAGGTCCATCATTTTCTATATATATTTCCTCCAATTCTCTAACCATGTACATGTATGATAACCTCTCTCTTGAGTCATATATAAAGCTGGTGTACCCTCTGTTGGTATTTGTACCACTTCGCTTGTGGGTACGGGCACACCTTGTAATATTGTTTTTATATTTTTAATTTTCTTTCAACAATATTTGATATTGTCATTTACAAAATCTCTCTCTCAATAGCTACAAAGTACATTCTCTTATTTTTGTTCAAACAAACTATCCTGGCATGGCTTCACATTAGCCAACCAATAGTAGCGAGACACTCTGTGACGTCACTCAATTCCCTTACAGCGATACCTCCATCTTTTCAATGTCTCCCGCGTGTACTTCACCAAAAAATAATGTTATCAAAGCAAAATGTCATGAAAAGATGTTCTAAAGCAGCAAAATAAAAAAACAAGCTTTCAATTTAAACTCTTGTCTGCTTCACTAAAAGAAATGTAGACTTTCATTCACTCAAAAAGTATCTATCAAACACTCCCAAGCAAAGCCTCGACCAGTGCAACCTCACTTAAATTCTTACAGTTATTCTTTGTGCACTAAGAACAACTTTAAAGACTGTATTTCCTCACTATCACAAAGATCCCTTCTCTAGTGGCACTGCAGATGATGTCTCACACACAGCACCTTCAAACGACAGCAGAAAGTCTTACTCAGCATATTCCATACTGAGACTACCCTTAGGTGTGTATCCTGGGATCTTAGGCCATTTCGGATCTGATAGCCACTTTGTCTTAGCAACAATAGTATTTTACTCAGCCATAAGCAGTGAAACTTTGCATAATCATATTACTGCAATCCAAGCTTTAAGCAACAGTAACATGCAAACCCTATTAGTACTCTCACCACTGTTTTAGTTGTTGGGCCATACTTCTTCAAGACTGTCATTTTACTTAACTTGGACTTTGGGTCAACACTATGGGAACCTCAATAGACACCTCCCTTATATCCTAAGACAGTACACCATCCAGCACTCTACCAAAATTACTCCAGTAATATTTACTAGGCCCTTTACATTTTCTCTTACCATCAATTGGTCCTATGATGGATCTTGCTCTGTGCTGAATGGGGTTGGATATTCAGGGAATAGGCATTTACCCAATCAGGACCAGGAATAGGATAACTGTATCTACAAACTTGAAATTATGATCACTACAAATCCAAATCTCCTAAAGTTCATAGGCAGGTTGTGACTATACAGACCAGAAATTCCGTTATGGCTAAGAGAAACAATACCATCAGAATTTGATGATCAGAAACTGCCCTCTTGCATTTCATTTTACTCATAGGTAACCTAATTAAATGTACATCCACAAAGGACAATAAGTCAGGACAGCAGAGTCTGATCAAGGTAGTTCAGCTTTAAATGTAGTTATGTTAGGAAAGGTAAAAATTGTAAGAGGGGAGGTCCCTCTCAGGTATGCAAGACCCTCATGTGCACACATCGTATGCATCAGTCTGGAAACGTAGCCAGGAGAGCCTTCTGTAAAGACTCTTAGGAAATTTCAGTAGCCAGTCCGGTCAGATAAGATATAAATCTGTCTTGTTTGCCACCGTAACAGCAAGGGTTGCAGCAGCATGGAAGAAAGCCCCCAAATTCCATTAGGATAGGCAATTATACTCTGGGGTGGCATTACTACATTTTGTCAGACCACGTAGTCCATTGGTGAGATCATATAGAATGAGTGTGTTGCGACAGTAAAGAAGTTAAACAAGAAAATGGTTCTGTTGGGTAAGACAGATTATTTGAACGTTGCTCATAGATGCAAATGAAAACAAATCAGCTCTCTGATACAAGGACTTGTGTTTAGTGAGAAATCAATGCTCAAACACCGAAAAACAAAGTCATAAGGTCAAAGTATTGTATTATACATATTAATACAGGGTTGCTTCCATACAAATCCGAATGACTTCATTCATGGATTGATTTTGAGTACATGGTAAGACCGTCATACAAGTGTGCAAATTTGTGACTTTTTGTGAAGAAGTGCTCAGTGAACGTGATAGTATATACAGTGTGGGGAAATAAATCTATACAGATGTATATAGAGGTACAGTTCAAGTTTGGCCAGAAGATGGTTTGATCTCAACCAGGGATTCCTATGTTTTCTGTGGGGATCCTGGTGATTCTGAACCTATGGATGCGTCAGTAAAGAAGACACAAATCTAGAGAAATAGAGAGATTGTTTACACAGTTCCTCAAGTTATTCAATCATGCGACACAGTGAACAATGGCACATTTGAGAGAGAGGAATAACAGTTTGAAAGGGCACTTTTCCAGGCAGCTGTTCCAGAGTGTAGCAAAAATTAAAACAAGTACGCTGCTCAGTACAGGAGATGTCAAAGAAAACAATTAATATTTCATTACAGTTGGCAATACAGAGGAATGTCCTCGTAGGCTTTGGTATTACCAGTCCATGATTTGACTGTAAAAATAAGGCCTGCCTAAATAGAAGCTATTATATGCAAGATCATTGTTAATTATTAATCACACATTAAAAGGGAAGCTAAGCATATACTTTCCAATATATGCAATTGAAGCATCAATAATCATTTCAATATGGTTGAAATTAATATATGTAAGTACAAGGTACTCATAAAATGTTGTACGCACCATTGTGTACATATAACTTATAATCTATCTAATAATTTTCATTTATCTACTGATGCATATGTAAAATACATGCTGTAGGAATTTAGTGGTCAATTAGGATGGTGGGCGGGCCTGAGTGTTTGGACCAGCCGCCAGACATGTGGCAGTCCTACACCGTAAATTAGGATGCGACCTCCACCCTGGCGGTTGCAGTCCGCAGTTTAACATTGCGGAGGGTGCCAGCCGCAATGCCAATTTACCATGATGTGCATTTCTATGCACAACGTGGCAGGCACCTTGTACATGCAAATGGAGGGCGCACCATGGGTACCCCCCAATTACACCCCCCAATCCCCACCCTTCCAGGGGCCCACAACGGTCCCCCAAAGCAAATCCCTTCCAGCGTTTCCATGGCATTCCTGCTTTGGAAAGGCCTTACACCGCACATATCCTTATATGGATGGTGGTGCCAGCTAGGCACCGCCACCATATTAGTGGCCAAGTCCACCCGACCGGTGGAAGAGCGGCAGACGCGCTTTGCATCCACCGCAATACCCCCACCATTATAATATGGCCGGGTATTACTCTTTACGATGGTGTAACGGTTGCCACCGCCGGCTCGGCGGTGCAATCGTTACGCCATCATTATGAGCTCCTTAGTTAGGTATGAATGTGTAACACCTATGCTATAATCAACTTATTAGTATATTCCGTTTCTCCTCTGTTCTGCCTATTATAGAATATTCCATGCCCTTTGTTCGGAAGGTTCTACAGCTGCATCCAATAAACTGGAACCTGGGGTGGTGAGTGGAAGCAATAAAGAAACCTTAATCTTTTTCCAGTATACGCCTTTTAGAACACGGGCAGTGATCCCTGTGTGGGGACAACCTCAACCCCACCACTGTCTTCCTCTTTGTTGTTTTTCATGGAAGCGCCTTTTCAGCAGTGCCCTTGTGACATTCAATCAATCAATCAATCATAGCATTTTTAAAGCGCACTACATACCCATGAGGGTCTCAAGGCACTAAGGGGGGGAATGCGGCTTCTGTTCCAAAAGCCAGGTCTTGAGCAGTCTTCTGAAGGTTAGGAGGTCTTGGGTCTGCCGTAGGCGGGTGAGGAGGGTGTTCCATGTCTTGGCGGGTAGGTGGGAGAATGATCTGCCGCCGGCCATAACTCTTCGGATGCGTGGGAGGGTGGCGAGGGTGCGGTCTGTGGAGCGGAGCTGGCGGGTGGGGGTGTAGAAGCTGAGTCGGCTATTGAGGTACGCGTTTCCGGTGTTGTGGAGCGCCTTGTATGGGTGGGTGAGGAGCTTGAAGGTTATCCTCTTGTTGACAGGGAGCCAGTGCAGGTCTCTCAGGTGGGGTGTGAAGTGACTGCGGCGAGGGATGTCGAGGAACAGGCGTGCAGAGACGTTCTGGATGAGCAGGAGTTTGATCGTGGCTCCTGCGCAGAGGGAGTTTCCGTAGTCCAGTCTGCTGCTGACGAGGGCCTGGTTGACCGTCCTTCTTGTTTTGGTGGGGATCCACTTGTAGATCCTGCGAAGCATGCAGAGGGTGTTGAAGCAGAAGGAGGAGACGGCGTTGACCTGCTTCATCATGGAGAGGATGGAGTCAAGGATGACCCCTAGGTGGTGTGTGTGGTGGGCAGGTGTTGGGGTGTTTTTAGTGCAGTCGGCCACGGTCGCAGTCGGCCACCAGGAGTCATCCCAGGTCGAGGGGGTGGATCCGAGGATGAGGACCTCCGTCTTGTCCGAGTTCAGCTTCAGTCGGCTGCTCATCATGCAGTCGGCGACGGCCTTCATTCCTTAGTGGAGGTTGGTTTTAGCGGTGTGGGGGTCCTTGGTGAGGGAGAGGATCAGCTGGGTGTTGTCGGCGTAAGAGATGATGTTGAGGTTGTGCAGTCGTGCAACGTGGGCAAGCGATGCCATGTAGACGTTGAACAGCATTGGGCTGAGGGATGAGCCCTGGGGTACGCCGCAGGTGATCCCGGTGGCTTCGGAGCGGAAGGGGGGGAGGCGGACGCTCTGTGTTCTGCCAGAGAGGAAGGGGGTGGTCCAGTCCAGGGCCTTCTCATGGATTACGGCGTTATAGAGGGGTGCTAGTAGTGTGCAGTGGCATACCGTGTCGAAGGCGGCTGACAGGTCCAGGAGGATGAGGGCCGCAGTTTCTCCGTTGTCTAGCAGGGTCCTGATGTAATTGGTGGAGGCAATTAGGTTAGTTTCAGTGCTATGGTTGCTGCGAAACCGGACTGGGAAGGGTCTAGGATGCTGTTCTCCTCGAGGAAGCTGGGTCAGAAGTTCTTGAGGTCCTTGGGGTCCGCCTTGGGTTTCTTGAGTAAGGCGTTGATGTCTGCATGCTTCCAGCTCTCCGGGTAGGTCGCTGTCTCGAAGGAGATGTTAATGGCTTTCCGGAGATGGGGTGCAATGGTGGTGCTGGCTTTGTCGAAGATGTGGTGTGGGCAAGGGTCTGACGGGGATCCGGAGTGGACAGTGTTCATGATCTTGATGGTGTTGTCGTTGTGACTGGAAGGTGGTCGCTTGTGTTCTTGGCTGGGCCATGAAGGATTCTCTCATGTTTATTTCCTACATATCAGCGTTATACACCTTTAACGCGCAGCGCTACCTTGACTGCACTCTTCAGCCTACATTTGGAAAAAAAAGAAATATAAAAGAAAATAGGGTCTGCGCTCGAGCGGTGAGCCACAGTCTTTCTTTCTGTCTGTTCTGAGGGTGCCTGGCATTTCTAGGGTCTGTAGTCCCTATGCTTTTTCTTACAAGTTCGGCTGCCTATGATGCATTCCCCAGCCATTTGGGATTGTGCTTGAACTCTCCTCAGCTCTTGCTGAGAGCTTTCCTGTTAGTCTTGGAGTCCTGTGCTGTTGCGTCCTAAGCATTTTTTTACGAGATGTTCGTCTGCTATGACTCTTTACCGGTAAAGTTTGGGAATGCGCTGTATTCTTCCTCAGCTCCTGCTGTGATCGTGCCTGGACATTTGTAGTGGGTGTTTCATGCCTTGGATCAGCTTCAAACATCCCAGGTTTGCCTCAGCAGATAGGAGCTGTCTCCACTGTTTCCGCCACACCTCATGGCATCTGACCTACTAACTCACGCACCATATCATACTTACCTCACGGCAAAGGAATAATTTCCTCCACAGACTAGTTGCACTTAGGCATTGAGAGGCACAGCAGTTCAGAGTGGCCTGTCAACTTTAAGTTAAGTACGGCCATTCTTCTGCATCTCGCTGATAGGCACAGTTCTGGGTATCGCCTGTCAGTTTCCTGCCCTCATTCCATTCCCTCTCCAGTGTTTCAGCTTTTGGTCTCTGCTTGTTACTTCTTTTTCTTATGCTTGTTCATTTTCCTATTCCCCTGCCCACGCCGATAGGCACAGCTGTTGGTAATTTCCTGCTAGCATCTTCAAATGTGTTTTTCTACTGCCTTTTCACTGCTGGCATTTCCTGATGGATCCGACCACCAAGGTCTTCTGTACAATTTTCATTTTCTGTCCTTATTTAGATTTTTATTCTATTGTCTCATAATTGTACATTCAGTGAATTATTCTACTCATTTTGGCATTTTTCTGACTTTATCTGCACTCTTTCGTGGTGTTGTGAGAAACGTATTTGTAGGGTTCTCCATATTAGTTCTCTTTCCTCTTATTGTCGTGACTGTAACTAGTATGTCACAATCACCTCCTTTCTTGAATGATGTAGGAGAACCTAATCTACCTTGGAAGCAATGGATAGGGTTGCTGGAATCATATCTCATTGTTATGGGGGGGGGCGGGGCGGGGTAAATTCTACCCATTTTGCAAACTACACACTTTACTCCATAATTTAAGTGTTGAGGGCTGCAAGACATACAACAACATCTCTGTGTCTTCCCAAGGTGGAGATGACAATGATGGGAACAAAAATGTGCAACGTGTTTCTGTAAAGAATTTGGCAAAGCATTTTGACAAGAAAATTATAGTGGTGTTAGAGAGGCACAAATTATTTTCTAGAATACAAGGAAAAAATGAGAAGGTGAACGTGTACATCGCAGTCCTGATGGGATTAGCTAACACTTGTGAGTTTGAGAACTTGACAGACTCGCTAATCAGAGATCAATTAGTCGGATGTATCAACAATTCACAAATTCAAGAGAAATTACTAGTAGTAAATCCAGACCCTAAAAAAGCCATTGATATTGAAGTAAGTGTTGAGCACACTGCTGCCTGCATCAAGGAAAAGAAAGAGGGTGGTGCCACCAATACAGAGGTCAATATCATTAATAAACAAAGTGCCAGCAGGGATATAAGAAACAAAAAAACTGAGCAAATTGCTCATACAGGAAAACCCAAATGTTATAGTTGTTGGAGCTCCAACTATCTTGCCAACAGTTTGTCATGTCAATGTAGAACAGTTGTATGCCACAAGTGTGGGAAGGAAGGGCATTTAGCAAGGGTTAGCTAAGAGCAGCGTTCTAAATCTGTATTAGCTGTAGAACAAGAAAAATCTGAAGGGGATACATTTGTATTCCAGCTAGAAGAAGTTAATAGTACTACGGGTTTTCCATCATGCGGAATCACTCTTGACAAGAAGCCAGTCACAGTATTTATGGACTTGTGCTCACCCTATACCCTGGTGAACAAGAATGTGTTCTCCCAGATATTTCCTGACTTCCAACATAATTTAGAAACCCCATGTATTAAGTCGGGAGGTTACAATGGTGATCCAATACTGTTGCTAGACATGATTACCATGCAAATTGTGTTTATTTATTTTTAAATTTATAGAGCGCAAACAAATACCACGAATGGTGTCTCGGCGCTACGCAGACAGAGAGGCACCTCATGTGCATTATTGAGTGAATAGCCAGGTCTTCACTTGCTTTCTAAAAATCATCAGTGAAGAGCTGCTTTTTAAATGGTGGGGCAAGGTATTCCAGAGCTTCGAGGCGGCCACCAAGAAGCGTCTGTCTCCCCATGTGACTGTTCTCGCCCGTTGAATGCATAGGGATGCAGATGAGGCAGATCTTAACATTCTCTTAGGGACATAGACCTGCAATGATTCCCTAAAAAAGTCAGGTCCTTGGCTATTCAGTGCCTTGTATATAATACACAAAGCCTTGAATTTAGTTCTCTTTTTTACTGGAAGCCAGTGTAGTTGGTAGACGATGGAAGAGATGGGTGCGAACTTGGGAGTTTTGGTCAAAATTCGTGCAGCGGCGTTTTGCACCATTTGTAGCTTTTTAAAGACCTGCTCCTGAGCATTCAGCAGAAGCCCGTTACAGTAGTCCACCTTGGACAATACCAAGGAGGACATAAGGGTTTTCCCTGCTGACAAGGGAAGGTAAGGTAGCAGCTTTTTCACCTTTCGTAGCGTGAAAAAGGAAGAGGAGACTACTGCATTGGCATGATTGGTGAAACTCAGTTTGTTGTCAAACAACACTCCTAAGTTTCTGACCTTTAAAACTGGGGTAGGTGGATTACCCATTTCATGTGGCCACCAGATTGGAGACCAGGGTGGTTTTAGGTCTCCAAACACCATTACCTCGGTCTTATCGGTGTTTAATTTTAGACAATTCCTGTCCATCCAGTGACTGATGGCTCTCATGCCTGTCTGAAAGTTAGCTGCCACTTCGATCCCATTTTTATGCACTGCTAGTACCAACTGAGTGTCGTCGGCGTACGAAGTCACTCCCATTCCATGGGTTTTAATGACCCTCGCCAAGTCCGACACATAGATGTTAAAAAGTGTCGGACTTAGCGAGGATCCCTGGGGGACTCCGCAAGGCAGCACAAATGTGGGTGAATAGAAGTTTCCCATCTTTACCGACTGCTCTCTGTTAGACAGGAAAGAAGCCAGAAGCTCCGCAGCTTTGCCCTGTATGCCCATGGCTGTGACACGGTCGATCAAGATGTTATGATCGACCGTGTCAAAGGCCGCTGAGAGATCCAGCAAGATCAGAACAGCCGTACCACCCTGGTCCATGATCTGTCTGATCTCTTCAGAGGCCTTGATGAGCGCCGTCTCCGTTCCATGCCCTCTCCTAAACCCAAACTGAGTGTTATCTAACAGGTTGTTATAATCAATATAGCTAGCCAGTTGTTTATTTATAACCTTTTCAAGTATTTTAGATGGAAAAGGAAGGGCTGCTATAGGGCGATAACTTTTTAATTCCAAGGTGTTAAGAGTGGGTTTCTTTAGAAGTGGCTATATTATGGCAGTTTTCCATCTTTGAGGATATATTCCTGATTCACAGACGGTACTGCAGATGTCCTCCAGGATTGGAGATACCACATCAGATGTTAATTTAATGATGGTCGGTGGGCAGGGATCCAGGGGGGAACCCGACATTGTTGTTTTAATGAGATCTTTTATTTCTGACAGTGATGGAGGAAGAAATTCATTCAGAGAGGAAGATGTAAGTTGTGAGTTCTTAAGGCTATCTGATGGTTCCCCTGTCGTGATGTTATTGAATTTGTCAAAGATTTCTGTGACCTTGGTCCTGAAAAAATCGGCCATTTGATCACAGAAATCTTGAGTAGTCTCAGTAGTATTTGCTACTGGTATGGTTGTTAGTGATGCCACTACCTGATATAGTTGCCTACTGGAGTTCTGGGTTTTTTCTATCTGTTCACAAAAATATTAGCTTTTTTCCAGTCTTAACATCTTCCTATAACCTGATAGCCCTTGTTTATATCTTTCTTTATCGTTGTTGTCATACTTAGCTCGCCAACACCTTTCTAGATTGCGGCATTTCTGTCTTTCCAATCTCAACAGTTCGGAGAACCAGGGGGCTGATGGTGTTGCACGATTCGGGCGCACTCTCTTTAGAGGCGCTACTAGATTAAAGGTGTCAGTGAGCCATTGATTATAATTATTCGCTGCTAAATGAGGGTCTGACACTTTGGATGGTTTATTATCATCTAGTTTCTCAGTTAGTGCGTTCGTGTCTATGTTTTTCCAATTCCTACAAGACCTCTATTGCTTTTTTGTTGAGTGTTGATTTTTGTATTTTTTAACATGGACATAGAAAACCACCACTGCATGATCTGACCATACAATAGGAATAACAGTGGGGGGGTAATGGCCGAATTGTTCGTAAATAAGCCGTCAAGAACATGACCTGCTTTATGCGTAGGTGAGGTAACTAGCTGATTTAAACCTTTTAAAGCTAGAAACACTGTCCGAAAGATTTACATAATCCAGAAAGGGTCAAATTTGTATTGATGACGACATCAGAAGGAACTCAGGATCAAGCTAGACCCTAACGGTCCTGATCAAGTGCTGCTGGTAGATCCGTCTATGTGTGGTAATGATGTGTGCAATGACTTACCTGAAGTGTTCATGGAAAAATTGAGATTATTGAAAGGTTATCAACATTGCATCAACTTAAAGTATAGAGCCAAACCAGTAGCGCATTAACCTAGACCCATTCCTCATATTATGTTTGCTCCACTTAAGGCAGACTTAGACAGATTGTTAGAGTTGGCTGCAATTGAGCCCTTAGAGAGATCCCAGTGGTTAGCTCCAGTAGTCCTTGCAACCAAAGCTTCTGACAGAGAAATCAGATTATGCATTGATTAAAGGGATCTCAACGCAAATATCTGGGTCGATAGACATCCCCTACCATGCATTCATCTGGTACTCATTTTGATCATGAATGTCAGATGCGGTAGCGTGTTGGATTTATCATCTGATGCCCACCAGGTGAAGTTGCATCCAGGATCTCACCACCTAACCTCCTTAGTAACTCCACTGGTTGCTTTCCAATAATTATGCATGCCTTTTGGTTTAGCGTCCACTGTGTCCGCTTTCCAGAGGATCATGCAACATGTTTTAAAAGACATACACAGGAAGCTATGTTTCCAGGATGACATTTTAATCCACGACAAGATGTGATAGAGTATAATGATCAGCTTATGACGGTACTCAATGATTTACGTAGGGCAGGTCTCACACTTAAAAAGGAAAAATGTTGTATTGGGAAGGTGCAACAGAATACCTAGGACACATCATATGCCAGGATTGCATCAAACCTAAGGTAAACCTGGTGGAGGCAATTCAGAACACAGTTGACCCTACCAAATTGGATGAACTTAAGTCCTTCTTAGAGCTTTTGGAGTATTACTGTAAATGCATACAGAACTTTGCTAGCATTGTAGAGCCATTATGTAAACTACTCAAAGCTAAGACCACGTTTCTATGGGACAAAGAATGTCACTGTGCTTTTTTTCAGTTACTGTGTTCATTGAAGAGCTGTGTCGATTTGACCCCACCAAAACCACAATTTTTGTGCACTGATGCCAGCAACAAGGGTTTGGGGGCTAGTTTGACTCAGAAGGTTGATGGTCACAAACGGGTGGTTGAGTTTGTTTTCAGAGCGCTCAAGGGGCTGAAAAGAACTATTCTGTGGTGGAAAAAGAGGCTCTTGCTTGTTATTGGATAGTCAGGCATTTAAATTTTTTTCTATGGGGCATTCTGTTTACTATTAAAACTGATCATAAGCCTTTAATGTGTGTCTTCACCTTTAAGGGTTCTGCCAGGACTACACCTAGAATCTCTAAATGGATTTTGGGTTTGGAAGGCTACAATTTTAATGTACAGTATCTACACGGTGAACAAAATGTTGTGGCAGATTTTCTTTTCTGCACTCCAGCAGAATTTGAAGGAGACATTGATATCGAAGAAGACAAAGAAATCGTACTCAAAGTGTCAAGCATGAATAAACTAGAGTGGGAGGAGTATTTGTTATCTGACAGTGAGATGAGTTCATAGAACGCATACATAACCAATGGCTGGCCAGCTAACAAAGGAAGCCTTGTGCAACCATTTTCCAGGTGCTGGGAGGTCAAATTGGAATTAAGTGTGAATGACGGCACAGTTTTCAGAGAAGAGACAAACTTAAAGAGAAAATCATTGATATCGCACATGAGGTACAGTTGGAATGCAATCTTATCAAGTAAAATACGTCAGGATTTTTGCTGGCCGTATATTGATGCTATGGTGGACTGTAGAGTATGAGACAGTCTAGAATGCATTAAAAGTGACAAAATGCACCAGGTCAGGAAGCCTCCTCTTTCTCCTGTGGAGGTTGCGAAAACCCCTTCGACCAAGTTAGCACTTGACATAAGTGGTCCTCTCAATCTCAAAGTGTTGAAGGAAAGGTTTATTCTTGTATTAGTAGACTACTACACACATTGGGTGGTCTCTAAATGTGTCCATAACATTGACACTAACTCCCTTATCAATTTTCTAGAAATCGTATTTTGGTAACTGACAACGGCGTACAGTTCTCCTTTGATCGCATTAACAAATTCTTAAAGGATCTCCAAACACAGCATCACAAAACTGCCCTATATTTAACTCATACAAATGGTTTGGTTGAAAGAATGAATCGTATGATTAAGGAATATTTATATTGAGCCGAAGTAATTAGCATACCCACTAAAATAGATCTTCTGGATACATTATGGGCTTGCCGCACTGCACCTAACAGCATCAAATGAGTCAATCCTTTGACTACCTTAAAGGGCAGAATTCCTAAAACCAAGTTATCTACTACTTGGCTAAAAACAGGAGAGTAGGTGTGTGAGGAATAGGAATGCCGTATCCAAGAGAATTCTTGAGCACCAGGATGGGTACAAAATCAGGTATGACTACAACAATCATGTAAAGTCTGCTAAGTTTTGTGAAGGACAGTGGGTCCGTGTTGATCTCTCTAAACCATGCAGAAGGGAAGTGTCCAGGTACTCGGAGCCTCTCAGAATAACCAGAGTGGGACCGTATGTTGTATTGCTGGAAAATGGTCAGAATAGTGCCACACAAGCTTGTCTGTTGACACATCAAAGTTCCCATGGGCGGTCTAGATCTCAGAGAACCAGAGTTCCTCCTGTTTGTCAAAGTGATTTTAAAGTCAAATAGATTTACATACAAACGCCTTATTCTGATTTTGTCGTGGAGTATGCCATATTGTACATGCATTTCATGTTTCCCCTTTTTCCTTTTTCCATTCCTTTTTTCCCCTCTCTATCTCTTCTCCAACCTGGCGTGCTTTCCCCCATCATTTGTTCTCCACCAGTGTTAGTCCTCTTTCTATTTTCCTTTTGTTTCCCTGGCCAAGGATACATGTTATTGGTATATTCCATTTTACCGTTGTATACCTTTGTTCTACCTATTATAGAATGTTCCATTCCCTCTGTTCCAAAGATTCTACAGCTGCCTCCTGCTGATTGGAACATGTGGTGATGAATGTAAGCAATAAAGAAACCTTAATCTTTTTCCAGTGTACGTCTATAGAACAACCTACTTTTCTTTTGTCATTTATGGTATACACGTTGTTGCATGAAATTACATTTAATTGATTTTCACATTAAACCCAAGTTAATTCATATTGTTTCAATTTTAGTCTTACAAATGTTCACACTCATATATGAATTTCAAATTGATTCATCAATAAAAGTCATAAGGTGAAAATCAATCATTCTACAAAATTCTAATATGTGGTAACAGATATGACATATTTTCATTAATGAAATCACAACTATGTTATTCAAATGTCGAATATATATTTCTATTATACCTTTTTCTGCATGCTTTTATGATGCAGTAACTACATTTCATAGTGTCCTAAGGTGTGACTTGCACATGTTTGCCATTTTTCTCATAAAAGAGTGTCATAAATCATTTATTTGTCATAAAATCCTTTTGATGTAATCTCTGCTCTATCAGTTTGCTGATACTGATGAAGGTGTAGATTGAGATTCCTTCTGCTCTTCGGTGGCCTCTTTTTCTTGTATTGCGTTCTTTCAAGTTTGGCAACATTTGGGTTTTGGTGTGACCTTGTCCCTTAAGATGGTTATCTTCTATGTTAGGAAAGTTTGAGGTTTCACTTCTGGTGAACTTGCAGCTGATGCACCAGGTGCTGAAGATGAAGCAGTTCTCTAGAGGGAGTTGTCATTTACTGGCTAACAGGCCTCTTTCATGCCTCTCTCACACATTGTGGGTTACTTAATTAGAGATAGGTTTACACTAGTTGCAGAGATGTCTTGTTTGTCCAAGCAAAGAGAATGATGGTAGCACTTGACACATGTTTCATACTCTTGTACTCACCAGAATGGCAAACGGGCCAACTACGATGCAGCTTGAAAGGCTCCAACTGATGGTCGTAGCCTTACAAACTGAATCGTAATGGGCTCTTCGGTTTACTTTACAACCACCTAATGAGGATCAAGGCTGTCGGAAAATAAACCAGATGGTCATTCCAGCTGGTTTCCAACTGACTTCCGACAGGCTCGGAGATCCCATCGGGCAGTCAGAAGCCAGCCATTAATCTCAAAGGCGGGCCTTTCCTCCCTTGAGATTACAATGCATGGTTTCAGACATGGTTTCCATGCCAGCCTGTCTGACATGGAAACCATGTCAGAAAGCATGTTTTGGGTTCCCCAGCTGGCCTCCTTAGGTGCACAGTCTCTGGTTGGTGGCAAAGGCTGCCCCCTGTTGATCTCTGCACCTTGTGGCAGGCACCTTGAGGTACCTGCCACGGGGTGCAGGGATGAACCACATCTCTCATTTCACTATAGGAGCATGCATTACGGCTGGTTTACAGCTGTAATGCATGCTCCCATAGTGAAATGTAGGAATGCGACCGAACAGTGTTCATTTGCATCCTAGTGAGGCAGTTGGGACCGCCGATTGGGTGTCGGTCCCAGGACTGATTCGGTGTTGGGCGAAAGCAATTACAGCTAAAGTCAATAATCATGCCCTTAGTGTTAAGAAAGTGATACAGGGTAGGAAGTTCCTTCAGTGTTGAAGTGCTTGAATTTCATCAGGGCCACAATATATAGGATGACTTTCAGATAAGCTAATGTGGTGAGGGGGAAGCCACTGAGAAGAGCTTTGCTTTCACTGAGGTGGAAGTGGTCTAAATCTTGCACTGAAGTCAGATTAGGAAATGATTTCACTTTTTTCAGGAGGGTAAGCTCATATTTCACAATTTGCTATAATCATACATATGTAGTACTGCAAATCTGCTACTTAATTTTTCAGTCAAATAGACTTCGCATATCTACCAATCACTGAGGGGGCAAATCCCAAAATTTCAAGAATGTAATGCTATGTTAAAAATCTATATTTGGGTGAAGAAGATTTCTATCATGTATTCACAACATTTCTAAGAGTACTCCAGTAACACTTTTGTGAATTTCTATTTACCTCATACAAAGGTATTTCCCCCTGTGTGATACTATATAGTAACAATGGACGTCAAAGGTGATTTGCACTAGAGTAGTTTCACTTTATTTCTCCTCAGGAACAATATCTTTCCCCCACTGAGAAATCTCTTTCTTTATAGCCCCTACCAGTTTCATGCGCACTGTGGAAACAGATTCAATGCTGCACTTTGACCCTGTCCTGAGGCAGGTCGCCCCCCCAGCCACCACACGGTCCACCTGTGACGCCTGCCCCCGCCAAGCCCTTGCCGCTGCCTCGGACTGCTGTGTGAGTCCCTGCCCGTTCTTACTGGTTCGCTGCCCTTTTGCTTACTGTATTTACTGTATTGTACTGTAGTTTTCACAGTTTCTACTGTTGACTGTTTTTTACTGCTGTCTCGCCGTTCTTTTCCCCCGCTGTTGCGCCCTCCGTGCCCCCTTTTGCCCCGTTCTTTCTGTGTCCCTCCCGCTTCCCGCCACTGTGTCCCTGTGGCCTCGCCCCCCGCTGCACCATTTGCCGCCCCGCTCCGGCCTCCCAGCTGCTCCTCCCTCTCACAGCCCCTCATATGGAGGCCGTGCGGCGGCCGCACCACTGGCGCACCGAAGGCGCACCAAAGGCAAGCCCATCTGTGCCCACCGTGCCTGGACCGTGCTAAGTGCCAGTACCCCTGGCCCTCACCGGAGCCAGGGCACCCGACAGAGATACGACGCCACCACCCTCAACGCACTCAACACCGGACGACCACCCGCCTGCTACCAAGCCACCCCGAAGCGAACCCACGGACCCTTCACTTGCCAAGCCTGCAAATTCACCTGCCTCCCAACCTACACCCCGCCCGTCGAACACAGCAACAACAACAACAACCACCTCAAGTGCATCCTCCTCAACACCCGCTCCGTCCACAAACACACCGTCGAACTCTGGGACCTCCTCGACACAACAGCACCGGACGTCGCCTTCCTCACGGAAACCTGGATGAACAGCTCCTTGGCCCCCGACATCGCCATAGCCATCCCGGACGGCTACAAGATCACCCGGAAGGACCGGAGGTGGAATCGCAATCGTCTACAGGAACACCATCAGCATCACGACCAACTCCGAAGACACACTCTCCTACGCTGAACACCTACACTTCCAGATCCGCACTGACCCCAAATCCACACTCAGAGGAACCCTCATCTACAGACCCCCGGGCCCGTGCACACAATTCAGTGAAACCATCGCTGATTTCGTCAGCCCGCACGCACTAATCTCACCAGAATACATCCTCCTAGGGGACCTGAACTTCCACCTGGAGAACAACAACGACAGCAACACCACCACCCTGCTCGACAACCTCGCCAACCTCGGACTCAAGCAACTGGTGAACACCCCCAGCCACTACGCCGGCCACACGCTGGACCCCATCTTCTCCGCCAGCAACCATGTCTCCTTCAGCCACCCCACCGGACTACACTGGACCAACCACAGCTGCATCCATTTCACCTACAAGAAGACTACAACACACCACCGCACGCTACAGATCCCCCGCAGATGCTGGAGCAAAGTCACCACAGACCAACTTACCACATCACTGAGCCAGAACCCACCAGCCAACACCTACGACACCAACGACGCAGCTCACAATCTCGCACAGTGGATCACCAACTGCGCCGACAACCTCGCCCCGCTGAAGAACCCCCCAGGAAAGACCAGAAACAGGAAAACTACATGGTTCACCGATGACCTCAAAGACTCAAAGAAATCATGCCACACGCTCGAAAAAACCTGGCGCCAAGAACGGACTACAGAAAACACGACAGCCCTCAAGAACGCCACTCACAAACACCACCAGCTGATCCGCACCACTAAAAGGACATCGTTCATAGAGCGGCTGGAGAACAACACCCACAACAGCAAGGAACTCTTCAGCATCGTAAAAGAGCTCTCCAACTCCAACGCCAGCAACAACGACATCACACCATCACACGACCTCTGCATCTCCCTCGCCACGTTCTTCTACCCCAAGATCGCAGATATACACAACAGCTTTGACGCCCAGACTCCGCCTCCAGTCTCCAAACCAACGACCCCCACCACCACCCTAAACAACTGGACCCCCATCAGCACAGAAGACACTACCCACGTCATGAACACCATCCACTCCGGATCTCCCTCTGACCCATGCCCCCACCACATCTACAACAAAGCAGACGCCATAATCGCACCCCACCTCCGGAAGGTCATAAACAACTCCTTCGCACCAGCCACCTTCCCAGATAGCTGGAAGCATGCAGAGATCAACGCCCTTCTGAAAAAACCCACAGCTGACCCTAAAGACCTCAAGAACTTCAGTCCCATCTCTCTGCTTCCCTTCCCGGCTAAAGTCATCGAGAAGATCGTCAATAAACAGCTGACTGCATTCCTCGAGGCAAACAACTCGCTCGACCCATCCCAATCCGGATTTCGAGCCAACCACAGCACCGAGACAGCCCTCATCGCAACCACCGATGACATCAGGACCCTGATGGACAACAGGGAGACAACCTTCTAGACCTCTCAGCCGCCTTTGATACCGTCTGCCACCGCACCCTAATAACCCGCCTCTACAACACTGGGATCCAAGGAAAAGCACTGGACTGGATCACCTCGTTCCTCTCAAACAGAAGCCAGAGAGTCCGCCTCCCGCCGTTCCGCTCCATGGCCACCAAGATCATCTGCGGCATACCCCAAGGCTCCTCGCTCAGCACAACCCTCTTCAATATCTACATGAGCCCCCTCGCCGCCATCGCACGCAAACACAACCTCAACATCATCTCCTACGCCGACGACACCCAGCTGATACTCTCCCTCACCAAAGACCCAACCACCGCCAAAACTAACCTCCAGGAAGGAATGAAGGATGTCGCAGAATGGATGAAGCTCAGCCGGCTGAAACTGAACTCAGACAAAATGGAGGTCCTCATCCTTGGACAATCCCCATCCGCCTGGGACGACTCCTGGTGGCCCAAAGCGCTGGGCACCGCACCGTCACCCACAGACCACGCACGCAACCTAGGATTCATCCTGGACTCCTCGCTCACAATGACCAAACAAGTCAACGCCATCTCATCCTCCTGCTTCAACACCCTGCGCATGCTCCGAAAGATCTTCTGGTGGATCCCCACAGAAACCAGAAAGACGGTCACGCAGGCCCTCGTCACCAGCCAACTGGACTACGGGAACGCCCTTTACGCAGGAACCACAGCCAAACTTCAGAAACGACTTCAACGCATACAGAATGCTTCCGCACGACTCATCCTCAACATCCCTCGCCACAGCCACCTATCAGCCCACCTGAAAAACCTGCACTGGCTCCCCGTCAGCAAGAGGATCATGTTCAGGCTCCTCACCCATGCACACAAAGCACTCCACGACATGGGCCCCCGAATACCTCAACAACCGCCTCTCGTTCTACTCTCCTACCTGCCAGCTCCGCTCTGCCAGCCTCGCCCTTGCAACCGTCCCACGGATCAGCAGAGCCACCACCAGAGGAAGGTCGTTCTCCTCCCTGGCCGCCAAGACATGTAACTCCCTCCCCGCACACCTACGACTGACCCAGGACCATCTCACCTTCAGGAAACACCTCAAGACCTGGCTATTCAAGCAGTAGCGCCCCCCCCTCTCCCTTCAGCGCCTTGAGACCCTCGCAGGTGAGTAGCGTGCTCTATAAATGTATTGATTGATTGATTGACTTTGTGAATGGGAATATCCTGTGCAAAGGCATGATGGTGTACAGAAACAGTCTGTGGTATTGCTGCCCTGGACTGCATTCTCAAAACCCATGGGAGCAAATTAAAATACCTTACAACTGAAGATTCAGATTTTTGTTTACTAAAAAAATGAATTTGAATTCATAAATCAATTTGCATGTGCAAAGTTAAATTTAACTCATGCAGCTTTCAGAAACAGAATATAACACCTTTCAGCAGGATTGCAATTAGAATAGCAGCTACATGAGCTATGTGATGGTGGCCAAAATGATTCAAATTATGTTACATATTCCTATGTCTTAGCTTATATCACATAGTGACATCTGAGCTTACAGTACATAAGAACTCCTATTATCCTTATGAACTTGACAAAAAAACGCACTGATACCTACATTAAATTTGCATCAAGACAATATAACCTCAACTAAAATGTGATAAATTGTATTTGGGCCATTTGCAATATTTATTTAATTAACCTTTGAAATGTACTTGAATTTTTCACATTCGGGGGCCGATTCGGTAAAATGCCCTCCGAATAGCCATACGTAGCTTTTTTCCCATACGATTTGTATGGAGAACCGTACCCGTACGTACGATGTAGTACGATGTGTACCCAAAGCAGTTCTCCGTATGGATCTACCCGAAGACCGTACACCGTACTAAACCGTACGAATCGCATTCGGAACGCGCAGTACGCGATGTCCGTAAGGATCGAAGCAGCATTTTCTGGACCAGCAAGTATGATTCGTATTGACAACACTCCGTATGACTCTTTCCCTACGGGAGCTTAAAATGTCCGTAAAAGCAGTTTTTGCCTCGAAATACGTACGAAACGGACCCCCCCGGGTACGGTGCGTACACTCCATGATTGCAGGAGTACGGTGCGTAGGGGTACGGTGCATACACCCCTGGATTTCAGGGGTACGGTGCGTATGTCCCCATGCGCACACCCCATGATCGTAGGTGTACGGAGTGTAGGGGTACGGTTCATACACCCCAAGGTCGCAGGTGTACGGTGCGTACACCCCATGTGTATACCCCTTGATTTTAGGGGTATACTTCCTATGTTAATGTGTTGCCCTCCATACGAATTGCTCATACGCGCCGTTTACCGTACGAATCGCGTACTCATTTCCCGGTCCGGATCGTACTTGAGGGTCGTACAGCATTTTTACGAATCATACGGTTCACTGTGCGGGTCGATGTCGTATGGATTTAGCCTTCGTCTTCGTACGGTTCGCAATGATTCGGACGTATCTTCTTACAACGAATCCTACTACGCAATTCGTATGGATTCGTACGATTCGTATGGAAACTGCTACGGATACGAATCGTCGGACAGATTAGTTTCCCGAATCGGAATCGACCCTTTGGTGTTCCGTCTGTGGTATAGCATTCTCTAAATTTGTGTTTACCTGGATTTGGATGTATAATATAAACTGCTGCAGTGCAGGCTTTCACGGATTATTAAAAAGTACAAATATTGTAGTTGAATTAAACTGGATGTGCATTCAGTTTTGATAGAGCAATGAAATTCATAAATTTTAAAAGTTACCTATCTACATTAGGATGCAAGAATTGTAAAATGATTTCTGTTACTTTGACCCATTATGCTACCGGCCTCACATATGTGTACCCAAATATTTTGGTTCATGTGTTAATGACAACACATTTCAGGCTGTTGTGATCTACTGATATGTGATATCTTTCATTAGACTTTAGATACAGTCTTTTAATAGCTATTGCCACTGATATTGTGAGCCAATAGATGGCAGTGGTTGGTCTGTGTGGAGTTGGGCAGAGTACTTGTGATGAAGCAAAGCTTCGCATATTTTGCGGCTTGCCGAAGTCAAGAACCTCGTTTATGTGTAATAAGGTAACAAAACGTATGTTTTACTAACGTTTATTTTTGTTTAGGCAAAGTTTGCGAAGCTTGCCTACGTGTATTTCTAATACATTTAATCCGTGTACTTAAAAATGGCCGCCGCTTGTATTTTAGTTACTGCGCATGCGTCAGCCACACTCACGTGTCCTGACGCGTCTGCAGAAGTGGAGGGAAATTTATGCGCATGCGTAATCCATAGCTGTGCCCATCATGTGGTACTGCTCGTGCCACTGCTCTTGTGTCTGTATCAATGTAGCTAACATTTAAACTGCATAAGTATATTTTATAATGATAAGTAGAAAGTACAAACCCTGTGATGTGTTTTCATGATGACATTATTATGTATTAATTTGTTTTTGCTTACTTTTCATGTACCGCGGGGAATGGGGGTCTGAGTGAGAGGAGAGCCATATTGGAGGTCCCTTCTGCGCCTGCGCAACATTCGGCAGCACAGTAGACCTTGACTGATGGAACATAGCCAGTTGGCAGCGATGGGCGAGATGCTCCTGAGAAAGTCACCTCTGCCCTGCGAGAACAGCGAATGTGGCTCCTTATATGTTACAATGTAATATTGTACTGCTGCTTGCCGTGTAGCTTCTCATGGGAACCCCAATCCTTCTAGGCGGTGCCCAAACATGCAAATACAGGCTTGAAATGTTGAATTGTGATTGGTGTGTTACCCAAATCCTACCTTAGGACCAATCGAAATTGAGGGATTCTGACACTTTGCAACATTGGGGGGTGGTACACTGTCCCCAAACTGTATATCTACCCTGGGTTCACCTAGGGAACCGTCCGACTTGTCTGGTTTAGCTGACCTGTCACTGACCCATCGTACTCAATAGGTGACTGAAGATACAGAGCGCTGCGGAGCACTCTGTCTGAATTTGACCATAGACTAAGGTTCTACTGAACCTTAAAGTGCTGGCGAAGCACTTTGCTGGGAGTTCGCTGACCCAATCGGGCTCTTGATCGATAGCTGCAGAGCGGGTGGAGCGCAGGCGTTGCTTCCAAACTGTGGGTTCCGGTCCTGTCCTGAGAGTTTGCTGTCCTGTCCTGAGGTCCTGTCCTGATTCCTAATCCGAGGGTATCCTGTCCTGTCCGGGGTGTCCATTCTGCACCTGCTGTCCTTTGAGGGGTATCCTTCCTTGAGGGTTTTCCTGTCCTTAACTGACCCGTGGCCAGGGTTTGGTTTCCACACCTTTCTAGGTAAATATTGCTCTGAACCTCTTAAATCTTGCACCTTCTTAATTTCTAACTTTTGCTTCAATAAAGTTTACCATTGCATATGTTATTTTTCCATGTCTTTCCGCAACTATTGAAGGTCATTTGCATTTTTCATAAGTTTGTTCCTATGTCTTCTCACTTGTTAGAAATTATATTTTGCATTGCAGTTTGTCATTTTCTGATATGGTCTAGAACCTCATTGCCTAGATTGTTTAAAGGCCCGTTCACCTTAAGTGAAGCGTGTTACTCTTTATAGGCCCTCCTGTAGTTATACCTACATAGTCCGCCCATGCTTAAATATTATTGAATAGCATAGTATCTTCTCGTTACATTTTATATCAGTATTTCAATGATTACTCTGTCGTTATTTCTTTACAGTTACATCATTTACGTTATCTTGGTTATTGATTGCCTTATATTGATGTACCTTATGAATGAAGCAAATGAACTTTAGATAAACATTTTAAAACTTCCCGTTGTCCGTGGTCATTTCAAACAGTATTTTGAATGTTATTGGTTGGGTTTGTATTTTGCTGCCTTTCCTTTTACAGCTAGCTCCCTGATTCATTGTGGTCATTAGGTACCCGCACCGGTGGATGGTAAGTCGGGTGCACTGAGAAATAATAGTAGGGAACACACACACAAATTGGTAGAGCTTGTGAAGTCACCTGATCGATGTATATGGTGATTTGAAAGTATATGGGCCCTGAAGCCGGAAACGGCGAAAACTATTGGTCGGGTGGCCTCGCGCGCTCTATCAGTTTTACTGGTAGCCAGAGGATGGTTAGGGACTAGTTGAGAGTAAGGCAGGAACTAGTTGGTCTAGTCAAGTCGGAAGCTGCTAGTACATTAATGCTGCTAGAAGAGCGGCTGTTCTAAGAGACCTGATCATTCTCTTGTGAATACGCTGTTTTGGAATTCATGAATTGCTGTATTGTTATTATTTTTGTTCTTATATTGTTATATGTATTAATCCATGCATTTGTCAACCGTTTAGTTCTGTGTTGTCCGAACTCCCCGGGGAATTGAAAGGGCAAGTGGTGAATAGAATCCATTGTCCTGAGGTCACAGGCTCGAGGAAAGTTAGGTGCAGGTTAAGATAACCGGGAAGCACTAACTAGGGTTTTCTGAATACATGTGTGAATAAATGTCAGTAACGGGGTTCATTGGCAAAATTCCCATAGTGGCGTAACCTAGTAAGGGTCACATCGGAAGAGTAGCAGGTTCCTCGGAGCTTGGGTGAAAGCAAAGGGGTCCGCTGAGAAACCTTAGACTCAGATATATCCCGGAAAGAAGTGGATGAGTTTAGGGGAATAACAGGTTCACCGATGCTAAAGTGAAGGGTAGGCGGAAGAGATCTACTCGCAGTGTGTGAAAAGTAAATGGAAGTAGTTTACTTGCAGTAAAACAAAGCGTTCCTATCTAGACACTTGAGCACTGTGGCGAATGTGTATTTGTTGTAAAATAACCAAGCACTGAGCACTTTAAAAGAAAGAAAGTTTCCGTTACCTTGTGAAGGGAGGGAGTCAGTCGCGAAGCGCCTCTGACGTCACTCTGTGCCGCGCTGGGATTGGTAGAAGCAGCGGGCGGGTAGCGGAGCTGAGATTGTAAAGGAGGGGTGAGCGCCAGAGCGTGGGAACTGTCTCACGAAGGGGCCGCGCACCCATTGGCGGAGATTATTCAGAGTCGCGCACCCATTGGTCGCACGGATTTCTGAAGCGCGTTCTGATTGGAGGTAGTTTGTAAACAAAGTTTAGCGTAGAAGTCGTATGTGGCACTCGCAGACTACAGGAACTCGACCTGATCCAAGGCACCTAGGGTTTGAAAGGGATCAGTGGAAGACTAATAGATACGATATTATGTATGGAACAAAGAGAAAATTGTCCCTTGTAAGTAAGGTGAAAAATTATTTTAAAACGGACAAACCGATTAAATCTAGAGAGGGTGTTCTTGTCCCACCACCCAATACTCCTGCCTCATTCATGATGTTTGACCGAGGGTACAATACCTGTGTGTGGTTGGAGAATTGGGTGAAGTACACAAAAGATGATGGAGTATTGGCTTTTCCGTTAGATGGGACTTTCAATGGTAGGATCCTATTTAATTTAAGGACTCGGATGAATGAACTACATCCCAGACCGAGACTAACGCAGTATGAGGCATTAGAGGAATGGGAGATTGAGGCTTTTGAAAGAGAAAGACCCCGAATGGACAAGGGTTTGACCAAGTGGTACCCCAGGCTGAAACAGGAGTCCAGGGATAAAAGGATGAAACAGTGGAGGCAGAGCATGATTGTTGAGGGTCTGTTTCCCATGATGCCGGCATGTCATAACCCTGCAGCGGGTGAGAAAAGTACCGAAAAGTGTAAGTATTGGGGGGCCCCTGGGGAGTCAGATGATGAACTGATAGATGACATCTGTACCAGAAGTCCGCCACCTTATAACGAGGGAACCCGACCTTCCAGTGTAGGAGATGCTCCCCGACGCCACTTCCTCAAGGAAGAAGACAGATCCCTAGGACTGGGAGGGGGTGGTCAAGTATTGCCCTATTTTGAGAAACCCGAACCGGCGGAAACAAGGGATATATATCCCAAAGTACCCGCAAGCCAGGAAGAAAAATATTCACGTACGAAGGTTTTCTTTCCCAGACCCCTGTATGAAAAAGAAGAGAAACCATCGAATTCAGGACTGCCTTTTGTTCAACCTCCATATGAGGAAGAACGCAGGTCCTTTAACACTGGAACTTTATTCCCGAAACCAAATTATGGTGGGGGACCAAGTGAAACGCATCCTACTGCCCCGAGTTTTACTCCTCCATTGACCCCACAGATATTACATGATACGACTTTAAGAAGGATACTAGTGGAAAAGGAGCAAGAGGCTCTAGCTAGACAAAGGACAGAAATAATTCAGAAAATCTCCCAGTTAAATACCAGTCCTGAGGCATTGACTATTCCAGTAACTATTGGACCAGTGGTCCCGTTATACGGAAATGGTCAGGGAAATCCGATTACTCCAGTTATGACCCCAGTCATGGCACCCCCGAGACAGGAACCGATAATCATAGATGATCAGTCCAGTGAGTGCGAGTCTGAAGTTGCGTTCTTGGACTTGCCAAACAAACTGACCGGAAAGGGAATGCAGCAGAGGCATAACCCTTTTAATGCGAAAGAAATTAAATTAGAGTCAGCAACAGGCACTAGGAATGTCTCTCTGGTAACTCCGGATGAAATTGAGAGTTGGAGTCGTGAATTAGAGAAACAGACTCCGCAAACGAAACCTTTAGACCTCTACAAGCTGAGGGTAGAAATAGAAGAATTAATGGCAGGAAATGTGGGGTTGGATCGATTGAATACCTACTCTGAAGAAGAATTGTCGTTTATATGTAAAAGCTTTACAAGGAACACCAGAGTGCTCCACGAAAAACTGACCGAAACCGCAGTTAGTATGGGGGTAGATATCTCAAAATCCAAGCCCTTACAGAAACCGTACAGAGCAGACTTCTCAGACAAAGATATAGAGCACCTGAATGTGGCAGGAAAAAAGTTGCAGATTAAAGAATTATTGGGAGTACTGCAAAAATGGGGAGATGTGGAAAGATGGAGAAGCAGGTGGGCGAAAAAGAGGGAAGAGGCTCGCTCCCGACAAGTGACTCCTGAATTTGCCTTAAGGGAGGTAGAGAAACCTGAGCAGTTATGCCCCATGCGCGAAGTACCTGGAGGGAAATATGTGCATGTCCCCTGGTCTAGACAGGATATTGTGTCCTTTACGAACGATTTTCCAAAATTACGAGAAAAACCAGTAGACTGGTACAGGCAGGTGGAAAGGTTCGTGAAGGTACAGAAGTGTCTGTGGAAAGACTTGGATGGGTTTTTCGACATTGTGGTTCCGGTAGATTTATGGACTCAGTGTAAAATAGCCATAGACTGGCCCAGTGAGGAGTATCCAAGAAATAAGGAAACAGGGGAGCCATCAAAGGATGTCATGCGAAAGTATGAGCAGGTAATTCAGCATTTGAAAGAAAAGGTGCCCGCAAAAGAAACTGATTGGACAAAAATAGATAGAACAACACAGGAAAGGGACGAAACAATGCACTCCTTCTATGAGAGGTTATTGCAGGTATTTAAAACATACAGTGGTATTGATAACATCGATTTGACAGGTTTGTAAATGGTTTAAGACCTGAAATTTGTCAGTGGATAAAAGATAATAAAATCTGTTGGCATACAAAGAAAATGGATGAGGTCCTGCGGTACGCTAAGTACTGCGAGGACGAGATGGCAGAAAAGAAAAAGGCCCTTAAGGAAAAAGTGATGTGGGCTCAAGTAAAGCTCGCAGAACAGCAGGAAAAACAATTGAGTAACATGGTTAAAAATGCTGAGAACAAAAGTCCTGGGGGAGGGGGTGGAGGAAAGCCCCGGCCCAAATTTAGCAGGGAAGAGGCTATGAAGAAATTTCCCTGCCATCAGTGCGGCGAAATTGGACACTGGCGAAACGAGTGTCCCCAATTGACAGATGATAATGCAAAAACACCTGATTTAACTCCACAGACGCAGAAAGAAAGACCAAGAAAGACTCAACCCCAGGTAAAAACAGTTCAGGTGCCTCGAGCACCCAAGCAGGTATACAGGGGAAAACAGGGAGAGGGTGAGGAGATAGAAGTTTGGGAAAGCGGTGAGAACAGAAATACAGCAACTTCGCAGTATCTGCTAAATGATACCTTCCTCTGTAATGATCAGTACTGACGGGGCCTGAGAGGGGAGGACGAGGAGTGCGTACTTGGTGCTTCCTTGCCGGTAGACCAGTCTGGACCATACATTGAAGGAAAGGTTGACGGAAATGATGTCACCTTTCTGTTGGACACTGGCGCTACCCGTTCTACTGTAAGAACAGTGGACGTTCCAAACCTACCCCTCTCGGGAGAAAATATCCAAGTAGTGGGTGTGTCTAATCAATTGATTAGTACTCCTATTACCGAACCAATGGAGATTTCAATTGGAAATTTTAAACAAATGCATAGGTTTGTCGTCTGTGACACCAGTCCAGTGAATCTACTGGGTCGTGATTTGCTGTGCAAAATGAACTGTACCATCTTTTGCACACCAAAAGGTGTTGAAATTCAGACCCCAGATGAAGATGGCATTTATAAACTATTGTTACTTAGACCTGACTCAGAAATTAAAAGATTGACCCTGCAGGACTTGCCCCAAGAACTCCAGGAAGCAGTAAAGCCAGAGGTGTGGGATTTCACTGGAAAAGATGTGGGACTAATGAAAGATGTGGACCCCATACAGATAGCCATCAAGGACAATGCAGTATATCCTAACACTAAGCCCTACCGAATGAATGCTGAAGTGAAAGCCGGTGTCACTCTGGAAATACAAAAATTATTAGAAGGAAACATCATACAGGAAGTGATGAGCAGCCCATGCAATTCACCGATTATGGGCATCAAGAAGCCTAGTGGCAAGTATAGGGCAGTGCAAGACCTGAGAAAGGTAAACAAAATTGTAGTTCCTTGCTGCCCTATTGTCCCGAACCCAGCAGTGATATTGTACCAGATCCCTTGGGATGCTGAGTGGTTCACGGTGATTGATTTGTGTCATGCATTCTTTTCGATACCCCTGCACCCCGACAGCAAATTTCTTTTCTCGTTTGCCTTCGAAGGTCACGTGTATTGCTGGAATTGGGTCCCTCAGGGGTATACAGAGAGCCCCTCTATCTTTAATCAGATCTTGAAAAAATGTCTAGAGACTTTGATCTTACCTGGGAACTCTGTCTTAGTGCAGTACATAGACGACCTTCTACTGGCGTCTAAAAGTCATAGGGACTGTGTAGTTGACACCATTGCCCTACTAAATCATCTGTGTGAGAGAGGGCATAAAGTGGCCCCTGACAAACTACAGTTCTGTGCCAAATCAGTGAAATATCTAGGACACCAGATAGAAAAGGGTGTCAGAAAAGTCACATCAGAAAGAGTGAGAATAATTCAAAAGATGCAGTTGCCCCGTACTCAAAAAGAAGTCAGAATGTTCCTGGGCGTACTAGGGTACTGCAGGCAATGGATTCTGGGATTTGCAGTCTTAGCCAGGCCTTTGATAAAAATGACCACGAGAGGAATGCCAGACATTGTAGAATGGGACGATGAAAGCCTAATGGCTTTCACAAGACTGAAAAACTGTCTGTGTACAGCCCCTGCGTTGGGAATGCCAGATTATTCCAAAGAGTTTGCCCTATTCTGTGACACTCGCGATAATTGCGCATTGTCAGTCCTGACTCAAGAACATGGCACGACCAGAAGGCCTGTGGCCTATTTCTCTGCCACTTTGGACCCAGTAGCTGCTGGGTTACCAGGCTGTCTGAAAGCAGTAGCTGCTACCTGTGCAAGTTTGGAACAGAGTGAGTCCATAGTCATGGGACATCCTGTGACTGTGTATGTTTCACATGGAGTGGTAATTCTATTGACCAGAACTAAAACGCAGTATCTCACCCCTAGTCGGCTGACTAAATACGAGAGGATTCTTGTGGGTGCAGCAAATGTAAGCATTGTTAGGTGCGGTATTCTGAACCCTGCCACTTTACTCCCCGACCCCCTGGAAATGGAAGGTGGGGATGATGATGAACATGATTGCATTGATCTGACAGAGTTCAGCACCAAACCACGCCCAGACATAAAAGAAACGCCATTGCCTGAGCATGATAAAGAGCTGTTTGTAGATGGTTCCTGTCTAAGACATGAACTAGGAGGCCTGAGTGCTGCTTATGCAGTAGTCTCTTTAACAAAAATTGAAGAAGCAGGTTACCTATATAACATCAAGTCTGCACAAGTAGCCGAATTGATTGCTATGATAAAAGCTTGCAAAATTGGGAAGAACCTACGCATAACAGTGTATACTGACAGTCAGTACTGTTATGGAGTTGTGCATGACTTTGGCCAATTGTGGCTACAAAGGGAATTCCTGACTTCCTCAGGTACTCCCATTCGGAATGCAAAAGTTGTTCATGACCTTTTAGAGGCCATCCAGTTACCCAAGGAACTGGCAGTGGTAAAATGCGGTGCTCATAAGAAGAGCATGGACAAAGTATCACTGGGAAACGATTATGCTGATCGAGTGGCCCAATGGTGCGCCAGAGATCACTATATCGTTAATCCTAAACGAGGGGGAATCAGAGCCAGCTGCCAACTTCAAGTGTTTGAAGAAGTGCCTACTTGGGATGAAGTGAGAGAGTGGCAGGAGTCGGCTCCTTGGCAAGAAAGAGAGAAATGGAAGGAGGATGGGTGTAGACCGAGACGTGTGGATGGTGTCATTTTGGGCCCAACTGGTATGCCTGTGTTACCCCGACACTTGCTTGGCACAATGGCAAGATTAATACACGAAGGATCACACATTGGTAGGGATGCCATGATTCTGGTATTTCAACAGACTTGGTACAGTAAGAAGTTCAGGAAAGTAGCAGAGTCCCTCTGCCAGAGGTGCCTGTCATGTCAACAGATGAACCCAGGCAAGAGGACAATGGTTGAACTGAGCAAAATTGGGAGATCAGGGGGTCCCTTTGTAAAGATACAGATTGATTTCATCACCATGCCCCGTTGTGAAGGGAAATGATATGTCCTTGTCATTGTTTGCGTATTTTCAAAATGGGTAGAAGCTTACCCTACTCCCCAAAGTGACGCACTGACAGTAGCGAAGTGTTTACTAAAAGAACTGATACCTAGATTCGGGGTGCCATTCATTATTGAATCAGATAAGGGTGGACATTTTCAGAATGAAATACTGGCTGAACTCTGTAAGGCCTTTGGAATAAGGCAGAAACTTCATTGTGCATACCACCCAGAGGCTTCTGGAATAGTGGAACAAGTAAATGGAACTATCAAAAACAGACTAGCAAAGCTGACTGATGCAACTGGCATGACCTGGGTGAAGGCCCTGCCCCTGGTCCTGATGGGACTGAGAAGTGTTCCTGACCGCAAGACAGGCCTAAGTCCCCATGAAATCATTATGGGAAGAGTGATGAGACAAGCATGGGTGCCAGGAAGCAAACTGTTGAGTATTACTGATGATTTGGTGCTTGAATACTGCAGAAAATTGGGTGACCAAGTGCGTTCTATCTCTCGCCAGATTGGAGACGACGGCATCCTCAATCCAACGACTCCTCTCCACAGCTTGGTTCCAGGAGACTGGGTAAAAATAAAGAAGCACACTCGATCAAGCTGTCTGGCACCAAGGTGGGGAAAGAAACGCCAAGTAATCCTGGTAACAACCACTGCAGTGAAGGTCGCAGGTATTCCTCAGTGGATCCACGCTGGCCACACCCAGAAGGTATTACCAGACAAAGAATTTGAAGAAGAAGGGCATCCAGCAGAGGATTCTGCAGGAGCCAGACCAGAAGCAGCTGACAACGAGCAGCCCAGCACCAGTCAGGCTGCAGGAACAGCAGACGTTGGCCCAGGAGTAGTTGACTACGAACTGCCGAGAATCAAGTCTGCTGAAGAGGTCCAGGAAGCTGAGCCAGGAGTAGCTGAAGACGAGCTGCCAAGCATATGGCCAGAAGAATGGATACCGATGATTGATCTGACCGAAGATCCCATCAGAACAAGAGAGCGACTTTGTGAAGGTAGGGAGTGGACTAGTCAGGAAAAGCAAGGCACAGGCGAAGAACCTCAGCCACTTGAGATTCACATCAAAACTGAGGAAGGAGAAGGTCAGACAGGGACAGAACAGGTGTTCGATACACCACCGCTAACTCCTGATGTGGATAAGGGACAGTTTAGAAATAGAGTGATAGTTCGAGCAGAAGAAAATCAAGAGATCGAAGTGCTTGAACAGGATCAGATAGGGTTAGAAGAACGGGTTCAGGAAATAGAAACAGAAACAGAAACAGAGACAATCGAAAGCCAAAAACAACATATTCCTGAACAAGGCCAGATTAGTAACCAGGCAGAAGAATTTGATGCTAGCCCTGGAACTAGCGAGATAAGGGAAGAAGAAGAAGAAAGTGAAGCAGAATTGCCACAAGCGAAAGAGAACAAGAGGATAAGAGAAGAAGGTGAAGTCCAAGTACCAACTAAGAGACTAAAGAAAAGAAATAACCTTGAGCCTAGGTTCGTAAAGAGATTGAGGCTAAGGATAAAGACAGTGGAAGAAAAACGTGCAGAAGCAAGGAGAAGTGCGCGGATAGAAGAGCAAGAAGAAAACTCTTCCAAAAGAAGGAGTGAACGAATAAAAAGACAAAACAAAAAGTACAAGTCTCCTGAATGGACACTCGTTTTGGAAGAACTTGAAGATCTTGATATAACTGACGTAAGCGACGGAGAGCCCGTCCCTGAGTACTCTGCTGAAGAAGAAGACGAACCACCGTGAATTTGCACAAAGTAAGCTAGCTGTGTAAAGACACAAAGAGGGGTCGAGAAACTTCTTCTGAGCCGAAATGTCTGATTCAACTGTGAATGGTAGACCTAGTTGCAGTCGTTGCAAGACGTGCTGCAAGGTGTGTATATGTAGTATAGTAGTACTGATAGTAATTTGGATAGGACTAACAATCTTTATACCCTTCACTGTAAGTAAAGATACTAACATTGTCCCTACTGAAATTGTAAATACTGACAGGGAGGAGTTGACAACACAGAGTGTAGCGAGACATGAGAGAGCACTGAGACAAACAAAACAAGACTTAGAAGCATCAGATGAGGGAGGACTACATTATCATGGAATTAAGAACAGGACACACTTAAATGTTTTTGCAAACTTGTTAATACACTATGTAGAGACTATGGAAATTGAAGATTGCTATGTCTGCATGAAGCTACCTACTTCTGTGGCTGAAGGCCTGACATACCATCACTTGCCATTGACATATGGAATCTCCTGTAGTATTTTAGCTAGTTTATTTTACAAAAGAGGACCATTACAGTACTATTACTCTAATAATGACGTAATCTTTTCTGAACTTCCTATACGTGGGAACTTGAATCCTGTACATACCAAAAGCGACACCATAAGATATATGGGAGACTACTTCTTGACTATAGGTAACATTGACATAGCTGATGCACACAGAGATAACTTGACTTGTTCTTTGCGTGAACAGGAAAAGATGTTCCTGAACATGGCAGAGAAAAGAAGAATTAAAATACAAAAGAAGGCTAATGACGAAAGTCAGAAAAAGCCAAAGTGGGCAGAGAACATGGAAGGCACCTCAAATGGTGGGGCGGGACCTGCTCTGTTGCTGGATTTTGAAAAGGAAGGCAAGCTATGTCTTCACCGCGAGAAGACTAGCTATTATAATAATGTTTTCATTGGTTCCAGTGAATGCGAACATAATTACAAGGTAATTGGAGGTTGGGGTTTCAAAAATGGGTCAGAGCCTGTGTTTCCTGGAATTTATTATATTTGTGGGGACAAGGCTTATTTCAAATTGCCGGATCACTGGTATGGAAGCTGCTATTTTGGCATTGTCTTCCCGAAAATATACCATGTGAATGAAAAAGCTGGAAGCAATGAAGATACTAATGGCTTAGTGCGTAGTAAAAGAGAAAGTATAGGTGAAATTATGGGTAGTATTTTCAGTGCACTGATACCTGGAGTGGGAGTGGTTCTGAACACTCACAGAATTTGCAAATTGTCTACTATAGTGGATGTGCTGTCTACTGAAACAGCTCATGGATTTCTGCTGGTCAATACCGAAATGGTTGCGATCAGATCAATGGTTTTGCAGAATCGACTTGCTCTTGACACCTTATTAGCGAAAGAGGGCGGAGTCTGCCGGATGTTGAAGGCGCAACATTGTTGCACTTATATTCCGGATAAAAGTGTACAGATCAAAAGATATGTGAAAAACATTACTAATTTGACAAAGGAACTCAAACCACTCGAGGTTGATAGTGCCTGGAAGAGACTGGTAGATGGTCTCTCAAATGTAGGTCATTGGCTTGCTAGCGTAGGTAAAAGCTTATTGTTCAAAATACTGATGCCAATTGGTATTATAGGTCTTATCATATTTCTCATTTTTATCTGTTGTAAATGCCGCAAGCGCACCAAGAAGCACGAGGTAAATGCAAGAGGGTTGAAACGGAGTGTGGATGAGATTGAATTGGAGGAAGTGAATGATCAGATATACAAAAAGGTGAAGACTTCTCACCCTATTAGAAATGAGAGAGAAAAGTTAGAACGATTGCTGGAAGAGATAGAGCTATATAAAGTGTGAAAGAAAGTTGGCATCTGGTTCCATTTTTTGTGATGATAGTAAATATCATCAAAGAGGGGATTGATGAAGCAAAGCTTCGCATATTTTGCGGCTTGCCGAAGTCAAGAACCTCGTTTATGTGTATTAAGGTAACAAAACGTATGTTTTACTAACGTTTATTTTTGTTTAGGCAAAGTTTGCGAAGCTTGCCTACGTGTATTTCTAATACATTTAATCCGTGTACTTAAAAATGGCCGCCGCTTGTATTTTAGTTACTGCGCATGCGTCAGCCACACTCACGTGTCCTGACGCGTCTGCAGAAGTGGAGGGAAATTTATGCGCATGCGTAATCCATAGCTGTGCCCATCATGTGGTACTGCTCGTGCCACTGCTCTTGTGTCTGTATCAATGTAGCTAACATTTAAACTGCATAAGTATATTTTATAATGATAAGTAGAAAGTACAAACCCTGTGATGTGTTTTCATGATGACATTATTATGTATTAATTTGTTTTCGCTTACTTTTCATGTACCGCGGGGAATGGGGGTCTGAGTGAGAGGAGAGCCATATTGGAGGTCCCTTCTGCGCCTGCGCAACATTCGGCAGCACAGTAGACCTTGACTGATGGAACATAGCCAGTTGGCAGCGATGGGCGAGATGCTCCTGAGAAAGTCACCTCTGCCCTGCGAGAACAGCGAATGTGGCTCCTTATATGTTACAATGTAATATTGTACTGCTGCTTGCCGTGTAGCTTCTCATGGGAACCCCAATCCTTCTAGGCGGTGCCCAAACATGCAAATACAGGCTTGAAATGTTGAATTGTGATTGGTGTGTTACCCAAATCCTACCTTAGGACCAATCGAAATTGAGGGATTCTGACACTTTGCAACATTGGGGGGTGGTACACTGTCCCCAAACTGTATATCTACCCTGGGTTCACCTAGGGAACCGTCCGACTTGTCTGGTTTAGCTGACCTGTCACTGACCCATCGTACTCAATAGGTGACTGAAGATACAGAGCGCTGCGGAGCACTCTGTCTGAATTTGACCATAGACTAAGGTTCTACTGAACCTTAAAGTGCTGGCGAAGCACTTTGCTGGGAGTTCGCTGACCCAATCGGGGTCTTGATCGATAGCTGCAGAGCGGGTGGAGCGCAGGCGTTGCTTCCAAACTGTGGGTTCCGGTCCTGTCCTGAGGGTTTGCTGTCCTGTCCTGAGGTCCTGTCCTGATTCCTAATCCGAGGGTATCCTGTCCTGTCCGGGGTGTCCATTCTGCACCTGCTGTCCTTTGAGGGGTATCCTTCCTTGAGGGTTTTCCTGTCCTTAACTGACCCGTGGCCAGGGTTTGGTTTCCACACCTTTCTAGGTAAATATTGCTCTGAACCTCTTAAATCTTGCACCTTCTGAATTTCTAACTTTTGCTTCAATAAAGTTTACCATTGCATATGTTATTTTTCCATGTCTTTCCGCAACTATTGAAGGTCATTTGCATTTTTCATAAGTTTGTTCCTATGTCTTCTCACTTGTTAGAAATTATATTTTGCATTGCAGTTTGTCATTTTCTGATATGGTCTAGAACCTCATTGCCTAGATTGTTTAAAGGCCCGTTCACCTTAAGTGAAGCGTGTTACTCTTTATAGGCCCTCCTGTAGTTATACCTACATAGTCCGCCCATGCTTGAATATTATTGAATAGCATAGTATCTTCTCGTTACATTTTATATCAGTATTTCAATGATTACTCTGTCGTTATTTCTTTACAGTTACATCATTTACGTTATCTTGGTTATTGATTGCCTTATATTGATGTACCTTATGAATGAAGCAAATGAACTTTAGATAAACATTTTAAAACTTCCCGTTGTCCGTGGTCATTTCAAACAGTATTTTGAATGTTATTGGTTGGGTTTGTATTTTGCTGCCTTTCCTTTTACAGCTAGCTCCCTGATTCATTGTGGTCATTAGGTACCCGCACCGGTGGATGGTAAGTCGGGTGCACTGAGAAATAATAGTAGGGAACACACACACAAATTGGTAGAGCTCGTGAAGTCACCTGATCGATGTATATGGTGATTTGAAAGTATATGGGCCCTGAAGCCGGAAACGGCGAAAACTATTGGTCGGGTGGCCTCGCGCGCTCTATCACTTGTGGGCAAGTTTTTTAACCCAGCATAAAATGTATGCTCATTATAATTACGTACAAATAAGAGACATTTTAAGAAATAAGCAAATTGGACTCTGGTGGCCCAAAGCCCCACCTTTCTAAGAGCCCCATTATTAAGCTTTCAGGATAGTTCCAGAGAGTCGCATAACAAAAAAAAAAATTGGTCTCTCTGCAAAATATTAAAGGGCACTCCCAACTCTTCAATATCTCATAAATATTCAATGGCTTTGCACTGAATGGAGGCCCCCTGAACACTGGGGACCCCTTAAAGTTTTGTGGGTCAACAAAGAAGACTGTCAATGATCAGATAATAGTTCCTGATGGCGTGATGAGCTGAAAAGGGATCATTAATTCAGAATGTATCCAAGAGGGGGCCCAAATTATGTTTGATCAGGGTCCCCAAAATCCTTAGGATGTCCCTGGCACAAATACCATGTGTATGAAGCTGAAACAAGAGTTCTACAGATTTAGGGCCAGATGTAGGTAATTTTTATTTACCGACCTCTTAAATACCGAGTCATACCGACTCGGTATTTAAGAGGTCGGAAAATAAAAATACCGAGATGTAGGTAATTGCAGATGTGCAATTACCGAATCGGAAACAGTCGGTAATTTCTGATGTGGTAAATACCGACCAGTCAATGCCCATGCATTCCTATGGGCTTTGAAGCCCATAGGATTGATTGGGCATATACCGGTCGGTATTTACCACATCGGAAAATACCGACTGTCACAAGGGTGCAGGGGGTGTCACTTTGACACCCTCTGGCACCCCCAAAAGAGGCTCGGGTGCCATGTGGCAGGCATACCTGCCCTAAGGGCAGGTCTGCCTGTCATATGGCATAGGTGTGCATGCACACATGTGCATGCACACCAGAAACGGTATTTTACCATCAAGTAGTATTTGATGGTAAAATACTGATGTTGTACTGCTTGTGGGACTCAGAAGAGTCCCACCTACATACCAATTGTCCGGAATCAGTAATGATACCGACTCGGTATTTTACATACTCGGTAAATTTACAGGGACCTACATGTCAAATTGCTTTTACCGGGTGGTAACGGCCGAATTCGGCCGTTACCACCCGGTAAAAGCCTACCTACATCTGGCCCTTAATGTTGAAACCTACCATGTTATATCAGGAGCACCTCATACACACATATTAAAACGTTATCAATTCCATTCAGTTTTCATGAGTACAAATCATTTTCTCAAATTGGAGGTAAATCAAAAATATATAAAGTGTTAAACGTTTTACGCAACAATTCTTAGACGATGGAAGAATCCTTTAATGATCAATACACACAAATGAAAATGCATAGAATGAATGCAAATCTCACTGCTAATGCAGAGTTGTACTTGGAAACTGTAAGGAAACAGATCTCACAGTTGTATGTCAGAATATTGATGTAAAAATATTGTCTGACATAAATCTAGGGATCTAACCATCTTTTCTAAAAATGGTGCTCTAATGGAGGTAGATTATCTATTATAAACTCCCATGGGCTATGTTTCTGTAAACAATATATAAGACGAGCTATTTTTGTCAAGGTATATTTCTGCTGTAAAAATATTGTATTACACTCGTACTAGTCTGTGCACCTGGCCCATGCCTTTCCTTTCATACTATGTCTAGACATGGACCTTCCTCATAGACTGGCAGAGGTGGAGTAAAGATTTGAGGGTGCAAGTAAAGACACGGATTTCTGTGCCTGAAATGGAGAAACTAAAACAAAAATAGGAAGATTGATGGAATTTGCTATTTAAGATTTGTTGGTCTCCCTGAAGATTTTGATGGTGAAAAACAGCATTGTCAAACATTGAATGATTTGATAGTAACTACTGTCTTTGAGTGTAGGTAAGAATATGACCTATCTGTTATCATGTTACACCTGTTATCTGTTATCAGGTGACATCAAGTTACATCATGTTCCTTTTCATAAACCCAAACTTATTTACAACCACAAACAGTCCTTGCCTGTTTTTATAATTGTAAAGCCAAGGAGGATATTTTGGCCAAGGAAAGAACTGAACAGTTATTTATATTGGCTTTAGAATGTTTCCTTATATGGCTACTAAGACTATGCATTTGATTCCAGCTAGTGGGAAGCAGTTTTCCTGTTACAATGACAATACAAATGGCAAAGCTTTTATTGATCCGGTACGGGATATGTGAGCAACACGTGACAGGATCTCATCTCCTACACCAAAGAGAAAAGTCTGAGTCTTTAAGACATTAGGCTCATTTCCCAGGATCCAGTTTTGGACATTTGAAAGACAAGAGATGACATGTTGAAAATTGCCTGGATAGTACTAAATGGGGTGAAGGTTTTTGGTGCCATCAGCATTAATTTGTCACTGTGTTTTGTAACTATCAGACATGAATACGCATTTGAGACAGTGTTCACCTGTGAGAGACACATTACAAGCCAGAATAGTGATATTATTTGCATCTGTAAAGGAATGATGAGCAGGTGAGCTTAGTTGGCTTTGGGCACAAGGTAGGTTGCTGATCTATTGTTGTTTGAGAGATTGGGCATGGAATTCATAGCACTTTCATTTTCCCAAATGTTGGTGGCTCTGAGAACAGGATCTGATTTGGTGGTGGTTCTGCACACAAAAAGGTAGATGGCCCATGTGTACTATGTGTGGCTTTACCATTTCTAAATGGACAAGTTACAAACTAAAGCTGGCTTCTCAGATGATAATAAATTGTTTGTCAGCCAATGAGCATCATATGTGACCTAGGGCCCGATGTAGGTAAATCTGATTTACCGACTCTAGATTACCGAATTTTACTGATTCGGTATTCTAGAATCGGTAAATCAGATGTAGGAAAAAAATCGGTAATTTTTACCGAATCTGTATGATTCGGTAATTACCGAATCGGTATTTATCGATTCGGTAATTGTCATTGATTCCTATGGGCCTTGAGGCCCATAGGAATCAATGTCAATTACCGAATCGGTAAATACCGATTCGGTAAAATTACCGATTTTGCAAGGGGGACAGGGGGTCACCCTGTTGCACCCCTGATTCTGGCTTGTATGCCATGTGGCACACATACATGCCCTTAGGGCATGTATGTGTGCCGCATGATGTGTGCCACATGGCACAGGTGTACATGCACAGAAGTGCATGTACACAAGAATTCATTATTTACCATGACATAGTATGTCATGGTAAATACCGTATTCTTAATGGCCGGTGGCACTGTTTTCAGTGCCACCTACATCAAAAATTTGCAAATCGGTAAATTTACCGATTCGGTAATTTAGAAAAGCGGTACATTTACCGAATCTGTAAATATACCGAATCGGTAAATTTAAGGGCCCCTACATCTGGAACTCCAAATACCGGTCGGCAACGGCCGAAATCGGCCGTTACCGACCGGTATTTGGCCTCCTACATCTGGCCCCTAGTGTCTAGAACTTTGGAACTGAGGAACCAGATTCAAATGCTGGCCTTAGATTGATATCCTCTGATTATGGATGAATCAATTATTCTCCCCATGGCTAAAAATGTGTTGCATCTGGTTCTCTTGTAACATGCTTTAGGCTGGCAGATCAGGTTTGCGCTATATATAACTAAAATAAGTGGTTGGATTTTGGCAGGTGTGTCCAACATCTGAATGCATGTCCTGCTATTCTAGTTTTCTCAATGTTTAGGGACAATATTATTTTTCTAAAAAAGAACTAATTTTTGTGTGGCATGCTGATTGTGAGTATTCATTAAATAGTTAGAAGCAGCAGTGAAGGAAATTGTGGCTGGATTTAGTGAAATAAAGTTAACTGAACCCTATCAATGATTCATTCTACCACTAGGAGCACATACAACTCCATGACCAAATGGTCAGATGGTCTCTAGTCTTTGAGGAAAAGATTAAATCCTGCTTTATTTTCCAAAGATAATTATATTGTTTATTCAAGGGGACAGACCTTTTCTTTCTGCTTGTTTTTCAGGGTAATTAATTGTGGAAGTGGAACTAGTAATGTAGAAATGGAACTCCTACATGCTTTTATGTAGCTCTCTGCTCTATGTCAAGGAATGCATATGGTAATAACAAATTCAGAGGGGTGATATGCCATAATTTCCGACTTCTGTCTTCTGAAAATCAATGAAAGTGCCTGGAAAGTCTAAGCAGAGTAAACTTTGTAGAGTAATTTCACAGATCTTCACAAATATATAATCCACTTGATATGGAAATCTCTCAGCCTCACTAAAAATAGTTTATGAGTGGGTCTGTGTTTTCTGTTCACTGCACCAATTCCTATTTGCTCAGCAGTCAGAATTACTAGTTGGATGTTATTTAACCTAGTAATCCACAGAGGCGTTAAATAGCTCACCCTTCATTCAAACCTGTCTGATTTTAACTGGAGAAATGTGCATGGTATTTACCGTACCATTTTAATTTTGGTGTGGTAAGTTCCAAGATCCACATACTATTCCCCAAAAGCATGTTATAGGTGTCATTTATCTCATCTGATGAATAAAAAACCGTGCAGTATCATTATCAGGTGTGATAAATAACACCTTCAGTCCAACAAACATAAATCAGGGCCTATGTGTATCTCTTATACACTAGTTGAAGAGGTTCACAGTAGTTGTAGTTCCTTATCCCTTGAGTGAACTTATACAATTAAGGAAGGATATGTAGATTGAGATGGACATGTTTTTCATGAAATTACTGTAAAGATTGTTTTGGGGGGGATTAGAAGAACTGAATATTTAATTAGTGGTGTATATTTTCTGCCCATGTATGTAGAAGTTTGCCTGGTTTTTTAAAACACATTTTTAAAACATTTGAAGGACATCAGGAGAGAGATATACCTGTGAAGATGCTGGGATAGACAGTTAAGGTGTCCAATGCTGGTGGTTACAAGTGGGTGGTTGCATAACAAGCGCACATCAAAAATCCTTATCAAAAAAAGAAATCTACTTCTAGTTTCATGAGTATTTTTTTTAATGAAGTTCATTTAATAATTTCATTCTTGTATACTGTCTATGTTTTCATTACCTTCCTGCCTTCTTTTTAGGTCTGGCGTAGGGCAAGGCCTGTTGTTTCATTAACACTTATCTTTTCCAAACCTACTTACTGACAGGGGTTTTCAGTCCGCCCTCTTCATCTATTTGTCCCATCTAGCGACATTCCCACTGTGTTTCCGCCCACCCAGGCATACATCATGGGGCACAGGGTCAACCTACTTCAGCCATTAGCTTACTTCACTTTGAGTGATCGAATTCACTCTTGAACAATGTGCACATGCGCACAATAAGTAGTCCCCTCAGTTACAGGAACTATGGGTACAATGTGTGTTTTTACATTAAAAAAAACTATCTTTTGACTTTTAGAAAATGCTTCTTTTCATGCAATGTGTGCCTTCCTACAAAATGAATTAACAAATAAAACAGATATTAGTAAGACCAAAACCCAAGGGCAACAGCCAACACCCGACCTATTGGCTTTGCCAATACTTGTTTGTAATGTTTGTCCTTGCTTCTTCCTCAATAATTGTTCAGATGCTCCACTGTTGCTTTGTTCCTTTAATTTCACTCATAACATTTTAAAAGTGTTTCCATTTTGTCTGAAATAAACGTCTGATTTAGTAATTATTTCTATCAGTTTTTCTTTATTCAGTAAGCCAATTGGGGACAATCAATCATTTAGAAAACTATTTATACACCCAAAAATACACAGAGGATTATGAATCATTGTTTTAAAATATAATGTTCATTGTGCTTCACGCTGTAACATAACTAATGATAATATAAGGATATTAACTTTATGAATATTTGAGAAATGCTCTTATGAGGTCATTGCCTGACCCTGCCATGTGCCCTTTTCCTATATTTTTACCTTTACCCTTTTCTTTCACAGCCACCTTTTCTCTTCATTACCAAGTTATCTCCCTGCCACCTCTTCTTTCTCACCCTCTTTAACTCCTCATATTTCCTCCTCGATTCTTTTCCGGTGATTCTCCAGCAACTTGTTTCTATTGCTAGTCACCACCAATTAGGTTACTACCACCATCTGGTTCCTCTGTAAACCCTAGGTGCATTTCTACATATTCTTGATTTAGTGACAATTCTTCTACTAGATATTTCTCTTGTGGTGTGGATGTACTGCTTATTGCTGATTTGGCGATGGCTCTTCTACCGTATATTTCTCTTCAGGTGCTAGTGTCTGTACTCATAATGCTGATTTGGTGATGGTTCTTCTGCTGCATATTCCTCTTTTGCTACTTGTGTCTGTACTGCTTATTGCTGATTTGGTGATGCTTCTTCAACTGTATTTTCCTCTTTTTGTGCTGGTGACTGTTCTCCAAATTACTGATTTGGTGGTGTTTCTTCTACTGCATTTTCCTCTTTTTGTGCTGGTGTCTGGTCTCCATTTTGCTGATTTGAAGGTGGTTCTTCTACTGTATTTTCCTCTTTTTGTGTTGGTGTCTGTTCTCCAATTTGCTGATTTGGTGGTGGTTCTTCTATTGTATTGTCCTCTTTTTGTGCTGGTGTCTGTTCTCCATTTTGCTGATTTGGTGGTAGTTCTTCTACTGTATTTTCCTCTTTTTGTGCTGGTGTCTGTTCTCCATTTTACTGATTTGGTGATGGTTCTTCTGTATTTTCCTCTTTTTGTGCTGGTGGCTGTTCTCCATTTTGCTGATTTGGTGGTGGTTCTTCTTCTGTATTTTCCTCTTTTTGTGCTGGTGTCTTTTCTCCATTTTGCTGATTAGTTGGTAATTCTTCTACTGTATTTTCCTCTTTTTTTGCTGGTGTCTGTTCTAAATTTTGCTGATTTGGTGGTAGTTCTTCTACTGCATTTTCCTCCTTTTGCTCTGGTTTCTCTTCTTCATATTTCTTTTCGGGTGTTGATGCCTCTTTACCATCTCCATTGTCAAATGATTGACTCTCTGATTTTTCAATCCATGTGGGGTATTCTGAAAAAAAAATATATCCAATCAACCGGCGGATAGGACTTATGTGCGTCACCTTTTATGAAGCTATCCAGCCCTGTACTCTTGTGCTTGGTCGCATGCTCCTATAGCCCCTGCATGTAGATTCCCTCATTGATACACCTTTTGTCTGTAACATACCCAGCAATTCAGCAATCACATAAATATCTACATTTCAGCCTTCTCACCCCAACACAGCAATACTATGAGTGCTCAATAAAACAATATCAAATTATAGTATTGACAACATTCTTCAGTCAATCCAACAAAATTGCCTATTTGCCCTAACACCCTATGTGGTTCAGTATGCAGTTCCACATAGAGTCTGCCTCACAAGATGGTGCTATCCCAGCTATTATAGTTGTAGTGTCTGTGTTTTGTATGAGTACTGTTGTTGGGTGTTTCAGCGCTGCTGTTTCATTTTACAACAATCAATACATTCTGTGCAAATACTTCATCTTTGCAGAGAGCTGTATAGATCCTCGGCTAAGATTACAAATACACACTTACATGATTGTACTGGGAGCTAAATACAAGGCAAGAAATCCTCTAAAATGATTCCCATGATGCACTGAATAAACAACCCTAGCCGGTTGGACAGACATCCTGGAGGTTTCTTTAGTAGAATCTATTCCAGTTCTGTTTGCTCTCTTAGTGCAGACAGCATTGCATTCAATACATCACAAAAATCAATCCTTCCTCAAGATTCGATGGCTATTCTGTGAATCCCATTTGCATTACTGTTATTTGTGGCTTTCCTCCCTTTCTGTGCTTGACCTGCTCACAGGAGCTTTTTGGTTTCATCATTGATAGATTTGTCATTGGTCTTGCTCCAGATGCAGCAATGAATCTTAGAATACAGAGCCCCTTTAAACGCTAGCTTGCTGCATCTCAATGCTAGCTTATTGTCACTAGACAAACTGCAACAGAAATGTGGAAGATAAAACCTCATCTTTACAGACATTGAAGACCACTGTAGAGAAGCATTGGCAATGCCCAACGGGTCTTGCTTGCCCATACAGGTAAATGGGACTGATTGGCATTGACAATGTGTGTGTTTAAAATGAGGTCAATAAATTAATATTACTACACAAATTTCCAATTGTGTAAAAGCAGTAACTTTCATTGGCATTTCAGCAATTCTTGAAAGGACAGTTGCAATAGTTCAGGTTCAGGTGCAGTAATCATGAGCATTTTTTCTCCTTAGGACCAAAGCAAGCCTGTGGTAACAAGAATATTGTGTGCCAACTCACCAACGGTGCTTGCATGGTTGAATGCAAAAAGAATTGATGATGTATGGCATGCTGAATTAATCAAACACTCACCCCCAGTCACAGATCTGGGTTAAATCCATTGTTTGTTTGCATGCCACACCATTCCAGTTTAGACCCAGCTATATGCAAATCAGTCTTGATCCTGTTCCCCAAACTGGGATTGCATGGTTAGCAAAAGAACAATAGATTTAACCCAGATTTGTTCTGAATTCCGTCCATCATGTATGTGTCTTTTGTTTTCTCGCCATGTGTGTGCTGGGTATGCCCAGACGAGGGTCCCGGTTTACTGTGCCACTGGATTCCAGCTAGCCTGGCTGATGAGGGGGTGAAACCCCAAAACTGGTCGTAGTATGCTTGTTTACAGTCTAGGGAGAATCTGGTTTAGCAGTTCAGGTTGGACTGCTCCAATGAGGAACAGCGTCAAGACTGATTTCCATATTGCTAGGTCAAAACTGGGGTGGCATGGTGAGCCAAAGAATGAAAGATTTAACCAATATTTTTTGACTGGGGGTAAATGTTTTTATTTTTCTGTCATTCCGTCCATCATTTGTGTGTCTTTTGTTTTGATGGTCTAATGGGCCACTCACAAAAACATATAGGGCCAGATGTAGGAGCCAAAATACCAGTCGGTAACGGCCGATTTCGGCCGTTACAGACCGGTATTTAAGAATTGGCATGTAGGGGGCATATTTTACCGATTCGGTAAATTTACCGAATTGGTAAATTTACAGAATCGGTAAAATACCGAATCGGTATTTTTACCGATTCGGTAACTGCAAGATGTAGGTGGGACTCTTCTGTGTCCCACAGGCCTTACAGAATCGGTATTTTACCACCCAATCCAATTGGGTGGTAAAACACCGATTCCAGGTGTGCATGCACATGTGTGCATGCACACCTATGCCATGTGACAGGCAGACCACATGGCACACATGCCTGTATTCGGTGTGCTAGAGGGTGCCAAAGTGACACCCCCTGCACCCTTGCAAAAATCCCATTGATTCCTATGGGCTTCAAGGCCCATAGGAATTAATAGGCAATACCGAATCTTCCTAAATCTCCCTCCTTCATATTTACCGATTCATAAATACCGAATCGGTAAAATTCGGTATTTATGAATCGGTAAATACGCTTTTCCTACATCTGGCCCATAGTTCTTAGCATCCTGCACATTTTTCCTGAGTGCCATAAGGCCAGTCCAACCTCTATATAATTAGAATTTGTACCAGGGTCACCCAGACAGCAGCAAGCATCGTCAAGGTCTGGAAAGCTCGCCTATACCTATCAACTATCCCATCTGCAATCTACTACCTCTAACATGCCATGTAACTAATATATGGTAGATGACTCTGTACTTCGAAAGCTCAGAGTGAATCTTTTTGGCCCAGGGCCATCCTTCAAACATCATAAACATCACGGTAGTGTGACCTCTTGGAGTTTACAGCAGCCCACGTAGTATTTGTTAATGAATTTTTTTAGTTTTTTTACTGGGGCATTGTACAGAGATAGAGATTGTATAGAGGAAGAAAACCTTTTTTTCTGGACAGACAGTTTGTGTCTATGTTTTAGTAAGCAATTATGTGTGAGTCACACATACATTCAACCTTATGACAGACACGTGCATAAGGAACGACAATAAAGATGCTGAAAACAAAATAGGTAAACCCAATTCATCTATTTTTGATTCAGGAGCATATAAAGACAGGCAAAGACATACACAAATGATGTGGCATGAGCTGGTAGATTGAAACCATACCGCTTGGCTCTGACAATGTTTGTTTAAAAGGCTAGTTAGTTGTGAAAATAATGGTTTACATAATGTGCTGTGAAATGGATATTGAAACTGTGGGGAATGAACTGTTGGCAGGAATGCCCACATGGATACACCAATGAAAATCATTTGTGCCTGGTGTTTTTTGGGTTTCCCTCCTATTTACATGCCAGCATAAAAACACCATATAAGGTTTGCATGTGAGACTTCAACACCTTTTTGCCAACTTTACTTTTCTATTTTTTGCAGTTAATGCAACAATCAGGTGGTAAGTGTAAGCTGGAGCCATCAGCACAATTTGGTCAGTGCTCTCAATGGCGCTAAAGAATATTTACTCAGGTCTCAAGCACTGCAGCACAGCAAGAAAGGTTGCTATGCTGCACTGCATGAAAGGTAGAGAGCTGAGCTATGCTGTACATTGAGAGATATGGTGCAGTTCAGTCCTCTGGCACACTTGTGGCTGTCTAACGCCAATGCAGGCACCCTTGCACAATGAAACAAGTGTGCCTGTGTTGCAGACAGGATCGTCTATGGGCAAGTAGGGATGCTTTCCTGAATGAACGCAGTCCTAAGAGGCGTTTTATTTTTTGTAAGTGTATTGCAGAATGCACACACTTAGAAAGAGGAAATAACAGGAAGAAATAAAACATATTTCTCCCCACTATGGCATGGTCGGTGTGGCGTACCATTGTGGCACCTTTCTAGGTTTACTGCCTGAATGCAGTAAATCTGTGATTGCATCATATTCCATTAGTGGATGCACAGGAAAGCCATGCTCCACCCATGGGGGCTAGGTTATGAATGTACCATGGGCCTGTTTCACAAAATGCCTCATGCATGGAGCAGACAATGACTGTGACCATTCAATGTATGGGGCAAACATTGGTCTTGTTTGTAGCATTCTCAGTGCCATCCATCTGCTAGAATGATCACTTATCGACCATTTTTCTAATCTGCACAATCATTCAAGATTAAACATTCACATGTCTATGCTTGATCCTCAATGAACACTGTACAAAACAATGCACCTACCTTTAAAAATGAATTAGTATTCAAAATATGCGTGCAACCGGATTAACCTTCTTAATAGGACCTATTGATCACTAAAATTCCTCTTAACAAATGATGGTGGTCGTTCAATCGCAGACTTAGCACCAGGTATCTTGAAGGTTCTTTCTTCAATTATTCGGCTAAGATAAAACCAACGGCACGTTTGTCGAATATATCTCAAAGCATATATTTTCTAACTCCCTCTCTTTTACCATTGGCCCCCCTACCGACCTCAGATTTCCAACCACTTTGCTTCTGGACCAATCACCATCCCTGAAAAGAAATTCCCCTCTACCAGAAGACATTGTTGTGAAATGAGACATTCTGCTCTGTGCCAGAAATAAGTGCAATCCCTCTGCTGTACTTAGGTATGGCTGAACTCAGCCTACTGTCTGCAAAACGTTTATTTTTGCATATTGATTTTTGAACAAAAGATGTTTGTCCACAGTAAGGCTTAATGAGGGAGGAACATTTACATGTTACACTTTGGTTCACTAAATATGGAAAAAGTATAAACTGCACGTTGAATAGAGATAACAAAAGATATCCTATTCCTGACTGGGTTTGGACAGTGCATATTCATGTAATGCCATCAGGGCAACATTGACCTCCTTATCATTGAATTTGTGCCATTTCTTCAAGACCAAAGGTCATTTTTGCATGGGAGGTTTGTATGAGGGACCAAAATAAGGGTAGAATATTGGGTAGAGGGGGCATTCCTACCATGTGAAGTTAGGCTGATTAGTAGATGTATCATGCAAGATGGGGTACAGCAACTTGAAGGAAAGAGGACATGGGCACAAGGGAACCGATAATAGTGTTTTCCAACACAAATGATTGGGAAGCACCGTGAGCACTTGTAAGACCTGAAAATGCCAACCTCTCCCCAAAGCAGCCTGTGTAACTCACTGAGGTTGGTGAAGATGTATTTTGAGGGCCCAGAATGGTTAGGCCTTCATGTGAGATGCTTGTTAACGTGGGCCCTTCTATTCTGTACTTGAGACTCTGGTCTACAAGGAGGCACAGTGGATTACCTGGGATAAAGTTGATTGTGTGTGTAGGGATCCTGGCTTTGGGCTACTTAGTCACAGTACCAGACTCAATATCATCCCCTTCCGACTCAATTTTTAGATCACATTGGTTACAACATCCTTCTACAGTCAGACAAATAAACAAGGGTATTTACAGCCTTGGCATTGAGAGCGGTCACTGGAAGAGCTCAAAACAATGAGAAAATAGGGAATTCTTACCAAACATCGGCTTTATGCACCTCTTGCCACACATGGTCTGGCAGCACTTCCACATGCCATTGCAATCCATGTCCATAGAGCAGTTCTGAAACTTGGAGAAGTCCATCAGATGCCAATGCTCGGGCTTTCCGTGAGGGAAGTGGCCATCTTTCTTGTAAGGTTTGTCCCAGCCTTTCATCTGAGGTGGATCTCTCCTTGGGTGTGCTGTTTGGCCAGAGGTCTCATCATATGATTCTGTCATCTTCTGCTTAAACAATTCAAGTGCTTCTGGGTGCTTTGTGAAAAATTCTTCCAAACACATCCCTGGTTTCTCTTCACCACCTTTGTAACCTAAAGCAGGTAAATACAAGGAAGATTGTGTTGGTACTCGCAGGCAACTACCAAAGTTAACAATGCATTGGCATGTCAGAACATCTTCTCTGTGTTCTCCACACCATAGCTCATGTTTAGGTAAATCTGCAAATTATCCACTTCTTTCACGTCACACTCCTTTTCAACATCTGATATGAACAACATCACCCCATCTTCCTTGTAACACATAGATGAGTGACTGATTGAATACTGAATTAATTGTATTGTTTGATTTGTTGCTGGGTTGATAGAATGCTGAATAATTGATGGGTCTTAAACATTGCATACTACTCTATGAGGCTCTCTGTAGGTCATGCAGTTTTTGGTGTCGTAGTACCGCATAAGGGAAAAATTGATACCATGAGATAATGTTTGCAAGCAAAGCTTCTGACATGATTATGCCATGCTGTGCATTAGGAGGGTCAGAGTGCATCACTGGTAATGAAGTTTATGAATAGGCTCAGACAGGTAAAAACAAAAACAACTTTGGTTGCTTTGGAGAAGAAGGCAAATGATGGATAAGGGAAAGTGGAAGACAGGAAACTAACACAGACCTAATTACTAAAGGTGATACCATAGAAATGTATGTACGGATGTAACCACTGGTTACCTTAAATTAATATCTATGAGCTAAACACAGCATCCCTGTCAAATGCGGGGACATAACCACTGATACCTAGTGGTATGGGGAGCCAGGTGCTGATAAAGATCAAGGGCCCGATTCACAGAACTAACTTAAGGCAAAATCCTAAACTTACTACTTTTGGTATTCACAGATGGTATTTAGTAGTGGTAAAGTTAGAATTTTGTCTTAAGTTTGACTTAAGAAAAACTTAAGAAAGACTTAAGACAGACTTAAGACAGACTTAAGTGGGATTTTGTCTTAAGATTGTCTTAAGTTTGTCTTAAGTTTGTCTTAAGTCTGTCTTAAGTCTGATCAAGGGCCAGATTCACAGAACTAACTTAAGACAAAATCCTAAACTTACTACTTTTGGTATTCACTGAAGGTATTAAGTAGTGGTAAAGTTAGGATTTTGTCTTAATTTTGACTTAAGACAAACTTAAGACAGACTTAAGACAGACTTAAGACAGACTTAAGACAGACTTAAGACAAACTTAAGACAGACTGAAGACAGACTTAAGACAGACTTAAGACAAAGTAAGTTTAGGATTTTGTCTTGAAACTGCCCCCAAATGAGGCGTTTGGGAAGGCTGTTGCTACCCATCTGTCTCTGTATCAGTCAACCAACATCCTCAAAGCTATTTCTTGACCTCAGATCTCTCTGAAAAGGACATACCATCAATTGGTGCTAAAGGATAACAACATTAAAACAATAGCTCCCCAATAAACTGTAAGGCAAAACAAAATCATAACTAAGCAACTTGTATTCAGTCAGTAATACACCTTGTCTACCATGGTGTTTCTCAAACAAGTAGGCTTATGCAAAGGTTTTTTTTATGCTGGTATCATCTCATGTAACTTCTGCGTTTCATTTATTCACCATTTCGCATGACGCAAAGTTTCACGTGATTTTTTGCTTTTGACAGCCTGGTTCATGTAGAAAACGTTCAGTCAAGAACAAGAGATTTTCTCCTTTAACCAGTATTCTGCAGGTAAGTTACATTACTTTTTTGGGCTATATATATATATATATATATATATATATATATATATATATATATATATATATATATATATATATATATATATATATATATATATATATATATATATATATATATATATATATATATATATATATATATATATATATTACCTACTGGCGGTCGCCAGTAGGTAGTTATAGTTAGGACCTAGTTTCCATAGGAAATCCGCAACATTCTATTGGGAATAACTTTGGCGCCGGTGGACGAATTTTCGCGAATTTCTCAAATTAGATGGCCCGCTCCGCTCTGCTCCTTCCCTGAAAGTTTGGGGGGGATTTGTCAAGCGGGGGCCGAGATGAAAGGGGGGTCCCAAAACGTGTTTTCCCCATGTTAATTTCCATAGGGTGGTTGGACTCACTTATAGCCCGAACGGCTGAATGGATTCCCACCAAACTTGGCAAAATTGTAGGGACTGGTAGCCCGATGTGCCTTTGCTATGTCTCAAGATATGTGCTCCAGTGGATTTTGAGTAATTTAGGTTAAAACATATATGTATATCTATAAGCGCGACCCGGTACGCGAACCGGGGCGCGTACCAGCGCGTAACGGGAATTCCCGAGCGGAAAGCTGATTGGCTCTCGGGTGTCTGTCAACATTCCAAACAGTCCGGAGCGGCCGCCATCTTGTGTCTCGGTAGGATCGAGACACAAGAGGTGGCAAAAAAAAGGGGGAAATGACCAAAAGGGGGCAGGGTAGACCCCCCCTGACCCCCTAGGTTTGATGTGGGAGCCATAAAAGGGCCCCGCGGGGTAAAAAAAACAAATTCGATTTTCGCGGGGGGAGCACCCGGTACGCGCACCGTGGAGCGTACCGGGGAGCGTACCAAGGGGAAAACCCAGTGAAACAGTAAAATATTAATTTAAAGTGCTTAGAGGTAGGGTATCTGTGAATAGAGTTGTTGTGTTGTGTGGGTGATTTAAGTACCAACATGTAGGTACCAATGCAGAGTCTTAAATTGAATGTACACCGTCTCCTCTGTAGATATCTTGCATGTTGTTACAGAAGTTATTGTGGTATATGGAATCCATACCATAGTCTGTCAGGAAAGCAGAAACAGATCCTTTAAGCACTCCTTGAGAAAGCATATGGGATTATGGGTAGTCTACCCTGCTCCCTTATGATGTTTTCAAGTATTAAATTTTTCTCTCTTCTGAATCTACACAAAATTGGTGGTGATATGGTGCATTAGAGACAGACAGTGAGAGAAAGGAGGCTGGAGATCAAAAAGAGATGTCAATTACACATTCGAGATAATATAGTGGGAGAAAGGAAGTAACTATGAGCAGACTTACTATGTAACACAAAAACGTTGCACAGTATACTGTAAGTCTCACTTTATACTATAATAATTTTTTATACTACTTCATGAATTACATATAAAAATGAATAATGTCTCAAACAATTTGTAATTATTAAATATAAATGTATTGTTGTGAATTTTCATAATTTAATAACACTTGCAACATTTCATTATCCGGAATCTCCTCCAAATTTGTATTGCATGATTCCATATTATCTAAACAGTCAATGAATTGTTGGTCAAGAGACTCATCCAGGAAGTCAAGCAAATCTTCTTGAACAATTTCCTCATCGGTAATTTCGAAAAGAATCTCCTCATCAGTAATTTCGAAAGAAATATTGATGGTCTGTGGTGTATCTTCCATTTTCTTGCTGTAAATTGCATAAAAAATAACTATATCAGTAGAGTTAGGGCACTGTTGGGTTTAAGTTCAGAGAGGTACTTCTGACTTTTTAACAGTCAAGTTATCTTTGGGCAGTGTATGGTATCAGGCAGGAAGTAGAAATATAAAAAAAGTGCATGTGATGAAGTCTAAGTAAATTCATAATTATACCAGAGAAGCCTAACTCAATCCATAACTATAACAGAGAAACCTATCTCAATCTATAACTATAACAGAGGGACAGTAAATAAGCATCAGAAAACGTTTTTCCAAATTAACTTAAAGTGCACAACATAGTTCCCCTTACAAATTAACAACTTACCATACAGAAAGCTGTTGAAGTTTTCTGAGAATATCCTGTATAAATGTACCTCAGGTAGTTGTAGTCGAAATGGCTGTGTTTCCCTCTCATTTTTCATTTATATTCATGTACATAACCAATCAAATGTCGGCACATAAAAATACAAAACGAAAATAACATTTTAATTGGTTGTAAATTCAAACACTTTCATATGTGTTTTTGTCATGTAATTTACCTCAGGATATTTCGACAGGGCTACAGCCGAAATGGCTCAATGGAATTCCACCACATTTGGGAAAATGGTACGGACTGGTATGTAGTAGGGCCTATTCTATTTTTGGCGAAAGTCTCTCCAGTGGTTTTTATGTAAATTAACTTCCAAATTTTTGGGGGATCGCTCACCGGTGAGCGCCCCGGTACGCGCACCGGCAGCGCTACGGGAGTCCTCCATCTTGTGTTTCGGTAGAATTGAGACACAAGATGGAGGACAAACAATGTTGGGAATGGATAAAAGGGGGCACGGTAGACACCTCCTGACCCCCTAGGTGTTCTGAGGGGGGCTTAGGAGGCCCATATAGGCCCAAAAAATATATATTTTTTTTTTAATTTTCGCGGGGGGAGCGCCTGGTACGCGCACCGGGGAGCGTTCCTGGGAGCGTACTTCGGTGAAAAAAGTTAGAGAAAAATAATCATTTTGAGTGATCAGAGGTAGGGTAGCCCTGAAAAGAGCTTTTGGGTTCTGTGGTTGATTTAGGTACCTACATGTAGGTTCCAATGCACAGTCTTAAATTCAGGAGGAATATTCTATTCCCCTCATCTGAGAAGTGCACACCATCTCCTCTGTAGATATCTTGCATGTTGTAACGCAAGTTATTGTTGTATATTGAACCCATTCCATAGTCTTTCATGTAAGCAGAAACAGATTTATTCACATGTTTCCGTGCTTTCTCAAATTGTGGACAAAATCGGTTGGACCACTTCCATTTCTGTCTTTGGCATATATTGGAATATACCAAGGCAGTTTGAGGAAAAAGTGCCATCAATTGCTCAAAGGTGTCCTTTAAAAGCATTTCCAGACCTACCCCAGTCAAAGTGCCTAAGTCATTTCCACCACAGTGCAGAATTATGAGGTGAGGGTGTGGCAGATGCAAAAAGGAGGTTTTCACCAATGGTATCAATTGATGACATCTCAATCCTCTTTGGCCAATCCACTTGATGTCTACATTTGGTAAATCAAGGTTGTGAAAATTTCTGATAGCTGCATACCTTTGAGCCCAGTGGATGTAGCTATGTCCAATAATCCAGACAGAATACATGGTGAGAGGAGGTTCTGGTGCAGTCAGATGAAGTGTGGGAATGAAATGGCAGTTGGAACAGTAGGAGTTTGTAAAAATAAAAAACTGTGGAGCAATGATTGGTGGATTCAGATAGTTGAAAACTGAAAGTTAGGGTGCATGGTTCTGTTCTGTGAAAGAAGTAATTTGAATGGTTAAGAAAAGGTCATTTAAAGAAACATTGCACCGGATAAGCTGGTGTATTGAGAGGTCAAACATCCTTGCTGAGTTCATTTGCAACATTTTAGAATAAACTTTTAAACCTGAGAGCTCAGTGAGGAGGGAGTTGCTATGGTAACAGGTAGAAAGGGCTGAGGGGGCGAAGGTTGTTGGTTTGAAAATAGAGAGGGAAGAGTTTTAATTGGTTAACATGAGGGATATGTGTGTAGAATTAGAGGTTTTCTGTGCCATTCATGGTTGCAGTGCCTGGAGTACATACCTTCTGCTCTGCTAAAGAAATATTGGTGTGTGTGTCTGACACTGTTCTCAATCTCCCAAAGCATTTGTAAAGGTGAGTAATGATTCATTTAATATAGATAGAGACTTGTATACTCTATGGAGACGATTTGGAAGCAAATTGTGTTTTTTTTAATGTTGCTTTGTGTCATGTTTTTTGATAATGCTTGGTAAAAAGTTTTTACTGCGTAGAGGAATTGTATTTTGTAAAATTGTGAAGTTTCAGTAGTGAAATTGAATGCTTGTACATAGGACCTGCGCACTGTTTCTTAAATGTTATTTAAAAACGATTTTGGGGCAAATGAATGGCTTTTACATTTTTGAGAAGGAATAAATAGTGTCTGCATGATTAAATAAATATATTTGAACCTTTCATAATGATGTCACTTGTGTTACCTCAGATTAGGAAGCAGATTGAGATTCTTTCTTGTTGGTTTGTGTCATGTTTTTTGATAATGCTTGGTATCAACATTTGCAAGATAGAGGAATTGTATTTTGTAAAATAGTGATGTTTCAGTAGTGAAATTGAATGCTTGTACATAGGACCTGCACACTGTTTCTTAAATGTTAATTAAAAAACGATTTTGGGGCAAATGAATGGCTTTTACATTTTTTAGAAGGAATAAATAGTGTCTGCATGATTAAATAGATATATTTGAACCTTTCACAGTCAAGTCACCTGTGTTACCTCAGATTAGGAAGCAGATTGTGCTTTTTTCTTGTTGGTTTGTGTCATGGTTTTTGATAATGTTTGGTATCAATGTTTGCAAGAGAGAGGAATTGTATTTTGTAAAATAGTGAGGTGTCAGTAGTGAAATGGAATGCTTGTACATAGGACCTGCGCTCTGTTTCTTAAATCTTATTTAAAAAACAATTTTGGGGCAAATGAATGGCTTTTACATTTTTGAGAAAGAATAAATATCTGTATGATTAAATAAATATATTTGAACTTTTCACAATGATGTCACCTGTGTTACCTCAGATTAGGAAGCAGATTGAGATTCTTTCTTGTTGGTTTGTGTCATGTTTTTTGATAATGCTTGGTATCAACATTTGTAAGATAGAGGAAAGGAGGTGGGGCCTGTGTCTAAGAGTGCAGTGGGGGAGAGGCTTCTTGAAGTCCATTCCACTGCCCTCTTAGACACAGGCCTCAACACCTCTGCTCCCCAGGACAGGCCTGACCTCATCTGTACTCCTGGTCAGGTCTCACCTCATCTGCATCCTGTTACTATCTATTTTACCCAATAGATTGAGGCCTGTCCAGGGGGCACGGAGGAGGTGAGGCTTGTATAGGGGTCAGAGGAGGTGAGTCCTGTCCACAGCACTCTTGGACACAGGACTTACCTCCTCTGCACGTCTGTGCAGGCCTCACCTCATCTGCACAATCTGCTTACTAATCGAATGCTTGTACATAGGACGAGCGCTCTGTTTCTTGAATGTTATTGGAAAAACGATTTTGGGGCAAATGAATAGCTTTTACATTTTTGAGAAGGAATAAATAGTGTCTGCAAGATTAAATAGATATATTTGAACCTTTCACAATCATGTCACCTGTGTTTCCTCAGATTAGGAAGTAGATTGTGCAGATGAGGTGAGGCATGTCCAGGGGTGCAGAGGAGGTGAGGCCTGTATCCAAGAGTGCAGTGCAGAGGACTCACCTCCTCTGACACTTGGACAAGCCTCACCTCATCCGTGCCCCCTGGACAGGCCTCAATCTATTGGGTATAATAGATGGTAACAGGGTGCAGATAAGGTGAGGCCTGTCCAGGGGTGTAGATGAGGTGAGGCCAATTTATGTGCCCGGAGTCTTTTTTTAAATAACATTTACAAAACAGAGCACAGGTCATATGTATAAGCATTTAATTACACTACTGAAACCTCGCTCATTTATAAAATACAATTCCTTTATGCACCAAGATTTCTTTACCAAGTATTATCAAGAATGGATAAGTCTCTCTTATATTCTCTTCCTGACTTACTCTATTTTTCCATCAGTCCCCTTCTAACACCCTCTCTCTGACTTATTCCTTTTTACATCCTTACAATTTCTCTTTGACTTACTTTCTCTTACACCCTGTCTCTGATTTATTCCCTCTCTCTCATTACTCCTTGTTACATCCTCTCTCGGCTTTTACTTCCTCTTACACCCTCTCTCAAACTTACTCTCTCTCTCTACCTTTTACAGCCTCTCTCTGTTTTAGTCTCTTTTACATTCTCTCACCTTCTAACACCCTCTCTCTGTCTTACATCGTTTTACACCCTCCCTCTGTCTTACACGCTGTTACATCCTTTTTCTGACTTACTCCCTTTGTCCCTTTCTTTGAGTGACTCCCTCTCCCTATTACATCCTTTTTCTGTCTTACAACATATTATACACTCTTTCTGTGTTACTCCTTCTCTATGTTTTACTCCCTCTACCTGTTTCATTGTCTGACTCTCTCTGTCTTTTTGTGTTAGTTCCTCTAGCTCTTTTTCTCTGTCTTACTCCTAGTTACATAGTTGCTGTGATATAAACTTAGATATGTTGTAAACTAGTGTTTATATCGTTTGCTTATTATAATTGCTTTGTTGTTTGGTAATAGTGGTCTATAATGTGTTATTTATTTCTTTAACACAGATTGAAATCAAGATTTCAATAGTAAGGAAATATGCCCTCAAGGCAGAGGAGAAGAAAAGATGCCAAGAGGAAAAAATAAAAAACAGCAACGGAATTAAAGCACTCCTCTAAAACAAATACTTCAAAAAACAGGAAAAAAGCTCCTGGTAAGACAACTAAGTCTTTCTTTCGGAACATATGTAGATAAAAAAAAAAATGTTGATGAGAATGTGAATATACAGAAGGAGAGAGCAAATTTGAAAAGGAAGGGGAGGCCCCCAAAAATGTTACTACTGGAGCAGGAGAGAATAATATGTATAGGAATAGAAGGCAAAATCAATTTAGGGACATTCGTAAATGAATGTTTCGCAATAGGGTGGTTTTAAATTTGTTAAAAAACATTAAGAAAGGTAAACAGAGAGCTAATTTTTATAAGAAAAAGAAAAGTGTAGAGAAGATTGTTGATCAGGCTTTTGAAGTTAAGAAAACATTATTTATTTTAGTAATCAATAGAATTAGGACACTTAACAAGACAATTGATGTTTTCAAATCAAACAGTAGATGCAAAAGAGTAATTAATCGGACTAATTTTTGTAAAGTTTTTTCTGGAGAATGGATGCATAGTTCAAGTTGTGAGCCATTTTTTAATGAGGAGAGTTACTTCCAGGAGAATGATTTGGTGCATGCAGTTGACACCAGTGGCCGAGCATATGAGGTGAAAGACGGTTGTCCGATTGAAAAAGAGAAACTTGTGCCTAGAGATTGATTGATTGTGGGTTTCGAAAGCGCTAGAATCGACTCCCAAAGGAGTATCTCTGCGCTGTGGACCGCTGGGGAACCCGTCCTGGCTTTCCCTGTGAGATGGTCCATACTGGGTATCTCCAAGGTGAAACCAGGCATCCCCGGCGTATGTGGGGGGCCGTTGTGGAGATGAGGCAAGCTAATGCCCAGAGTTGCCGAGTGTGATCCCTAGTTAGAGTAGGCACCGAAGCGAGAATTATCGAGTCCGTTGACCCTGGTCCAAGACCCTGCCGCGTCGGGAATTGAACCCTGGTACCGGACCGTCCTCTGCTCCCGGGTCTGCCGCCTCTAAACAGTGAGCCACACCACTCCACTCCACAGATGGAGAAGAGGTGTTAACTGATGAAGTTTTAGGGAGACGTACTAAGGGTCCAGTGTACACTTGGAAGTGTAGTAGTATTTGTAGTGTGCGACAGGATTCAATCGATTTGTTTCGTAATTTCTTACGTACATATAGTAAGAAAAGTCTAAAACAGAAAATAAAGATGTTGCAAGACTTAGATCCTTGCAGAGTGAGAGAAAACACAGGTTTGCAGGGGCATTCACTAGCTTGTCTTTCTAGAAAAGTATGTCAGAGTGTTTTTAATCATTTTAGGATGTTAGCAGTACATCATACTAAAGTGAGGAAATTAGTGAGAAGGTTGTATTATGCAAAAAGTCCAGCACTTAAGCTAAAACAGTTAAACAGTGCTCTTTTGCATGGAACTGAATTAGATGTGAAGACCATTTGTGAAGAAATTTAGTTAAATTACTTTGGTGAAAAAGAGGATAGTGTAGAAATTGACACAAAAATTCAAGGTAATGTAGAAGACAATGTACAGATTTCAAGTACAGAAAAGCTTGACCAGGAAATTTCCAAGTTTAAGGTGAAATCAAGTGAAAGGCCAAATTTTAGTTGTGTGTGTTGTCGACGAACTCATTATACGCACCAGACTAGATTAGTTGATTTATATGTAAAAAGCGAAAAGGTAAATAATAATGAGTGGTAGGATTTTGCAACTTATTTGTTGGTGGAGAATTCTTTTGATTTGAGTTCTGATCAGTGTATTTGTAAATATTGTTATGATAAATTAAATGAAAACAGAATGCCTGCTTGAGCTGTTCATAATAATCTTGAGTTGGTAGACATTCCTCCTGAATTGATGGATTTAAATACATATGAATCTATTTTAATTCAATGTGTCCATCCTTTTCAGGCTATTGTTCGCATGGCGCCTAAGATAGGGAAATTGCCTCCTTCGGATTTACAGAGTGGATTAAAGGGAAGAGTTGTTTATTTGCCTCTAGATTTCAAGAAAAATATTGATACAATTGGTGTAGAGCAAGTGGAAGAGGAACCTCTGGTTATTCTAGTTAAAGGGGTTCCGACAAAGAGTAAGAAAATCTGGCAAGATTTAGTGGATGTTAGGAAAGTCAAAAAGGCAACATTGTATTTGGTCAAAAACAATGAGTACTACAAACATGTATGTGTTGGAGCAGAGAAAACAGCTGCAGAAGAAGACAGTGATTGTTCAGCTGGCCAAATTGAAAAAGTTGATGTGTCTAGAAGTGAAGAAATATAGGAACATTATACTGTTCATCCTTTGCATTCCAAAGAAGTAATGGGGAATGCAATTGACTTGTTTCAAATGAAAGCAGCAAAAGGAAGTCCCATTAGTGTATGGGAAGAAAGTTTGGAAGCTCGTTGTTTTCCACATTTATTTCCAACAGGTCGAGGTGGACGATATGACGATCGACCAGTTCAAATTCCTGCATCTGAATATCAGACTTTAAGATTATATGCTGAAAATCCAAGGTTTCGTCAATGCATTCCATATTTGTTTCATCTACTGTATGAAAGTGACTTGTCTGGGCTTTCTTATGCAGTAAACCATATACTGAAAAGTGGAGCACATCTGCAAAATGTTTCGGCGAGGGACTTTATGGAGAAAGTCAATCTGCAAGATAATATTTTGGAATCTCATCTAATCAATCTCATGGCATGTCAGCGTGGTACAAACGAGTATTGGTACCGTCATCATGGGGAATTGAAATGTATGCTAAGAAACTTAGGAACTCCTACATGGTTCCTCACTCTTAGCTGTGCTGAGTATGCATGGGACGACTTACTTCAATTTCTACGAGAGGCAAATGCAAATATACAAAATATAGAATTCAAAACTCCTGGAGAACTGTGTTCTTTGGATCCAGTGAATGTATGCAGATATTTCAATCAAAGATTTGAAGCTATGATGTCTTTCATTACCAACAAAAAAAACCCGCACCTTGGAGAGGTTTTGGATTTCTTTTGGAGAAAGGAGTATCAAGCGAGAGGTGCTCCTCACATACATATGTTGTTATGGATTAAAGATGCACCCAAATTTGGAACCGATTCGGATGACACAGTGATGAGTTTCATTGAAGAGTATTCAACATATGCTGTTCCGAAAACTACCGAAGAAAACAGTTTAAGGCAACGTTTTACGTTTTCAATCTCATCATTGTGGAAAGTACTATCGTCGAAAATTCAGAAACAAGGACAAGTTCTACACAAAATGTCGTTTCGGGTTTCCACGACCAGTGATTTCTAAAGGAAGAGTAAATAATTTGATGTCTTCTCTGCGACATACTGTGATGAGGAAATCACCAAAAAATACATACAATTTAAAAAGAAACGAAGAGTCCAAGTACATCAACGACTACAACCCAGTGATTTTGTCCATGTGGAATGCTAACATGGATATTCAGTTCGTTGCTGATAACTCTATTGCGTGGCTCGATATGTGACGTCTTACATCACAAAAAAAGAAAAGACAGAACTGAAGGAAATGTGGGAGGACATTTCACATGAAAAGAGTAAAAAATTATACAGTTTCAGTCTAAAGATGTTGTCGCATCGAGAAATTGGAGCATATGAATGTTCCGATCGGTTATCATCAGCAAGTCTCTATGCCAAATCGAGAACAATAATTTGGGTGAGTCTAGGTCTTGCTGCAACACAAAACCGAGTTTTGAAATCTGTACAAGAAATTGAGGGCCCGATTCACAGAATGAACTTAAGACTAAATCCTAAACTTACTACTATTTGGTATTCACAGAATGCACTTACTACTTTCGGGATTCACAAAGTGAACTTACTACTTTCAGGATTCACAGAATAAACTTACTACTTTCGGTATTCACAGAATAGATTTAAGACTACTAACTCTAAGTCCGAACTCGGGCCGGAAATTCCGGCCCGGAGGCGGAGCTTCCAGCTTGGGGGCGGAGCTTGCGGCCCAGAGGCGGAGCTTGCGGCCCCGAGTCGGATCTTGCGGCCCAGAGGTGGTGATTTCAGCATGGCTAAAATCCCCACCTCCGAGCCGGAAGCTCCGCCTCTAAGCCGCAAGCACCGCCTCCGGACCCGAAGCTCCGCCTCCGGGTCGTAAGCTCCGCCCCCAAGCCGGAAGCTTCACCTCCGGGCCGGAATTTCCGTCCCGAGTTCGGACTTAGAGTTAGTAGTCTTAAATCTATTCTGTGAATACCGAAAGCAGTAAGTTTATTCTGTGAATCCCGAAAGTAGTACGTTCACTCTGTGAATCCCGAGGGTAGTAAGTGCATTCTATGAATACCAAATAGTAGTAAGTTTAGGATTTAGTCTTAAGTTCATTCTGTGAATCGGGCCCTCGGTATTTGGCAGGAAAAGAACCAAATAGTACAGATATTTTGAAGACAAACATGTTGGATACATACTATCCAAATAGAAGTACTCACCTTGAGAACGATTGTCTCTATGAAGTTCTGCAAACCTACATTTTTAAAAGAACGTCACAGAAGACATCAATAAAAGTGTATATGCTGTAATTGGATGTGAAGGCTGTCTAGTGAAGCAGAGAAAAGGCCATTTGATTAATCATCGAAAATTGAGTTGCGAATCTCCAGACAAAAGGGAATTTTACTATTTAGCTCTTTTGCAACTCTTTAAGTTATGGCGTACAGAAGAGGAACTACTTGGAGATTTTCTCTGTTACGAAGATTCTTTTAATGCAACCAAGGATACCATAGAATGTCCTGTTTTTCCAAATTATCTGCAAATGACGAACAAAGAAATAGAACAAGAAGCCACAATTGCTGTAGAGATTTCTAGAGACAGTTCTCAAGACAGTCAGAGTTCTACTTCATTGAGTCAGGATCCACTAGGAGGACCAATTATCCAAAATGAAGCTGCCACTGCCATGGATGAGGCGGAAAGAGCTATGGAACAAGCTCAAGAGGATGTAGTTAACTGAGAAGATTTGGTGAAACCATTAAACCGTGAGCAGAAACAGATATATGACGAAGTCACAGAACAGATTGAACATGGATTCAGTCATGAGAAAAAAGAGTGCTCATGTACATAATTTAAGTCTGTCCGACTGTACGTGAGTGGAGAAGCAGGAACTGGAAAAAGTTTTCTGATTAAAGCAATTGCAACTTATCTGCAGAAAAGGACTGAATCACCGCTATCTTGTGTTGTTACCGCTCCAACTGGGCTGGCAGCACATAACATTAAAGGGATTACTTTACATCGTTTACTGATGCTACCAGTTGAGCATGATAATAAATTGCAATACCACAAGCTATCTGGAGATGCGTCTTCTGAAGTTTCCAGAGTGCTGAAGAAAATGAAACTTCTTATCATTGATGAAGTAAGCATGGTCTCAAATCTAATGCTTGCTTTTGTGCATTTGAGAATGCAAGAAATTCTTAGAACAGAGTATGAGGTGTTATTTGGAGGGAAACACATTATTGTTTTTGGAGATCTACTGCAGTTGACTCCAGTGAAAGGACAACCAGTGTTTAAAATGGTCACGCATGAAGATACCAGGAAGTGCCTAGGAAGCATTGGAAACGCTAATATATGGCAAGGGATGAAGATTATAAAAATATTCTACAAGATATAAGAATCGGAAAAGTAAGTGAGCATGGGAAAGAAGCTTTACATGCACGATTAATTTCAAATTTGTATCCAAATCAAAACATTCTTCCAGAGAATATTTTTAAGAAAATTAATGAGAACAAATCTGGGATATGTTTGATGCCAACTCTGCAAGAATGTTCCATCTTCAACAACAAAATGTTAAAGTTAGAAAATGAAGAGATTGTGAAACTGGAAGCTATAGATAAAATAGAGCATATGGGAGCAACAATTATTTTGTCAGAAAATTTGAAATCAAAATTGGATTCA